>NW_028318358.1:10656368-11304325 GCF_062004578.1 Staurois parvus
AGAAAAAAAAAGGTGATAATATGCCATTCTCTTTCTCCAAATTGTGGTCTTTCACACTGCAGTTTTCTAATTACCAGATGTTTCTCTGCTGGCAGCACTTCCAATAATGAGGCACTCTCTTTGTGGATATGAGTTTCTTATTTGGTAAAATGGTATCTTCTGCTTGTAACATGTACAACTCTCCAATAACATATACAACCATCTGATGGATAAATAGTTTACACTGCAGGTTATATGGACTGGACAGTCCATATAACCTTCGCTTGAAGGTGCATTGGTTGTGTGCTCAATTCAAACAAAAACAGTGCATACTATTGCTGTTGCTTTATGAGCTGAAGTTATATTTATAATAATGGCATGTCTGCATGTTCAGTAGAAGCGGTTGACATAACTAGGGCACAGTAGAACTTGGATCTGAATGTTTCATATTTTAATAACGGAATAGCATGAATGATCATCAGTTCAACTTTGTGTCTGTAGGTTACTGGTTCATTTTATGCACAGCCTCCTTTCGGACCTAACAATTATAGTACTGATCATGACATACAATAGTTCTAAAGGACAATCATGTACTCCCATCACTTATCCACAAAATTAAAAAACAATTAAGATACAAGTTATGCTACCAGGTGACTTTCTTGCAGATGTTGTGTGTTGTCATATGTATGTGTATGTATGCATTTGATTGCCACTAAGCCTTCAATGATATATGAGGCTTTTTATTTGGTTACTTTTTAATGCATTAGGTAGCGTACCTTGACTGAAAAACATATTGGTTTCGAGAAGTACAAGTGATTGTTCCAATCTTGGAGAGTTTTAGTGAACTGTAGAACAAGGTCCATACATCCGGTCACTGGCAAAATGTTTCCTGTGCATAGGGCATAAATTTACATATTGAAAGTGTCTAGAGATGTATTTAGTTCTTTGATCATAAGTGGCAGGACCATGAGCGAGGTGTCACCAATCCCCAGAATGTTTTCTGCAGGAAGAAAAACCAAGCATAACTTGATTTGTCCAAATTATTTGCATTAAAGTGACAATATCATTATTCTATAAAAAATAACCTATACACATCCACAATTAATGGCCCTGTACCCTATTTTTCATACAATTGTCTGTTCTTCTGCCTCCTTGTAATACCCTCTTGGAACTCCCAAACCTCTTCTCCCCCTTCCCACTTCGGTTTGTTTGGAACAAGCAGTGTGTGTTAGTTGGAGTCATGTACACTGCTCTATGCACACTACAAATCCCACAGTCCATAGTGCCTATACCATCTCAAGAGTGAGCAATAGAGGGTGGCTATGTTCCTACAGACAGTAGAATCATGGAGAACAAACATAGCCACTTTCTAACAGGAAGTTGGATCATGGCACAAAAAAAATGATTTGAAAGAGGGTGGAAAGAAGAAGATAGGTAAATACCTCTGGCAGAACTATTGTGTTCTACCGACAGGGAGCCTTACCTGCTAGCAGATATAGCTGCCAGTAGTATTCACATATGAGAAATTTGACAGGCTGGTTGTATTGAAGTCGATCAATGGATAAACTTCAGTACAACCAGCATTGCCATAGATGGATTGAATCTCGACTTCTCCCTGCTGAAGCGGATGAGATTCAATTAATCTATGGCGGGCTTTAGGCATTCTTGCAAAGTTAATATGTACATCCAGTTTCTTGAACTGTCACTTTGAGTTTTTATTAAAAAACAATTTCTATGAACGGTGTTATACAATGTGTAAAAGGATGTGCATATTAGTACTATATAAATATGAGAAATTCATAATAATCTAATGGACATGAAGCCTATAAGACCAGGTACAGACTTCTTTGTCTGGCCACAGATTAGAGCTGGCCATAAACGGCTATAAATTGGTCCAGTTCCTACTTTCTCAGCCAAAATTTAAAAGAGTGTATGTTGTTGCCAATACGGCTCCATTCAACAAAAGTTTATTGTGCAGTCAATTTTGTTGAGGGATTCTGTTGTAAAATTGTTAACTGAACAACACCTGCATCTAATCAAATGGAAACACCCCTGGGGTATTTTGACAGCCAGCAGCTCCGGCTGTCAGAATACAATAGCCTGGCAGAGAAAATTGTTTGTCCACACATTTAGCATTTAGTGAGGAATCTGTTAAGCTTTGAACTAAAAAAGAGAATTTTGTTCAAAATGTTTCATTTTAAGAATGTTCATTTGACTTTCTATTGTTTAATGGGGTCAAATCGAATTTTCTCATCACTGTGGTCAAAAACATATTCTAAGCAGCAGGATGGAAATTTTTTCTTGAACAAATTTCTAATAGTGTATGTAGTTTTTATTCAATATATCCATTAGGTCCAAAATCAAATGTTAAAAGCAAAACATTTTTAACTACTTTAGAAAGACATTCATCAACTGTTGAATTGTCCAAGAGTTGAAGAGTCCAAGTTTTGCCAAGCCAACTAAGCAGTATGATCTCTCCAGCACAGTACAGCTTTGAAATTGGAAGTGCTTGAACAGATTCAGCTAGAGATCTTTCTGAATTCATCCAATCAAGAAGCCCAACCCTCATTAAAAGAGAAGTATTGCCAAAGTGTTTTGGCCATACTTTTATGCTTAACAGGAGTGCACTTACGTTTGCTCTCCTGGGACCCAGGATCAGTCAGCTGACAGCGCAGAGCCTCTCCAGCTTCTGAATGGATTGCAACTGTATTGTCAGGATCCCCCCAGCTGCCTGATTGACAGTTTGCTCTGGATGCGTGTAGCAGAGAGCTAAAGCCACCTGTTCCCAACTCTTCTCCAGCCCCACACTCCAGTACGGTGAGCTGACAGTCATTGCTCTTTGCTCTAAGCAGACCAAGAACTGAGCGATCAGAGGTCATGCTATTGCTCAGTTCTTGGGATTAGAGTAGGCAGGGGACAGCTGCAGCATCAGAAAAATGCTGCAGCATGGGGATGAGTATGTATACATGTTTTTTAATATATATAATCAGAAATTATACAGAAAACAGTGGTTGATCTAATCTACAACATGTTTTCCAGCTTGATTTGTATTCTTCCTCCCCAACACACGTTTTTATTCACCTCGTTTCACTCTTGAATTTAACAATAAAAACAGTTTGCCTTTTTCCTTTTTAAGACAGATCAGGGTTTTGTGCCTAATACCAAATAACAATATCTGCATATGATCAAACCAGATAATACCAAAAATTAGTTTATATTATAGGGTAAATAACCATCAAGGTTGCAATACCCTGAACTATAATTAGAAATGAATACTGTGAATGATTTATAGCTGCTTTGTTTTATTATCTCACATAATAGATACTATTCTGAAAAACACACAAAATTGCTTAAACGATCAATGGTCAATGTACCTCTGGGAGTGGACAATGGATCTGTGCATACCATTCCAGAGAGTATAGACAAATCTGGATGCCCTGACCAATGAACAGGAAGGTCCATACCATTACATTGAACACTGGACTTTTTCGTTTATCATTGATTGCAAAATTAAACAGGACTAAAAAACACAAGAATATATAGAGAGAGATTAGTTATTCACAGTACACATATTTCTATACATGACATACTGCAAAAGTAAAACATTTCTAGTCTGCTACAATAACCATAGTCTCTATCAAGATTTTTCAACAAAGTGCAGTAACCTATGGTAACTGATCAAAATTTAGAGATCTGAATTTAGTCATCTAAACTCTGGTTACTATGGGCTATTTCCCTTTAGTTTTGCCACTATCACTGAATATGCTTACAAAGTTTTTTTTTTTTTAAAAAGCAAGCTGTAATATTAAAGTACGTAGAAATCGCCTTAGACCAGACTATTTAAAGTGGTTGTAAACCCTTACAGTGCCTTAAAAAGTATTCATACCCCTTGAAATGTTCCACATTTTCTCATGTTACAACCAAAAATGTAAATGTATTTTACTGGGATATTATGTGATAGACCAACAAAAAGTGGCACATAACTGTGAAGTGGAAGGAAACAAAAAATTTGGAAAACCATTTATCATTTTCCTTTCACTTTACAATTATGTGCCTCTTTGTTTTGCTCTATCATATAAAATCCATTTACATTTTTGGTTGTATCATAACAAAATGTGGAAAATTTCACGGGGTATGAATACTTTTTCAAAGCACTGTACATATACTTAGTAAGGGACTATCCTCAGGTGATACACGGTGATGAAACAAATCCTCCTACATACAGTAAGTTGCGCCTGTTTAACTGCGGTCTTCTCTTCTCTACAGCTGTCCAAAGTGCTGAATTTAAAAATTTGTCAGAGTTGACTAAAAAGGGGACAGAGAGCTGAAATTACACTCTGCAGAGCTCAGTAAGGAGAGTTCTGAGAGCTGATTGGAAGGAAGAGACACACCCCTCTCCACACTGCTCACAGGAACAGAGCTGAGGCTGTCAATCTACTGGAGCTCCCTCCCCCTATTTTTCTCTTGGTGTCAGGGAAAACTTGTCAGATGTGATTCATGTCGACAGCAGAGGAATGAGGCAGCAGACAGAAATGACACTTAGTGTTTTTAATTGAGACATGTACACACTATAGAGGGATATGCTCGTTCATATTTCATGTCTGAGGTTTACAACCACTTTAAGTTTCTCTAAACATTCATGGTTTGCATTGGAGAAGAATGGTCCTTCCTTTACATTATGCCAGGAACTTTCCTTACTTTAAGCTGGCTGCAGAGTGAAATATACACAGCCCAAGATATAGAATGCGGAAATCATTAAACAGCTTGCAGCAATGTCCATTTCTGGTCATTTATAGGCATGCACTTGTTCCACCATGTTTGGTGGCTTCTAATAAAACTTACTTCGAGAACAGTCACTGGAACCTTTCAGAAGCACAGGCAGAGGAAGGAACCTGCAGGATTTCCAGAATGCAACATAACCCATACATTAGCCTAAAACCCACATTCCTGCCATTTGACACCAACATTACTAGTAATAAAAGTTAAAGTAAAATGACCTCCATCTGTACCTCCAATTATTGCAAAGAGGCAAAACATAACCGGGTAAAAATAACCAAGTGACACTGTCATGGCATATTCATGCACAGAAGCGGACAGGAGAAACACAGCCAGCAACGCTCCTGACCGAAACTTTCTATTCAGCAGCTGAAAGCAAAACGAAAAAGAAAAATCACTTGTTTCAAAGATGAAACTTATTTTTATACGTTGTCTATTTTTGTTGTCTCTACTAGGCCCTTACCCACAGAAGCTCTTGGTACACATAATAAAAGAGCCAGTCATGGATCACCACATTCCATGTCCGGTAATAGTTTGAGAACGAAGTGGAGTTCCACCAATCCTGTATAAAACAACAATAATAAAAAGTGGTTTAAGACTGGTGAAAAGAAAATACTTGTATTGCCCAATAAATCAGATTCTGTCATTTGTAAAGTACAGGTTAAAGTGAAACAACAAACAACAAAAAAATTCACAGTTAAATTTGATATCGGTTATTCATTTTCCCAAAAATATGTAATTCTGCTCAGCTGTCCTTGTAAGTCACAAACACTTATTCTAATGAAATAGCAGATCAATCTACCATTTCTTAATTCAGCTTAACCTCCCTAGCGGTCTGATTATTTCAGATTTTTGGTGCTGAAAGCGGTACCATTATTTTGCATGGAAATATGTAGTTTTTTTTATTGTAGGCTGTAATTTTTAGGAATAACTCACTGAAATCTGTCCGAACAAGAGTCTATTAAACATCCCGGGTATGATAAAATTCGAAACACAAAATCATAAATTATAATTTAATAAATAATCATAAAAAATAATAATATAATAATACATTTAACTCAATAATATAATCAAACCAAAAACACTGAAATTTGAAATAGAGCGCCAAGTTCGCACATTGCTGAGCAAAGTCGCAAAATCATTTTCAGTGTCTGATGACGAATTTCCCCACGAATCATTATCACTCAATTCTGCAAGTGGTTCTGATTTACTATCGCTGTTCTCTAGCTGATCTAAACCCACTTTTGACCTAAAGGGACACTTTTTGGACGCCATAGACTTTTCTCAGTTTCCAGGCAGAAAGAACAGACAAAATGCAGGCAGGGCACAGGACAAAGCACTAGGGACAAAATGTATGTGAAATGGGTTGAAACAGCAATGTTTTGCTATGAAAAATGTTTTTTGAAAAAAATGACTTTTTTAAATGTTCAAATTTCCCGCTGCCGGCAGCGCCCGTACGTCCCAACATCACAGGGACTGGAACACAGAAGCTGGATGCCAGCATCGGCCGGAAGAGATGGCCGGGGACGCTGCAGGGGACACATCGCGGGAGCGAAGGACAAGGTAAGCTCTGCAGGGAGTCCCTATGCAGCGCCGCATGGTAAGCCCGAGTGTAGCTCGGGGTTACCGCTTTTGGCACTGACATTTTACCCCGAGCTACACTCGGGAATACCGCTATGGAGGTTAAAGTGTTACTAAACCCAGGGCCCTGCATTCACTATATCTGGTCTCCCACAGTACACAGAACATGGAAATGCAATTATTTTAGTAAATACAAGCTGCTAAATTCATTTTCTCATCAGCAGTATATAGAAGTCTTGTGAGTTCTATCAGTGTCCCACTGAGAACTTGCTAAAGCTTCTAGGAGGAGATTTCATTCACCTCTGATTGTCCTATGAGGCTGCATGACACCTGACCCTCTGTCTGGACAGTGCTGATTGGCCTTGTGCCGATCACAAGCACTCTCCCCCCAAAGAAATTCTCTAGCAATATACAAAACTGAGCATGTGCAGAGTGCCTCCTAGGGGTCTGTATTATCAGCAGATGTATTGGGGGCTGTGGAAGAAGGGGAGAATCAGAGAAGACGAGATCAAACAGCCTTTTTACACAGTGCAAAGGATTTACCCCTTATGCTCTACAATGCGTATAACAAGCATGCTTTAATGCATATACAGACTGATTTTACTGTTGTGGGTTTAGTAATACTTTAAGCTGGTCATACACATACAATTTTTTCTGTTTATCTAACAGTTTCCTCCATCACGCTATACAGCATGGATGGGCAGATCTCCTACTGCAGCTATTGTATTTTGGACAGCCAGTCTCATCAAAATACCCAAACAGTGGATGGATCTGATTGGATGCAGATTTGTTTGCTCAAAACTTTTTTGCCCTCCTCCTTCAGTTTTTAGTTGAGGGATGTCAAGCAGGAGGTGGTGTTGTTTGTCGCACTGGGACAGGTGACAGGGTCTGGCTTCATTTTTTATTGTCCGTACACTGAGGCAGTGATCAGGGACACAGGGACACTGTGGCTGGTTGGCTTCTCTCTCCTCTCTGAACAGCAGGACTTGGCTGATAAGCAGAGTGCCTAGGACTACATTTCCCAGAAGAAATAGCGTGTGGGCGGGGTCATATAAAAAGCAAGGCTCGGGAGATGGGTGAGGATTGTGCGGTGGGAGTTTGAAGGAGGTGTGGAGAGAGAAAGAGAAAAATGAGAGAGAAGGGAGAGAGAGAGAGAAGGGAAAGAGAGAGAGGAGGGAGAGAGAGAGAGAGAGGGAGAGAGAGAGAGAGAGGGAGAGAGAGAGAGGGAGGGAGAGAGAGAGAGAGAGAGAGAGAAAAGAGAGAGAGAAGAGAGAGAGAAGAGAGAGAGAAGAGAGAGAGAAGAGAGAGAGAGAGAGACTTACGTCCTGCCCAGCCTGCAATGCTGCCAAGCAGGCCACTCTGACATCAGGAGACAGAGTAGAACGCAAAGTCTGAACCAGATTGTCTCCATCCATTTACTGCATCAAGCTCAATTAGTGATTAGAGCTCTTAAAAGAGAACCTTACACTATTTCTTTACCATCAATCAGGGAATCAGTGTTAAATCTTCTACTTTTTCCTCACTATATTTGATGTGACCACCCTAAGGAACTACCAATGTACCCTTTGACGCAACTCCACATCAACTGGGCCCAAACAGGCGTGCAGAAGACAATTATAGAGCTCTGAAAGGGAACACTACCAATTATAGCTGAGAATTCTCTTTATTTCACATTTAATCCTTGTTATCTGGTTCTGAGGATCCACAGTGAGCTTACCCGTTATTGATAGTCATTCTTGCTCACTGGGCATTTATAGTCCCCTCAGACTGGAGGCAGTAGATTATTTCTGGAAGCAGGCCTGCTAATGGATACTGCTGTTTTATTGTCACTTTTGTTGAATGCTGTCACTTTTGCTCACAGTTGCCATGAGTGATCAGATATGCTGCCAATACCAGTGTTGTTTTGTTATTCTTGGCTCAGTTACCTCCAAATCCAATATAAACTTAATTTTGGTTTACTGTATATTACTCTTTGTGTGAGTCCAATTTACAGGTTTGATTTATCTGGGTCACCAGGGCATGGTAGTGACAGCAGAGGTTGGGATTTCAACAAGAGGTCCAGATTGACAGGGAACCCAAAAATCACTAAGCAACCCTTAAGGGGGTAGTGCTACACAAATATCTAAATACAAGAATCATGTGTATAAGATGGATCTTGATCTTGTGTGTTTCTTTCAGATATTTACAGTATTTCAGCATGAAACAACTCCTGTATCTCCTACTACTTGTAATAAAGACTGGTCACTTCTGCACTTTTTGTGCAGGGTAACTGGTCTTTAGTCAGCACCTTCCTTTAGTTTTCCGCAGACAACCTTTAGTGGGTGGACCCTCTGGGTCCCTCTAACAGCTCTGCTCTCTGCACCAGCTAGAAGATATAAAGCTAACTGAGGATGTCACCACTATTTTCACAAGGTAATAATTGCAAAAGTATTTATTGCACACAAAGGAAATGTATATTCTTTGTGACCAGGAATATGCACCAATCGGTTATAACATTAACATATGTTAGGCAGCAAGTGAACATGGTGTCCCTGAAGTTGTTGTATTGAAAGCAGAAGAAATGGGCAAGTGTAAGGATTTGAGCAACTTTGGCAAGGGCCAGGTTGTAATAGCTAGATGCCTGGGCAAGATCAACTCCAAAATGGTAGTGTATGGGTGTGAATGTGCATATACGCATGTGTGAAGGTACATGTGGGTATGGCTGTGAAGGTATATGCATGTTTGCATGTGAGTATGTAGATGTGTATGCATGTGTGTGGGTATGATTATGAAGGTATATGTGTGTTTGTATGTGAGTAGGTGGGTGTGGTTGTATGCGTGTATGTATGGGTGCATGGGTTTGTGTGGTCCTTTTTGGACCATAGGGTTTCATATATATATTACATAATCTCTCTTTTTACATTTATGACAGTGGGGATGGTGGCCTTCTTTGTTTTTTCCCCATCAGCATCTAGGGTCCACATGACTCCTTGTGGGTTGCTTGTTGGGTATTCTGGTCCGTTTTGGCACTCCATGGTCCAGAGGGAGTGTATGTGGATTTTAAGTAAATAGGAAAATAATTTTGAGAGTTATTGTATTTACAGTTTTGCTATGATGTATAATTTTGTTTTTGTGATGCTTACAGTATACTACATATATCTTATTTTGTTTAGATGATATCCGGCTATGCCCCCTGAAAAAGATCTAGACTTTTTTTGATTGAAACACGTTGGGGCTTTCATCTGGATACTGTATGAGAACTATTTGCAAATTTATGATCAACAATATTTTATAAAAACTGATGTATACTGTACAGGCAATATATCATTCTTGAACCACATATTTCAGGGTATCCAATGTTGATATATATATATATATTTTTTTTAAGATGTTTAATGTTTGATTGCTGCCTTTAAGTTTCAAGGGTCATTGGTAGTGTGTTTTATTTTTAGCTCAGGGATGTGGCAGCGTTATGCTCTTTCAGGGGGATCTTTCTTTTGTTTTTTTTTGTCATAGAAGAGGTACTGTAGTTCAAATTGCAAAAACAGTTAATGCTGGTTCTGATATAAATGTGTTAGAAAACACAGTGCATCGCAGTTTGGGGCCATGTGGTCGCAGACCGGTAGGGGTGCCTATGCTGACCTGTGTCTAGAGCCAAAAGCACCTACAATGGGTAAGTGAGCATTAGAACTGGACCACCGAGCAATGGAAAAAAGTGTCCTGGTGATGAATAAGGGTTCTTTCACACCATGTGGATGGCTGGGTGCATGTTTGTTACTTACCTGGGGGAAGAGATGGCATCAGGATGGGAAGAAGGCAAGACAGTGGAGGTAATGTCTTGTTTTGGTGGGCAATGTTCTGCTAGGAAACCTTGAGTCCTGCCATTGATGTGGATTTTACTTTGGAGTGCATGATCTTACAGCTCAGGGCTGTTTTGGAAGCAAAGGGTGACCTACTCAGCATTAGGTAGATGGTTATAATTTTATGGTGGCTGATCATAATGTTATGGCAGATCAGTGTATGTAAATAACATTTTTTGCACCTGGAGTTTAGCTATAAAATTCTAAAGCAGTAATGTACTACTACCCAACAAGCGCTACATATGTGGAAAAATATCTAAAACATGGGGAAAAAAAAAAAAAAAACACACATCCCCCAAAAAACGGCCACCACCCTGTAATCATAAATGATACTGTACAATATAATTGAAGCAATCTTCCACAAACATAAATTTAGAAAATGTATTCAAGAATATAACATAACCCACATAAGATGGATAGTCTATGGGAGGGTATGCGTCAAGTAATCATTTTTTTAAGAAAAACCATTTGTGACCACTCTACAAATTCTGATGCAAAAAAGAATGAATCGATACTAAGTAATCAAAGATTTCCTAAAAAGGATATACTGTAATTTCTCATATAATCAAGATATCAGGCTCAAAGAGTAACTCCACTTTGGTTGAGAAAAAAGCATTCCCCTCTAGGTGATCTATGTACACTGCAAGAATTTTAACAAACTTTGTTTCAGTTTCCTACCTTTTGTTATTCTGAAGAAATAGGTGTTTGCTTGTATGTGTCTATGTGCAATGTGAAGGAGAATGAGAGTGGTTTTATAATTATCAATCAGCTGCTGCACCTGCAGGGATCTAATAAGGAAAAATTCAGGGTCTGCATCTATTTAGATGTGATTTCCCTTTTGGCAGTATCTCACCAAAAATGACATTTTTGTTGCAGGGGATGTCAAAATTTAGATTTCTGCAAAAATCAGTAATCCAATCACACAAGCAGGAAATTATATTTTCAGGGGGCATTATGTACACTATTTGTATACCACTGGGTGGCCAGATTGTCAAAAATACATCACTGCATGACTTGAGGTGCAATTGTAAATGTTGTATTTTTTTTGGTTAATTTTTTTCCCATGAAAAGTGGAGTTACCATTTAAAGCTCCATGCTTGCTATTTCAGCCCCCCCTCCCCCTGTCATTCAGTATAAATATATTTTCCTAAATTTGGGATATATCCAGTGTCCTGGACAACTGGGAGATTTTGAAATGATTCACTCAAAAATAATTCTTCTATTAGATTTCTCCTAGACACCTGTAACTGTAAGAAATTTGTACTAGGAGATGTGGGGTTTAAGAACATTACACCAATAAAATGAAAACGAATTGTGGTCATCACTTTGTGCAGTGATGTCAACCTCCTAGCCAGGGGCGGACTGACAACTCATGGGGCCCCCGGGCAATAGGGGATCATGGGGCCCCTGTGTCCTTGCCCAAACTCAAAAAAGCCTATGAAAAAGGTACCAGGGGCATCTCATGGGGCCCCCTACGGACCCCGGGCCCTCGGGCAGAGCCCGAGTTTCCAAATGGTCAGTCCACCCCTGCTCCTAGCTATGTGGTGTAGCATAAGCATTTTAAACACTAGAGTGACCATCATCTTGACATTTATTTATATTTTTGGCCAGGCATTACCAAATACAGTATAGATTTCAGCTGTGCACTTGACTGTCCTAAGTTCCACTCTAAGTTAGCCATAATCATACAGATATTGCTCCTATTTTTTTGCAGAAAGCTAAAAACTCATTTGAAGTTTTTTTTTTCTTTTACCCATATACTACTTAATTAAATTAAGCAAAAACCACATATTAGACTTGATTACAGAATACATGGTGAAAAATGTCACCTTGTAAAACATGCGATCTGCAAAGCGGAGCATCTCTGCGAAAGCATTCAGCCAGCAGTGCAAAAGGCCGTAGAATGACAGCAGCAGCACCAAGATACCTGTAAAAACACAACAATTATCCATATATTATAGAGGAGAGTGATATAAAATCTTATCTTTGAAACAAAAAAAAAAACACAAACAGACGGAAATGAGGTAATTAAAATTCTTCCAACTTTAGTATCTACCTGATTCAAGGCATTAAACAATTGGAAAGGAGCAAAGGTCTCACCTGGCAGTGTAGCTTGGAAGATGGATAACACCAAAGTCTTTACACTGAATGGCTGTTTGCTCATGTTGGTGAACACTGGAATACACAGGGTGGCCATGACATAGCAGATGAAATACATGCAGCCTAGGAACTATGAACATTAAAAAAATATTAGATAAATACATAGCCAACTTTATTATTGTAGATAATAAGAACAATATTACACAAGTTCGTAACATTTTTGAATTTCTTGAAACTGTTCCATTGCTAGAAGCTTTGGAGCAGGGATTTCTTGATAGGCTTATAAGACAATTCCAATTAAAAATGTGATTTCAGTTTTCGGGTAGATGGTGTTTCAGTAGCCTCTTGGCTTTGCAAAATCATATATAACATCCAGCAGAGGTCGGGGAATGACAGTTTTTTGCATGAAAACTAGATAGAGCTTTATAGCACCTGTGGGTGCATAGCTGGGTGTTTTGGGGGGGGGGGGGGGGGGGGGGAGTACTTCTCCGAGATTCCCAAGTAGTTAAATTTTGCCCATTTGTTTTTTTTTCAATGGGCCCCTGCAGGTTTATGCCATAATGTGCTAGTATGCACTACATACTAACACATTTTGACAGACTAACCTTGTAAATGGAGGCCTCCAGCATTGAGCTGTCACTGCTTCTGGAGCTTCCATCTTTGCCCGGCCTTCCTTATATGTTCACCCTCTCCAACTGTTTGTATGACTGGGTCATGAGGACGTCACTCTTGTGCATGTGCATGGGAGTCATGTTCATGGCATGACACACTATGCAGTCACGGCATGCGCAGCGAGCTACTGCACATGCACCAGTGATGTCATCAGCCTCAGCCAATGTGAAGATCTTTTAAATGCCACAATAAACATGCATGGTTCCACCTTTTGTAAAAAAAATAAAAAATAAATGCAGATCTTTTTGCAAGCAAAAGAAATGTCAGGTTATTATTTTTTTACATTGTTGGAGCATTGGATCCTGCAGACTCTCAGTAAGCTGTACTTCTGATAGGGGCAGGCAGTTACTGAATGGCAGAAAGAATTGGTGAACCACGAGAGCACTCACAGTGCCCTTGCAGTTTGTTGACTACTTGCCAACTGCAATGGCTGATGGTACTTGTAGTCCAATTCATTCACAGGAAACAGTTTTTAAATTGTGACAGGGGGTGTGGGGAGAAGATCCCCGTCCACTGTTACAAAGCAGGGAGTGCTGGCAGTGGGAGGTGGCTGCATAGGAGCAGGTTACATTTTACACCCTGAATATGGGTTTAACATGTAACATGCTCCTAAAGGTGAACTTCTCCTTTAATATTAGGAGTTAACCGCTACAGGGCGGCATGGGTGCACAAAATCTTGTATATATATACGTGATTTCGCATTTCCAGGCAGGGGGTATGCAGCCGCAGTGATTACCGAGGATCTCCGACGGGGAGGAGAACGGTTTTGTTTACTAACAGTTCTCCTCCCTGTCAGCTCGGGCACACTGCTTTGGATGGCTGTACACAGCACAGCCATCCAAAGCAGTTTGCTTACAGTGAAGCACACAGACACCGCCCCCTAGTAAAACATACCCAGCACACAATTAAGCCTTTGATCGCCCCATCATGTTAACCCCTTCCTGCCCAGTGCCATTAGTACAGTGTCAGTGATTTTTTTTTTAGCACTGATCACTGTATTGGTGTCACTGGGGATGTCAGTGACACCAAGTCATTTCCCCCAGTGTCAGAATGTCCACCGCAGTCCCACTATAAGTCACTGATCTCCGCCATTACTAGTAAAAATTAAAAACAAATTCCAGTATATATATATATATATATATATATATATATATATATATCGCCATTTATAAACGCTATAACTTTCACATAAACCAATTAATTTACACGTATTGAGATTTTATTTTTTTTTTAGCAAAGACATGTAGCAGAATACATTTTGGCCTAAATTTATGATGAAATTAAATTTTTTTTATTTTTTTACTGGACGTGTTTAATAGCAAAAAGTTAAAAATATTGTTTTTTCTCAAAATTGTTGGCCTTTTTTATTTTATAGTGCAAAAAATAAAAAACACACACAAGCAATCAAATACCACCAAAAGAAATCTCAATTTGTGAGGAAAAAAAGGACATAAATTTGATGTGGGTGCAGCGTTGCATGACTGCGCAATTGTTAGTTAAAGGAACGCAAAAAATGGCCTGGTCAGGAAGGGAGGTAAATCCTCAGGAAGGCAAGTGGTTAAGGGCCTAATTTTGTTTGCACCAGTACAGGAGGTCAAATACACCTGGAGTGAATTCTGCATCATCTGAGGTGCCCACACTATGGGCATTAACGCATTTACCTATTCCTAACAAACATCAAAACAACTTTAAAACAATCAATCAATCTCTGACCTATCTAGCTGCTTTTACCCTGGATTAATTTATTCTCAAAGATTGTGACAAAGACTTTAGGGCCTGTTCACACCAAATGCTGCTCTGGCAGCTATTTTCAGTGCATCCCCAATGCATATACAAGGCAATATACCTTACTTTCTAGGTATTTGTTCACAACACAGTGAGCACAGGGGGTTGCAATGAACCACATCACTGCAATGGTGAATAGAACCCTACTGAAATGTCTCCCGTGATATTTAAGTAAGGTTCTATGAAAAAAGATAAACAATGTGATATGCTGGGATTGGTGCATCAGAACTGTGTCTCACCAGCGGCTGTGCATTCAGTGTGGCTGAACCATAAGTTGGCCAAAAAGCTTAAAAACACCTGCTGTGGGTTTACATTAGAGGGCTTATAGACTGCCCAGATTCTGCTTTCTATAAAAAATAACTGGGATTTCAGTGCCTCTGTTGTGACATTTAAAGACAAACTTCTCCACAATGCCTATAACTACAGAGGCAAATGAGGGCTTGCTTGAAAATGCTTTTACTGCGTGTCTCTGAATATGTAAATACTTTATTGTGCATAGTTGACGCACAGGTCACATTATCTGGAAAAATAAAGAAATATACAAAGTGAAAGAAATATACATTGGCAATATACACATATCTGGGGAAGGAGGAAGGAGTACTGTTAGGTGTACTATCAAATCTAGATTGACTTGATAAACAAATTAAAGCTGAACTCCTGACAACACTTTTTAAGCAGTTGCAGCAACTGTTTTTATGCCTTGTTATGATAAAGGTTTTACATAAATAAATAAAAGCTGAACATTGTAAAAGTTGATAAATGGGCCCCTCCCTCCACATGGTTTATTGCAGGCAAACATACTGTGGGCTACTGAGCGGTGTTAACTCTGCCAGTGATTGTGACCTTTGTGTATTATGTATACAAAAGGATTCATAGGGGATGCTACAGAAACAGAAAACGAAGGTGTACTTTTTGGTATAAAAAATACTAGTATTAGGGCTTGTTCACATGTGCAGTGCCCTCTGAAGAGTGATCCATGTTGGATCACCTTTCAGGAGGGCAGTTGACAGGTATTGAGGAGCTGAAATGTCACCTCCTCATTGCCTGATTTAACCCTATGAATGGGATACTACCACACTGCAATTGTGTGACTTGTATGTGGTTGCAGCACGACCCCATATTAGTTGCATTTGGTGGCAGCAACACCCACTGAAAGCAAAATTCTGTATAACTCTTGCCACAACTGTATCACAACCACAGCATGTGTACAGCCATGAGCAACTGCATGTCAGTTTTCAGGTGGGTAGTCAGGGGGCAGTAAAACCATGACTCAACCACCCGGTTTTACCACCCTCTGACCGCTTGTGTGATTAAGGCCTTATTTTAATTTTGTTTGAAATACTTTCATAACTGACTTTTAGTGATTGTAAACATAGCTCCCAACTGTCCCTTATTTGGAACCAAATCCTCATTTCCTCCTCGGTTGTCTCTGTTGTTGGTCTGATGTATAGACCTTGATAAAACAAAATATTTCTCAATTATCAAAAGCATTATAATACACCAAAGGCTGAAACACACCTATGCAATCAGGTACATTGAGGTTAACTTGTCTGTTACTGCAGTACACTTTAACACCATTAATTTTGGATGACCCCACAACAAGCGAAGGCAACATAGCTCTGCAGTCCACCGCAACCCACAGTAGCATACCACATGTGATGTGGCACATTGCGTTGGAAAAAATAGAGCATGTCCATGCCTGTACGTTGGCAGCCTATTCAAAATGATTGGGCTGCCTTAATGCAACACATGCTAATGCACAATCAGGGGCGGACTGACCATTCAGAAGCTCGAGCACTGCCCGAGGGCCCGGGGTCAGTAAGGGGCCCCATGAGATGACCCTGGTACCTTTCGTAGGCTTTTTTTGGGTTTGGTTTGAGTGTGGGCGAGGACACAGGGGCCCCATGATCCCCTATTGCCCAGGGGCCCCATGAGTTGTCAGTCCGCCCCTGTGCACAACACAACATGTGTAATGCACAGGAACTGAGAGGTGTGAATGCGTCCTAAACCTTTCATCCAACTTCTATATTATTTCATTTGTTGTTTTTAAAAGCCAATATAAAGTAAAAGTAGTGGAGGAATGTGCCGTACATTACTGTGTATACAGCGAGTACTCCTAAGTAAGCCCCTTCCTCTGTTAGTACAGTTTTGCCATATTCACACTCCTCATTTTATTTTGGTTGCCCAAGATTGAACCCACCCTGCAAGAAACAAAAAATATCTGTGGCCTTTGATAGAAAAACAGGGAAAGAGGAGACCTGGACTATGGAGAAAAAGACAGAAGGACAGGGGGACGGGGGTTTGGCTGAACATTGGGGAAACAGAAAAACAAGGGAGAGAGACTGGAATTTGGGCAGATAGAAAAATAGGGGGCTGGACACTGGAGAGACAGAAAAACACAGAGGAGGACTGGAATTTGGGGGGATAGAAAATTGGTAATCTGTACTTTAGAGACATAGAAAAATGGTGGTGGGGAAGGGGAGACAGAAGAGTGGGTAGGGGTGCTAGAGAGAGAGAAAAAGCCTGTGCGTGCGTGCTAGTGTGCGTTGCTTGGCTAATGTCACCTAGTTGCATTCTAAGATTACTCATGGAACTTTGTTAGGTATAATATTTATATAACATAGTTATAGATATAATAGTTTGCAAAGTAGACACTGCTGCCCTTAACCCAAGAGTTAATGCAAGCTTATGGACCACTGGTTCTCAGCCAGAGAATGCAAGGAAGCTCCCATGCACCAGTAGGCAGTATGCCCCCTCTCTTGTTTTACTGCACCACCAGATTATACAAACTAGATCCGGCCCTGACAGTTTGGTCTGTTAAAGGACATTGAAAAATAACAGACTTGCTGGTCATATCTATAGGTAAAAATGATGGAATAAAAGCCAACCAAAAAAGGGTAGCTACCACAAGAATTGGTAAGCTGCAATAGCATAAAAAAATACATTTTGTTTTAATACCACTTTAAATATAAATGCAATATTTGAACTGGGTTGCCGCGAAGAATACATTACTAACAAATGAAAAAAGCCGGTATATGGCTCATAGTCACTGGTTGTGTATTTCTGCTATAGAAATGTACGATGTGTGCACAAATGCTCAGATTAAGGTTTATTGAAGGAGGTTATCTTATTTGGGTTTGCCGGTTTTGAGAGAGTTTTGATGTGGCCTTTGTTAGCTGTAATTCCTACTTATTAAGTATTATAGAACATTATACAAATACTTAAAAAAAAGTAATAATTTATATGTCCTACCTTCGCAAAATACTTGATTACGTATTTCCACCTGATGTATGGGGTTCTGCACAGAGAAAGATTAACTGTGAATTTCATACATTTCTACCACACTTTAGCAAAAGCCTTGCACCACTATCAATATTTTACTGGTTGTACAGAGATATCGATTAGAAATAGTATTTTCTGGAACTCTGACATCTGTAGCCTAAAACCAAAAACACCCAGTGACATTTCAAGAGTTTTCAAAGGACAAATTTTTACAATACTAGAGAATTTGTTACCAACGCTGTTAAAGCAATTTTTATTATGAAAATTATTTGATACCAAAGGGAGCAAAAAGCTGCTGCATTTAAGTATTGTTCAGACCCAAGCTGATGACCTGGCAAAAGAGGGTTTGGTGTGTCAGAGTACTTGTGAGCAGTTTACTAGATTGTAAGCTCGAAAGAGCAGGGCCCTTGATCCCCTCATGTTTTGCATTGTATTGGTATTGTTCTGTCACATGTTCTGTCTCCCTTTGTAATGTACAGCGCTGAGCGAACTATTGGCGCTTTATAAATACTGTATAATAATAATAATAATAATCATGGTTACTGAATTTAAATAAATAAATTTAAAAAAATTACTCTGACAACATTGACTATAGTCATTAAAGCTCTACTGAATTTAGCAAACTTTAGTCTTCATAGATAAATGTGGTTGGTTTAATACATATAGGCAGCCATAGATAAATGTGGTTGGTTTAATATATATCAGCAGCCATAGATAAATGTGGTTGGTTTAATATATATAGGCAGCCATAGATAAATGTGGTTGGTTTAGTACATATAGGCAGCCATAGAAAAATGTGGTTGGTTTAATATATATCAGCAGCCATAGATAAATGTGGTTGGTTTAATATATATAGGCAGCCATAGATAAATGTGGTTGGTTTAGTACATATTAACAGCCAGGACTGCCTTTTCGCGCTAATCCAATACAACCTCAAACGCAATTTACTATGTTTTGTTCTACAGACGTTGTTAGGAATATTGTAGAATAATGTAAATTACACCTGTCAATACATATACAAAAAGATTTCAAGCTTTACAAATCACGTTAAGGCCCAGTATATCTTACAATGTAATATGGGGATCTTCAACAGTGGCAACAGTGTATTGTAGAATGCACTAGGAGCCTGGTCCGGTGAGTGGACTATGGAGAAGGGAAAGCTGAACTGGATAAGATCTGTAGGATGGGAAGGGGGTGGGGAGATGAGTACTGGAGGGAGGGGGAGATCTGAACTTAGGAGTGAGATCTGTATTGGGGGGGGGGGGGAATCTTTCAGACTCTCACTTGTGGTACAGTAATAAAAGCATATTTTTTGGGGTACAAGGATTACATGTACACAGTAAGCAGGCTCATGTTTAAGCCCATCCAACTGTTATCCCAATTTTACCAAACCCATAATACTAACTATCCTGTAAAGCAGAGGAATTAAAATTAATGGAGATCTGGTTAGTAAAATATTCTTCCAGCAGAGGTCTGAATTACATATCTGTGCGATGACACAGACAGGGCTGCTGTTTTTAACCACGGGGCCCTATACAGCCAGCCTGACAGCTGCCCCTCCCTCCCCCCCAAAAAAAACACGCAGTTTACGATGCTTCAGTTATGAATGAGCACAGTGAGTGATTGGTGCCGATCAATCATTTTGTTTATTCAGGAAAGGAAGGGACTGGTAAATAAGGCAGTTAGTGCAGTGCAATTAAAAAAAAAAAAAAAAAAAACTTTTTTTCTCAGCAATTCTCATGGGTAGTGCAGTTCATTAAAATGAATAGGTGCATGCACACAGATCTGAACCGAGTCCCACATAACAATCCCATGCTTACATCAGTGTCCTCAGTCCACACCACACGTTATGGTTCCCTCCCCTTTACATCAAGACCCCCCCCCCCCTTTACAGCAGCGCCCTCCACTCCAATCACAGTAGTATTCTCATACCCCCTGACATCAACCCAACCTCCCCAACAGTACTGATCTTAACCCCCCTCATTACAGTATTCAGTCCCTCCACATTACTGTTCTCTGCCCCTTTAAGATTATGTTCTTCAACCCCCCCCCCCCCCTCTTCCGCATTACTCTCCTCAGCCCCACATTACCCGCCACCTTTACAATAATGTCCTCAGCACCCCCCCCCCCCATTATAACACTGAAGTCCCCTACCACACATTACTGTCCTCATCCCCCCTCCCAACCCTTCCACATTACAGTACTTAGCCCCCTCTCATTACAGTACTACTCAGTCCCCCTCCCACATTACTGTTCTCAGCTCCCCCACATTAGCCCCTCTTCACACCAATGCTCTCTGCCCCACTTTCACATTTTTACCCCCACCCACTGTTCTACCTTACACAGACAGGGTGGGCGAAAGGCACAACAGGCTGGATAGAGGGTGGGAGCTGCAAGCTGGTGATTGGTTGCTAGAACCGTCTTGCATCCTAGCAACCAATCACCTGCTTTTAACCTCCAGCAGTTCTCGCTCTCTATCCAGAACTGTCATTCCTCCCGCTGTCAACTCTGTAAGAATAATAGTGGTGACCACTGGGTGAAGAACCGGCTCCTAAATGGGGACCACTGCAGTCTGGATGGGATAGTGATTGGGTCCAGATCCAGACTGCGGTCTGCCATTTGAAGCCTGCTGTAAAGGAATAATATGTGTCTACTCGCCTGTTTTGAGTTTGCTCCGGTCTGGTCATGTGATCTTCACAGTCGCTGGCTTCAGTGAAGAGGAGAGATCACCGACAATGGCTGAAATACCTATGGGGTGATGTCACCTACAGACTTATTATGGGGCACCTGTTGCCAGCTGTCCCTCCTCTACACTGAAGTCGTCGCATGTGACCAGACTAGAGCAACCTCAGAATACATGAGTATATAGTACACATCTTTCCTTTACAGGATAATTAGTACTGGGTCAGGGGTGGACTGACAAATCATGGGGCCCCCGGGCAATAGGGGATCATGGGGCCTGTGTCCTTGCCCAAACTCAAAAAAGCCTATGAAAAAGGTACCAGGGGCATCTCATGGGGCTCCCTACTGACCCAGAGCCCTCGGGCAGTGCCAGAGTTTCCAAATGGTCAGTCCGCCCCTGTATATGTATCACTTCTTTATTATTATTATATAGGATTTATATAGCACCAAAAGTTTACACAGCACTTTACATTATAAGGGGGACAGTACAATTACAATACAGTTCAATACAGAAGTAAGGAGTAGGAGGGCCCTGCTCATGTAGCTTACAATCTAAATGTTAAGTAATAACAAAGTTATTGTCCAATCAATAGACCCATAGCTGAAATGTAAAAATTGCACTGGTCTACTGTAATACCCTACACACTCCATTCCGGCACATACATGCTAAGAAACGTCTTTAACGTTGCTGGTGATATCACCTGGAGCAGGCACTCTTTTGCTGGAATATAGAGACATGTATATGGTGGCTAAGGTTGTCCATTGTTTGGTCTTAATCCAGTCCTGCTTTTAGGACTTCTGATCTCTTTTTGATTGTAGGAGGCTCCATATCCAATATGTATGCCATAAACGTTGCTCGGTTTCACCGTGGGCCAGGTGTGGACTGACAAATCATGGGGCGCCCGAGCAATAGGGGATCATGGGGCCTGTGTCCTTGCCCAAACTCAAAAAAGCCTATGAAAAAGGTACCAGGGGCATCTCATGGGGCTCCCTACTGACCCAGGGCCCTCGGGCAGTGCCTGACTTTCCAAATGGTCAGTCCACCCCTGTATTGGGCTTAGAATGGGGGTAGGAGCAGGTTTAAAGTGTTACTATACAACAGTAAAATCAGTCTTTATATGCAGTAAAGCATGCTGGTTATACTCACTGTGGAACCTAAGGGGTTTATCCTCTGCATTGTGTAAAAACGCTGTTTGATCCTGACTTCTCTGACCCTCCCCTTCTTCCAGTGTCCCCCTCTTATCTCCTGATAAGACATATGGTGTGGAGACACTGCACAAGCTCAGTTTGGTGTGTATCGCTAGAGAAGTTTTTTTTTTTCTTAGGAGAGTGCATGTGATCAGCACAGGGATAATCAAAGCTGTTCAGACAGAGGTCAGGGGCCCTGCATCCTCCTAGAGCAGAATGAAAACTCCTTTTACAAGCTGTAACCAATGCTCTGCTGAACACTGATAGAAGTCACAAGACTACTCTAACTGCTGATGAGAAAAGGTATTTAGCAGTTTATATTTACTAAAATAATAACATTTCTATGTTTTGTGTACTGTGGAAGACCAGATATAGTGAATGCAGGGTCCTGGGTTTAATAAAACTTTAAGCATAGATAGTATTTGACTAGACTTTTACTTTAAGTATAGTTCTTCAAGCTCTGAGATAATACTTTTAGAGATGAGCGAATCGAACATGACGAAGTGGAATTCGTTTCGAAGATTAGGAAAAATTCGATTCGCGCCGAATCTGAAAATTAGCAAACTTCGGATGCACGAATCGAATTTTCCCAAAAATGGCGGCGACATGTGTGGCGACGGAGCGGGGATCTCTGGGAAGGCGCGCAGACAAGGCGCGCTGACCCATAATGCATTCATTCATGACATGTGATCGCATTAGCCAATCAGCAGCCAGCCAGCCAGCACTGTGTAATGGTGGAGCTATAAATCGCGGCCATCTTAGAATTCTCCATTAGCCTCCGGTCATTCAAGAGAGACAGACCTGTCTGTATTAGGGACAGAGTTAGGGCCACAGAGACTTTAGGGCCACAGAATCGTTACTCAGGGACACAGAATCGTTACTCAGGGACAGACACAGAATCGTTACTCAGGGACACAGAATCGTTACTCAGGGACACAGAATCGTTACTCAGGGACACAGAATCGTTACTCAGGGACACAGAATCGTTACTCAGGGACACAGAATCGTTACTTTCTGCTTCACAACCACTATTGTACGTTCAAAGAGTTAAATCCTGTTTTATGTTTGGGGTGCTTATTGAATTAAAGAGTATGTCAGACAACACGCAGAGGAGTGGCAGAGGAGGCAATGTTTCAGGAGCGAGCAGACGTGGCAGCAGAGGAAGGGGTCGAGGCAGCACTAGTCGCAGCCAGAGGCCAGTGCTCCCGGTGTCATCCAGCGGTCGTGTCTCCACGACACAAGCAAGCCCACTGAAATCACGTGTCCTCGACCTGCCCCTGTCCTTTGGTGTTCCCTCACCAAGCGAAGTATCGCATGCTGTGGGCTCAGCCCCACTGTACAGTGAGGAAGAGCTAACAGAGGGTGGTCAGGAACGGGGGGAGACATCCGCCTCTTCAGCAGCCAGGCAAAGAAGTACTGGCGAGGAGAGTGGCTCGGTAGCCGGTCTAGAGACAGGTCTGTCCCCTGACCCACACGCAGCCGAGGGGGCTAGTAGTGACGCGGAGACCCTAATTGATGATGATGAGGCTGATCGCACTTGGCAGCCTCGTCATCATCAGGCTATTGCTTCCGCATCATCAGGAGAAGAGGGTGCCAGCTTGCCAGCGAGCAAAACAGTCGGTGGGTTGCCCAGGAGGCAGCAGGGTCGCAGCAGTGTCAGTGGAGGCAAACGGCCACGGAGTAGAGCACCAGCTCCACTGCAGCCTACCACCACGGCCAGTAGTGGTGCCGGTGTGCACGGAGGAAGTAGCAGTCAGCCAGTGAGGAGTAGCGGGGGCAAAGTTTCCTACTCGGCGGTGTGGCAATTTTTCATCAAGCCGCCCGAGGAAGTAAACGTAGCCGTATGTCGACTATGTGGCCAGAAAGTCAAGCGTGGCCAGGGGGCCCATGTTGGGACTACAGCGTTGCGTCAGCATATGCAGCGTCGCCATTCGGTGGCCTGGGAAAACCGTGATAAAGATACGGCGGTTCTGCCTGCCCCAGCCCCCGCTCCATCACCCGCTCCGTTACTTGCTCCGTCACCCGACGTCAATCGCCCTCTATCAGCCAGTCAAGGCTCCAACACCTCTGCTGAGGGGAGTTGTCGCTCGTTGGCATCTTCCGCTCGTTCAGATGCTCCTTCTCCTGCTACTCCTCTTCACGGATTCCGTCAGCAGTCTTTCTTGGAATCCGTTTCCAAGAGACAACAGTTTGCGAGCACGCACCCGACGGTGCAGAAGCTGAACGTCCTCCTGTCCAAGTTGCTGGTGCTGCAGTCCCTCCCTTTCCAAGTGGTGGACTCAGCACCTTTCCGAGAAATGATGGCTTGTGCCGAGCCGCGGTGGAGAGTGCCAAGCCGGCATTTCTTCGCCAAAAAGGCAGTGCCAGCCCTGCATTCACATGTAGAAGAGATGGTGGGCCAGTCTTTGAGCATGTCGGTCTCTGCCAAAGTGCACGGCAGCGCCGACGTGTGGAGCTGTAACTACGGTCAGGGACAGTACATGTCATTTACGGCCCACTGGGTGAACGTGGTGCCGGCACAGCCGCACCAGCAACTTGGACAGGTCACGCCGCTTTTGCCTCCACGTTTGCACGTCCTTGGTCCAGCAAAGATGTCCGCCTCTACCACCTCTTCTTCCGCCGTGTCCTCAGCCGCCACCCCCGTGCCAAGTCCCATTACCCGACCGGCATATCACATGTGCAGGGCGCAACGGTGTCACGCTGTGCTGCACCTGGTATGCCTTGGCGAACGTAGTCACACAGGGGAGGAACTTCTGAGTGTAATGAACAGAGAAATCGACAGATGGCTGTCTCCGCGCAAACTGAAAATCGCAACCATGTTGACCGACAACGGAAAGAACATGGTGTCTGCTCTGCGTCAAGGAAGGTTGTGCCATGCGCCATGCATGGCTCACGTGTTCAATCTGGTTGTCAAGCGGTTCCTAAAATCCACCATCCCACTGCAAGACATCCTTAAAATGTCACGTAAACTTTGCATGCATTTCAGCCATTCCTACACCGCAAAGCACACCCTCCTTGAGCTGCAGCGGCAGAACGGAATTCCACAGCATCGCCTGATCTGCGACGTTGCAACAAGGTGGAATTCAACCCTACATATGTTAGACCGCCTTTACGAACAGCGAAAGGCCATCACCGATTTCCTGATGTTACAAGCGGATAAAGGTACTCCCCTGTGTAACTTAGATGTCAGCCATTGGCAGCTCATGCGTGACACCTGCCGCTTGCTCAGGCCCTTTGAGGAGGCCACGCTATTCGTGAATCGGCAGGACTATGGGATGAACGACGTCATTCCTCTGTTGCACGTCCTGGAACAAATGCTGTTAACAATGGCTGGTCAGGGTGCGGTAGACGTGGCGCACAGATCTCAACGCCACATGACCCCTGTGGGGGCAGGACAGGAAGAAGAGGAGGAGGTAGAGGAGGACATTGGTGCTCAGGAATTATTGAGTGAAATGGGTGGTTTTTCCACTCAGCGGACAGGAGTGGAGGAGCAGGAGCATCTGGTAGAGGAGGAGGAGGAGGAGGAGACAGAGGACCCAGACGCACCGTGGCAGTATGCTGTGGAGATGGAGGCAGGGAGTCCCTCGCATTCCTTGGCACAAATGGCCCATAGCATGCTCGGTTGCTTGCGTAGCGACAGCCGAATAATAACCATCAGACAGAGGGATGACTTTTGGCTGTCCACCTTGTTGGACCCTCGCTACCGTTCAAAAATGGTGGCCTTTTTCACACCTGCTGAGAGGGAGGCCAAAATAAAGTACTATAAAAACCACCTATGTAGTCAGTTGGTCTCTGCCTTTCTGCGCCAACATCCATCCTCAGACACTGTGGGCCCTGTGCGCTCGCGTTCCGCTGCCATGGCAGCAGGGGAGGGGTGGGGTGGTAGGAGCAGTGGCAGCTCCACCAGCAGCGGCTGCCTCAGTCTGCAGTCGATGATGAGTAGCTTTCTTCACCAGCGCAGTGAGGAAACTACTAACCAGCTGCAGCAGCAGCAGCATCAGGTGGACCTGGAGCAGGACCTCAAACAACAGGCTCGGGCCTACTTGGACAGCACCCTGCCAACCGAGGTAGACAATCCCCTTGACTACTGGGCAACGAAACTTGACCTTTGGCCCCAACTAGCTGAATTTGCCCTTGAAAGGCTGTCATGCCCGGCCAGTAGCGTGGCATCGGAGCGCGTGTTCAGTGCGGCAGGAGGTATTGTAACTCCGCGGAGGACACGACTGTCCACCCAAAGTGTGGAGAGACTCACGTTTGTGAAAATGAATCAGGCGTGGATTAGTCTGGATTTCAAACCACCAGTTCCTGACACAACTGACTAAATCCGCCATGAATCATGCCCCAAACATGTTATTATTTTTAACATAGGCCTCTGTATGGCCTTCAATTTAAGCTGCTTACGCTTCGCCACTCTGCCATGGGCCCCTGTACCGCCTCCTCTTGCTGCTGCCAGGTCCAGAGTGTGTCATGGGTCCCTGTACGGCCTCCCATTGCTGCTGACTTCATCGCCAGACTCTGCCATGTGCCACTTTCAGGTCTCCTTACACTGTTGGTGGGTTCCATTTTGTGATAGGGTGCTGTATGGCCTTCCATTGCTGCTGCCTCCACCGCCACCCTGCGCCATGTGCCTCTGTCGTCTGCTCACGTTGCTGACGGCTTCCGCTTTTTAACCGAGGCCTGTGTTTGGCTTCCGAATACTGCTGCATCCACCGCCACCCTGCGCCATGTGTCTCTGTCGTCTGCTCACGCTGCTGACGGCTTCCGCTTTTTAACCTAGGCCTGTGTATGGCTTCCGAATACTGCTGCCTCCACCGCCACCCTGCGCCATGTGTCTCTGTCGTCTGCTCACGCTGCTGACGGCTTCCGCTTTTTAACCTAGGCCTGTGTATGGCTTCCGAATACTGCTGCCTCCACCGCCACCCTGCGCCATGTGTCTCTGTCGTCTGCTCACGCTGCTGACGGCTTCCGCTTTTTAACCTAGGCCTGTGTATGTCTTCCGAATACTGCTGCATCCACCGCCACCCTGCGCCATGTGCCACTTTCAGGTCTCCTTACACTGTTGGTGGGTTCCATTTTGTGATAGGGTGCTGTATGGCCTTCCATTGCTGCTGCCTCCACCGCCACCCTGCGCCATGTGCCTCTGTCGTCTGCTCACGCTGCTGACGGCTTCCGCTTTTTAACCGAGGCCTGTGTTTGGCTTCCGAATACTGCTGCATCCACCGCCCGCCCACTGCTGCTGCCAGGCCCGTAATCTGTCATGGGCCCCTGTACCGCCTCCTCATGCTGCTGCCAGGTCCAGAGTGTGTCATGGGTCCCTGTACGGCCTCCCATTGCTGCTGTCTCCATCGCCACACTCTGCCATGTGCCACTTTCAGGTCTCCTCACACTGCTGGTGGGTTCCATGTTGTCATAGGGTGCTGTATGGCCTCCCATTGCTGCTGCTTCCACCGCCACTCTGTGGCTCCACACTCTGGTTTTGGCCCCGTGACTGCCCAAATGAGTGAAGTGTGCGGTGATTCTAAGATCGACGGCACTCATCTGCATGTCATACTGACTGACAGTATTAGTTCTCTTCCCCAGCAGACTCCAAGGGCATTTAAATTAAAGGTACAGTGTTCTGCACTAATATAAAGGCTCTCTGAAGCCTAGAAACACCCTTTTTATAAGTTAAATTCGCAGCGAATATATTCGCCTCGAATCGAATTTATTCCGCGAATTCGGCGAATCAGCCGAATCGAATTTTTGAATAATTCGCTCATCTCTAAATACTTTCATCTGTAGAAAAAGCAGCACAAAGTAATCCAAACATGTATATGCAGTTGCAATGGTCTCATTTATATATATATTTTTTTTTTTACCTGGGATAGCTGTCTCTATAGATCATCGTTGGACAGAAGAGAAAATACAGGTAACTGGAAAGTTGTGGCAGTTGAACCTCTTTGTCTATAAGAAGACGTACATGGGAGATATATTAGATTCACATCTATGAGAGATTGTGCTATGCTCTAGTCTATACCAAAGACACTTTTGTGTTTGCATTGATAAGCACCAAACACTTTAAACATCTGTGCTATTAAACAGTAGTTCTTCATGTACAGTTTGCCAATTGAGCAGAACTTGGGTATTGTGTGAATACACAAAAAACATGTGTTGCACTTGTGGTGCCATTCATTGTTAATGGAAACCCAAATGCAGAAAGCAGAACAAAGGGGCAGCAAAATGCATGTTAAATGAATAGGCTGCCCTGTGCATGAAGTGCGCAAATGTGGGTCATGTTCTGAAGAGGGGCTAGGGATCTAAGGGCTCGTTCACACTTGACTTTATTTCTAACTCTTGCCAAACACCCCTATAGCATTTGACAGGCGTTAGACAAGCGTTTGGGAAGCATTTTGAATGCTCCTCAAACGCTCCCCAAATGCTCCCAAAACGCCCTATGTGCGGTTTTGAGGCGGTTGATAGGCGTTTGTCAAGCGTTACTACTGCACCACAAACGCCTATAATGAAGTTAAATGGTATTAATGCTCCGCAACCGCACCGCAAATGCCTGCCAAGTGTTTGCGGAGCGGCACCATAGACTTGAATGGAAGGCTTCAACTCCTCCTGACTCGACACGAGGCGTCAGTTTTTGTGCTGCCCTGTGCAGAATTTTTATCGGTGTTTGAGAAGCGTTAACAACGCATCCCAAACGCCTGTCTGACAAAGCTAGTGTGAACGTAGCCTAAATAACTCATGTGATTTCTTTAAAGGAGGGTTAAACCCTGGTTCTTGTTATAAGAAGAAAATGGTTTGCTTTTAGGTGAACCAAAGGTCAAAAATGGAAGATTTCTTATGTTAGGTTTTGTTATGGCGAACAAATGTCACTAGGATAGTGAATGAACCGGGATACTGAAGGAGATGTTACAGTGGAAGAGGCTTAAAAGGGCATGGCTATATAAAACCTAAGTCTGCTCACTGTATGTACAGCAACCCCCCTACTGCCCACTTTTGCACCCCTCCTCCACTGCTCACTTCTGCACCTTCTATACCCCACACTCCCTGCGTACCTCATTCACCAATTACTTCTGCACCCTCCTGCTACCAACCTGCATTGCTCCTCTATAAACTGC
This sequence comes from Staurois parvus, assembly GCF_062004578.1. NCBI lineage: Eukaryota > Metazoa > Chordata > Amphibia > Anura > Ranidae > Staurois > Staurois parvus. Next base: position 10,685,359 of record NW_028318358.1, read on the forward strand.
TCATCTCTGAACCCTCTGCCCCATGTTCCCTGGCTCATCTCTCAAACCGTTGCCTCTCTCCACACCCCTGTCCACAGCTTACCCCTCCAACACTGCTCACATATGCATCTGTTCCCCAGAACTGTAACCCCCCCAACCGCACACACCTATGCTACTTCTGTATATCACACACACACCTCTGTCACCACTGCTCCCCCCCCCCCCCCAACACACACCTCTGCCATCCACTTGTTACCCCTGGGCTGGCACTGGTATTTGAGGTTTACTGTGTACAAGTGGTTGTGGGAGGTCTTGAAGAGTGAATGATGCAACAAGCTGCACACAGTTTCAGAAACCGCATGGTGAGCAGCATGCCCACAACTAATGAGCTGCAGCTGACAACTGCATGGTGGTCAAGTGCAGGGCCCAGGGCACCCAGTAAGATGCGGGGCACATGCCCTGGGTACCTAAGCTAGCAGCATAATAGGAAACATATAGCAAAATTCACTGCTAACAACAACGGATTTCCTGGTATGTGGATGTGTCTACAAAGCTCAAAGCTGTAAGTTTGGTTGTTGTAGGTTCAATGTCACTGCTGCCTCTGATGGCTAGTCTCAGGAATTCTAGAATGAGATTTGATTATGTTCTTACTGTGCTGCTGTTCTCCAAGACAGAGGCTGTGATATGAGGAAGCAAAGCTCTGGCCAGGGGTGGACTGACCATTTGGAAACTCGGGCATTGCCCGAGGGCCCAGGGTCAGTAGGGGGCCACATGAGATGCCCCTGGTACCTTTTTAGGCTTTTTTGAGTTTGGGCAAGGACACAGGGGCCCCAAGATCCCCTATTGCCCGGGGGCCCCATGAGTTGTCAGTCCGCCCCTAGCTCTGGCTCTACTAAGAAGGCCATCTCTACACAGAGATACATTGTAGAACAAGGCTTGGGGAAAGTTTAGCTGCAGGGAACCAGGGAGCGACAGGCAATAAAGGTGACTAATCCCTTGCCCTGCTATTGCCTTTTTTAGCATAACGTCAAAAATGCTAAAATGCTATATCATACAATGCATTCTCACTGTTCACCCAAATTCTGTAAACATTTTTAGCATTTTTTTCAACTTTTGCTAAGACGGTCTCTTTTTAGAAATATATAGAGAAATCACTATTGCCACTAACATGGCCGAAGCTTGGAGCTCTTTAAAGTTTCTTCTCCACCATTTTGAACATTCTTAAGGGAAAGGACATGAGTTGGGATGGATATCCCCAGTCCATTGCCATCGTGTTTCCCCTTAGAAAACGTTCATCTCAGGTGCTCACCCACCCTCCCCCTCCACAGTCACAAGCCTACATACAAATATGCATGTTTGTATAAGGCTCTTTGTTAGAACGATAATTTGGTGGCCAAATCACGATAACCTGCCATCTAAAATCTGTAGGTGCCTTCACCAGAAAAGCCAAACTATTCCACACTAAAAATAAATAAAAAAAAAAAAATCTATCTTTGGTGGTATTTTGGTTTAATTTTAATAATTGCTCATTGTCTTTACAGTTTACTTCATTAAATGTATATTGGCTTCACTTTAGCCTTGCTATGAGACACACATACATTATATACACTATATTGCGAAACGTATTGGGACCCCCTCCAAATCATTGGATTCAGGTGTTCCAATCAAGCACCCAGGCATGCAGACAAACATTTGTACGAGAATGGGTCACTATCAGGAGCTCAGTGAATTCAATGGTGATACCTTGATAGGTTGCCACCTGTGCAATAAGTCCATCCATGAAATTTCCTTGCTACTAAATATTCTACGGTCAACTGTTAGTGGTATTATACTAAAGTGAAAGCAACTGGGAACAACAGCAACTAAACCATGAAGTGGTAGGCCATGAAAATGACAAATCACACTTCTCTGTCTGGGAATCCGATAGAAGTGTCAGGGTTTGGTGGTTGCCAGGAGAATGGTACTTGCCTGACTGCATTGTGCCAAATGTAAAGTTTGGTGGAGGGGGGATTATGGTGTGGGGTTGTTTTTCAGGGGTTGGGCTTGGCCCTTTAGTTCCAGTAAAGGGAACTCTTAAGGCGTCAGCACACCAGGAACATTTTGGACAATTTCATGCTCCCAACTTTGTGGGAACAGTTTGGGGATGACCCTTTCCTGTGTCAACATGACTGCACACCAGTGCACAAAGCAAGGTTCAGAAAGACATGGATGAGCAAGTTTGGGGTGGAGGAACTTGACTGGCCTTCACAGAGCCCTGACCTCAACCCGACAGAACACCTTTGGGATGAATTAGAGCAGAGACTGCGAGCCAAGCCTCCTTGTTCGACATCAGTGCCTGACAAATGCGCTACTGGAAGAATGGTCAAACATTCCCAGACACACGCCTAAACCTTGTGGACAGCCTTCCCAGAAGAGTTGAAGCTGTTATAGCAGCAAAGGGTGGACCAAGTTAATATTGAACCCTACAGACGAAGACTGGGATGCCATTGAAGGTCATGTGCGTGTAATGGTGTCCCAATACTTTTGGCAATATAGTGTATATATTCACATTCCCCTGCTTGCTTGAACATATGTATGCTAATATGCCTTATATAAAGCCCACCCATTTAGACAACTGGATATACACCAGAATGGAAAAAAAAAACAGACATGAAGCATTTTTTCTGATGCAGCACAACACAATGCATGGTGCAATGCACTGTGATGAGCTGCAACTCAAGTGCGGGAGAGATGCATTGCCTTATTATGTCTATATGCCATTGAAAACAAGTGGTACTTGTAACCATTGTGCGCAATAGGGACATGGAACCTGTACGTGACAGCCATCTTGTGAAGGTCTCATGATCAGTGTTCCTACTCCTCTCCCCTCTCTTTGCAAACTATGGAATTTGTAGCTGTAACTTTTAAACTTCAAAAAAACCTCTTATCTTAATTAAAACATTAATAGACGCAGTGTCCAAACCTGACCAGAGCTGTAAACAGCTAATTAGTCTTGGCAGGATATCTGTTTCCACAAACCATGAAAAACACTTTCTTCTGCACTATCGTAAAACAATAATAACTCAGTCAAGGTGTCACACATGACCTGTAAGGGCATTAAGGCTCTAGGAATACAGAGCTTGCCATAAAACGTCTATTCCACAACGTAACAATTCCACATACAATTCAAAAAACTTCAACGGGAACAAGGCACATTAATATTATGTATATATTTGAATAAGGAATATCATACCAAACAAATCAATGTTAGCACATAGGAAAGGGGAGAAAGCAGTCTCCTCTCACCTAGGTGACATTAATAAACCCTATTTTGAAAAGTGTTAAAACTATCTCTAAAGCTTTTAATGCAAACTAAAGACTCCCTGTCTCTTGAAGAGTGCTACTGTTTATAATAATCCTCGAAATATACCTGTCTGTGGTGACAATGTGTGTTAGACATTTATTGTTCACATTTGTTCTTGCTAACATTGTGAAGGGTTGGAGTTTGAAGGGTCAATTGCATAATTAATTAACCCAGTGACAATAAGGCTGCTGGCACATAGATTGTCGTCCCACAAGCTGGAAAATCTTTGTGCATGGAGCAGCTGAGAGTGGTATTACGCAAGTGACAGCGTGGTGCGAGATTGGCTGGTCCTTTATCACGAGAAGGGCAGGAGTCGGGCACCGTGCTCGTCACAGTACTGTAATGGATTAATGCATGTGAATTACTGATAAAGTAACATGTAATGGCATAAATACTCTATAGGGTTTTTTTCCTTATTGTATAGATATAGGCGTGTTTCCCCTATTGTGTAGCTACTAGTGCTAGGTGTTGGGAGAGGGAGATCTGTACAATAAAAAAAAATGGCATAAGATTTTTCAGCAGAGGGCTCTCTTCCCTCTTAGCCACCTCTACGTCCTCTTATCGGATAACTACTTGCCATATTGGATGCAGGACAACATGCTTTTATACAGTTGCAATAACCTTCTCTGTAAACTTGTTTGTTGTTTAAGTTTCTCAATGTACAATTTTTTAGTGTACAACACATGGCACTATAACATGTTTTCTCTTTCCATTTTTTCATTGAAAAAATAAAGCTTGAAAAAAAAAAAAAAAAAAAAAAAAAAAAAAAGAAATGCCACAGGATAAATAGTGCAGAGGAAATTCAGCAAAATATGTAGAGAAACAAAATGCAAAAGAAGAAAATATCCAACCTTAAATAGTTGATATGAATAGCTTTGGTAAATGGGACTTTTACAAATAGCCTATGTGCCCGTTTCTTGTAATAAATACAAAATTTGGCATTGTACTTTGTTGGTGGACTGCTAACATTTGTGCTGGTTTCCATAATAGGTTCATAGAAAGGTAGTGCATTTGACGTCTATTCAGATGTTAGAGTAGACACATTTGTTCCTTTTTCTTAAACAAATCCCATACTTACTTTCCTTCTGTAAGACAGTTGGAACTACCTCTCGTAAAAAGGAATACGTCTTCATAAGGAATCGAACCTGTATGAAGAAACCATAATCTTAGCTTTATGGACACAGAGCATGGACCTGAGTGGCAGAATTGCAGGGGAGAGCTGTAGTGCAGGGCTGACTACTGTTGGCCTGTCTGGGGAATTTAAAGTTCACAGCCAAAAGGAAACACAGCATCATCTCCTTGATTTCAATAAAGGTAAATCTTAAAAATAATACATTCCTCTCAGCCCCCCTTTATAAAATTCTTATGATTACAGCAGTTCCTGAAACACGGCAGTGGAATCAGTGAAACAATTGCTACGGCTAGTAGCATCAATCAAGAGCAATACATTGTAAGTGTTCTGTGGAAAGGTACGTTCAGCTGAATTACCCAAGTATGTACATCACGTTCTACAGCTCTCATTTGTAAAAGAGCGTTTCAGGTGAAAATTAGCCCTCCCACCTTCCCTATACTTTTGTTGCTAGCCCTTTTGATCATCAAGGTAAAAGCTGATGTAAGGCCATAGACAGTGCTAAAGATCTCTGAAATGAAAAGGAAACCTTGGATGAAAGTAGTAAGTAGGCTACTACTAATCCACCTGGAAGAGCCATTGACAGGAAAGGGTGCCACAGCATCAATGCATGGCTGATGCCATTTCAGTTCAATAAAACCTTTTAGCCAAAGATTCTGTGACACACATGGGGTATCACCATCTGTCACCATTGTTTATGTGCAATGTTAATAAAATATAAGTATGACAATCGCTGGTATTTTATTTACAGAACTCACCTGTTCCAGGGTGACGATGAAACTTGATGCTGGAGGCAGCTGGTAATGTTTTACCACATAGACAGGGAAAATACAAAGGACACATGTCTGACCCACAAGTAGAAATATTACAACCAAGGCAGACAACATGATTTTGTGATTGGATTTGGGATACAAAGACCCCCAAAAGACTAGTGCTTTATATGGCACCAACAGTGTATATACAAACATACAGATCCAGGACCATGTAACCGTGCCAATTTGTCCAAAGGCATAAAGGAAAAGGTCAAGTTCAAAACGAACCCTAGAGAGAAAGGGAGCAGAGGCTTTAATTATTGTTTCAGGTGTGATTATATATTTTATACACATAGATACACATTGTTTCGCTATTAATTCATAATAAAAAATACACAATCATTATTAAAGTAATATAGATCCTGTAATATTAATATAGTCATAAGAAACATTTTTTTTAATAAGATGTCTTTATCTTCATGCAGTGGTAAATTCGTCGACGAAAATATTTTTGTCAGTGGTACATTTTCAGTGATAAAAATCAATTAGAATTTTCATCAATGAACAAGAACTAAACAAAAATGAATCGCACATGTCATCAGTTTTGAACATGATTTCAGCACAGTTTGCTCTCTAGTCACTGAATTGGCAGCTACTGTATATGAAAAATCCTGTCCTGAGCCGCACCTAAACCTGTACCGAACTTGAAAAACTACTTTACCCACAAGTTTATGAAACTTAGTTTTATTCACATAAAGACCTTATATATCACAACGGTTAAATCTGTGTCTGTACTGCATGTTCAAAAACTTTAATATAATAAATAATACCACGTTATTAGATTTATACTCCAGGAGTATATAATGAGTTTGGAAATTCTAGCGAAATGCTTAAATAATGCATTACAATTTACTGTAACTAAACCCATTAGATTTTAGTCGACTAAAATGTACTGGAGATTTTAGTCAATTAAAATATGATTAAAACAATTCAGAGGACTAAAATATGACTAAAACTAAAATGGCATTTTAGTCAAAAGACTAAGACTGAAACTAAATTTAAATTTGACATAAAAATGAACGCTGTCTTCATAAAACATATACACTGCTCAAAGAAATTAAAAGGAACATTTTGAAAACACATCAGATCTCAATGGGGAAAAATATCATGCTGGACATCTATACGGATATAGACTGGGTAATGTGTTAGGAACGTAAGGATGCCCCATCGTTTGATGGAAATGATCAACCTACAGAGGATTGAATTCAAAGACACTCTGAAAATCAAAGTGAAAAAATGATGCATCAGGCTAGTCCATTTTGCTGAAATTTCATTGCAGCAACTCAAAATGATACTCAGTAGTTTATATAGCCCCCACATTGGGGCATGTTCCTAATGAGATGACAGGTGGTGTCCTGGGGTATTTCCTCCCAGATGTGGACCAGGGCATCATTGAGCTCTTGGACAGTCTGAGGTGCAACCTGGTGGCGTCCGACACACCGAAACATAATATCCCAGAGGTGTTTTATTGGACTTCGGTCACGCGATTGTGGGGGCCATTCAATGGTATCAATTTCTTCATCCTCCAGGAACTGCCTGCATACTCTCACCACATGAGGCCGGGCATTGTCGTTCACCAGGAGAAACCCAGGACCCACTGCACCAGCGTAGGGTCTGACAATGGGTCCAAGGATTTCATCCCGATACCTAATCGCAATCAGGGTGCCATTGTCTAGCCTGTAGAGGTCTGTGCGTCCCTCCATGGATATGCCTCCCCAGGCTATCACTGTCCCACCACCAAAATGGCCATGCTGAACGATGTTACAGGCAGCATAACCTTCTCCTTGGCTTCTCCAGACCCTTTCACGTCTGTTACATGTGCTCAGGGTGAACCTGCTCTCATCTAGAAAAGCACAGGGCCCCAGTGGCGGACCTACCAATTCTGGTGTTCAATGGCAAATGCCAATCGAGCTCTATGGTGCCAGGCAGTGAACACAGGGCCCACTAGAGGACATCAGACCCCCAGGCCACACTCATGAAGTCTGTTTCTGATTGTTTGGTCAGAGACATTCTCACCAGTGGCCTTCTGGAGGTAATTTTGTAGGGCTCTGGCAGTGCTCATCCTGTTCCTCCTTGCACAAAGGAGCAGATACTGGTCCTGCTGATGTGTTAAGGACCTTCTACTGCCTTATCCAGCTCTCCTAGAGTAAATGCCTGTCTCCTGGAATCTCCTCCATGCTTTTGAGACTGTGCTGGGAGACACAGCAATCCTTCTGGCAACGGCACGTATTGATGTGCCATCCTGGCGGAGTTGGACTGCCTGTGTAACCTCTTAGGGTCCAGGTATCACCTCATGCTACCAGTAGTGACACTGACCTTAGCCAAATGCAAAACTAGTGAAAAACAGTCAGAAAAGAGGAGTAGGGATAAAATGTCAGTGGCCTCCACCTGTAAAACCATTCCTGTTTTGGGGGTTGTTTCATTGTGCCCATCTAGTGCACCTGTTGTTAATTTAATTAACACCAAAGCAGCTGAAACTGATAAACAACCCCCTTTGCTACTTAGCTGACCAGATCAATATCCCAGGAGTTTAATTGACTTGATGCTATACTCTGATTAAAAAGTGTTCCTTTAATTTTTTTGAGCAGTTTAAGATTATGAATTTACAGGGTGAAAAAACAGTGATGCAAACAATATTATGCTTTAACGCAATCGCCATCACCATGATCTCAGAGAACAGGGGAACCTGAAGAATCTTCAGAAGCATAGGCCCACTTTCTCATGCTATAATTTCCACTTCTAAAAAAGTCACAGGAAAATAGATGGGATGAAGAGATATTGAACATTTGGAGATTCCACTAACCTCCCTTGGTCAACTGCTGTAGTAATCACAAAAACACAGAAGGCAGCCACAAACACGTGGTAAAGGGTTTGGAAATGTTCCACCTCCATCAGGTCACTGGAGAAAAAGGGGAGAAGATGCAACACAATCAATGGGTTTACTAGACATACTGGGGTTTATTTACTAAAGCTGGAGAGTCCAAAATCAGACTCCCTTCTGCATAGAAACCAATCAGCTTCCAGGTTTCATTGCCAAAGCTTCATTGAACAAGCTGAGGTTAGAAGCTGATTGGTTTCTATGCAGAAGGGAGTCTGATTTTGGACTCTCCAGCTTTAGTAAATAAACCCCACTGTATCATATACTCATTTCATATCCTCTGGACTGAATAAAGTGGTGAAGGGAGCACATAGGATCCCCCCCCCCCCAAAAAAAAAAACAGGTTTCAAAAAGGGACCATCAAAGGATTAATTAATATATGACTTAAACTATCTACTACAGATGCATGTAAGCAAACCTGCAGATATTATTCACAAATCTACAATAGAAAGAAATACAATTTTTACATCTTTATATCATTCACACTGACCATGTTTATCTAGTCCTCATGTATCAAGAATTTATGTATCCAAGGTTCCCTTAAATTAGTATTAAATCCAATAGCAAACATTTCTTATATCACAGCTTACTAATTCTTAGGTGTTATGGCTGCAACCTTACCTATGACAGCCATTCTTACAGTGATCAGATTTAATTTATGTAACACCTTTACACCAAATGGAAAAAAAACGGTTTGCAATAACTGTGTAAGGGGGATTTTGGCTTAAATTTGTTACTGTATTTAAACCTGCTAGTGCATATAACACTGCTCTTTCCGACTGACATGGCTGCTGTTCAAATATACCCCCTGTGCTCATTCATCCAGAGTGGGGGCACTAATACAGGAAGTGTGTAAATGGCCAGATCACCAGGTGAAAACAGAGGGAAAAAATTCTAAAAAAAAGAAAACTAATGCAGCAACCACATCTAATGATTGGTAAGCTGCAATATATACCATTTTTGGTTTTGGGTTTAATGCCGCTTTAATTTTGCACATGTAAGAATCTGCTGCCTTCTACTGTGTGCAAGTGGCTGTGCTGCCTAATGTTCACATAATTATTTATACACAGCACTTCTTCTCCCTGGGTTGTTGGGTTAAAAACTCAGGAAGGAGGAGAGAAAAATAGAGAGAAGAGAGAGACCACGTCTTGTCCATGAAAAAGAATGGTTACTAACCCAAACTAAAAGCAGGGTATTTTTTTTAATCAAATACTTTATTAAGTGCAACACCCTGCTATAATTCAGACAAGTTGAATTTCACTTAAAGGGATAGTGCCTGTCCCTGCATTAATCCTTGGAGGGACTTCCACCTATTGCATCCAAGGAGATCTGAGTTCTTGTAGTGCACCAACTGGGCCCCAGCGAGCGTGCAGAAGATATTTCACTGCTGTTAAAGGGACATTAACTTTCCGAATTAAGAGCTCTTTCCTTACCTCAGACTTGAACTTTGTCATCAGCTTCTGAGGACTGAAAGTGAGCAAGCCTTAATCTTTAGTGGTTTTCCTTTGCTCACTGGGGACATTTCAGAGCTAAGGCCCTAGGTTAAATTCTGAATTGCAGAACATCCAGAAGAGATTGAGATTTTTTCTGTATCTGTAGACTTTTTCTTAAAGTTACTAAGAGTGATAACTGTTATTATATGCACGCCTATTACTTTGTGCTGCTTTACTGTGCTTACATTCAACTCCATTAAAAACAAAATATCAGTTCACTCTAACTTGTGTACGAGTCTGTTTTCTGGTAAAATTGAGAACGTTTACTCTGGCAAGAATTGTGTGGTGGTGTCAGCAGGGGTTGGGCTTTCAGAGTGGAGTCAAGATTGACAGGGAGCCTGAAAATAATTCAGTGACGCCTAAGGTAGTAGCGCTATATACATTTAACTTTTTATACATCTACAGACAAAACTTATAACAGGTGTCCTTACAAAACAAAACAACTAAAAAATAAATAAATAAATATAACAATAATTTGTTCCAGTATATAGCAGTCATTACTGACTAATGTCAATGTCACAGCCCAATCAGTAATTTAGTTAAGTTCCCCACCATAGACCCATCAATGAACAGCATCACTATCGGCAGTCAGGGAGATCATCCAGACTAGTAGAGGCTATGCATGGGGGGGGGGGGGGGGGTTACCAAGAGCACCAGATCTTTTTTAACCACTAGCCTACTGGCCACTTATACCCCCTTCCTGCCCAGGCCAATTTTCAGCTTTCAGCGCTGTCACACTTTGAATGACAATTGCACAGTCATGCAACACTGTACCCATATGAAATTTTTATCATTTTTTTAGACAGATAGAGCTGTCTTTTGGTGGTATTTAATCACCTCTGGGTTTTATTTTTTGCTAAACAAACCATAAACAACTGAAAATTTTGACAAAAAAAGTTTTTTCTTAGTTTTTGTTTTAAAATTTTGTAAATAAGTGATTTTTCTACTTCACTGATATGCGCTAATGAGGCTGCACTGATGGGCACTGATAGGTGGCACTGATGGACACTGATGAGGTACTGGTAGGTGGCACAGATGGGCATTGACAGGCATCACTGATGGGCACTGAAAGGCAGCACTCACATATGGCACGGATAGGCGGCACTGATAGGTGGCACTGATAGGCGGTACTGACTGGCACTGTTAGGCGGCACTGAAAGGCAGCTCAGATGTGCACTGATATGTTGCATTGATGTGCACTGGTAGGCACTGATGTGGCAGTGTTGTGGCACTGATGGGCATTGGTAGGTGGCACTGATGACAGCTGGCATTGATGGACACTGACAGGTGGCACTGCTGGGGCTACACTGATCATCAGGGCACACTGATCATCAGTACCCTGATGATCAGTGTACATGTCCCCTCCGAGGAATGCCGATTACCGGCTCTCCTCTTGAGCTGTCAGCGTGACAGCTCATGAGGAGAGAAATGCAGATAACCGGCATTTCCCTATTTACATTCGATCAGCTGTGATTGGACACAGCTGAGCACATGACCGAGCTGACATCTTCTTAGGATCAGGAGTCAGTTGGATTAAACAAAGTTCAAATAAAATTTGAAATGTATCTATGCAGTACCTTAACTTGGGATAGTGCCATAAAATATGAATTAACGTGCCTGTATGCATACTACAGAAAGGGAACTTAGGGGACCCTAAGAAAACAATTTTGAGGGGTATAGTAGAATCTATGGAGTATAAAAAGCCACGTCAGCTTTTGGGAAGGCAGGGGCGGACTGACCATTTGGAAACTCGGGCACTGCCCGTGGGCCCGGGGTCAGTAGGGGGCCCCATGAGATGCCCCTGGTACCTTTTTCATAGGCTTTTTTTGAGTTTGGGCAAGGACACAGGGGCCCCATGATTCCCTATTGCCCGGGGGCCCCATGAGTTGTCAGTCCGCCCCTGTGGGAGGGGGAAAGCAAAACTTTTGGAAGGAGCTTTAACATCACTGTCCACTGATCCTCATTTAGATCGCCTACATCTTGACTTCATATTTGTGTGCATTTAATCAAGGTTTTAGAGCTGACTCACAGAATTATTTATACACATTACTTCCTCTCTCTGGGTTGTTGGGTTAAAAACCTCAGAAGGAGGAAGGAGGAGAGAGAAGAGAAAGAAGAAGAGTGAGAGAGACCACAGGTATGTTAGGCAAATATTCCTATATTTAGTTGTTTATTATTGTTGCTCATAGCTTCTCTGTGTGTGTGTGTGTAGTGGTCACCTTGCTGTATTTTAGTAGAACTTTTTTTTATTGCAATAGAGTTTATATACAGGTCCTGCTATTTTAGTTAATGCTGTCCCTTTTGGTATGGGATTCTTTAGCTAATTTTTGTTTAGAACTCAAACACCAGGTTAGGCATCCAACAGCCACTTATGGTAGCTAAAGATCAGCTTACATGACAGATTAGAAACTACTAAGACACAGAGTAGATAGCTGGCGAGAATCTGCATTCGAGGCTGGTTGGACAACGGTTGGAGGATCTCCCCTTCCCATTGATCTCATCTTCAGATCTCGAACATGAAGACAGATGCCACATTACGATCATCCTCAGGGGCCCCTGCAACAGAACTTTGCTGCAACATTCATCTGCAGGTATCTATATTAATAACTTATACTGTATATGCCTCGGTGCACAATTACACCAGGACTCTTCTTGGGCCCCTTGCTGATAATACCTGTGTACATTGGATGTATGTACTTTTAATTTACTGGTGAAGTTAGTCTTATGTTCCCACTTAGACCACACACAGCTGAGTGCACAACATTTTCTTCACTCTTCTACTTGGTCCGAGGAACAGTCTAAGGGTTTCTTTTTGGGGTTTTATTGGTAATGTTGAAGTTGGATAGAGTGAGGGAGCATGGGATACCCCAATACCTTAAGAACGAAATAACTTGAGAACTCCTTAGTTTTCTCTTTGTACTGTACAAAAAGGAATGTCCCATGGCATCACTATTGTGATCGTGACTAGAAGTCCTTTCAGAGATTAAAAGCTACACACAATCACTGACATCCCAGAGCTAGGCTAATTTCCTCACACAGCCACAGAATCATCGGTTGCCTCCTTTTGATATCTCCCAGGCTCTTCTCGGTGAGGGAGATGTAAACTGACCAAACAATCAGAAACAGACTTCATGAGGGTGGCCTGAGGACCCTACGTCCTCAAGTGGGCCCTGTGCTCACTACCCGGCACCATAAAGCTCAATTGGCATTTTCCATTGAACACCATAATTGGCAGGTCCGCCACTGGCGCCCTGTGCTTTTTACAGATGAGAGCAGGTTCACCCTGAGCACATGTGACAGATGTGAAAGGGTCTGTAGAAGCTGTGGAGAACGTTATGCTGCCTGTAACATCATTCAGCATGAATGTTTTGGTGGTGGATCAGTGATGGTCTGGGGAGGCATATCCATGGAGGGACACACAGACCTCTACAGGCCAGACAACGATACCCTGATGAAATCCTTGGACCCATTGTCAGACCCTACGCTGCTGCAGTGGGTCCTGGGTTCCTCTTGGTGCGCGACAATGCCCGGCCTCATGTGGTGAGAGTATGCAGGCAGTTCTTGGAGGATGAAGTAATTGATACCATTGAATGGACCCCACACTCGTCTGACCTAAATCCAATAAAACACCTCTGGGATTTTATATTTCGGTTCATCTGACAATGCCAGGTGGCACCTCAGACTGTCCAGGAGCTCAGCAATGCCCTGGTCCAGATCTGGGAGGAAATAACCCAGGACACTATCAGTCATCTCTTTAGGAGCATGCTCCAATGTTGTCAGGCATGCATACAAGCACGTGGAGGCCATACAAACTACTGAGTACCATTTTGAGTTGCTGCAATTAAATTTCAGCAAAATGGACTGGCCTGCTGCATTATTTTTTCACTTTGATTTTCAGGGTGTCTTTCAATTCAGTCCTCTGTAGGTTTATATTAATTTCCATCAAACAATGGGGCATCCTTGCGTTCCTAACAGATTACCCAGTCCATATCAGTATAGATATCCAGCATGATATTTTTCCCCATTGAGATCTGATGTGTTTTCAAAGTGTTCCTTTAATTTTTTTGAGCATTGTATTCCTAAAGGTGCTATTGACATGAAAGTTTCACCACATGTCGGTAACAACCCATGCAATCCATACATACAAAGAAACCAAAACAACAAAGTTCAGAAATTACGTTATGTGTAATAAAATGGAATGACAAAGGGGAAAAAATATTAAACACGCTAACTGAAATGTATTTAATACTGCATACAAAAGTCCTTGTTAGTAATGACAGCTTCAAGACACCTCCTGTATGGAGAAACTAGTCACATGCATTGCTCAGGTGTGATTTTGGCCCATTCCTCTACACAGTCTTCACATTTTGAAGGTTCTGTGGGCCTCTCCTATGAACTCTGATCTTTAGTTCTGTCCATAGATTTTCTATTGTATTCAAGCCAGATGATTGGCTGGGCCATTCTAACAGCTTTATATTCTTTCTTTGAAACCAGTTGAGATTTTCCTTGGCTTTGTGTTTGGGATCATTGTCTTGTTGAAATGCAGAGCTGCTCCAGATTTTGCACCATGCAGTTTTAGTAAATAATCCCCCTAGAGTTGAAGGCTTCAAAACAGCTGCTTGAAACTGAATGGAAGCTTGGCAAATGAAATTTAAAATCTTGATATAGACACTGCTCTTATACAAGCTGAATCCAATCTGTAGGCACAGGCAGCAACTCCATAAATGCTTTAACTGGTACAGTGCCTTTTATCTAATTCTTAGTTCTACAGCACATATTAAACATTAACATCTACTTGTAAAAACATAACTAAAATATAACTGTGTTATGGTGTCTCCATCTGCTCATTTACACAGTAAACTGATATAACAAGAAAAAGATTGGAGATATTTCCACTTACTCTAGCAGGGAAGCACGATGCAAAAATATTTTCCTCCTTTCAGACATTGATCTCTGGGGTCTAAATCAAAAACAGCAATACAGTGTATTTTAATATAAAATATTTTATGTACATATGAAAATAGTTCTATTTAAAAAAGGTACTCCTGCGCTGCCACCTAACCAAATGAATACAAGTGGGCTATCTACTAATACCTGTTGCTAACATTGTAAATATGTTCCCACATGTAGCATAAACCAAATGGCTCTATAACTATTTAAAAGAAAGTCACCTAACCATGGGATCCTGATGCTTGCAAATATTAATTACACAATAAACATTATAAAACAAAGCAAATGCTACATACAATATATTTCTGCTACTACTACAACCCCAGTACTGTAAAAAGGTGTTGCAGCCTAATGGATAGGTATTAATATACTGTACTATGATGTCACTTCCTAGTACTAGCTAGACCAGGGGTGGGCAAACTTTTTGACTTGAGGGCCGCAATGGGTTCATATATTGGACCCGGGGGCCGGACCAAGAGTAGATGAATGATGTGTATGTGTCATCCATAGTAAGTATAGTAATATTCCCCCATAGTAAGCATAGTAATTAATCCCCCATATAGTAATTCATCCCCCATAGTAATTCATCCCCCATATAGTAATTCATCCCCCATAGTGTAATTCATCCCCCATAGTGTAATTCATCCCCCATAGTGTAATTCATCCCCCATAGTGTAATTCATCCCCCATATAGTAATGCATCCCCCATATAGTAATTCATCCCCCATATAGTAATTCATCCCCCATAGTAATTCATCCCCCATATAGTAATTCATCCCCCATATAGTAATTCATCCCCTATATAGTAATTCATCCCTCATAGTAATTCATCCCCCATATAGTAATTCATCCCCCCTATAGTAATTCATCCCCCCTATAGTAATTCATTCCCCATATAGTATTTCATCCCCCACAGTACTATTCCCCCCCCCAAGTAGTAACCCAAGTCCCCCCTGTGTCAATTCACTTACCTTTGCTCCGCGCGTTCCTCTCGCCGTGTTCCCGTGCCGTTCCGGTCTTCAGGGCGGACTGTGAGAGGAGCCTAGCTCCCCTCACGTTCCTCACGCTGCCCCGCCTACACACATTCTGACAGCCGATGTTTGCCACACTCCGCGGGCCGGATTAAAAGGTCCGCCGGGCCATATACGGCCCGCGGGCCGTAGTTTGCCCATTGCTGAGCTAGACTGTCATATGCCTTTAATTGTTCTATGTATTTTGTCTCTGCTCCTCCCTTTCCTTTGGTTTAGTTAATGCTGTATAGATAGCCCACCCCTTTTCCCAGTAATGCATTTCAGCTTCAAGCTTCATGTCATGAAGCAGATCACATTATGATCTTTTGACCTATCGGATGTTCATTGTTGTAAGATTCTCTCACTTTATGGAATAAACTTCACAAGATCTACAAGATGTCATCTGGATTGAGTCACTGCCTGTGTTATTCAACTAAGCTTGGAGTTATCGCTATCTCATCAGATCTGTAAGTTACAGAGATCACACTTTCAATGCTTAGATTGGAGAGAGAGAACACTAGTGATATATTTGCCAAATTGATTGCTGGATATGCTGACATATTATCATTGCTTGTGAGTGCATTTATTTACAAAAAAGAGGCAATTGATTTTAAGGATGTACTTCACTATTGGTGGCTTTTTTCTCATTTGGAGTACTATATCCAACCAACCAAGAGGTACCAGATCCCTTAAACAGAACCCACACTTGTGACAGCTGATCTTGTGGGAAGCATCAGGATCCTGTGGTTAGGTGACTATTTTACATAGTAATACAGACATATAGTAGCACTTGGGTTGTGGCTCTTTTTGCAAGTAACTTGTTTGTTTTTGTAACATAGAGCAATGCTACACTAGGTTGTTATTTGGTTTATGCTACATATGAAAATGCAGTGACCTTACATATTAAAATGGCAATTGGCTAAAAAAGTTAGATTCAGTTTTCTCATAAGTGGATACCATATGAAAAAAAAGGAGTAGTTGTTACAACCAGCAGGGAAGGGATAATGGTCATATAATTTCACAATACATTACTCCCTATTAGTGATCATGAATTTACTAAAAAAAAAAAAAAAAACAAACAACAAAAACCAGAAAAGACAACAACTGTCACTTTAAAAACATCTCCCTTAATTTAAAGAATTAATTAAATTTTTTTTTTAAACAGCAGCATAACTATTCAGTCATTTATTTAAATTGTGATGCTATAAATTAAGATAATGCTCAGTCTTTTAAAGGTAGGAGCTTAGTAACTGATAAAGCATTCAATATTATATCCTTAAACTATACATACATTCAATGATGCGATCAAGTCAACTAATTTAATTTGAAATCCCTTAAAGTGTTACTAAACCCACAACAGTAAAATCAGTCTGTATATGCAGTAAAGCATGCTTGTTATACTCACTGTGGAACCTAAGGGGTTAATCCTCTGCATTGTGTCAAAACGCTGTTTGAAACATGACTTCTCTGATCCTCCCCATTTTCCTGTGTCGCCCTCTTATTTCCTGATAAGACATATCCTGTGGGGTAACTCTGCACACTCAGTTTCGTGTGTATTGCTAGAGAGGCTTTTTTTTTCTTGGGAGAGTGCATGTGATCAGCACAGGGCCAATCAGCACTGTCCAGACAGATGTCAGGGGTTCTACATCCTCCTAGAGCAAAATGAAAACTCCTACAAACTTTAACCAATGCTCGGCTGGACACTGATAGAAGTCACAAGACTGCTCTAACTGCTGATAAGAAAAGGTATTTAGCAGTTTATATTTATTAAAGTAAATGCACTTCCATGTTCTGTGGGAGACCAGATATAGTGAATGCAGGGTCCTGGGTTTAGTAGCACTTTAATTTTGTCCATAAAGTTTCTTCTTATCAAATCAAAGGAAAATGTAATACATTTTCTATATACCATGTTACTTTTTACACACACACACACACACGTAGCTGGTGTGCATGTATTACCTGCCTCCCTAAACCTTCCTGGCTGCTGATCACAGCTACAGGGGTGAAGCCTTACCTCCTGCTTGATCCAAAGGGGCTGTTGTGATTATCCTGTGCCAAACCCAAGACAGGCTTACTGAAAGGTCCACTTCCAGACAAGTCCAGTCCTTACGTCTCTCTATGTTAAGCAGAGCACAGCTTTCCTGCAAGCCTGGGGAGAAGCTGGTTGTTTGGTTTGGACCATGTACAGTTGGAAGATCACATGCTCTGGTAAGTAGTTTCTGCATTTACCTTTGCTGGATGCCTTCTGTTTACACTGCATGCTGGCTCAGAATACATTTGGATACACATATTGATTGTTGTGGCACTTTTTGGATTGTTATCCACTTTTCACATGTGACTGGGCACTTTTTTCACTAATTTGTTGTTTCACTAGACCAGGCATCACTAAATGGTGGACTGGGGTCCGAATGCGGACCAAGTCACTAACCCATCCGGAGGCATGTGATCCTGCCATTTAGGAGCCTTTTCTTCCCACAGCCATCTCGCAATCATCCTAGCAGAGCTGACAGTCGGAGGCAGGACAGTTCTGGATGGAGGGTGGGAGCTGCCCGAGGTTAACAAGCAGGTGATTGGTTGCTAGGATGAAGGGCAATCTTGGCAATCAATCACTGTCTGTGTAATGTAGGACATTATGGGGGGGGGCAAGTTAAAAGGACTAAGGACATTAGTGTGAAGGAGGGCTGATGCGAAAAGAAGCCGAGGACTGAATGTATGGGAATTGGGGACTGAATGTGTGTGTGTGTGTGGGGGGGGAGTCGATTGAGCACCTTAAGTGGGGGGGGGGGCATTGAGGACATTAAAATAAAGTGGAGGAGCTGAGAATTGGAAAATGTGAGGAGACAGAGGCTGCGATGTGGGGGGAAGAGCATTAAAGCATTAAAGTGGGGGGCTGAGGACAGTAATGTCGAGTGTAATGGATCCGACCCAGACTGCACTTGAGTACTTCCGTTAGAATACCGCTTCCCTGTCCGAACACCGACAACAGACACCACAGCCGACCATACAAGACTAAACGACACCAGTCTTGAAGTTATCCAAAGGTAAACTACTTTATTTGAACACAGATACAAGATATATACACTCAGGGGACAATTCCCCCTCCCTGCATAATGTCACAGGGTGGGGCAATCTACATTTAGTACCAAGAGACACACAGGTACTCAAACCTCACACCAGCAGACAGTCCCATCAGGAGGGAGGGCTGCTGGAGACACACGCCCACTAAGCTAATACACACATACATCTCATAATAGTTTGCTCCCAGGCCAGACAAACAAATAGAACAATGGGATGCAGGTGGGTGGTAAAATCCCATAGTTAAGATGTGTGTATCACCCTCCTAGGTAGCTAGGGGGAGCTCTAGCTTCAGTTGTTAGTTAGAGGCTGAGTAGCAGTGTGATAGCCAGGTTGGTCAAATTTAGGTCAGAGCTGAGAGGCTCTGCAGACCAGCTCTCTGGAGTTTCTCCCTGCTCTAGGACTTTGGAGAAAGATCTAGAAGCAGTGGGCGGATGTGCAGAGTGGCTGGATTGTACTCTTGGAGGTTCCTGGCCAATTCCCAACAGGAGGCTTGGCAAGGGGCCAGGACAGCCTTTAAGAGTAACTGAGCCTGCTCAGCAGCAGGAGAGTTTGGGTGGAAGAGGAGGATGTAAAGCTGGAGAGCAGGAGTCTGGAGGGGGCCCAGATGGAAGAGGGGCTCATCTCCAGGCAGGAGGACTTTGGAAGGTGGAAAGCATGGAACTTCACCGGCCCCCTCAGAGAGGACCACCTGTGTGGCAGGGAAACAGTGGCCCAGCTACAAGGCCTGGTAGCAGCCACCGACCCACCAGCAACACAGGAGAAGGACTAAGTGAGTAGACCTGCACCCCCTGTGTCAGGGGGAAGGAGCACAATGGTGGAAAACCAGATTAGCAACTACCTGGGATTGTCTTACGCTAATGTGGCAGGCACTGGATTCCCTGCTCAGGGATGTCTCTCGGATACCTGGATAAGAGAAGGATTCATCTGGGGCCTGGGGTGCTACAACTAGAGACTCTGGCTAGCTCTCCAAAATATACTTTTTTGCTATAAAAACTTGTATATAGTTCCAGGAAGTTGTCCTTGGTTTCTCAATTACATTGGGCATCCTGTACACCCCTTACCCTATCCAAGTTCAATTTCCCTAATAAAACTTCAAAAAACAAGCTCAAAGATTGGTTACGGTCTCTTGGATACAAGTTTATCTGAAAATGTGTGTTGCCTGGCTGTGCAGGACTATAGGGAGACCCAAAAACTTCAGCAACTCCTAAGGGGGTAGTGCTACATGTGTTATTACCACCCTTGCCTTGAATGCACCTTCTTTTGCTGCAGTGGTCAGGGGTGTACACATGTCACAACCCCAGCAAGAATTGTATGCCCTGTCATGGTTGGTGGGCGTAACACATGCCAAGCATGACCCATTCAAGTGAATGAGGCTGCTATGCAAGTGCCCTGCAACATTGTGCAGTGCAGCAAACAAGGGGTTAAAAGAACAGCGTTGTGTTAGTTTTTCACCACCTGCTGTAACCCCTTGGATCCCACAGAAGCATGCAGTTGCTTGCAGAGTGGTCCCATTTATTTGAATGGGTCGCAACTGGCAGGTGGTAGCACCCACCAAAAGCAACAGGGGGTTTAATTCCTACTGCAGCATATGCACACTTTTGGCTGCTGCCTCAGCAGCTAAAGGGGGTAGGGATTGGAGGCGGTAAAGCTGAAACTCAACCGCAGGGTTTTACCACTCCACAACTTTAAAGTGTTACTAAACCCACAACAGTAAAATCAGTCTGTATATGCAGTAAAGAATGCTTGTTATACTCACTGTGGAACCAAAGGAGTTAATCTCTGCACTGTGTAAAAAGGCCGTTTGATCCTGACTTCTCTGCTCCTCTTATTCAAATGTCCACATCTTGTCGACTGATAAGACAGACTGAACCATAGCCATTATGCACATACTTAGTTTAGTGTGTATTGTTTCAGAGTTTTTTTTTTCTTGGGAGAGTGCATGTGATCAGCACAGGGCCAAATCAGCACTGTCCAGACAGAGGTCAAAGGTCCTGCATCCTCCTAGAGCAAAATGAAAACTCCTCCTACAAGCTATAACCAGTGCTCGGTTGGACACTGATAGAAGTCACAAGACTGCTCTAACTGCAGATTAGAAAACGTATTGAGCAGTTATATTTACTAAAATAATTACATGTCCATGTTCTGTGTACTATGGGAGATCAGATATAGTGAATGTAGGGTCCTGGGTTTAGTAATTTTTTAATTGTGAACGAGCCCTAAGGATGCCACTGCTGAATGTAAGGGCTCATTCACACGTACAGAAGGCACTGCTGCTCCTCTGAAAAGCAATCCGAGTGTGCTTGACGGGTTGTGAAGATTAATGCCCAGGTCTTTTCAATCTATTTACTAATGATCTGGTGGATTAAATAGATAGCAAAATTTCAATTTTTGATGAGACAAAATTATGTAAACGTTTTGGTGCTAATATTTTGGATTTGGCTCAGTTTTCAAACAGAAATTTGTTACATTTATATTTTATTATACCTGACTTTAAGCCTGGGGTCACACAGATGGGGTTTCTGTGCGAATTCCACACCGCATCACAATCGCACCCAGTTCATATGAACCGCTGCGGGTGTGTATGTTAAGTTAACAACACTCCAAAATCGGTCCAAAAAACATGGTGCGATGTGCAGAATCGGATCGTGTAGGTGTGAATACCCATACGATCCGATTCTAGTGTGGACCAAAAAAAGGGTCCTGCATCTTTTTGGTGTGGATGTGGTGCAATTTGAGACATATAAAATGTATGGCTCAAATCACACCACACAGAATGCGCATGCGATTTGCACAGTAATGCGGTGCGGTTCCTGTGCAAATCACATGTGCTCTACTCACAAATCCCTGTAGAAATAAATCCATGGGCTTAATCTAGGGAGGGAGCAGTCCAGCAGCCAGTCCAGCAGGGTTTCAGGGCTAACAGCCCTTGGAAGCACACGATTCCCCTTCTTCCAGGGGAAGAATAGATATGCCCAGGCCTCGGGTATTTCCCTGCCTCCCACCCAGCATCTGGGCACACCTCCCCAGGGATTGGCTAGAGCATGGTGAAAGCCCAGCCTGAGCATTTGAATTTTTTGCCCTGAGCTCTGGAAGATTCTCAGCAGAGCCAGAGGGAATCAATCAAATCCTAAGACTGTGGACCTAGAACAAAGCAAGACAAGAGATCACAGCTCCTCTGGTTACAGAGCAAGCCACAACAAATTTACTTAGCATTCTTAGCCTAGGAGGGTGCTACATCTACTTCACAAATCTGAATGACAATGAAATCTGAAAACTTGAATCCCACTCATTTACTTCCTTCAATTCTTTGACACATATTGACTCTGCCCAGTTAATAGGCACCATTTTATCACACATTTCACAGAGCCTGCCTTCTGAACAACAGAGATGCTGAGACGAGGAGTTTCAGAAGGTGGAGTCAGAACATGAATTACTGTTTGCAGGCAGCAAGGTTCCATGGGATATGTAGTCCTTAGAAATTGAAAGCAGACAACATAGGGAAAGCAGAAAGCATGCAGGGAATCCAAGAAGTTGTGGAAAGAGATGGCGAGCAGACAGGCAGCACTCACAACATAAAAAGATTTCTCAACTAAGCGTCTATTGGATTGTCAAAAATAACTATTGTTTGTATTGGTATTACAACGCTGATGTTTTAAAATTAAGTGACCATGACTACAGATCTCCTGTAATACATTAATCTCACCGTTTCTTTATTGCAGTTTTATCTTCATTTCTGCATGATTGCACATCCTCTGTCATGGCTTTATCAAGAAGGGTCCTTAAATAGTTGCTTACATCCTCCACAATCTCTGCCTTCACACCCTAGAAAAGAGATATCTCAGATTCTGTTAAAGGCCAACTCTGAGCACCTTCATTCTTAAACTTTTTAAACCCTTAAAGTAGATTTAGACTTAAACTATGAAGATTTGATAGATTATAGAGAATATTTAGTAATATTAATTGTCCTGAAACAGTAAAAAAAAAAAAAAAAAAGTTTAATTCCCCAATAAACACATAGTGTATATAGCATTTTAATATCACTCATGGGATATTATTCCTTAATAGTTTTTTCTATATATTTTTGAGTCATTTGTGAATATGTGAGGTATGGGCAGTCCTATTGTCGTAGTGTATGTATGCTGGAGATGAGCACCGTGACTCCCTGCTTCTGAAGATGTCACGATTTGATGATGAAACGCGTCAAGTGGAACTTCCGGTACATCCCTTCTAGTTTAGCATGGAACACACGCCAAGTGGTCTGTGGCTTACACACTATCAGAATAGCATTTTATACTATGAGAGGATCCTTTCTCTTTTTTTGTATTATATGTCATTTGGATACCATCGGAACACCATCTGGTGACAACAGAGAGGAGTTATACCAGGAGGTCCTGAGGTGACCACAAAGCGTTATTTGACTTTTCTTGTTGTATAACAGGGAAGTCAATAACATCTGGTGACTGAGGAGGATCTCTGAATTATTGGTGGTGGATCACTAAAAACGGTGTATACAAGCATGTCCTTCACTTAGACTTTTAAAGTTATTTACAATTAGTGGACATTTATGGAATATGTTTAATAAATATGTGGACTTATTATTATGATTTGCACCAGTAATTATGTATTTCAATATACCCTTGGACTTTTATTGATATCTGCACAAGCTATTATGCATTTCTGAACATGTTTGGGGTATAGGGTCTGTTTATTGTTGATGGTGGTCAGCAAGCACAACTGGTAGCACATATTTATTTGACATCCTATGGGATAAGAGGTGGCAGCTGCAAATGAAGATTTATTTATGTATTTAATATTGGTGTGGGTGGTTATTGTCTGTAAGCTCTCAAGAGGAGGACCCTCTAAACCCTATTGTATTAAGTTGTATTTTAACCTTAATGTCTCCCTTTATTTTGTAAAGTGCTGCAAAACCGAGGGCACATAATATTAATAAATAAAACAGCTTCAGGCAGACCACAGGCAAATGTTAATGACTGCCTCTGCCTGCCTTTTTTTTTGGCCAGAGCTTCCTAGTTCAGCTCTTGAAATACTTTACTTGTCTGTAGCTGCCTGAGTACAGGAGGAGCAGCGTGGTTACATGGTTATTATGGTTGAAATCCATCCAGTTCAAACAAAAGAGAAACACACACACAATCCTATACCCACAGATGATCCAAAGGAAGGAAAGAAACCCTCAATAAAGCATGACCAAAATTGCTCCAGCAGGGAAAAAAAATCTTTTTTGATCCCCCAAGTGGCATCCAGTTATATTATGTGCATTCATAGTGGTGTTGTACCGCAATGTCAAGCTTCCACCTTCCAGAAGCATCAGACACCAGTTCCTGTCTGTGTTATGCTTTCACCCTTCCTGTGCTTTGCCATTCAAAAAGCACAGTTTGTGATGATGCTGTGATTTTGCTTTGTTACTGGCAAAGCAAAAGGAGGGAGCAGAAGAATAACACCAGAACTGGTGTCTTTCACAGGCTGCAAAAAAAAATAAAAAATAAAAAATCCAGAGCATACTTTACCATATTGTACTGCATTACACACATTTTTGTGCATTGAGATGCACTGTGAAAAACAATTTTAAATTCTGCATGTACATGTATTTCTTTTTGTATGCTGTGTCCAATGCATCCAACATCTTTGGTGTCATATTGACTCTTCTGAAACATACATTTCTAAGTCCCTGACAAGAAACTGCCTATGTACTGCTTCAGTCACTTTCCTTAATGTGATACCTATGTATGCATGTTAATAATAAAAAAAACTCAAAATGTGCTGGATAAACAGAGCAGTTACTTGGAAAGATGCTGGATACATCTTTATGTGTCTGTTCATTATCGCAGTAGTTAATTTAGAACCACTGATCAATATTTGGATAAGAGTTGCCCATCTATAAAATTTCCAAGACAATTTGGTGAGCTTACAACCAGAAAGGGGATTTATAGGGGACCCTGAAAATCTGGAACTAGCAGCTTGAGATGATCTGGGAACTTCTGATACTCAGCCAGCAAGGTAAGCCTCTTGTTTGCTTACATTTGAGTTATCAGACTTCCTTGATCCAGTGTGGCATTTTTGGAGAAATTTTTTACACCCTTTAATCGAACTGTATTGATTGGTTGTTGTATGTTATGTTGTCGCTGTCTAATGTTCATTGGATTGTTATAAGTAAGAAAAGGAAGAATAATGCAGTTAACAGGTTATATAAAGCAATTATGTGCTCCAATATTTGTTTAAAGGTGAGATGGTTTAAGCACAAGTAGAAAAGAGGGAAGACTGGCCAGTCATTTAAGTAAGAAAATTAAAAGGTAAGAGAACCTCCAAAAAATGCCCAGTGCAAGGCGAGCGTCATAAAATATATGAACCACCTATAGTTTGCCCCTAGTTACAAGCAGAGACATTTTGATAGGAACTAAAAGAAAGTGAGAAAATGTTATGAAAATGTTATGCAAGACATGGGATAATGCAAGTGGATCATAAAAAGAAAGCTAATGGTGTGTGTAAATGTGTATGCTGATGCTATTAGTCCCCAATAAATATTTGTGAGAATTTGCTCCCCCTTCTTGTCTCTAAGAAAAAAATGTGTATGATGTATAAAAATATATATATATAAAAATGTGAGAAGGGAAAACTAAGATTGCAATTGCAAGTAATATTCTGATCCATGTATTCCTGAAAATTATAGTAGATGTTTATTTTAGAGAGAAAATTATGAAGATGTACTGGCTTAATTATTATTATAATAGAGGATTTATATAGCGCCAACAGTTTGCACAGCGCTTTACAAAATGAAGGTAGACATTACAGGTACAATACAATTTGGTACAAGAGGAAAGAGAGGGCCCAGCTCATTAACCTCCCTAGCGGTCTGATTATGTCCATATTTCTGTGCTCAAAGCGGTAAATTTTTTTGCATGGAAATATGTATTTTTTTTATTGTAGGCCTGTAATTTTTAGGAATAAAACACTGAAATCTGTCTGAACAAGAGTCTAGTAAACATCCCGGGTATGTTAAGATTTGAAACACGAAATCATAAATTATAATTTAATAAATAATGATAAAAAATAATATAATAATACATTTAATTAAATAATATAATCAAACCAAGTTCGCACATCACTGAGCAAAATCATTTTCAGTGTCTGATGACGAATTTCCCCACAAATCATTATCACTCAATTCTGCAAGTGATTCTAATTTACTATCGCTGTTCTCTTGCTGGTCTAAAACCACTTTAGACCTAAAGGGACGCTTTTTGGACGCCATGGACATTTCTCAGTTTCCAGGCAATAATAACAGTAAAAATGCAGGCAGGGCACAGGACAAAGCACTAGGGACAAAATGTATGTGAAATGGTTTGATAGAGTAATGTTTTACTATGTGATTTTAGTGAATGTCACTTTTACAATTTTCAAATTTCCCGCCAGTTCCATCCCCCGTACATCCCGACGTTGCAGGGAACGGAACCCAGAAGACAGATGCCGGCATCGGCCGGATTACATTGCCGGGGACACTGTAGGGGGGGACATCGCGGGAGCGCAGGACAAGGTAAGTGAAGAAGAGATCCCGGAGCAACGCTGCAGGGTATTTCCGAGTGTAGCTCGGGGTTACCGCTTCTGGTACTGAAACTTTACCCCAAGCTACACTCGGGAATACCGCTAGAGAGGTTAAAGTTTACAATCTAGGAGATTAATATGATGATATACAATGTCATCACAGGCATTCTGAATCTGTTTTCCAATCAAGGCATAATATATTTCCATGAGCGACTGTCAATAAGTATGCCATGTTAAATTTAACTGAAAGGTCCATGTAGTATTACATTTGAAATAAGCTCATTAAATATCCGTTGATATTAAAAACAGTAGCACACACTCTCCTTTAAATAGATAGTACCTGTGTAACTGAAATTAGGGTGTGAAATAGAAATTGTTATTTAAGTATTAGTTTCTTATATAGTACAGACTAATTTATTAGGGGCAGATATATTACTGCTTCAGGCAAACTTTGAATCTGTATACAGGTTATTAAACATATCTGTGATTTGAGGTCATTTGGGGTAGAACCAGTTAAAAGGCTAAGAGAAGGCACTGTTCTAGCACAATGCTTAATCCTTTGCCTGCCAGAGCCGTTTTTGCATTTTTTTAGCACACGTTTAAAAAAATCATTTTAGGCCTCAAGATTACAAAAAAAAACCAAAACATATTTTTTGAAAGCAGACACCCTAGAGAATAAAATAGTGGTAGTTCCAATTTTTTATGGCACACGATATTATTGCAAAGGTCTAGGAAACACAAAATTTCAGTAAAAAAAAAAAAAAAAAAAAAAAAGAAAACCACACTAAAGTGAATTTTAGGGTGCAAAAATGCAATAAAATTACACAATTTTTGGAAAAATACAAAAGACGAAGTTATGCCAAGTAAATAGATACCCAACATGCCAAACATTTAATTTGTGTACGCCTATGAAATTGCGTCAAACTTCAGAACCCTATATTTTCTATAGACGACATTTCAAAAGCCCCTATAGGTCATTGGTTTTATCGTTGTGAAGGAGGTCTGGTGCTGGAATTGTTGCTCTCACTCCGGTGTACGTGGTGATATACAACATGTGTATTGCAATCAACATTTTCATACGGTGCTGTCCCGACGTCTGCATTTACATTCATACATGCGTATATGTGGCGGTGACCTCAAAATATTTTTGATGGGGGATGTTATGTAATTGGGAGTAACGATTTTTTTTTGTAATGAGGGTGATGAATAAGCACTGGCTTTAGCGTGAATCGTGGTTACCTGCCAGTCCCCCACTGTATTTCCATTATCTTGCTTCAATTAAGTGGATTGTATTGAGTGCAGCCGATCGGACATCCTTTGCTCTCATCTATGCAGCACACAAGCTGGGCTAGCACCTACAGGAGGAGTTGTGCTTGGATTTTGGGAGTCTCTCTACCTTGAGCAGCGGTCATACTTAATTTTTTTTGTGCTTAACTTTTTTTTCATCACATGGGCTCCATTAGATGTATTTCAATGCAAACCACATTGCAATACATTGTAAATCAGTGACCCAGAAGAGACCTCATGGACGTCACCTTCCAGATCACACAAAAAAGGGAGAAAATATGTAAGTTGGAAACAAAGACCTTGCTATGCCATCTAGCTAAAACTAACAAAGCAAGCCAGGAGAACTTATGATATTGCCAGGAAAAGGTTGTCTTTTTAGGGCACTGCATTTCACAAGGTACACAACACCTTACTGATAACACCTTACTGAGAACAGACTAAAGGTAATCTATCCTGCACCAAAAGAATAGAAAAAAAACAAAAAAAGATATATGGAGATGCTGATACAAGCCTTTTGCCATTGCCCCTGCATCGACCTTACCAAATGACAATAAATCTTTACTTTTTTGTGTTAGGGAAACCAAGGACATGCAACTGGAGTTCTTACATAAAATATGGAAAAACAAGTCACTGAAATATATTTCATGCTAGCTGGATCAGTAATCAAAGGTTCACCCAGCCAGGGCCTATGCTACCACTAGGCGAACTAGGCAGCCGCCTAGGATGCACTGCCATCTAGGGCACAGCCAGGGCCGCTGGTCCACTGATGTTCCCCACCAGGTTGCCAAACAAAGCTTCCATGAAGTACTCCAGCCAGCCAGCCTCCCCTGGGTCGTGATCGGTGACTGTCACAGATTTCACCCTGGTCCCCGCCACCTTGTTCTCAGGAATAGAAGCCTGGTAGTGGTGAAGATGGAACTGGGGGCTGCAGTTCACGCTCCTCCCCAGCCTCCTGGGACACCGTGGCCCATCCGCTCCATCCAGACCTGCACTGAAAGGCTCTGGAAGGCTCCATCCTCATCATCACCAGCCTGGTACAGCGGGGTATCCAGGTTGATGCAACAGGCTGGTCCCCACACCTGACAGTCCCATAATCCAAGCACCGGGGGGAGGGGGGGTGCAAGTATCTGGTCTTACCTAGGGCGCAAAATAGTCTGGCACCGGCCCTGCACCGAGCTATAGCAGAGAAGTAGCTGCATGCAAGGTGCTATTAGACAAAGTTACAAACACTATTTTGGACCATGATTTTTATTATTATTATTATACAGGATTTATATAGCGCCAACAGTTTGCTCAGCGCTTTACATTATAGTGGGGGACAATACAGTAACAATACAGTTCAATACAAGAGGGAATTGAGGGCCCTGCTCCTTGGAGCTTACAATCTAGGAGGGAGGGGTTAATGGTACAATAGGTAATAACTGTGGGGGATGGAGTGGTTGGAAGAGTCAAGGATTCCAGTATTAGCAGAGGGCGGGATAGGCTTCCCTGAAGAGATAGGTTTTCAGTGATCCCCTAAAAGTCAGCAGAGTTGGCGATAGTCTGATAGCTTGGGGTAGGCAGAGAGGGGTGGCAGATACAGAATGGTTAGAAAGGTGGAGGAGTCTGGCAGCAGCATTTATGATAGACTGAAGTAGGGATAGCCTGCGATGAGGTAAGCCAATGAGGAGGGAGTTGCACTAGTCGAGGCATGATATGACAAGGGAGCGAATAAGTTGCTTAGTGGTTTCCGGGGTTAGGAATGGTCGTATCTTGGAGATGTTGCGGAGGTGAAGTCTACATGATTTTGTCAGCGATTGAAACTGGGGCTGGAAGGACAGATGGGAGTCTAGGATTACACCTAGTACCCTGGCATGAGGGGAGGGACTGATGATTGTGTTAATCGATCTTGATGGTGAAGTCAGTGAAGGTGGCACGGGCTGGGGGAATACTAGGAGCTCAGTTTTGGAAAGATTGCGTTTGAGGAAGTGGAGTGACATCCACGCCAATATGTCACTTAGTATGCTAGTGATGTGAGTGGAGACTGAAGGGTTGAGGTGAGCGGTAGACAGATAGATTTGCGTGTCATCAGCCTAGAGATGGTAATTGAAGCCGTGGGAGTTTATCAATTGACCAAGAGAGGAGGCGTAGATGGAGAAGAGAAGTGATCCAAGGACAGAACCTTAAGGGACCCCTACAGAGAGAGGGAGTGAGGAGGAGGTGGCAGCGTTATAGGTAACACTGAAGGAGCGCTGCGATAGATAGGAGGAGAACCAGGAGAGAGCGGAGTCTCTGAGGTCAAGAGAGTGTAGTCTTTTGAGGAGGAGGGGATGGTCAACTGTATCAAAAGCTGTGGAGAGGTTGAGTAGTAGGAGTATTGAGTAGTGGCCGTTGGTTTTAGCAGTTAGTAGATCATTAGAGAGTTTTAGTAGGGCAGTTTCAGTAGAGTGTAGAGGGCGAAAGTCAGACTGTAAAGGGTCGAGAAGCTTGTTGTCGGTGAGGTGGGAGCTCAGGCGATTGTAGACTAAGCGTTCTAGGAGTTTAGAGGTAAATGGCATGCAGAGAGATGGGTCTTAGGTTGTTCAGGTTGGTGGGGTCCAGGAAGGGTTTTTTAAGTATGGGAGTGATGTGCGCATGCTTTAGAGGGGAGGGTAAGGCACCAGTAGAGAGGGAAAGATTGAAGATGTGAGTGAGGGAGCATAGGATGGAAGAGGAAAGTGACTGAAGGAGTTGTGAGGGGACAGGGTCCAGGGGGCAAGTGGTGAGGCGGGCTTCTGAGAAAACCTTAGTGACCTCTTCGGTAGTAGCGAGGTCAAAAGAGGAAAGTGTTGAGGGAGGTATAGTATGAGGAATGCTAAGTGGGGTGGATGTCTGTGTTGTGGCGATGTCCCTACGAATTGCGTCAATCTTGTTTTTGAAGTGGTTTGCAATCTCGTGGGCAGTGAGTGAGGTACTAGGTGGCGGCGGAGGCGGAGAAAGTAGAGAGTTAAAAGTAGAGAAGAGCCGACGAGGACTGGAAGAGAAGATATTAATGAGAGTGACAAAGTAGGCTTGTTTAGCAGCGTGAAGGGAGGAAGTGTATGTTAAGAAGGCAGATTTATATTGGGTGCTTGGTGGGACTTGGTTTTATGCCATAATCGCTCCAGCGCACGACTGTGTCATTTGAGATTTCTGGTGTCTGCCAAGGTTGTAGTGGTCGGGGCCTGATGCTTCGTGTTGTTAGGGGAGCAAGTGAGTCTAATGCAGATGAAAGCGAATTGTTGTAGACAGCAGTGGCCAGGTCAAGGCAGGACAGGGGATTGATGCTGTCATAGAGTTGGTCAGTTACAGAGTGGAAGGGAGCCAGGTTCAAGTTTTGGAGATTTCTGCTGGTAATTGTTTGGTGGGGTAGGTGTTAGAGGACGAGGAGACTGTGAAGGTGATGAGATTGTGATAGTCCCACATTCTGTACAGGAGTTCTTGCAAAGAGCCAACAAAACATTTGTCTAACACAAGGTTGACAAAATATTTACATTATCATCTACAAATCTAACAATCAAAATCTGTACCATTGGAACCCAGCCACTCTGTTACCTGTATTAAAGAAGGCTGGAGGCTAAGGAGAGCCACATAATTGTGTTGACCTGATGAAGCAAGAATCAGCTGCAATAAGCCAGTGTAGGGCACACCCTTGAAGACTCCGATTTTTGTCTTCTTGTAGCTGGTTCCCGGCTTTAAACCACAGATTGTTAAGACCCATACTGGATATGCAGTTATCACTCAGGACACTCTGCATTCAGAGTCATTGGACGCTCCTGCCTCAGCTCAAGAAGCTCCTGCTTTAGTAAAAGCCTGCAAGCTATCAAAAGACAAAAGAATGCATATTTACACAGATAGATGTGCTTGTGGGTGGTACATGATTTTGGTCCCATTTGGAGGGCTAGAATTTTATTTTACATCAGCAGGTAAGCCAATCAATCATGCTTAGTTAGTTGATTGCCTGTCTTTGGCCTTCCAGCTTTTTGATGGGGTAGCAATTATAAAAGTTAAAGTGCACACTAAAGCTAACAAACCAGAGGCCAAGGGAAATCATAAAGCAGACCAAATGGCCAAGAATGCTACATTACAGCCTCAGACACTTGTAAGGTCTGTGCAACTCAGGTTCCATCCTTAGTTCTGGACCAGTAGAGTTAGGATTAATAAACTCAAAAAACAAGTATCCGATAATAAGAACAAGTGGTCCACAGCAGGGGCAGCTCCGGGTGAAACACGACTTTGGCAGACATAAAAGTTCAACATATTTCCAGCCACTTTTCCCATGATGGCCAGCTTGACACATGGACCAGGTTATTAAGCAACAGCAGTTTACTCCCTTAGTAAATGAGCATAGGATAGCTCTAGGGTCCACCACAGATTCTTTAAAATACAGTTGTGCTCAAACATTTGCATACCCTGGCTGAAATTGTAAAATGTTCGCATTGATATTGGAAATATGACTGATCATGCCAAAAAACTTTTTTATTTAAGGATAATGATCATATGAAACCATTGTTCATTGCATACTGTTTGGCTCCTTTTTAAATCATAAATAACAGAAATCACCCAAATGGCCTTAATCAAATGTTTACATACCTTCATTGTTTGGCCTTGGTACAAAGGTGACACATACAGGTTAAAATGGCAATTAAAGGTTAGTTTCCCACATCTGTGGCTTTTTAAATTAGTATCTGTGTATAAATAGTCAATGAGTTTGTTAGCTATCATGTAGATGGACTGAGCATGCTAGTTACTGCCAAAAGACTTGTATAACAAGATAATGGAACTTTATAAAGATGGAAAACTATATAAAAAGATATCCAAAGCCTTGAATATGCAAGTCACTACTGTTCAATCACTTATTAAGAAATGGAAAAATTGGTGATTTCTTGATACCAAGCCAAGGTCAGGTAGACCAAGAAAGAGTCCAGCCACAACTGCTAGAAGAATTGTTCGGGATACAGACAAAAACCTACAGGTAATCTCAGGAGAAATACAGGCTGCTCTGGAAAAAGATGGTGTGGTTGTTTCAAGGAGTACAATGAGATCATACTTGAACAAAAATGAGCTGCACAGTCAAGTTGCCAGAAAGAAGCCTTTACTGTGCCAATGCACACAACCATTGGAATTGGTTCCATTTATATGAAAATAAAAAATATGCAAAATACGTGTGCACAAAGTGTCAGTGGAAGCTTTGGTGCATCAACAGATCTATGATTTAATTGTATTGCTGAATCTTGGCTTCATTCTTCACTTGACTGGACTATTAATATTCCCGGCTATGTTCTCTTTTGGAGAGACAGGGTAAAAAGGAAAGGTGGTGGTGTCTGTCTCTATGAGAGAAGTGATCTCAGAGCAAGTGTGAAAGAGGACCTAGTTGATGGAGAGTGTGATGAGGCTGAAGCATTATGGGTGGAACTGCACATGGGGGTGCGTACTACAAAAGTAATCATTGGAGTTTGTTATAGGCCTCCCAGTGTTAATGAGAAGGTGGAGACTCAGCTCATTGCACAGATCAAAACGACTGTGATAATAATGGGGGATTTTAACTACCCGGAAATTGACTGGAGTAATGGTACTGCAGGAACAGTTAAAGGGCAGCAATTTATAACCTACTACAGGACAATTTTATGATATAGCTCATAGAGGCCCCAACTAGGAATGATGCCCTGCTGGACCTGGTAATCTCACACCATGCAGAGCTTATTACAAATGTCCATATAAAAGAACATCTGGGTAGCAGTGACCATAACATGATTTCATTTATTGTTAGCTGTAAACAGCAAGCACATATGGGAAAAATAAAAACACTCAATTTTAAGAGAGCTAATTTTCCAAGACTTAGACTGGGAGGGAATATTGACATCAATGAACACAACACAGAATTGGAAGTTCTTCAAAAAGACTGTATGTAAACACACTGCAAAATATATTCCTGTCAGGGATCAGTGTCTCTTCCGCGAAGCGCCGGGCGGCGCATGCGCAGGACACCGATGCTCCCTAACCAACGAGCAGCGGGACCTGGGCGATCACGATGGGCGCGCATGCGCACTCGCGATCGCAGATGCGCGCCTGGCACCAATGACAGCCCAGGGCGGGCTATTTAAACAGGACTAGAGGTATGTCAAATTGCCGTTTGGTCTTTTGTGCTCTGTTCCTGATACCTGATCCTGTGTTACTCCGTTGCCGATCCCTGCTTGTACCTTACCATGCTGATTGTATCCTGCTTAACCCTTGGCTTGCCTGACTATCCTTCTGCCTGACCCTCTGTACCGCGCTGTCCGCTAGTTACTGAACCGGCTTGTGACCCCGACCATTCTTTGACTACTCCTCCAGTACCTCGCTGCCCGCATGTTGCTGACCTGGCCTGCCTGACTACGCTTCCAGTCACCCAGACCATCCATCCCGCAGGGATCATTCCTGGTCACCAGGTCCACCAGCCTCTTCACATCAGACTCCTTACCCCACACTCTTCTGACGGTGCCCTCTACCATTGTCGGACGTACTCAGGGATCGCGACCTGATCTCAGCCTGCTCCAAGTCCATCCCCACCATTGGGCCCTGGTGAACAAGCAGATTGGAACTTAGACCCCGCGCCCTGAGGAACTCCATGCTGTGGACCGATAGAGACGCCGCCAGGCGGATCGTGACAATTTCCATGGGTAACAAGTTTAAAAGGCTAAAAATCAAACCTACAGTATGTGGTTTACAGCCAAAGTTAAAAAAGCTATAGATAATAAGAAGTGTTTTTATTAAATATAAAAATGAAGGAACACTATCATCATTTAAACATTACAAAGAATATAACAGAATATGCAAAAAGAAAGTAAAGACCACAAAAATTTAAAACTAATGACAGATTGCAAATGATAGCAGGACTAACCCCCCAAAGATTCTTCAAATACATTAATTGTGAAAAGGTCAGGTCCGAGCACGTAGGCCCTTGCCATGTGACAAAGTTTTCTACCAGTCCTATACTCAGTCTCTTCTCCATCTATGGTACATCTACTGCAGAGTTATCAAAAAACTTCCAGCTGAAATCAGTGGTATAGACAGTGAAAAGAAAGGGAGTGTGCCCTGTGGAACCCCAGTATTGCTCACCACCCTATCCGACACACAGTATTGCAAGCACACCTACTGTTAAAGTGGTTGTAAAGGCTGAAGTTTTTTTTTTACCTTAATGCATTCTATGCAAGAAGGTAAAAAACCTTCTGTGTGCAGCAGTGCCCCCAGCCCCTTCAATACTTGCCTAAGCCTCATCGCGATCCAGCGATGTGAATGACAGCCTCGTCTGTCATGGGTCTCTGCATCCTCATTGGCTAAGACAGCTGCTGTCAATCACAGCCAGTAAGCCAATGAGAAGAGAGAGGGGATGGGGCCAAGCTACAGCTCCATGTGCTCATGGACACATGGAGCAGTGGGTGCCCCATAGCAAGCAATCTTTCTTGGTCAACCTGAACTTGGCTTGGTATCAAGAGATCCCCTAACTTTCCACTTCTTAATAGGTGGTCTAACAGTACTGATTGGCATATTCAAGGCTTTAGACATCTTTTTATGTCCTTTTCCATCTTTATAAAGTTCAATGACCTTGTTATGCAGGTTTTTTGACAGTTCTTTTCTGATCCCTATGGCTCAGTATCTAGCCTAGTCAATGCTTCCATGTAAGAGCTAACAAACAAATTGACTATTTATACACTGACACTAATTGCAATTTAAAAAGTCACAGATGTGGGACATTAACCTCTAATTGGCATTTTAACCCGTGTGTGTCACCTTGTGTGTCTGTACCAAGGCCAAACATTCCAGGGTATATAAACTTTTGATCATGGCCATTTGGGTGATTTTTGTTATAATTATGATTTAAAAAGGAGCAAACAACTATTTGATAATAAATGGATTGATATGGTCATCATCCTTCAATAAAAGCATTTTGTTGGCATGATCAGTCATATTTTCAATATCAATGACAAAATTTCACAATTTCTGTCAGGTTATGCAAACTTTTGAGCACAACTGTGCATGTCAATCCAATGCTGCCAGCACTGCTCCAAGCCAACTGTCTATGACTCCCATTGGCTCCATTAACTGCTCCAGGTGCTGGTCTTCTAAAGAAGCAGTTCCTGCTCCATAGCAAAATGAAGCCACACACTGTCAGTATTAACCATCAGATTATAAGCCAAATTCTGGCTTCAGCTTAGTCCCCTCTGATTTCACCCACATTGGGCTTAGTCATAGAGGTGGTGTGTCAGAGGGGCATGGCCAATGGGAGGGGACTGAGCTGAGGCTAGTATTTGGCTTAAATTATCATGGTTAGCACTGACCGTGTGCAGCTTTATTTGGCTGTGAACCGGTCTGTACATGCATGCATTTCATTTTGTGTGCTTTTTCCACTGTGGGCAACCTCCTTAACTTCATACTAACTCTTCTGTCATGTACTTGCATTTCTAAGACCCCGATAAGAAACTAGCCTACCTATGCAGTGTTGAGTTACTCCCCTTAATGCGATACCTACGTAAGCATGTTTACAAAAAACCTCAAGTGTGCCTAATAAACAGAACAGTTTTTTGGATAGAAGCTGGAAGTATCTTTTTGTGTCTGTGTAGTAGTTATTCATTTAGAACCACTGATTAATATTATGATAGGAGTAGCCTATTTATAACATTTCCAAGATAGCACAAAAATGTGTGTGTTACAGTAGCAATGTGGTGTTACCAGGCCCCAATACTCACTATAAGAGGCAACTGCAGTTTATGATTTTTTTCTTCTTTCTTATATTTATATGCTTTCCGCTCTCATTATTGAGGATAGACTGACCCAAACTATACATAATCAAATGCATTTAGCTAATCACCAGGGGCGGACTGACCATTTGGAAACTCTGGCACTGCCCGAGGGCCTGGGGTCATGAGATGCCCCTGGTACCTTTTTCATAGGCTTTTCTGAGTTTGGGCAAGGACACAGGGGCCCCATGATCCCCTATTGCCCATGGGCCCCATGAGTTGTCAGTCCACCCCTGCTAACCACTTACCTCCATGCGTCTTTTCAATTCAGTAAGACTGTTAATGTCATCAGATGCACCACCTGCAGTAATAAAAACAGCAGTCAGACCCAGATTTGGTGCAACATCATGTATTCCCATCCTATCCCCTTACTTTCCTAGTCCTACCCCATCCCTTTCCTCAAAACCAGTGGTGAAAACCACTCAGTCTGGTTATCTCCTCTCGCTAACCATTTCATGTTTACAATTGTTACAGTGTATGATTACTGTATACAAGACAAATTCTCGTGCTATTTATTACAGTCAAACAGAATGTGTACATTAGTATTTTTTCCCTGGAATCAAAATGTTCTTTGAAAAACCCAACAAAAAAGTTTATTGAACAAATAAGAAGCATTTAGAACAAGAATGTGTAATGGGTTTGTGTGTAAAGAACACAGAACTGTTCATCTTCTCCTCTATAGGTACTTACTGTATAATGTCATTGGAACACACATTATTGGCTCAATTTTATCTGAAGTCCTACTTCTACAAGTTCATTTTAGCAGCAGTTTTTACAAAAGTAATCTTATAACGCAAAGGGTGGAGCATATATAAAAGGGTCTCAATTCATAGAAGCAAAGAAGAGTGATGGCAAAAAAAGGCTCAAGTGGTCCATTATGTCCACCCTTTTTTCTGTTTAACATTTTTGTCTGAAAAAAGACTTTATCTCAAGCAAGTTTAGCTTTACTTACGGTAGACTGATACGCTACCTGCTGGAAGTCTGCTCCAGCACCCACTATTCTTTCAGTAAAATATTAGTGTTCAACATTACCCTTCATCTCGGCTACTTCTAATATGAGGTCATGCTTCTGTGTTCTGGAGCTCAGGTTCATGTTGAAAATGCTGCTCACCAGAACCTTATTCACACACTGATGCTGGTCAAACACTAATCAAAAATAATTAAAATTTGTTTCGAATAACAAACATTCAGTCGTGAGAGTAAATGATATTGCCATCATGTAATGACCGAAAGTTGAACGATAAATCATTCATTGGGCATAAATCAATCAGTTTATGTTTGTTTTGCCACATATACGCAGTAGGAACAGTTACATTTTTAAAGGACGAGAAACGCATTAACCTTTCAATTCATCTTTTGTTCGGCAGACATTTCCCAACCTTTTGCTTGGATTCCTTGAGAGTTTAATAAGTCGCAGAATTATCTGCCTCATTCACATATTGTGTTACAGGCAGCAAAAGCAATTAAACTTCTCAATGAAGGAGGGAGTAGGGGGCAGGTCCTCGTCTGGAACTTTTTGACAGCAGCTTCAGAAAAGACCCAAAGCTAATAACTCCTGCAGTGTTGTAATTATAACACCAGGAAGAGGACAGGCATCTCTGCAGTGAAAAATCTATAGTATCCAGCGGCCTGCACAATGTGGAACATTCTAAGCAGCAGAATTTCCAAATATAGGCTGCCCAGACAGGGAAACAGCATTTTGCTCCATTCATTGGAATAAAGGAGTACTTTCTTTATTTGAATTAATATGAATGGGTAGTGTTGATATGTGTCCTATTGACTAAACATGACTTTTCACCACAGTGAAAAAAATATGGACTGTTAGAACCAAATCAGTGGAAGTAGGGCCATCTTAATAGCATCATGGGCCCCTGCGCAAAGTAATGCGCTGGAGCCCCTACCAGCCTGCCCCAATTTATACACCTACTCTCAAGGCAAAGGGGGCACAGTACGGGGAAGGGGGGGTGTATCAGGAGGGCACAATACTGGGATTAGAAGTGCACAGTACAGGTCCCGGCCGCTGCCCAGGATACGGCCATCCCGGAACAGCTTGTGCGTGTGCACTGAGGTGAAGTTGGTTTATGGGCGCTTATTTCGCTTGTGATGGTTCATAACACCAAACATTGATATTTACATTTGCTTGGACATTATTTTCACTAGAAGCGGAAGATTATTTTGTTCTTGGTGCATATGGGCACTTCAATGGACACTTTCTATTGTTATAAATTTCTATCTTGTTTTTTCACTAGTTGATAATTGATGGTGATGGTAATTATGGATTGCACATATTAATTTTGGTTTTTATATATAGCTCTGCACATTTGAATTACAGGGGAAGTGACAGGCTGCACCAAATCCCAACCCCCAACTAAAGATGACAGATAAAATACCAGGGTTAGGTTACTACACGTGAAATACCACTCTTTTAAACTTCAAATACTCAGTAAGGAGAGTCATAAAAAACACACACACAGACTTCTCCAATAAGTACCATTGCCAGAAGGTTTGCTGTGTCTCCTAGTACAGTCTCAAGAGCATGGAGGAGATTCCAGGAGTCAGGCAGTTACTCTAGGAGATTGCACAGGGCCATAGAAAGTTGTTAACCCATCAGCAGGACCAGTATCTGCTCATTTGTGCAAGGAGGAACAGGATGAGCACTGCCAGAGCCCTACAAAATGACCTCCAGCAGGCCACTGGTGTGAATGTCTTCCTGCAATACAACCGCAATTCATTTTTTTAGTAATGCCCATGTTGAGGGTTAGGCCCAAAAAAACTTTTAATTTGGAAACCGTAATGGGTTACCATGCAAATGGTCTGGCAAGGTTTGAATTTGGGTTGGCGGCAATAAATTGTTGTGCATATAAATTGCTTTGATCCACAATCAATGCATACAGATCTTCCGTGAAAAACAGCTCCAAAAATCAAGGGGAGTAGTTAAATTTGTTGTTTCTACCTGAATTCTGGGTTGGGCAGTGAATGGGGGAAGTACGGGTGCTGCAGAATATGTGGGCTGCCAATCAGGATTTGCAAGCACATCTTGAAGGATATTAAGGGCTCTACGAGGCAAATTTTTGCTGGTTGGTGGACAATACTTGTTCTCGCCACTGCACCAGCTTGTACTGCACTTACGGGACTCGCCACGTCACCAAGTGATACTGCAGTGCTGGTATGTGAAAGACCAGGATGTACTATACCGTTGGTGATCGTCAGTTCACCAAAAGGTAGAGCGGCACTAGTACTGGTACTCTGCTGCATATGAGAGTCATCAAAATTTACCGGCAAGTACTAGCAGAGATCAGGCCTGATCCTACAAACACTGCGGGTTTGTGTGCAGTGTATCAAGTGACAGTGATCTATTGACACTGCACTTGCTGGGCGAGTGGGGGGGGTAAGCGTAGGGGCTAAACACAGGTGCTGACAGGTGCCGGGGCTGATCCCGCTAACACTGTGTTTTTGGGGACACTATACTACTGTGAACGCTGGTATAGTGCTGAGCTGATCATAAATATTGATCCGTTCAGACATTATACTAGCAATGGAGGTTTATTGTATATGAGCGTGTTCCTGGCAAACAAGGGGTTAAATATGATTACTGGTGTACTGACAGGCAATCTGATGCTATCTGGGAGGGGAGTGAAAACCACGGGAGTGCGAATCAGGTACACACACACACACACACACACACACACACACACACACACACACACATATATATATATACACACGCGCGCGCGCGATTTTGCGCACACGTGCCATTCTGTATCAGTATTCCTGCTATAGGGCAGTCAGGAGGCAGTTAAAGAAGCTGTTTGCGTTACAGCAATCTGCACCCAAATTAAATTTACATCCTATTTTTCCCAAGAATTGAACATTCTTTCGGTGCTATTATAATCGCCTGTGCGGTTTTTATTTTGTGCGCTATAAAAAAA
This sequence comes from Staurois parvus, assembly GCF_062004578.1. Classification (NCBI taxonomy): domain Eukaryota; kingdom Metazoa; phylum Chordata; class Amphibia; order Anura; family Ranidae; genus Staurois; species Staurois parvus. Next base: position 10,725,578 of record NW_028318358.1, read on the forward strand.
AAAAAAAAAAAAAAAAAAAAGACCGACAGGGGGCGGCTGTCGGTAAATAATGCAGCCCTCCTCCCTGTCGGTGATCGCCGGTAATCACCGGGCACCGGCGGGTAATTGCCGGCCGGGATCCAGTGATTGACACCTGGGGCCGCGATCAGTGGTGCAAGTAGGGAGCACACGCCCCCTATCCGGAAATGCAGAATGACGTATATATACACGTGGTCCTGCACACAGGGGCCACCCTGTAGCAGTAAATGTACTGTGGGCGGTCCTTAAGCAGTTAATAGCAAAAAGTCCAAAATATTGAATAAAATATATTTTTTCTCAAAATTGTCTGTCTTTTTTTGCTTATAGTGCAAAATATTAAAAATGCACAGGCGATCAAATACCACAGAAAGAAAGCCCAATTTTTGGGAAAAGATATAAATTTAATTTGGGTGCAGCGTTGCATGACCACGCAATTGTCAGTTAAAGTAACGTAGTGCCATAACGCAAAAATGTCCTGGTCATGAAGGGAGTTAAATCCTCAGGAGTGCAAGTGGTTAAAGCTGCTGTCTACTATTTCAAGCACGGACATCGTCATAGCTTATCCAAAAGTATACTTAGTCCTCAACTGTACACAGTTCTTGTTTTTGGAGTATCCCACCTAATTCCCTCAACCCTATTCAAGTTCTCCAAAAATAAAAACAACATAAACACCACCCCTAGACTGGTCATTGAAGAAATGTGTGAGTGAGCATATGTACCTGGCTGCAGGGCAAAGCATTTTTAGAAGACCAGGATAGCATTCCTATGACTCCTACGGGAGTAGCGCTACACATGTTAGATCCAGGACTGTCAGAATTGTGCAGTGCTACACAATACTATTTTGTGTTATAACACACATAAGTGCATGCTGATGTGCATCAACACATGCACTGAGTGAAGCATTTCCATTGATTTCAATGGAAAATACATTAAACACAAAAAAATGCAATGTGAATCCAGCTTTTGTTTAGTCCAGCAAAATGTCAGCCTAAGTAGAAGGTAAGGAGTCATCTGCCCCTCATCTGAGGAAATTACCTCTATTGCTTTTTATTGTGGAACTCATGCAATGGATAGAAGCAGCTCCTGCATGGCTAATACCCTTCATCTTTTTTCTTACTGGAAAGAAGAATCATTTTCCAGGAAGTGCAGCGATTTTCCAGCAAAAGAAAACATGCATTTATTTGGTAGGAATATTTACTACTAATCTCTTCCTCCTGAAGCATGAAAACGCACTACAGATACACACTGAAAAACACATTATTATGCAGCAGAATTAGTGTGATCCTAGGCTAAATTTTGTCCCTAATGTGCAGGAAATTTAGTAAACCATTCTATGTGTAAGAAGCACTGTTGACAACACAGCATTCATCAAAAAATACATATCAAACATGATAAGTAATTACCAATTTGTTCGGTATAGGTTTGGTCCTCGGTGTGATCATCTTTCCTGTTCCGTACTGTTGTGTCTGATGAGTCCTCAGGAGCTGCCATTACAAATATGTTATACAATTTTTATGGTTACAAAGTAGAAGAGGTCCTTGGAACTCTGTTTCACTCAGTGCAAGGCTATCAAGCCTTGTGTTCCCTATATTTAATCATCTTCTCCTCCCCTTCTCCCAATCAGCCAAGGAGTTCTGCCAAGTTTAAACCTGCTGTCAACTCAAAATCCAATAACCTTTGGAATTAAAGGGAACTTTGAATCATCTATTCAAAGTTATCTGATGCCAAGAAAAACTGGCACTTATGTTTCAGTCTTACCCCCCAATCCATATCCCTTTCTATCCCGTAACCAGGTAGATAAACTTAAAAGAAAACATTTTACTTTGATAAGTTTGTATATAAATTGTTTAAATAAATAATTGCAGGGTATGCAGTTATATTTAACCACTTGCCCTCCTGAGGATTTACCCCCTTTCCTGACCAGGCCATTTTTTGCATTACTGCACTGCGATATTTTAACTGACAGTTGCGTGGTCATGCAACACTGCACCCAAATGAAATTTATGTCCTTTTTTTCCCATGAATTGAGCTTCCTTTTGGTGGTATTTGATTGCCTGCGCATTTTTTATTTTTTGAGCTATAACAAAAAAAAAAAAAGACTGACAATTTTGAGAAAAAAAAAACAATATTTTTTTACTTTTTGCTATTAAACATGTCCAGTAAAAAAAACTTAAAAAATCAAATTTTGTTATAAATTTAGGCCAAAATTTACTATGCTACATGTCTTTGCTGAAAAAAAAAATCCTAATATGTATAAATTAATTGGTTTACATGAACGTTATAGCGTTTACAAATGGCAGTATAGATACTGGATTTTTTTCTTTTTTTTAAATTTTTACTAGTAATGGCGGCGAACAGCGACTTATAGCAGGACTACAGGACACTGGGCAGGAAGGGGTTAACATGAGGGGCGATCAAAGGGTTAACTGTGTGCTGTTTTACTTGTGTCTGTGCTTTACACTGTAATCACACTTGTGCACAGCCATCCAAAGCAGTGTGCACAAACTGACAAGGAGGAGAACTGTTTTGTTTACAAACATTTCTCCTCCCCGTCGGAGATGCTCGAGAATCACCGAGCGCCGGCAAATAATCACTGGCCGGGACAGCCGCGGCCGAAAAATGGCACCGTGGGTAGAGCGGGTGCGAAACCCAGGACCCTGAATTCACTATATCTGGTCTCCTACAGTACACAGAACATGGAAATGCAATTAATGTTAGTAAATATAAACTGCTAAATACCTTTTTTCGTCAGCAGTATATAGCAGTCTTGTGACTTCTATCAGTGTCCAGCTGAGAACTGGTTAATCTTGTAGGAGGCGTTTTCATTCTCTGACTGACCTAAGAGGCTGCATGACCCCTGACCCTCTGTTTGCCCCTATGCTTATTACATGCACCCTCCCAAAGAAAGAATAAACCTCTAGCCATACATACTAAACTGAGCATGTGCAGAGAGTCTCCTAGAGCTCCGTACTATCATCAGATGAATTGGGGACGGTAGGAGAAGACGGGATCAAACGGCCTTTTTACACAATGTGGAGGATTAACCCCTTAGGCTCCACAGTGAGTATAACAAGCATGCTTTGCTGCTATACAGACTGATTTTACTGTTGTAGGTTTAGGAACACTTTAAAGTGATATATACAGTATCTCACAGAAGTGAGTACACCCTTCACATTTTTTTAAAATATTTTATTCTTTTCATTCGACAACACTGAAGAAATGATACTTTGCTACAATGTAAAGTAGTGAGTGTACAGCTTGTATAACAGTGTAAATTTGCTGGCCCCTCAAAATAACTCAACACACAGCCATTAATGTCTAAACTGCTGGTAACAAAAATGAGTACACCCCTAAGTGAAAATGTCCAAATTGGGCCCAAAGAGTCAATATTTTGTGTGGCCACCATCATTTTCCAGCACTGCCTTAACCCTCTTGGGCATGGAGTTCACCAGAGTTTCACAGGCTGCCACTGGAGTCCTCTTCGACTCCTCCATGACGACATCACGGAGCTGGTGGATGTTAGAGACCTTGTGCTCCTCCACCTTCCGTTTGAGGATGCCCCACAGATGCGCAATAGGGTTTAGATCTGGAGTCATGCTTGGCCAGTCCATCACCTTTACCCTCAGCTTCTTTAGCAAGGCAGTGGTCATCTCGGAAGTGTGTTTGGGGTTGTTATGTTTGAATACTGCCCTGCGGCCCAGTCTCCAAAGGGAGGGGATCATGTTCTGCTTCAGTATGTCACAGTACATGTTGGCATTCATGGTTCCCTCAATTAACTGTAGCTCTCCAGTGCTGGCAGCACTCATGTGCCCCAGACCTTGACACTCCAACCACCATGCTTGACTGTAGGCAAGACACACTTCTCTTTATACTCCTCACCTGGTTGCCGCCACACATGCTTGACACCATCGGAACCAAATAAGTTTATCTTGGTCTCATCAGACCACAGGACATGGTTCCATTATGCCATGTCCTTAGTCTGCTTGTTTTCAGCAAACTGTGTGCGGGCTTTCTTGTGCATCATCTTTAGAAGAGGCTTCCTTCTGGGACGACAGCCATGCAGACCAATTTGATGCAGTGTGAGGAGTATGGTCTGAGCACTGACAGGCTGACCTCCCCACCCCTTCAACCTCTGCAGCAATGCTGGCAACACTCATACGTCTATTTCCCAAAGACAACCTCTGGATATGACACTGAGCACGTGCACTCAACCTCTTTGGTTGACCATGGCGAGGCCTGTTCTGAGTGGAACCTGTCCTGTTAAATCGCTGTATGGTCTTGGCCATCATGCTGCAGCTCATTTTCAGGGTCTTGGTAATCTTCTTATAGCCTAGGCCATCTTTATGTAGAGCAACAATTATTTTTTTCAGATCCCCAGAGAATTCTTTCCCATGAGGTGCCATGTTGAACTTCCAGTGACCACTATGAGAGAGTGAGAGCGATAACACCAAATTTAACACACCTGCTCCCCATTCACACCTGAGACCTTGTAACACTAACGAGTCACATGACATCGGGGAGGGAAAATGGCTAGTTGGGCCCAATTTGGGCATTTTCACTTAGGGGTGTGTGTGTATTTATATATATATATATATATATATATATATATATATATATATATATATATATATATATATATATATGAGTATCTCAGGTGGGGGATCACCTTCCCTGGGAAAAAGGCAGTCCAGACAGCAGGGCTTTCCTAAAATCTGACTTGTCAGTTTTATTTAAAAGGTTGCAAGCATCATAAACAAAACCAAACAGAAAATAAACCCTCCAGGCACTAACTAAACAGAGAAGATTCCTATCTCACAGGTGAAGGGCTTTTCCCTGTCACCAACAAAAAGGTCCGCATTTTTGTTTTAAGCTGAACCTTTAATAACAAACGTGTCATACTTCTCTGCTGTATGCAATGGTTTTGCACAGAGCAGGCCTGATCCTTCTCTTCTTGGGTCCCCCTTCTTGGGTCCCCCATCAGCGCTTCTGGCCCTTCCCCCCCTATTGAGTGCCCCTATTCGTGTGTTCTCGCTCCCAAGCCAGCTCTGTGTGTCCATAATGAATGCATGAAGATAAAAAAAAAACCTTCAGCCTTTACAACCACTTTAAAGCAGACTTCCTCTCACCCTGTCAAAAAATAAAAGGCAGCAGCTGCAATAACAGCCACTTACCTGTCCCTTTGTCTTGTGGTGTGTCCCCCGCAGCCCGTTTTACCGACCGTCCTGTATTCCAGGAGGCCGGCATCTTCAGTGTGGGCACCCGGCTGTGATAGCTTGCGGCTTCACAGCCGGGTACCCACTGCGCATGCGCGAGTAGTGCTGCGCTTCATGAATGGTCCTGTAGTCATCTGGGACCTGTCATGTGTCCCAAAAGACTGCAGGGAGGGAGGACACCTTCTGCTTCCAATCGCCTAGGCGATTGAACCGGAAGTGGGAGCGGGTACCTGTCAAATTCAGGTACTTGCTCACCCCGCCCCCCAAAGGTGCCAATCCTTAATGGGGAGCAGTCCTTAAAGCAGAACTTCCCCTTTTGGGTGGAGCTCCACTTTAAGAGCCTGCAGAGCATTGCAATGTCAGGGTCTTGCCGACACTCAGTACTGCTGTGTGCCCATACATTCTGTATGGGCAGACAGTTACTGAAGTGCAGGAAGAATCAAATTATGAGAGTGCTCACCAGTGCCCACTACAAGCCATCTGTCGCAGTGACAAATGGGACTTGCAGTTAATTCACTCACAGAACTCTGCAAATAAATTACACAGTTGTTTGGGTGGAGCCCTGCAGAGCCGTGCTGTTTTCAAATTGTGACGGTAGGTGCGGGGAGAGGGTCCCCCGCCTGCTGTCACAATGGGGGATCGAGGGGTTTCGGGGCTGCTGCCTTAGTAACAGGTTACACCCTGAATGCACGTGTAGCATAGAACATGTTATTAAAACCATGTTGGTTACTAATATTAATACTATTTTCAAACAGCAAATTCTTGGATATGGTCCCTTCTCATTCCTTTCAGTAGTTTACATACTGTTGATGGAAACTTACATCAAAAACTGGTCAGCTTAAGAAGTGTTTATCTCCGTATTTCCTTTTTATTTTTTTAACCGCTTAAAGACCGCCCTATAGTAGATTTTCTACTACAGGGCGGCCACTGTGCGCAGGATCACGTATATATACACACGATTCTGCATTTCCGGGTAGGGGGCACGTGCCCTACCACCGTCGGCGATCACGGCCCTGGGTGTAAATCACCGGTTCCCAGCCTGTGGTTACACGGTGGAGTCTGGTGATTACCAACGATCACCGACAGGGAGTAGGGCAGCATTGTTTACCAACAGCCCTTCTCCCTGTCAGTTTGGGCACACAGCTCTGGATGGCTGAGCAGAGCCATCCAGAGCAGTGTGCTTACAGTGAAGAACACCCCCTTACCTGCCCCCTAGTAAAACACTCCCATCACACAGTTAACCCTTTGATCGCCCCTCATTGTTAACCCATTCCTGCCCAGTGCCATTAGTACAGTGTCAGTGCTTTTTTTTTTTTTTTTTAGCACTGAACACTGTATTGGTGTCACTGGGGATGTCAGTGCAGTTCCCCTCAGTGTCAAAATGCCCACCGTAGTCCCGCCATAAGTCGCTGATCACCTCCATTATTAGTATAAAAAAAATCCAGTATCTATACCGCCATTTGTAAATGCTATAACTTTCACGTAAACCAATTAATTTACACGTATTGGGATTTTTTTTTTTAGCAAAGACATGTCACAGAATACCTTTTGGCCTAAACTTGTGACAAAATTTGATTTTTAAATTTTTTTTACTGGACATGTTTTATAGCAAAAAGTCCAAAATATAGTTTTTTTTCTCAAAAAAGTTTTTTATAGCGCAAAAAATAAAAAACTCAGAGGTGATCAAATGCCACCGAAAGAAAGCTCAATTCATGGAAAAAATAGGACGTAAATTTCATTTAGGTGCAGCGTTGCATGACTGCGTGATTGTCAGTTAAAGTAACGCAGCGCCGAAACACAAACCACTTCTTTAACTGCTTACTGACTGCCCTATAGCAGAAATACTGCTACAGGGTAGCATGGGTGCGCAAAATCATGTATATAGACACGTGATTCATGCTCCTGTGGTTTTCAGGCCCCTCCTAGATAGCGCCAGATTGCTTGTCAGTACACCAGTAATCACATTTAACCCCTTGATTGCCAGAAACACGCTCACACACAATAGACCTACATTGCTAGTATAGTGTCTGAACGGATCAATATCTTTGATCAGATCAGCACTATACCAGCGTTCACATTAGTATAGTATCCCCAAAAACAAAGCATTAGCAGGATCAGCCCTTCACCTGCGTTCAGTCCCTACACTTACACACTCCCCCAGCAAGTGCAGTGTCAGTAGGTCACTGTCACTTGATACATTGCACACAAAACTGCAGTATTTGCATAATCAGGCCTGATCTCTGCTAGCACTTGATGGTAAATTTTGATGACTCTCATATGTAGCAGAGTGCCAGTACTAGTGTCGCTCTACCTTTTGGTGAGCTGGCGATCACCAGCGGCCTAGTACATCCTGGTCTTTCACATACCAGCACTGCAGTATCACTTGCTGACGTGGAGAGTCCCATAAGTGCAGTACAAGCTGGTGTGGCGGCGAGCACAAGTATTGTCCCGCAACCACCAAGAATTCGCAGAGAGGCCCGTAGAGTCCCTAGTATCCTTCCGGATGTGCTTGCAAATCTACAAATCAAATACAAATCAAGTCTACAAAAATTCTGCAGCACCCGTACTTCCCCCATTCACTGCCCAACCCGAAATTCCGGTGGAAACAGCAAAATTAAAATACTCCCCTTGATTTTTTGCAGCGGTTTTTCATGAACAATCAACAATTTATATGCACAACAGTTTATTGCCGCCAACCCAAATTCAAACCTTGCCAGACCATTCGCATGGAAACCCAATACAGTTTCCAAATTAGAAATTTTTTTTGTGCCTAATCCTTAACATGGGCATTACTAAAAAAAATTAATTGCTGTTGTATTGGTCCACAGACACGATTCATCATATGCCCGTGTTCTCTGCTGCCATGGCCAGGCATAGATATGAGAGTATAATGTGTTTTATGCATTTCAACGACTATACACTCTGCCGTCCTCGGGGTGACCCTGAATTTGGCTGGCTTCACAAAATTCAGCCCCTCGTAAATCACCTTAACCAAAAACTTGCATCTTTTGTATGGTTTATGACGGTCCATATGGTATTTACATTACATTCAGGAAATTATGACCCTTAGTTAAGTGAGCAGTTCCGTCTGCCCTATCAATAGCAGGATAGTTGACATCCCCCATGATTATAACCTTTCCCAGAAGAGGGAAACAAAAAAATAGAAAGCATTATTGCAGATAATAAATTTAAAGGCCAGAGACCATATTGATGTTTATGGATGTGTACAGGACATATTGGAACAGTAGGTATATTATTTTAAAGGGGGAACTGGCCTGTGTTGTACCTGTGAGATACAACAAGGTGCCTCTTTTTAAAAGGTGACAGGATGTAATGAGTAAAGAACCGAAATAAAAGTGGACAACAAGGTAACAAGTTTGGAAAATAATTGTGTATGTATAATCCATATAATAATAAAGTGAACTATAATCCTCCAATTAGGGTCCATATCAGATACCTCATTAGGAAATGTTCATCCACGGGCAGCACAATGGCTAAGTGGTTAGCACTCCTGCTTAGTAGCACTAGGGTCGTTGGTTCGAATCCCAGCCACGGCACTATCTTCATGGAATTTGCATGTTCTCCCTGTGCCAGCGTGGGTTTCCTCTGTGTACTCCAGTTTCCTCCCACACGCCAAAGGACATGCTGGCAGGTTGTCTCCTGTCTAAATATGCCCTAGTATGTATGAATGGAAGTTAGGGATGTTAGATTGTAGCTTCTTGAGGGTTAGGGACTGATGTGAATGTGCAATATACAGTCAGGTCCATAAATATTGGGACATCGACACAATTCTAACATTTTTGGCTCTATACACCACCACAATGGATTTGAAATTAAACGAACAAGATGTGCTTTAACTGCAGACTGTCGGCTTTAATTTGAGGGTATTTACATTCAAATCAGGTGAACGGTGTAGGAATTACAACAGTTTGCATATGTGCCTCCCACTTATTAAGGGACCAAAAGTAATGGGACAATTGGCTTCCCATTGGTTCCATGGCCAGGTGTGTGTTATTTCCTCATTATCCCAATTACAATGAGCAGATAAAAGGTCCAGAGTTCATTTCAAGTGTGCTATTTGCATTTGGAATCTGTTGCTGTCAACTCTCAAGATGAGATCCAAAGAGCTGTCACTATCAGTGAAGCAAGCCATCATTAGGCTGAAAAAACAAAACAAACCCATCAGAGAGATAGCAAAAACATTAGGCGTGGCCAAAACAACTGTTTGGAACATTCTTAAAAAGAAGGAACGCACCGGTGAGCTCAGCAACACCAAAAGACCCGGAAGACCATGGAAAACAACTGTGGTGGAAGACCGAAGAATTCTTTCCCTGGTGAAGAAAACACCCTTCACAACAGTTGGCCAGATCAAGAACACTCTCCAGGAGGTAGGTGTATGTGTGTCAAAGTCAATAATCAAGAGAAGACTTCACCAGAGTGAATACAGAAGGTTCACCACAAGATGTAAACCATTGGTGAGCCTCAAAAACAGGAAGGCCAGATTAGAGTTTTCCAAACGACATCTAAAAAAGCCTTCAAAGTTCTGGAACAACATCCTATGGACAGATGAGACCAAGATCAACTTGTACCAGAGTGATGGGAAGAGAGAGTATGGAGAAGGAAAGGAACCGCTCATGATCCTAAGCATACCACCTCATCAGTGAAGCATGGTGGTGGTAGTGTCATGGCGTGGGCATGTATGGCTGCCAATGGAACTGGTTCTCTTGTATTTATTGATGATGTGACTGCTGACAAAAGCAGCAGGATGAATTCTGAAGTGTTTCGGGCAATATCTGCTCATATTCAGCCAAATGCTTCAGAACTCATTGGGCGCCGCTTCACAGTGCAGATGGACAATGACCCAAAGCATTCTGCAAAAGCAACCAAAGAGTTTTTTAAGGGAAAGAAGTGGAATGTTATGCAATGGCCAAGTCAATCACCTGACCTGAATCTGATTGAGCATGCATTTCACTTGCTGAAGACAAAACTGAAGGGAAAATGCCCCAAGAACAAGCAGGAACTGAAGACAGTTGCAGTAGAGGCCTGGCAGAGCATCACCAGGGATGAAACCCAACGTCTGGTGATGTCTATGCATTCCAGACTTCAGGCTGTAATTGACTGCAAAGGATTTGCAACCAAGTAATAAAAAGTGAAAGTTTGATTTATGATTATTATTCTGTCCCATTACTTTTGGTTCCTTAATAAGTGGGAGGCACATATGCAAACTGTTGTAATTCCTACACCGTTCACCTGATTTGGATGTAAATACCCTCAAATTAAAGCTGACAGTCTGCAGTTAAAGCACATCTTGTTTGTTTCATTTCAAATCCATTGTTGTGGTGTATAGAGCCAAAAATGTTAGAATTGTGTCGATGTCCCAATATTTATGGACCTGACTGTATATGTAAAGCGCAGCATAAATTGATGGCACTATGTAAGTACCTGACATAAATAAAATTTTCTCGTCACTGCAGTTGAAAATTAACTTCAATTTGACCCTACTAATGACTAGAAATTTTAATGAATGTTCCTAAAACTGTATAGCCAGTTTAACACCTCTTGGCTGCAACCCCTGAGTATCATGAATAAATTGTTATTCAAGAAAATGACAATGGAGTATACAATACACGCCATCATAACATCTCACAGAACACAACATGCACAGATTGTCAAAAAATAGTATGAAATTCTACTTATTCCCAATATAAAGAGACAAAGCCAAACCACAGGGGCCACAAATGTTTATATTATGATAACATATTCTAAGAACCTAACAACAACAGTCTACCAATCTCAAAGACCTCATAAAAGTCTAAGAAGAACTATAGAATCATATAGGGTTGTTTAGTATAATCACAACACAATGTACAATAAAGCTTTGTTGACACTGGCTCCAAAAGACTTGGTCGATATATATTCAGAAACAGCTCCTACGCAATGAGCGTGATAGGTGCCAGTCCAGGCAATGATACCCAAGGATCATATAATTTATTAAAATTTTGTGGGCATCTTCCATGTTGAAACTGTTGGTTATGTGTTAGAGAAGACACTGGTAGTGATGAGGCAGAACACGGTTTTACTTGTGTGGCTTAAGTTGCAAACATAAAAAACATTGCAGCAGACATCTTGGTTTTAAGAAAGAGAGAGAGAGAGAGAGAAGAGAGAACCAACACGTTTTACACATATGCACAACTAGTAACCTTAGTGTACAGTGCCATCTACTGGTCAAGTGATATTAACACACAATACTATATAGTACATGCTGTTGCATTCCCAACAGAAACATCGTTTTTCTGTAAGCAAAGTGGCATTAACATGGTTTTTCCATTCCTCAAAAGTCAGAGAATGAGGAGAAATAGGAATTTCTGCGAAGTATACAGTAGATGAGGTGGCCATATCATTTTAATAGGCTGGCTGTACCAATAAGAGGTAACTTACACCAACTCTTACTTTTAAGTTAAAATGTATCCAGAACTTGGGAGAGGTTACATTTAAGATGGAAGAATGAACAATACCTAAATATTGAAATGGCTCATCACTGTCTTGATCTGTGGGGCACAGATTGAGAGTTCTTCTGTAACATGGGCAACAGGTGAGTCAAGGAGTGGAAAGTATCTACCAAAAAAAAAAAAAAGTGTGTCATCCACATTTTTTTTACGTTTGTGTTCAAACATTTTATCTATTCTCTGAATACATTGCTGGCAATTAATACAGCATCCATGACACTTTACTTACAAAGCATGCAGATAAAAGGGATAATGTTGCCTGCATCCTTGTTCAGGAGACTGTTATCCAATGTCTATTGGCACTTTCAGACAAATGGTATCATCTCTTGAAGGAGTAAGAGAAAAAAGGTGTGTCCCTCTTGTAAATATACAGTATCATAGGAGTTCATTTACTGAAAGAGTGGAGCCTGTTTTCCTGTTTACTTCTCCAAGTGAATGTTCACTGTGCAAAACGAACTTTAGTAAATAGGGTCAACCTAGATTCCTGTTGAATCATGTGCAAGGGAAATAAAAGACAGCATTTCTGTTAACACATGATTAGTTGTACAAACCGATCTCCCTGCCATCCAAATTTAAGGTACAGCTGCAAGCCAGCTTTAGAAAATCTGCTGCTTTTGTTTCAGCATTCTACCTGCTGGCTGTTGATGATAAATACAAAATGCAAGATAATCTTATTCATCATATGTTAGATGAATATTTCCTGATTAAATTGAAATTTACAAATTTTGCGTTTAGTAATAACTATGTAAAAAATTCACTACACGTTTACTTTAGATAGACATCATATAATTAATGGGATCACTGAAGTACACTAAAGTATCTCTCTTTTTTTTATATGGTCACCTTATATAAGGTAAAAGCAAAAAGTGATGGTTTAACTTACTGGCTTGTGGCTAAAGTCTCAGTTATGATTATACTGGTCAGTGTATGGTGATCTAACCATGAAACAATTGGTTGAAGAGGGGGAGGGGGGAGCAAGTCCTAGAAATATAAATATATATTATTATTGGTTGAAAACCTACTTTATGTTACAAAAGACTGTTTAATGGGTGACCTGTCGCAGGGCTGGATTTAATGATCTGCAATATCCTAGCAACACTTCCTTTGATTCTCCAATATTCCTCAGATTTAAATCCCAAACTTTCCAAAACACCTCTGGTTCCATCCATTGACAAACCTAGAGTTCATAAAAAGTACCACAGTGGTAAATTGAGATTAACATTACATAATACTAATGTAACAAACAGAATTGCAACAAACAAATGCTGCCCTGCCCTGCACACACCTGCATAAGTGTCATGTGATCATCTGTTTAAAAATCACTGTTATATTGTGCTATTAGAGCAACCTTCCAACCCCATACCCCTAAGGTTAAATAGTTGAAATAGCAAAAAATGTCCAGAAATGTCACCCTAAAATATGATATTTCAGATAGTTGTCATGTTGCATGACCTTTTCGATAAATGTAGCCGGTTGTATTTTTAATTTTTTGCAAACAGTTTAATACCCGGTCAGGGGCGGACTGACAACTTATGGGGCCCCCGGGCAATAGGGGATCATGGGGCCCCTGTGTCCTTGCCAACACTCAAAAAAGCCTATTAAAAAAAAAAAAAAAAAAAAAAGGTACCAGGGGCATTTCATGGGGCCCCCTACTGACCCGGGCCCTCAGGCAGTGCCCAAGTGGTCGAATGGTCAGTCCGCCCCTGTACCCGGTGATCCTGCTAGTCCTCCATCTTTTCTGTTTTAATTGCAACTAGAAATCCTTTTTCAGATGTGAGTTACAAACGAGAACAAAATCAGTTTCAACATTAAGGTCTATGGATATCCTTGTACATAAAAATATTAAGGCACATTAGAGTTTACAGTGAGTACAATATCTATGCCAGTGGGTCAGTGTAAAGATTGAATCAGAATTCCTATTACAAATATCTTGGCAGGTAAAATAGATAATCTGTCCTAATTTTAACTGTATATTCAGATGTTTGGCAGGAGTTCTGCTTCAATTCTACAACCACTTGAAAATTAGATACAAATGTTCAGTTCTCAAGCTGAAAAAAGGATACAATCCTAGGGCAGGGAAACAGGAATATTTCTTTTCCAGGTAAAACTTCTCTTTTGTAATTGTGATGGTAATAGACAGTATCCGCTGCTTTGTTACTTTTTAATATCCAGTATCCACAGTTCTGCTTCTTCCTCCAGACTGGGTATCTTTGTAAAATGGGAAAAAAGTGCCCAAGTATTGTGTAACACCTTCATATAACATTTAGTAAACAAAAAAGTAGTATGTGGTTCTCAAACGTTCTTTATAGACTTGCTATATCACATGAAATGGCATCCAGAAAGAAACCTGTTCAACCCTTTCTGCACAGAAGGAATCCCTGTAGAGGATCCTTTTAGAGTATACAGCCACTGTCCCTAGCATGTTTACTGCTGACTGGTTTCAACAGCGGACCCTCCTCATCAGAGCTGGCTTGCTCATATGCTTGTCATCTTAAATAGCCAATTTTCAACTATAGGGCCCCATGCTTGCAGTGCCATTATTCCTTAAAAGGCACCACAAGTAGCAGTTATGCATTTTCCATTCATTTTCTGAGCAAGAACAAGCTTGGCTCATGTCCAAAATGTGGTGCCACTCCAAAAATGCGCCATGAAAAGACATGAAAAAATTCTAAAATGAACACAAAGCATTAGCGTTGCTCAAGTGTGAATGGGACTTAACCACATTCCACCCGCCCTATAGTACATTGATGGGCGCAAGGTGGTTCTCTCGTTCTGATAGGATGTCATATGACGTCCTCCCATTCACACTGCGCATGCGCAGCTCAGGGAGCGCGCAGCGTGGCGATCACCGGTGTGCTGTGTCCCTCAGACACAGCGGATCACGGAAAGAGCCGAAGATGTCGGCTCGGTCATGTGATCAGCTGTGTCCAATCACAGCTGATCACATGTAAACAAGGAAATGCCGGTTATCGGCATTTCTCTCCTCTCGAGCTGTCACGCTGACAGCTCAAGAGGAGAGGAAAGCCGGTAATCGGCTTTCCGCGGAGGGGACATGTACACTGATCATCAGGGCACTGATGATCAGTGTGCCCTGATGATCAGTGTGGCCCCAGATGTGCCACCTGTCAGTGCCCATCAGTGCCACGTGCCAGTGCCCATCAGTGCCACATCAATGCCACATATCAGTGCATACCAGTGCACATCAATGCCACATATCAGTGCCCATCTAAGCTGCATTTCAATGTCACCCATCAGTGCCAGTCAGGGCCACCTATCAATGCCAATCAGTGCCACCTATCAGTGCTGCCAATCAGTGCCACCTATCAGTGCCAGTCAGTGTCACCTATCAGTGCGCATCAGTGCCAGTCAGTGTCACCTATCAGTGCGCATCAGTGCCACCTATCAGTGCCAGTCAGTGCTGTCTATCAGTGTCATGTATCAGTGCTGCCTTTCAGTGCCCATCAGTGATGCCTGTCAATGCCCATCAGTGCAATCTACCAGTGCCTCCTCATCAGTGCCACCTATCAGTGCCCATCACTGCAGCCTCATTAGCGCACATCAGTGAAGGAGAAAAATAACTTATTTACAAAATTGTATAACAAAAACTAAGAAAAAACTTTTTTTTTCAAAATTTTCAGTGGTTTTTGGTTTAAGAAAAAATAAAAATCCCAGAGGTGATTAAATACCACCAAAAGAAAGCTCTGTCTCAAGAAATTGATAAAAATTTGATATGGGTACAGTGTTGCATGAACGCGTCAATTGTCATTCAAAGTGTGACAGTGCTGAAAGCTGGAAATTGGCCTGGGCAGGAAGGGGTATAAGTGCCCTGTAGGCTAGTGGTTAAATTACCGACAGGCATAGTCATAGCTGGAACTGCAAGTCTTGCGAAAGAGTACATTTAACCCCCAAGTACCTGTTCACAGTGGAGCATCCACAACTAACAACAATAATACTCCTGAAATTAATGATTAATCTATATCAGGGGTCCCCAGCCCCGGTCCAGAGTACGGCACCAGTCCGTGGCCTGTTTCAAATCAGGCCGCACTGCAGAAGATGAACGATGGGCGAACAGAGAAAAGTTGCATCAGGTGGCAGGCTACAGTGGCAAGTGACAAGCTGCATCTGGTAGTAGGCTTTATAGAGACAGGTGAGCATCTAGTTGCAGGAAAATAAGCTCAGGGCTCTCACAGATTCTGCATGATGGTGAGTTGATTTATTTCATTATACTATATATTACAATGTATTAATAGAAATAACGTATTGCACTTCAATCGCCCTGTGATGGCATAGCGATATGTGATCACAATGACAACAAAGCTTTTATGAATCAATCTGATTCATAAAAGCTTTGCTTCTGTTCCTGGAGAGCTGTGATTGGTCCACAGCTCTCACATGACACATAGGGCCAATTACAGCACCCTGTGCCATGTGACCAGCTAGAGCAGATCACCATTATATTGAACGGTCATGAACTTAACACATTCATAAGAGTTCAAAGCAAGCTTTGCATTGCATGAGCAATGAAGATCATTGCTCTGCAATGCAAAGTGCACAAAAATAAATAAAACCCCTGATAACCCCCCCCAAAAAGTAGTACAATGTTGCTATGGTAACATTGCACTACTCTGATAAAAGTACTTTTTTAAAAACTGGTAAAAAAGAAAAATAATGTTTAAAAATTAACAAATTTTTTATTTTTTAAAAAATTGTAACTACTTGCCACCTGTCCCCTCTCAGCCAGGATCAGCTAGTGTTAGATAGCTCGCACACTATCACACTCATGCTATAGGTCGCTAGTATAGTGTTTGTACAGATCAATATATTGATCACAAACAGAACTATACTAGTGCCTCCTTAGTATAGTGTCCCCCCAAAAAATACATCGCCACCAGCCCAAATGCAGCTCTTGCCAGACAATTCACATGGAAACCTATCACGGTTTCTGCATTTCAAACTTTTTTGAGCCTAACCCTCAACATGGGCATTAGAAAAAAGGATGAATTGCTGTTATATTGGTCCACAGACCCGATTCATCATATACCCATGTTCTCTGCAGTTACATGTATGGACCAGCACCGTACTGGTACGTCCCTGGACTTTGAGTTGTGATACCGGGATAATGCCTGCAGCTACAGGCATCATCCTGGTATTGTTTTCTTTTTCAGCTGGCAGCCGACTTTCATGTAAAAACAATCCTAGCCGCTAATTAGCCCCTGGATCGCTTTTACAAGCAGTGGGAAGAGACTTCCCCACCCCTCCTGCTGCCTTCCAAGGTTTTTTTGAGCTCTCCCATCCCACAGGGGAACCCAAAAATGCAGCTGGCTGACAATAGAGCTGATCAGAGACTGGAATGCCTCCAATCATCTCTATGGTCTAAGAGACCAGAAGCTATGAGCATTTCATCATTTCCATTTTGCCAGATATAAACAGCAGCATTTTAAAATTGGGAAAGATCTTGGTGTGATCAGATGCTTTAATGGCAGAGGAGAGATCTAGAGTCTAATAGACCCCAGATTTCTCAGAAAGAGTAAACAAAATATGAAAGGGACAGTGTAAAAATAATTTTAAAAAAAGCAAAATAATAAAACAAATAAAAAAAATTCACCTCCATCCCCATTCCCATGCTCGTGCACAAAGGCAAACGCAAGTGGTGGCCCCATGGTGGTATGTAAACAGTGACTGCACCATGCATGTGAGGTATCACTGTGATCACAGGACTATTAGTCGTGAACTCCACAAATCTGGCCTTTATGGAAGAGTGGCAAGAAGAAAGCCATTGTTGAAATAAAGTTATAAAGAAGTCCTGTTTGCAGTTTGTGAGAAGCCATGTGGGGGACACAGCAAACAGGGAAGAAGGTGCTCTGGTCAAATAAGACCAAAATTTTACGTTTTGGCCTTAAAACAAAACGCTATGTGTGGCAGAAAACGAACACTGCACATCACCCTGAACACACTATCCCCATCGTGAAACATGGTGGTAGCAACATCATGTTTTGGCGATGCTTTTCTTCAGCAGGGACAGGGAACCTGGTCAGAGTTGATGGGAAGATGGATGGAGCCAAATGCAGGGCAATCTTAGATGAAAACCAGTTAGAGCCTGCAAAAGACTTGAGACTGGGTCAGAGGTTCACCTTCCAGCAGGACAACTACCCTAAACATACAGCCAGAGCTACAATGGAATAGTTTAGATCAAAGCATGTTCATGTGTTAGAATGGCCCAGTAAAAGTCCAGACCTAAATCCAATTGAGAATCTGTAGTAAGACTTCAAAATTGCTGTTCCCAGATGCTCATCATCCAATCTGACAGAGCTTGAGCTATTTTGCAAAGACGAATGGGCAAAAAGTTTACTCTCCAGATGTGCAAAACTGGTAGAGACATCCCCAAAAAGACTTGCAGCTGTAAGGTGGTTCTACAAAGGTATTGACTCAGGGGGGCTGAATACAACTGCATGCCACACCTTTCAGATATTTATTTGTTAAAACATTTGAAAACCATTTATCATTTTCCTTCCACTTCATAATTATGTGCCACCTTGTGTTGGTCTATCACATGAAATCACAATAAAATACATTTATGTTTTTGGATGTAACATGACAAAATGTGGACAATTTCAAGGGGTATGAATACTTTTTCAAGGCACTATATGCCCTTTGAAACCCTGGAGGTGATCATTGGATTTTGGGGGCATGTATGTGGCTAGGCTTTTTTTTTTTTTTAATTTTTATTAATTTTTCAACCAAATAAATACAAATCACATTCACCTTTTTCAGTTAATAAAAAAAGAAAAGACATCCGAAGGATATCTTCTTATTAACATAATTTATCTAGATCCCACTCCCCGTCCCTCCCTCTTCCCCCCCTCCCATTCCCACCCCTCATTTCCCCCCCACTCTGCGTTTTCCCTCTTCTCCACTACACAAAACATTTCTTTTTTTTACAAAATCCATTTCTAAGGGTGTTACGTCCTCATGTATTTAACTTTTTCTCTATACTCTTCCCATTTTTTCCCCTTTATATAATATATCTCCATCTTATCTATATGCATATAATACAGTTTTTCCGTCCCACAGATCTGATTCACTCTATTCATCCAATCCTCCTCTGTTGGCACCTCCTTTTTTTTTCCAAAACCTAGGTATCAAGCTCTTCGCTGCAGTCAAAAAGTGCCAGATCCCCAGATCCTTATATAATCTCACTGGAAACTCTGTGATATGGAAAAGACATAGTTCAGGGTCTATTCTAATATTATTTTCGGTAATTTTCCTTACTAAATGGACTATTTTTGCCAAAACTCTTGTATTCTTGGACACTCCCACCATATATGATACAGCGTGCCTACCTCTCCACACCCTCTCCAACACAGTGGTGAAATCTCCCCATTCAGTTTGTGCTCTACGTTTGGTGTAATGTGCCATTTTACCAAACATTTATAATTTACTTCTACTTCCCACATACTAATATTTTCGTGAATTAATCTAAACTTTTTCGTCTGCTCCTCCTCATCTATTTCCCTTCTCATATCCCTTTCCCATTTCTCTATATATACCAATTTTGTGCCAGTGTCTAACTCAGTAAATATCTTATATATTTTTGCAATTCCGTGTTTCCCATCCCCCCGTGCTTCTAATAATCTTTCTATTGGGTTCCACTCTTTTCTGGTTCTCATCAGTTTTGGGAGGCTCCCAAAGAAATGTTTCAATTGGTAGTATTGTAGCCCATCCATTCTGTTAAAGACTTCTCCCTTTTTCTTCTCCAGCTCTCTAAATGATCCCAATTCCCGACCCACCATTATGTCTCTCAATTGCGCATCCTGTTTTATAATCCATTTCCCTGTGATATTTTCCTTCCCAGGGGCAAAATATTCTGTGTTCCTTAGTGGCATTAACTGTGAATTAAAAGCCCATCCCTTTTGTCTGTGTAATATTTCCCAAATTCTTAAAACGTTAAAAGTGTACGAACTTGTGTTAGCATCTAATCCCCTGTATTGTGCAGGCACCCATATAATTCTACTTAAATTTGTTCCACTTAGTGTATTTTCAATTTTAACCCAGCTTTTCCCTGGGTTATGGGTCCAATCAAAAATTCTCGCAATTATCGCTTTGTAATATCTCTTAAAATCTGGTACACCCAAACCACCTCTCTCCTTAGTTCTGGTCAACATTTCATAACATATTCTAAGTTTTTTGTTCCTCCATATATATCTCATTATCATTTTTTAAAGTTCTTTAAAATATGCCTCTGGGAGTTTAATTGGAATCATTTGAAATTTATATAAGACTTTGGGTATAATTATCATTTTTATCAAGTTTATGCGACCTATCCAGGACGGGTTTCCACTCCTCATTCTCTTCAACTCTTCCTTAAGCTCATTTAATAGTGATATATAATTATCTTTATACAGATTTTTAATTGAAGTTGACAATTTTATCCCTAGGTACTTTAATTCTTTTTCTCTCCAATCGAAGGGGAATTCTTCTTGTAATTTTTCTTTTTCACTATTTTTAATATTTATATTTAAGATTTCAGTTTTTGTCGGGTTAATTTTCAGATTTGATAATTCCCCATATTCCTTCAATGTCTTCATCAGATTTGGAAGTGATAACCTAGGATGTCCAACATAGAACATCAAATCATCCGCATAGGCCGCCACCTTATGTTCTCTATCTCCTATCCACATACCCTTTACATCTATGTTCTTCCTTATTGTAAACAACAATGGCTCCAGTGATAACACATACAACAATGGGGATAGTGGGCATCCCTGTCTTGTTCCATTTGACATCCTGAAAAGCTCCGATCTTCTTTCATTAACCATAATAGCGGCTGTAGGCCCTCTAAATAACCTTCCAATCCACTTTCTCATTCTATCCCCCAGTCCCAACACCTCCAGGGTATCCATCATAAATCCCCAACTCACTCTATCAAATGCTTTCTCGGCATCAATTGACAACAGTACCACTGGGGTTTTCCCTTTTTTTCCTTCCTGTATAAGCATCAAGCCGTTGTCTCTACCCTCTCTCCCAGGGACAAACCCCACCTGATCTCCATGTATCCACTCCGGCATCAGCTCCTTCAGCCTATTTGCCAATACCTTTGCGTACAATTTGGTATCTACATTCAGCAGCGCAATTGGTCTATAACTTGCACACTGAGAGGGGTCCTTATCTTCCTTATGGATTAAAGCTATATTAGCCTGCAGAGATTCTCCCCTTATTTCCATCTCTCTTCCCAAAGCGTTTATATATATCTTCAATTTAGGTATTAACAACTCTTTATATTTTTTATAGTATTTTACCGTATACCCATCTGGGCCCGGACTTTTCCCCACCGCAGTACTTTTTAATGCTGTTTTTATTTCCTCTAACGTAATTTCTGATTCTAAGGAGTTCAATTGTATTTCACTTAATTTTGATAACCCTGCTTTTTTTAAGTATGTTCTTTTTTCTCTATTTACTATTTCAGCTTTATTTAAAATATCCTGGGGTATTATATTGTATAGCTTACTATAATAATCCTTAAATACTCCCACGATATATCTCTAGTTGAGTGCACCAATTCACCCTTGGGATTTCTTATTTTTTCTATGTAATTCCTACTTTTCTTTTTTCTTAGAGTTCTCATTAAATACTTTCCTGGCCTATCTCCCTATCTATACCTCTCACTTATTACTTTATTAAACTCTTCTTTTTTCTTCCTCCATTACATTTTCTAATTCTTCTTTATTATTTTTTGCATTAGCTCCTTATTTTCTTTTTATGGGCCTGTTCAAGATCAAATATTTCATTTAGAAGTCTGTTAATCTTTTGCCTCCTTTCTTTTTTCTTTTTTGCCCCTATTGCAATGAATAATCCTCTGATAGGAGAGCGGGTCCATGAGATTATTGAAGAAACTGATGCATGAGTGCCAATTAGTAGATATATGGAGAATCAGGCATATGAAAGATAGAGACTATACTTTTTTCTCACATGTACATGAGACCTATTCTAGATTGGATTATATATTGGTAGAACATCAATTTATAGAACCTGCAGTAGAAGTAGAAATTGGAGTTCTTTATCAGATCACGCCCCTGTTGCAATGAAGGCAAGATGGGGTAGAGAGGAGAGCGGAGGTTTTGTTTGGCGGATGAATGAGGCACTTCTTCTGGATGAAGAGATCGAGATGGAAATTAAAAGATTTTTGAGGAGAATGAAACAGAGGATGTATCGGTTGCAACGGTGTGGGAGGCCCATAAGGCCTAAATCAGAGAGTATGTGGCTAGGCTACCAAAACATCTCTCATATGTGGTAACTACATACTTGGGAGAAGTATGAGAAGGTGTTTTGGGGTGTTATTCCACATATACCCATGGCATGTGTGAGCAACATATCATTTAACTGACAACTTTGTGTAAAAAAAAAAAATTGCCATTTGCCATTTTCCAAAAATTTGTGTAAAAAAAAAAAAATCTTCCATTGACTCAACATGCCTCTCAGCAAATTTCTTGGGGTGTCTACTTTCCAAAAAAGGGGGGGGGGTTGTAGTGCCCTGGCATTTTAGCACCTCAAGAAATGTGATAGGCAGTCAGAAAGTAAAAGCTACGTAAATTCCAATATATATACACCATAGTTTGTAAACGCTATAACTTTCAAGCAAACCAATTAACCTCCCTAGCGGTATGATTCCTTCCGATTTTTTGTGCTGAAAGCGGTACCATTTTTTCGCATGGAAATAGTTTTTTATTGTAGGCTGTAATTTTTAGGAAAATTTCCCCACAAATCATTATCACTCAATTCTGTAAGTGGTTCTGATTTACTATCGCTGTTCTCTAGCCGGTCTAAAACCGCTTTTGACATAAAGGGACGCTTTTTGGACGCCATGGACTTTTCTAAGTTTCCAGGCAGAAAGAACAGACAAAATGCAGACAGGGGACAGGACAGAGCACTAGGGACAATATGTATGTGAAATGGGATGAAACAGCAATGTTTTACTATTTAAAATTGAAAAAAAAAAATGACATTTTTTAAATTTCCCGCCGCCGCCGGCGCCCATACGTCCCGACGTCACGGGGACCGGAACACAGAAGCCGGATGCCAGCATCGGCCGGAGGAGATGGCCGGGGACGCTGCAGGGGACACATCGTGGGAACGAATGACAAGGTAAGTGCTGCAGGGACCCCCAGAGAACGCTGCATGGTAAGCCCGAGTGTAGCTCGGGGTTACCGTTCTTGGTATAGAAATTCTACCCCGAGCTACACTCGGGAAAACCGCCAGGGAGGTTAATGTACATGTATTGGGATTTTTTGTTTTTTTAACCAAAGACATGTAGCAGAATACATTTTGACCTAAATTTATGACTGAGTTTACTATATAATTTTTATAACCAAAAGTAAACAAGATCAGGGTTTTTTTCAACATTTTTGGTCTTTTTTCGTTTATAATCACAAAAAATAAAAAACCCACTGGTGATAAAATACCACCAAAAGAAACTCTATTTGTATGAAAAAATGACATAAAATGGTGTCTGGGTACAGTATTGCATGAGCGCGCAGTTACCAGTTGAAATAGCGAAGTGCCAAATAGCAAAAAATGGCGTGGTCATTAAGGGGGGGTAAATCTTCCAGAGGGCAAGTGGTTAAGTAATTTAAGTAAAAATTCAGGTTTTAACGTGTGTAAAAATGTTTTAATAACTACACTGAACTTTAAAGTTAATGAAAGCAGACCTCCAACCCAACATCTGAATGTACAAGTAAAATAAGAATTATTATTATTAATATTATTATAGAGAATTTATATAGGGCAAACAGTTTGCGCAGCACTTTACAAAATGAGGGCAGACAGTACAATTACAATACAATTCAATACAGGAGGAACCAGAGGACCCTGCTTACAATCTAAAATCTAGACATATGATCTGTTTTACCTGCCATATATATTTGAAATAAGAGTTCTGATTCAATCTTAGTGTTGACCCACTGGTATGGATATTGAATCTCACTTTATGTCTCTGTACAAGTTCTAACGTGCCTTACTACTTCTGTGTTATTTCATCAGGCTCAGTGATTACTGGGACAAAATGCAGGGAATGTTGATTTTGGCATGCATGTATTGAAGGAGCATGACCCAGTTGCAAATATTATCAAGAAGAAGCTGTGTGGTGCCGATTTTGCACTTCAACAGCGAAGGTACAGGCAAGTATGTGAGAGCATCCCATTAACAGCAGACGCATTGTGTATGATGTCTTGAAAACTATGATTCATTGAGGCTGATTTACTAAAACTGGAAAATGCTAAATCTGGTGCAGCTCTGCATAGAAACCAGTCAGCTTCCAGGTTTTTTTTGGCAAAATGTACTTTAACAAGCTGAAGCTAGAAGCTGATTGGCTACCATGCACAGCTGCACCAGATTTTGTACTCTCCAGTTTTATTAACTCAACCCCATTGCATTTATACTGAAAACGTTGCAGCATTCAGAGCTGGTTCTAAAAAGAATGTGTTATGTCACTTAGGCTACGTTCACACTAGCTTTGTCAGCAGGCATCAGACAGGTGTTTGGGAAGCGTTTTTAATGCTTCTCAAACACCTATGTAAATTTTGCACATGGCAGCACACAGTGCTGTTCACACTGAAGCGTTAGCGTTGCATCATGGCAAAACTGGCACCTCATGTCAAGTCAGGAGGAGTTGAAGCCTCCCATTCAAGTCTATGGTGCCGCTCCTCAAACGCCCAGCAGGCGTTTGCAGTACGGTTGCGACGCATTAATACTATTACCTTCATTATAGGTGTTTGTGGGGCAGTTTTAATGCTTGACGAATGCCTATCAAATGCCTCAAAACTTGCACATAAGGCATTTGGGGAGCATTAAAAACACTTCCCAAACGCCTGTCAAACGCTATAGGGCTGTTTGGCAAGAGTTAGAAATAAAGTCAAGTGTGAACAAGCCCTTAATTTCTGTATTCGGTTTGAAGTGCAGGTATGACTGGGGACCTAACTTTTCTGTTAATCAAACTACACTATACAATGGGTGGACACAATAATGGAAAAAATGAAGAGGAGGAAGAAGAGAAGGATGAAGAGGAGAAAGAAGAGGAGGAGGAAGAAGAGGAGGAGGAAGAAGAGGAAGAAGAAGAAGGAGGAAGAAGAGGAGGAAGAGGAGGAGGAAGAAGAGGAGGAAGAAGAGGAGGAAGAAGAGGAGGAAGAAGAGGAGGAAGAAGAGGAGGAAGAAGAGGAGGAAGAAGAGGAGGAAGAAGAAGAACCCAACGAGGAGTAAGACCAGCCTTTGGTTTTGAATACCAAAGCAATGTGTCCATGTTTAGTATGTGCTGTTAAACATTTTTGCAAGCGGTTCTCCTAAATTAGCTAACTATAGTCTATATTACCGTATATATATATTCTATATTATATTTAAAGAGACGCAGACATCTTGGCCTATGCAGATCAAAAGGGAGTTACTTTGAAAAGCCCCCCCCCCAACTAATTTACACTTACCTTACCAGAACTCCCTCACTACTCCTGCCCCTATCACAAGCGAACGGTAGTACCTGGTATTTTGAAGTAAGGGAGAGCATGTGACTTTTCCCCTTTGACAATGATTGGATCTAGCAACCTGTGTCAAGACAACCAATTAAAACTAGGGAACTTGCTAAACGGGGGGAAAGAACAGGAAAACTTTGATCCCATTCAATTTAACCTGAACCAGGTATCATTTCGGCTTTATGGATCACTGGCTCACCCCGATGTATTTCTAGCTGTCATCCTCCAAGCTTAACTAAACCCCATAATGAAACAAACGAAGGAGATTAAGACAAAATCCCCCCCAAAAGTAGTTACTAGCAAAGGACAACACCGTATATTCCAAAAGATCAATTTTATTACAAATTTAAACAAAAAATTACTAGAAACATGTAAACCTCCAACTTCCAACATTAAAATTGACAAAGTTGTTATAATTCCCATAAAGTCTAGACTCATCTACGCTCACACAGCTAGCCCACACTTGCCATGCTTCATAGCTGAAAAATACAGTCAAGCGCAACAGAGCCCATAGTGCTGCACCCCAAATATCCTCCTGGTGAGGCTAACAAAAATAACAGTTAATAAATTGCAAAGCTTTCCCCATATTATGGGGATAGAACACAGTGCTATCATGAGGACACGGGAGGGGGGAGCGAATAACAGAAGCTCAAGGGATATAAATATAACTTAATGCAAGCTAAATACTGGCTTCAAAAATGTCCATTCCTGGAGTACAAAAAATAAGCTCAATGGCTGACAGGATCAGTCCTAATATGTATGACTGAGTCCCTAGATTAGTTGAAGGCAAGCATCAATGAAGAACATACATATAAAAGCAGCGTAAATCAGCACAAAAACAAGCAGCTGGATTAGGGTGACAGCAGAATAGTATAAAGGCAACAGCGGGGGTATCACTGGAAAATTAGAGGATAGTAGTTAAGAAGCAGCATATAGTCCGCGTCTGTGACAGTCAGTAACATCTAGCTCTCCGGTCAAACTCCCCCCTCCCCCCCATCAAGCCTAAATTGGGTTCAGTCGCTGCACGGGAAGGCTCTCATCACTTCCTTTAGTCAAAAAATTAAGTCCTGCTAGATCACTTCAGGCTGACTCCTTTTGCAGGTATAGAGCTATGTAAAACATAAAAAAAAAATGTTTACGGTTTAAAATCTAGTAATACACGGTCTTATCCTGCTGTGCACATGCTCAGTTTCTATTTTTAGGCACTGTGCTGAAAGTGTAGAGGCCAATCTGCTGACAGCCTAAAGATTTACTACTGCTCAGGGGCTCTGGGCTTCAGCAAAATGGCAGCCTTCATCAAGAAGAAACAGGAGCAATGCTGGAGGCAATTTACAGCACACACTAATTTTGGTAGCATAATTATTACCGTGGAATGTATATTCCTTTTTTTTTATATCAAGTTCCACTTTAATGTTCAATCAGCTGTTTACTCCCACAGCTTGTGGCTTCATCCTCTCCACTCAGCAGCTTAGAACATGTCACTGTGCTGCAGGTTATAAATCACCTTGGCTGTAGTGGCTTATCTGCTTGAGGAGTAACCTGTGCATTGTCACTTGACTGAGAATGACAATCTCCTGCAGCGGAGGAAGGAGGGGTGAGGAAGTGTCAGTAAAGCAAGTATAGCGAGAAAAAAAAAAAGGTTTTAGTTTTTACTGTCCAAGGGAAAGCATGTTAGTTTTCGAGACGACTGGCCATACATAGATCGAAATTTTGATAGATCAATTGCAATCCATTAATTTTTCAAAAACGGCTAGTTGGAAAACTTCCACTCCATCAGCACATGCAGCCAGCAAGCTGATGACAGGGGGGAGTATAGGAAAATTGCATAAAAGAAATTGGGATGTCTCGCAAAAAAATATAAAGTATTATGTAATAAAGTCCAACATGGAAATTTCTGATTATTACATAGAAAATGCTGCTGACTCACCAAATACAATGGTGGTATCCTCAGAACCATGTCATATGAAGTAAAAGGGAAAAGAACCAGGGGAAAGAGATGCACTGGCATAGAGGTCCTAATGAGAACAAACAGCGGCTAAGAAAAATTAGTTTATTACAAGGTCAGAACCAAAAATGACAAAAATTACAAAAATAGGACAACCTCCACCTCACATAGACAAATAGAATAAAATGATAACGTTGTCATACAAAAAAAAAAAAAAAAAAAAAAAAAAAAGACAGCCCACGTGCCGGAATCCCGGCTCCACTAACATGCATACGTAAAAACGCACTATAGGGTGGAATCTAGATGATGTAAATTAAAAGTAAACACTGTAAAAGGTGACAGAAATAGGATCAGAAAAGGAAACGGAAATTAATTAGACAAGATATAGCCAGATATGAAAACAATCAGTATAGCAATGTCCATACACAATGATAGCACTGAAAACCGATATCATAAATGCATAGATGATATTCAAATAAGGCATCAAAAATTGATGCAATGGTATAGGCCAGCTCCCCTATGTCTATGTGAATACAATGAAACAGTGGGAAGGATTTCCCTATCCACTTCAAATGTGTGGGAAACGGACTCGTTTTTTTCATTCAGCCAGCTGGACCCCTGCAAAGTATCACCAACTCTATAATATTTAATCTTCTAGTTTATCCAAAAGCTTCCATGAAAAAGTCTCTTAGAACAACACTGTGCAATGTGTATTAGATAAATCTGCTCTCTTCTTCAGTGCCAACTGTGCCACCATCATTAGGTGAAAAACCTGCTCACCTCACTTTATGACCTCATCAATAGGTCATTATGCCCTCATCATGTGGACAGACTTGTGTGCACCCTCTGTGGTCCTCCTCCAGCTCCTCTCCCAGCACCGCCACAGTATACACTCCTCCAGTGGACTCTTTCATATAATATGTATTAATGGAAAATAGAAAATTTGAATCATAGTGCTCTCTATTTATATAACAATTTACTAGCGCCCAGATTAAAAACACTTACAAAATGTAACAAAGAAGCCAGCATATAATGTATAATTTTGTTACATGGCTCACCACCCCGCTGTCCCGGATGGTCATCAGTTCAAAACGTCTAGGGCTCAGCTCCTTCCACCTATACACGCTACGCCCCAGATTTGGGCTTCCTTATAGAAAATAGAGAGATGAACTGGAGCAGGACAGAGAGGTGGAAGTACAGTGTCCTGGTTAAGACAAAAGTAGGAAACCACTTGGAAGAAAAGATGTCCTGGGCCTCAAGACAACCTTGTCCTTATATAGAACAAGATAGGGTTTTCTAAAAAGATAGGGCTGCCAACTCAGAAACTTGCCTCACAGAGGTGATGGCAACAAAGAACGCAGCCATGTTGTGTTGACATTTTAAGATCACTGGAGGGTTTAGAAGGCAGTTTTTGAACAGCCGACAAAACTAGGTTCAGATCCCACGAAGTCACAGGTGGAACTAGAAGAGTTACACTCTGTACAAAGGCCTTTATAAAATGAATGTGAGGCCACTAGTCATTGAAACAGCTGCTAGAGCCAAGATCTGACCTTTGCTAGAACTGAACACCAAATAATTGGAGAAAGTGAAGCATGGTAAAAAACTGCCTTGCCCCGCACCACGTGAAGTATGCTTTCCAAGTGTGATTGTAGCGCCTGGGACATGTAGATTTTCTAACTTTGAGAAGCATAGGAATAACAGAATTAGATTATTTAAGACCCGAACTTCAACAGCCATGCTGTTGTGAAGCAGAGTGGTAGACTGATCCTTGGGACAAAAGATCTGGTCAATTGGGAAAAGCCCATTTAGGAAGTCTGCCAGGAGCCCGATGAGGTCTGAGTACTACATCTGCCTGGGCCAGAGCAGTGTACTGAGTTTCCCTGGAATGCCCTATTTTTCAATTCTGCAGAGCAGAGGAGGAAGGAGCGCTTCAGTGGGGAAAAAATGTGCATTGAACTGATCGAAAAGAAGTCAGCACAGCATTGGCTAGAGCAAGCCTGGACCTGGAGACAAACTTGCTTACTTTTTTGTTGAATTGGGAATGCAAGACGTCCATGTCCGATATTCTCCACCTGTGGCAGAGGTCCTGAAGTACCTCTGGGTGGAGAGACTAATCATTACCCTGAGTCCAGAAGCAGTAATCTGTATGGTGGACAGAGCTGGAACGGGACATTCCACCAGAAGTCAGAATCAGGGACAACTTCTTTTTGAGTTTTGAGACTTCTGGTTCCTCCCTGGTGGTTGATATACAGTGGGGATCGAAAGTTTGGGCACCCCAGCTAAAAATTTGTATTAATGTGCATAAAGAAGCCAACGAAAGATGGAAAAATCTCCAAAAGGCATCAAATTACAGATTAGACATTCTTATAATATGTCAACAAAAGTTAGATTTTATTTCCATCATTTACACTTTCAAAATAACAGAAAACAAAAAAATGGCGTCTGCAAAAGTTTGGGCACCCTGCAGAGTTAATATCTTGTACTGCCCCCTTTGGCAAGTATCACAGCTTGTAAACGCTTTTTGTAGCAAGCCAAGAGTCTTTCAATTCTTGTTTGAGGTATCTTTGCCCATTCTTCCTTACAAAAGTCTTCCAGTTCTTTGAGATTTCTGGGCTGTCTGTCACGCACTGCTCTTTTAAGGTCTATCCATAGATTTTCAATTATGTTGAGGTCAGTAGATTGTGAAGGCCATGGCAAAACCTTCAGTTTACGCCTCTTGATGTAATCCCCCGTGGATTTCGAGGTATGTTTAGGATCATTATCCATTTGTAAAAGCCATCCTCTCTTTAACTTCAGCTTTTTCACAGATGGCATTAAGTTACCATCCAAAATTTGCTGAAATTTTATTGAATCCATTTTTCCTTCTACTCGTGAGATGTTCCCTGTGCCACTGGCTGCAACACAACCCCAAAGCATGATTGATCCAACCCCATGCTTAACAGTTGGACAGAGGTTCTTTTCATTAAATTCTGTGCCCCTTCTTCTCCAAACGTACCTTTGCTCATTCTGGCCAAAAAGTTCAATTTTAACCTCATCGGTCCACAGAATTTGTTTCCAAAATGCATCAGGCTTGTCTATATGTTCATTTGCAAAGTTCAAACGATGATTTTTGTGGTGAGGACGTAGAAGAGGTTTTCTTCTGATGACTCTTCCATGAAGACCATATTTGTACAAGTATCTCTTTATAGTGGAATAGCGTACCACAACTCCAGTGTCTGCCAGATCTTTCTGGAGGGATCGTGCAGTCAAACGTGGGTTTTGAATTGTTTTTCTCACAATCCTGTGAGCTGTTCGGTCTGATATTTTTCTTGGTCTTCCAGATCTTGCTTTAACTTCCACTGTTCCTGATGACTGCCATTTCTTAATTACATTCCGAACAGAGGATATTGACATCTGAAAACGCTTTGCTATCTTCTTAAAGCCTTCTCCAGCTTTGTGAGCGTCAACTATTTTCAGTTTCAGTTTTCTAGACAACTGCTTAGAAGAACCCATGGTGCTGATTGTTGGGGCAAGGTCAGATGAGTCTGGGCATTTAAAACCTTTGAGATCGACATCATCTGGTCTTCCCAGACGATGATTGAGAACAATCCATGACACTGGCAGGTCTCAGCTTTGCAAAGGGGGCAGTGCATGCTATAAATTCGGCAGAGTGCCCAAACTTTTGCAGACGCCATTTTTTTGTTTTCTGTTATTTTGAAAGTGTAAATGATGGAAATAAAATCTAACTTTTGTTGACATATTATAAGAATGTCTAATCTGTAATTTGATGCCTTTTGGAGATTTTTCCATCTTTCCTTGGCTTCTTTATGCACATTAATACACATTTTTAGCTGGGGTGCCCAAACTTGCGATCCCCTCTGTATGTCACAGCTAACACAGCTAACTGAATCCAGAGCATATGACCCTGCAGTTCAGAAGTCCAGCTTTAAAGGAACAACCAAATTGCTCCGAGCTCCTATTTTTAGGAGATGTGTGTTCTCCAGTGACCAGGTCCCCTGCTCAAACAGGGTGTCCAGGACTCCTCCCAGCCTTTCAGGCTGGCATTCATCTTGAGACTCTTCCAGACCTATGAAAAGAAGGATTTTCTGACTCTAGGGCTGGATTCTTGAGCAACCAGGCCAGAGACAACCTGATTCTGGTTGTTAAGCACATTGGTAGGATCAGAGACTCTACCATCTCCCATTGCAGCTAGAATGTTGAATTGCAATGGTCTGGATTGGAATTGGGTATATAGGACTGCTATGTAAGAGGCAACCATCAAACCCAAAACTCTAATGCAAAAGCAGAGACTTGGTTGGCTCCAGGACTGCAGAAGCCAAACTTGAGAGCAGAGATTCAAGAGTGTGCCCTGTGGAAGAAAAACTGAGCAGCATCTAGGAGGAGATCTCAGTACTATAAATAAAATGGGTCAGTTCCAATGCTAACTTCTGATAGTTCAAGATCCAACCCAAATTTGTAGTATCTGAACAGTGCTTAGCACATTGACTATCAGGGTCTGAGCAGACTGGTCTCTAAGCAGGTGGTCATCCAGATATCCCACAATGGGAATGCATTGTGAACACAGCAGACCAAGCACAGGGGCTAGCACCTTGTGGAATACTTGAGTAGTGGAAAGATCAAAAAGAAGGGCAACAAACTGGTAGAGTTGTGTGCTCACAGAAAAATGCAAGTAGCCTTGATGAGCAGGAAAGATGAGAATATGCAAATATGCAACCTTAATATTCAAAAGAGGCCAGAATGTTATCCAGAAGGAGGAAGCAATGACAGACCTGGTGTATTCCATGCCAAATTCCAACACCTAAATGAAGGCATTGAGTGGCTTTAGAGCCAGAATGGGACATTCCCTCTTTTTCTTTGGGGTTTGAGTAAAAACCTTGAAAAGTTTCTTTTTCTGGAACAATGACAATGAATCTTTGAGAGCGGATTTGTGCCAGAGCTGCGTGCATGCCTGTTAGTCTTTGAAGAGAGCTTGGCAGATTTAGAAACATGAAGAAAGGCAGAAGTAGAGATTGAAATTCTAGCTAGTAGCCCCTGGATACTATGTCCTTTACCCACACATTTGCAGGTAGTTGTAAAGCCTAACAGGTGTCCCCCACTTTGAGAAGCCAACTTGGACTTTGACTTGGAAATCTGGGAGAAATGAAAGGCAGCTGAGATCGGTTTTGCTGGGCTAAAGAATACACTTTTCTTCAATGACATCCTTGATAAAGTTGTTTACTTTAGGCCCCCATAGAGAGATCCTCCCCCAAACATAGCAAGCGGTTTTTGCAACGTTTTAGCAACAAACATTATAGTCAAACAGTCCTCCATATATTCACAGGCTTGAGGCTATTTCTGAAAAAGAGACATACAATATCCACAAGCCCATCAACACAGTAGTGTAGGGTAACAGAAATGATTTCGAATTGTTCATCTGAAGGGTCAGTTAGAATTGACTCAGGTGCATTAAACATATCATTGGTTCATACCCCAAGATTTGGGAAATGGACATGACAGCAATGATAAGTGGCATGACAGGGCCTGTCAGGGAGAACAAAGGCAACCGTCAGTGTTTTGTTTAGGCAAGAAATGGCAGGGACAACAATGGAAAGGACTCGCTTCTTAATGCCTTTTTGTTATGGTATTGCTCAGCAAAACCCTTGGGAAGTGAAAATAGGTTATCAGAAGGAGTCAATTTACCATACAAAATAAGATGCAGTAACAAGTGTACTGGGAATGTTTTGACAGGTAGGGCGACTTTAAAAAGGAGCCCAAACTGGTAACCTTTGAAAACAGACCTGTCATCCACTTGCTCAGCAGGGATCAGCGGAGAGAACCCCCACTGAGCAAGCAGATCCACTGAGGAGTCCTGTCTGAAAGGAGCCTAAGGCTCCTGCTGCTGTCTACCAAGCTCCTGTGAGGAGGAAGCAAGGGCATGGCTTGCCAGCACTGTGTGTGTGTCTATAGATGCACACAGCCCAGCTCAGGAGCTCACCTACACAGGTGCCCCATAACACACAGCTTGCTAAGGGGGAATGTGACGTGAGTCACTTTGGGTGGGGGGTTCATGGAACCCAGCTTACTTTGCAGAGGTTTGGAGATTCCTGTCTCAGCTCCCCATATCCCTCTTATGTGCAAGTCACCCTCTGTCTCTAGGGGCACAGGGTGACTAATGCGGGTGGAATTACTTCAGATGGGACAGTAATATTTTTTAGCCATATGAAGACTATTCTTGGTTGTTGATTCTGAACTAGACATGTGAATTGAAGGAGCCGGACCGTCTGCTCTGTAGTGAAATCCTAATTCATCAAACCATTGTCTAGGTGTGAATTCCCATTCACATTTTGTTTGGGTCACCCAGCTAGCTAACCTAATTAGCTTACTGTTTAGAGCATTAAGTCTATTTCTGTATATAGCTCATTTGCATATGATCATGTGATCATTCTCAATGTGTATTGTATAAAAAGCCTGTTTGAGTTTAAAATAAAGAGTTCCATGTTCAGACAGACTGGTATCGTCTAGTCTTGTATGGTCGGCTGTGGTGTCTGTTATCGGTGTTCGGACGGGGAAGCGGTATTCTAATGGGAGTACTCAAGCACAATCTGGGTCGGTTCAATTACAGAAGAAGGTGTGAACAGTGCCAGTGTGAAATCAGCATGAGAAAGAGACGGAAGTATAACATCTTTTTTATTTTAAAGGCCAAGTTCAGCTTTCCAGGCAGAATTTCACTTTCCATAATAAACAGAAGCCTTTTCTAATATCTTTTCTGTCCATGCCATCCCAATGTGCTTATCTGTTACTTACTTAGGAACAGAGAGGGTGCAAACTCAAGGCTGCCATGGACTTTTTCCTTTAAGGTGGCCATACACTGGACAATCTGATTGTAGAATCTCCTTAGATCTACCACTATGTAGTGCAAGGGTCTGCCTGATTTGATACAGATTGAATAAATTGTTCAGGCGGGTCCCTAAAGTGTTACTTGTTAATTTTAGGTGTATAAAAAGGTGGCCATACAATATACAATCTGACTGTACAATCTCCTTTAGGTTTACCAAAACTATATGATAAGAAGAAGTGCCTATCAGTCCAATCACTCGTTATCCAATAAGGCAGGCCTTTGCACCATGGGTGTAGCATCAGGGGTCTCAGGAGTTACAATTGTGAACCCACTCAGGCTCCAAGGGGCACCTATTGTCTCCCTGTCACTATGACGGGCAAAGCAGAATCCAGAGCAAAGCGGAAGCTCTGAACCAGTCTTTAGTATCAGTTTCAAGTCTTGAGCTGGATATTAGCAAAGGAAGCATGTGGTGAGGCCAGCCCTGTTGGACGGGAAAATGTCAGTGCTGACAACCAGGTTGGGATGGACACCAAGCTGTCACCGGGCTGAGCGAGGGAGGTGGAGTGCACCTTCCAGGACCTGGTACTGCTTTCAATGGGGCAGGGGTGGACTGACAACTCATGGGGCCCCGGGCAATAGGGGATCAAGGGGCCCCTGTGTCCTTGCCCAAACTCAAAAAAGCCTATGAAAAAAAAAGGTACCAGGGGCATCTCATGGGGCCCCCTACTGACCCCGGGCCCTCGGGCAGTGCCCAAGTTTCCAAATGGTCAGTCCGCCCCTGCAGTGGGGAGATAAAATATCGGATGGATCCGTGCAGAGAACAGACACACACCTCCCCACAATTCCTGCTGACACTCACACAAAAATTCTCACAAAATCTCTAACACCTCCTGTGGGGCCTCAAGGAACTGTGGGCTCCAGAGGCTGCAAATTTTACTGTGACAGTCTGAGCAGAGGGGGAGCTGGTTAGGGGACCTGTCATTGTCAGCATAGGGGGGGAATAATATGATATTACCAGGATGGTGGTGGTGGTGTGGGGAATCAGTAATTCCCTGGGGTGCCATGTGTCATTACTAGGAGGGCAGCACCTGCAGATGGGGGTCATTTGTCATTACCTGGTGGGGATGGGGGTCATCTGTCATTACCTGGTGGCGGAGGGGTATCTGTCATTACCTGGTGGAAGGGATAGAAGGGTCATCTGTCATTAGCTGGTGGGGAGGAGGGGGTCATCTGTCATTACCTGGTGGGGGGACATTTGTCATTACCAGGAGGGGAAGTCATCTGTCTTTACAGAAGGAGGGGGTCATCTATGATTAGCTGAAGTGGGGGCTCTTTAAGGAGGGGTCATCTGTCAATACCAAGAGAAGGCAGGAGGGCATGTGTCATTACCAGGAAGGGGGGTGTGTTATGTTTCACTAATATCCTGCACTTCCATAGCACTGCATCCTGGCCATGAGAGAGGTAACTAGGTGCTGTGTAAAAGAAAGTCGTTTTTAAGAAAAAAACAAAACAAAAAGGTGTGATATCTGCAGTGGCACACTCCCTGCTAAGCCCCCCTCTCCTCACTGCTCAGCCTTGCATGTGCACACAAGGTGGGGGTAGGCAGGCCACATTGTGAGCTTCTGGGTGAGAGCGGTGGGCTTGTGTGTGCATCTGGAAGTCAGAAGGCCTGCTAAGTTTCTCCCTTTACATACAAACTTACCATTTTCACCTGACAGCTCAGATTGTTGTTATAGAGTAATTATGCAAATACTGTGACCCTACTTGCATATGGTAATATTGCATTGCCTTCTACTTCCTGTTTCCTGTTCTATGCTGACCTGGATGTAGTTCTGTTGTACAACATGATTCCTCACACCGGCATCTTGTGTTGTCTGCATTCCTGTACATGAAACATGGTGTCAGAAGTGACTTGAATCAGGACTGAGCCTCTTGTTTGGAGCACAGCAGATTTGGGAAACACAGGTTTGTGAACTACAGCCTGAAACTGTGGACTTTCTGAGATTTGATAGCTCAGAGGCTTACTGACAATATGACTGCCATGAATTGCATACCTCCCCCAGAGGGGATGACAATGAGTGGGGATTGGAGCAGAAATTGGGAATCTTTCAGAGCTGAGTTTGAAGATTATTCTCTGGCTACAGGCTTGAATGAGAAATGTGCAGTAGTGCAGGCAGCAACTCTGAGAAGAGTCAAGGGCAGTGAATGCAGGCATGTGTATAAACACAATCTGACCCTCACAGCAGATCAGCAACACAATGTTACAGCCATTCTAAATGCACTGGAAGATTATTTCAAACCTGCTAAAAATGTCATTTATGAAAGGTATGTGTTTGGATGCTGCAAACAAGAAGAGGGAGAATCTTTTGATAACTTTGTTACACACTTGAGAGAAAAGGCAGCAACTTGTGAATATGGTACACTCAGAGACGAATTGATAAGGGACAAAATTGTTCTTGGTATAGCTAGCGAGAGCACACGCAGGCGCCTCCTAAGAGTACATGAGTTAACTCTAAACGCAGCCATTGAGACGTGCCGTACAGCAGAGCTCACTGACAGACGTCTGAAAGTTATGGAACAGGACAGACAGCAGACCGACAGCATAAGCATGGCAATGCAGCATCGCAACATAAACAAACTTCAGCAACGCCACCTGATGAGCACAAATACTGCCAACCCTACAGCTTGCAAATACTGTGGGACTGTGCATCAAAGAATTAAAAGAGCAGTGTCCAGCTTATGGGAAGTCTTGTAAGTCTTGTGGAAGAACAAACCATTTTGCTAACGTTTGTTTGTCAAGTAAACGACGGCCATCAATAGGCAAAATTACACAATGTGGAGAACACATCCACATATGAGGAAGAGACACACACCACTGAAGTTATATACAGCAGTGAATTGATCGGCACTGTGCAATCCAGAGGAAAGAAATGGTTGGTCACTTTACATTTAAATAATAAGCCCCAATCCTGCCAGCTCGATTCAGGAGCAACTTGTGATGTAATGTGCTTAAGAGACAAAATGGTGTTAGCACCAGAAGCACGTCTACTGCCAAGTGACACCAGGTTAAAGTTATACTCAGGTGCGATTATGAAATCTCTAGGGCTCTTCAAGACAGAATGTGCCATACGTGGACTAACACACAAGCTGGAGTTTGAAATTGTGGAAGCCTGCCAAAAGCCACTGTTGTCTGGCTCAACCTGTGAGCGTCTAGGGCTGATACGTTTCTCCGTCCCTGCAGAGCTTAATGTGATGGACAATCTATCCAAGGGGCCCTTGACAAAACAACTGCTGCTAAAGGAATTTAGTGATGTGTTTACTGGGCCAGTGGAATCTGTACCAGGGGAAGTTCATTTCGACCTTGATGTGAGTGTCCCTCCAGTCCAATGTGCACCACGCAATGTGCCGGTGGCATTAAAACAAGCAGTTAAGGCACAGCTTGACCAGTATGAGGCCAATGGACACTTGGCACCCGTGAGTGACCCAACTGACTGGATAAGTAACATGGTGATTGTAAGGAAGCCAAATAAGCCACGAATATGCATAGATCCCAAATTCTTAAATATGGCACTGAGACGATCTCACTATATCATGCCAACTCTCGAGGATGTTTTGTACAAGCTGCCAAAGGCACGTCTGTTCACACTTGTTGATGCCCGGGATGCATTTTTACAGTGTAAGTTGGATGATGCAAGTAGTTACATGACAACCTTCTGGACTCCGTGGGGCAGGAAAAGATGGCTCAATCTGCCTTTTGGAGTATCAGTTGCACCAGAGGTGTATCAACGTAAACAACATGAACTATTGGCTGGACTCGGTGGTATTGAACCAATAGCTGATGACATCCTTGTGTTGGCTGTGGGGACACAGATGAGGAAGCAGAGCAAGATCATGATGGCAAACTGCTGGAACTGATGAATCGTTGTAGGCAGGTAAAATTGAGACTTGGCATGAAAAAACTGCAATTCAAGGTCAAAGAGGTCCGCTTTCATGGACACATTCTAACCTGGGAGGGTTTGAAGGCTGACCCAGAAAAAAATCAGAGCCATACTGGATATGCCGCAGCCAGCAAATGTGAAATCCCTGCAACGCTTCATTGGATTTGTTACCTACCTAGCAAAATTCCTACACTGTTTGGCATTGGCTTCCTAAACATGATAATGCAGTGCAGGACATCAAACGCTTGGTCACGGACACACCTGTCCTGAAGTACTATGACGTTACAAAACCTGTAACTATTTAAAGTGATGCAAGCAAAACTGGACTTGGGTGTTGCCTATTGCAAGCTGGCCAGCCTATCGCTTTTGCTTCAAGGGCACTGACTCTTATGGAACAAAACTACGCACAAATAGAAAAGGAGTGTCTGAGTATAGTGTTTGCCTGCCAGCGCTTTCATCACTACCTCTATGGGCGCGACGAGATCACGGCAGAAACTGACCATAAACCTCTGATTTCTATTTTCAAGAAACCACTTTTGTGTGCACCCAAACGTCTACAGAGCATGTTGCTCACATTACAAAACTATTGCCTAAATGTTGTCTATAAACCTGGTCCTGAAATGTACATTAGTGACACTCTTAGCAGAGCTACAGCAGCAGGTGGTACACCTGAGTATGCACAACACACCAGCCAGGAAAGAGGGTAGCTCCTTATCAACACTTTCTGGTGCTGAACGGATTTCCCCAGGCAAAATCCCTGTGGTCTTGCGTAGTGGTCGAGTTTCAAGACCACCAGATAGACTCAATCTGTAGTGTATCTACCAGTAACACAGTATGCCATGTTCAAGACTGTTCAGGATCTGTTTTAGTTTAATTGTTTATAAGGTTTGAATTGAATGTAAAAAAGGGAGATGTTATAGAGTTATTATGCAAATACTGTGACCCTACTTGCATATGGTAATATTGCATTGCCTTATACTTCCTGTTTCCTGTTCTATGCTGACCTGGATGTAGTTCTGTTGTACAACATGATTCCTCACACCAGCAGCCTGTGTTGTCTGCATTCCTGTACATGAAACAAGTGTGGCCTGCCTGCCTCCACCTTGTGTGCATGTGCAGATGACGGCAAGAGAGAGAAGAGAGACAGCCACCATACAGCTATCATATCTTGGTGGGTGGTGGGAGCATCTTGGTGCACAGTGCAAGGTAGTGGGGATCCTAAGTCAGCTTTTGCATCGGGGCCCACAAGCTTCAACCTATGCCTCTGCTTTGCACTACATAGCGGATAGTAGACCTAAAGGAGATTGTACAATCAGATTTTATATTGTATAGTGAGCTTTACAGACATCCAGGGACATACTGCTCCTAGTTCCTTCTTCTGCTCCAGCATACACACTGTGCCAAATGAACAATCTATGCATGGAGTAGAAGTAAAACATGATCCATCACTAGAGGACGACAATGGCTGTGTATTGGTGGAAAAGCGGTTTTCACTAACAATGACTACTAGAGAAGCATGGAACTACAGAGGTAAGTGCAAAAATCTCCTGGAGAGGGAGGGCATTTTCAGAGTGTTTTATTGAGGTCAGCTGCTGAAAAACTTCCTTCACTCTTCTAATGGTTCTCCCATACTGCAGGACATATACCAGGAAGTCAAGACTTTTCGATAGAAGAAACTAGAGGCTGAGGTGATGCCAGCCCTAAAATGTAAGAAAAGCTTTTTCTTTTCTGCAACAAAAAAGTACATTAATGGTATATTGGCACATAGCCATACTTAAGAAAATTAAAAAAGAAGAACTTAGCCTTGAACACACCAAAAAAAAGAAAAGGGAAAAAAATAAAAAAAAAAAAAAAACACACCACGGCTTTAGCATCACTTTAGTCTAGGAGTTATGTCAGCAGACTGAGCCTCCTCGGGCACAAAATCATCTAAATAACATAGGTCCTCCTTATCTGCATCTGAGTGTGCAGAAGCAGGCACAACTTCTGGCAAATCAGAGACAGCCTCTGAACTCTAATACAACACACTTTCCTGAGGATTGGTGACCAAACGGAACTACATATTCAAGATGAAGCTGAACCAATCTTTTTTAAAGCGGGTAGAATTATTTATCTTTTAAAAATGTTTAAAAAATGTTTTAAATGCACAGGAGTATTTCACGAGCTTTGTTAGCTGTGGCTTGACATACTTTTCTGTCACCGATTCTCACTCCTGTGTGTATTTTTGGAATTATATATAATGTACACACACTTTAATTCCAACCTCTATTCACAAATTGAAAAGGACTGGACCCAAGACAGAACCCTGAAGTACACCACTCACATCTTTATACCACTTTCTGGACCCATTTATATAACCAGTTTCCTATAAACGCACATACAATTTTATCAACTCCAAAAGACCTTATTATTTACATTAGATGTTTACTCCCACATAGAACTACAAACAGGATGTTCTGAGAAGAGCAGTCTTTCAAATCAATGCTGGTTGTGACCTATGATACCTTTACCGCAGACAATTTTCTGCATAGAGTTCCTTACCACTTCCTCAAATACCTTACATACTATTGATGCTAGGCTGACTGGTCTGTAGTTTCCTGGTGTACTTCTCAATCCTTTTAGAAAAATTTGTACCACGTTTGCTATGCCAATCAGTTGGTACTATTCCAGTAGTAATGTGTCCTAAAAATTAAAAGTAGCAGCTTGGCTATAAGGTTTAAGCCAACTGAACCTGGGGATTTATTCACAAGTTTATCTAGTCGCTTATACCTTGTTTTCTCTTAACCACAGAGGTACCTTTGGTGAAATGTCATTAGTATTTCTGTTGTGACTATCAAACCCATTTTTTTTCATCTGTAAAAACTAAAAAGATAAAAAAATGTTTTTTTATACATTTGCCTTTTATTTATTTTTATTACAGGTACTTATAGAACACCATCAATTTACGCAGCACCTTACACATATGGTACATTCACATCAGTTCCTAACC
The DNA here is from genome assembly GCF_062004578.1 of Staurois parvus. Classification (NCBI taxonomy): domain Eukaryota; kingdom Metazoa; phylum Chordata; class Amphibia; order Anura; family Ranidae; genus Staurois; species Staurois parvus. The sequence continues at coordinate 10,766,515 of NW_028318358.1, forward strand.
CTCAAGGAGCACACAATCTAAGGTCCCTAACTCACATCATACATACACATACTAGGGCTTATTTAGAATGGAACCAATTAACCTACCAGCATGTCTTTGGTTTCCTCCCACACTCCAGAGTACCCAGAGGAAACCCACACAGGCACAGGAAAAACACCATGCAGTTAGTGTTATGCTTGGGATTTGAACCAACATTAGTGCTGCCAGGTGGAAGTGTTAACAACTTAACCACTGTGCCTTTTCTGTGTCATTTGTGACCAACTTCCCATGTTCATCTGTTATGGGGCCAATCTGTTCTTTCATAACCTTTTTACTACTGATACATTTGAAAAAATAATTTATTTTGTTTTTCTTGCTGTAGCAATTTCCCACATTTTATTTTAGTGCACTAATTGCTCCCTTGCAGTTTTTGTTGTATTCCTTGTATATTTGAAATGCAAAAGGGTGTTTCTACTTTTTAAAGGACTGTTTTTCTCCTTTTGTTTTTATACTAGAATTTAGTCAGGTTTTATTTTGTTTTTATGTTTGTTAACCAGTGGAATACGACTTATGCACTTGTCATAAAAATATACCACATGCTAGGTTTGCTCTTTGTTGCAAATATTTGGCCCCATTGATTTTTGTGCAGCAAGAATCGCAGCTTATCTATGTTAACTTTTGGAAATGTAAAGTTCTTATACAAACATGCTTCTGCAGCACTACCGCCTTAGGAGTGGCTGAAGTTTTTGGTCCCCCCATAGTCCTACACAGCCAGGGAACATGCATTTTCCATTCAGGAGACAGTAACCAGTCCTTGAGCTTGTCCTGGAGGTGAGCCCCTCTCCCATCTGGGCCCCCTCCTATCTGGACCCCCTCCCAGGCTCCTGCTCTCCAGCTTCACTTCCTCATCTTCCACCTAAGCTCTCCTTTAACTTTCCTGCTGCTGAGCAGGCTCAGTTACTCTTAAAAGGCTGTCCTGCACCCTTGCCAAGCCTCCTGCTGGGGATTGGACAGGACCCTCCAGGAGTACAAACCAACCACTCCTCACTTCTGCCCACTGCTTCTAGATCTTTCTCCAAAGTTTTAGAACAGGGGAAAATCCCAGAGAGTTGGTCTGCAGAGCCTCTCAGCTCTCACCTAAATTTGACCCAGCTGGCAATTACACCTAGGCTGCTACTCAACCACTAACAAAGCTAGAGCTCCCCCTAGCTGACTAGGAGGGTGCTACTCTTCTGCTTCCTTTAAATTAATATCACAATTACCCAGGTTGTCTCTAACTTGCACAATCAGCTCAGTGTTTTAAACTAATTATGTGCATCTCCCATGAGTGCATAAAATTTCTGTCTGGGTAACGCAGAAGTAGGAGCCACACCAGATGGATCTAGAAAAGACTTGGATTCAACCAGGGGACAACAGTCCAGGCTGTCTGTGTCAGGTTCTTGAGTACGAACACTGCAAGCTATCCTGGAGTGGGTGGTGGATCGTAGCTGGAAAGACCCATCAGACACTGCTTCCTTGCACTAATGATCCATTATACTATGTAGAATAGAGAATTTCCCAGAAGGGTACTTACAATTCAGTTGCTTGAGCAGGAGAGGTTATGTAGCCATCTGTGACAAATGGGCAGTGCAACATATTACAAAATGTGTCACATCGATTCATTTGAAACAACCCTTATGAAGCTCTCCTGAATAGACAATGTACAAATACTCAATTTAAACTATGAAGAAGAACAACAAAAGAGAAGCGCACCAACCTTGCGCATTACCTCAGTAACCAAAATTTATTAAATAAAAGAATGGTACTCACAAACAGCGAATAAAAACAAGCATGTAAGTCCTCAAAGGGACTTTAGAGGCAAGATGCCAATGCGAATCCCATCATGGAGGAAGCCACTCAGTACAGCTGACGCGTTTCGAAGGACATGCCTTCTTCCTCAGAGCTGGCTGGACTGAGAGTGTGTGTTCCCATTTATGCCTCCAGACTGAAATAGGGCCCTCCCCTATGGGTTGGGCTGTCCTAGGCAGGGAGGAGGGGCCCGGGTGTCAATCAAATACAGTACATAATCAACAAGTTTACAAAGAACCATATAGAATGTACATAAAAGGAATCAAAAAATACTAAAAAATGTTAAAAAGTTCATACATTAATAAAAGCGGCTTGTAAATACATTACTAGAAATTATAAAATTTAAAAAATATTAAATAATAATAAAAAAAAAAAAAAAAATTAATAAAATAATAAATCCATTGACTAGTAACAAATGTTTTGTCATTATTATTACTGTCATGCACTGACGGCCAACATGCATGAGATATATGAAATATAGAAAAAGAGAGAAAGGAACTCCCACAGTTGGATCATGTAGCCTTTAATTGGTACAATTGATTTACCAGGTATAGCAAAATATTCTGGCTGCATTGTACTCTTTGTGATAACAATCCTGAAAACATTGGCCAGGAATGGTTCATCCAACTGTGGGGAGTTCCTTTCTCTCTTTTTCTATATTTCATATATCTCATGCATGTTGGCCGTCAGTGCATGACAGTAATAATAATGACAAAACATTTGTTACTAGTCAATGGATTTATTATTTTATTAATTTTTTTTTTTTTTTTTTATTATTATTTAATATTTTTTAAATTTTATAATTTCTAGTAATGTATTTACAAGCCGCTTTTATTAATGTATGAACTTTTTAACATTTTTTAGTATTTTTTGATTCCTTTTATGTACATTCTATATGGTTCTTTGTAAACTTGTTGATTATGTACTGTATTTGATTGACACCCGGGCCCCTCCTCCCTGCCTAGGACAGCCCAACCCATAGGGGAGGGCCCTATTTCAGTCTGGAGGCATAAATGGGAACACACACTCTCAGTCCAGCCAGCTCTGAGGAAGAAGGCATGTCCTTCGAAACGCGTCAGCTGTACTGAGTGGCTTCCTCCATGATGGGATTCGCATTGGCATCTTGCCTCTAAAGTCCCTTTGAGGACTTACATGCTTGTTTTTATTCGCTGTTTGTGAGTACCATTCTTTTATTTAATAAATTTTGGTTACTGAGGTAATGCGCAAGGTTGGTGCGCTTCTCTTTTGTTGTTCTTCTTCACAGTTTTGTTTGGGCTTCCCCAGCCTTGGTGTGGAGCTGCACGACCTTGTCTATTCCGGTGGTCCCTTCCTTTTTGGAGTTTGATTCCATCTACTCACCACCGGCCTGGGTCCCGGAGCGCAGGAGACACTGCATTTGGTTCACTCAATTTAAACTAGTCAGAGTCATCCTTTTGGCAACAAAGGGGGTTGTAACTAATGCAAGGAGAACCCAGACTATCCCCTTTACTGAGGTCAACCAAGTTTTGTAAGTTATATTTGAAAAAATCAACTGCCAGACAAAATTACTATACTTCATAAAGTCTGGTAGCCATGGATTTAATCCTACATGCCAACTCCTTTTAGCCATGACCCTCTGCTTATGTAAAGTGTTGATGTGTGAGCTGAATGAGAGTAAAATAAAGATGAATTCTATAAACCGTTGAATTTTTTTCTCTCTCATTCTTCTCCCTCCTTCACCCCCCCCCCCCCCCCATTTTCCATGGCAGTGAGCTGGAACCAAAAAAGGTCTCCTTATCTGATCTTCCCTCCCATATCTTACCCTATCTCTTATAATTATTATTATTATGCAGGATTTAAATAGTGCCAAACAGTTTGTGCAGCGCTTTACAATATAACGGGAGACAATACAATTACAATACATTTCAGTACAGAAGGAATATGAGGGCCCTTCTCATGGAGCTTACAATCTAAAGGAAGGGGGAGGTAATGCAAAAGGTTATAGCTGTGGGGGATGATCTGATGGAAGTGATTCAAGTACAGTTCTTAGGTGGAGGTGGGGTAGGCTTCCCTGAAGAAGTGAGTTTTCAAAGATCGCCTAAAAGGCAGACAGGATGGGGGCTGACCGGACATACTGTGGTAGGGATTTCCAGAGAATGGGAGAGGCTCTGGAGAAGTCCTGGAGGTGAGCGTGGGAGGAGGTGATGAGGGAGCTAGAGAGGAATATATCTTGGGAGGAGCGGAATGAGCGATATCTGTGGATGAGGTTGGCAATGTAGCTAGGGGCAGTGTTGTGGATGGCTTTGTAAGCTATGGCTAGTATTTTGAATTTTATAAGTTGGGTTAGTGGAAGCCAGTGAAGGGATTGGCAGAGAGGGGCAGCAGTCGCTGATCGGTTGGTAAGGTGTATGAGTCTAGCAGCAGCATTCATAATAGACTGAAGGGGTGATAGCCCAGTGAGGAGGGAGTTGCAGTAATCAAGGCTGTTTTGTGGTGTCATTGGTCAGAAAGGGGCGGATTTTGGAAATGTTTCGGAGGCTGAGGTGGCAGAATTTAGCCAGTCACATTATTATTATTATTATTATAATACAGTATTTATAAAGCGCCAATAGTTCGCTCAGCGCTGTACATTACAAAGGGGGACAGAACATGTGACAGAACAATACCAATACAATGCAAAACATGAGGGGATTGAGGGCCCTGCTCTTTCAAGCTTACAATCTAGGAGGGAGGGGATAGTGGTACAGGAGGAGATAGCTGTGGGGGATGGAGTGGTAGGAAGAGTGGAGGAGGTCGGTCAAGTTAGCAGGGGGTAGGGTAGGCTTCCCTGAAGAGATGGGTTTTCAGGGTGCGCCTAAAGGAGAGGAGAGTAGGTGATAATCTGATGGGTTGGGGCAGGGAGTTACAGAGGATCGGTGACACCCTGGAGAAATCCTGGAGGCGGGCATGGGAGGAGGAGACCAGGGAACTAGAGAGAAGGAGGTCTTGTGAGGAGCGGAGTGTGCGTGCTGGGCAGTACTTGGATATTAGGTCAGTGATGTAGTTCGGGGCAGTATGGCGGACGGCTTTGTACGTCAATGTTAGGATTTTGAATTTGATCCGTTGTGCAATCGGAAGCCAATGGAGGGATTGGCAGAGGGGGGTGGCGGAAACGGAGCAGTTGGAAAGGTGAATGAGTCTGGCAGCCGTATTCAGGATCGACTGAAGTGGGGATAGCCAGTGGCGAGGCAGGCCAGTGAGGAGGGAGTTGCAGTAGTCGAGTCGTGATACGATGAGGGAGTGGATGAGCTGTTTAGTGTTTTCTGGGGTTAGGAACGCACGTATTTTGGCAATGTTGCGGAGGTGGAGTCTGCACGAGTTTGTTAAAGATTGGACTTGGTGTCATTCTGGACTCCAACCTATCCTTCCAGCCCCAAGTACTCTGGCCTGCAGGGCGGGTTTGATATTGGCGTTGTTGGATGTGATGGAGAAGTCAATGGGGGGTGGGGTCTGGGCTGGGGGGGAAGACAAGAAACTCGTTTTTGGAGAGGTTCAGTTTAAGGAAGTGGAGCGACATCCAATCTGATATGTCGCTCAGTAGGTGTGTGATTCGGGCAGAGACCGAGGGGGTGAGGTGGGGGGTTGAGAGATAGATTTGTGTGTCGTCGGCATAGAGGTGGTAGTTGAAGCCGTGAGAGTGTATGAGTTGGCCAAGGGAGGAGGTGTAGATGGAGAAGAGAAGGGGCCCAAGGACAGAGCCTTGAGGGACCCCAACAGAGAGAGGGAGTGAGGGGGAGGTGGTAGCATTATAGGTAATGCGGTAAGAGCGTTGTGACAGGTAGGATGAGAGCCAGGAGAGAGCAGAATCTCTGAGGCCGAGGGAGTGTAGTTTTTTGAGGAGGAGGGGGTGGTCGACTGTGTCGAAGGCCACGGAGAGGTCAAGGAGTAGGAGCACTGAATAGTGGCCATTAGCTTTGTCGGTTAGAAGGTCGTTGGAGAGTTTGAGTAAGGAGGTTTCGGTGGAGTGTAGGGGACGGAAGCCAGACTGTAGGGGATCGAGGAGGTGATTGTTGTTGAGGTGAGAGCATAGGCGGGTGTAGACGAGGCACTCGAGGAGTTTAGATGTAAAGGGGAGCAGGGAGATGGTTCTGAGGTTGTTCGGGTCATTGGGGTCCAGGGAGGGCTTTTTAAGTATGGGGGTGATGTGTGCATGTTTCAGAGGGGAGGGGAAAGTGCCTGAGGAGATGGAGAAATTGAAGATGTGGGTGAGGGAGCGTAGGATGGAGGGGGAGGGAGGTCGTAGGAGTTGTGAGGGGATAGGGTCGAGGGGGCAGGTGGTGGGGTGGGCATCAGAGAGGATCTTGGAGACTTCCTCGATGGTGGTAAGGTCAAAGGTGCGTAGTGTTGGGGGAACTTCAGTATGAGGAATGTCGTTTAGTAGATTTGTGATATGTGGGGAGATTGAGGGGGTGAGCTGGGGAGTGGAGAGATAGATCTGGGTGTCATCAGCATAGAGGTGGTATTGGAGGTAATACAGTGTAGCTCACTTTTGAGGGGCGGAGTAATGAATATGACCCTCCCCAAACAAGATAGTGTGCTAAAACTGTAGGTAAATAAGAGAAGCAGAGCCTTCTCTAAGTGGAAGAGTGGATTTAATAATAAAGTTTACAGTGCCTCCACACAGGACAGGACTTTCCTGGGAAATTAAACAATATTCTAAACAAAGCAATTTGGAGCGGAGCAACTTCTGCATCCTACTTATACCATTAACCATAAGTATAAAGATTCACATCAGTATGGAAATATTACAAGCTTTATATAATAAAATATTAGTAATAGCACAAACATCCAATGTACAAACAGGTATCATCAGCAAAGGGGTCAACAAGAGTCCTGGTGGAATTGTGCACATATACTCAATTATATACGCATAGTTATTATTAGAGATACCTCCAGATGAATGTTGCAGCAAAGTCCAGTTGCAGGGGCCCCTGAGGACGATGGCTATGCAACATCCATCTCTGCTACAGAACTGAAGACAAGATCTGCAGATGAGGAGACCCTCCAGCCAGTGTCCAACCAGCCTGGAATGCAGCTTTTCATCAGCAGAAACTGTGGTGTGACACTGGAACTCAGAGTCAGCCTATCTACTCTGTAGTTTGTCCCTAGTAGGACCTAATCTGCCATTCAACTGGACCTCCAACTACCAGAAGTGGCTGTTGGATACCTAAATTTGGTTCTAGTCTATGTGGATTATTGAACCCTTAGCTACAACTAGCTATACAATCCTAGAACAGAAGGGACAGGGTTAATGAAAACAACAAGAGCTGCGGATAAACTCTATGCTGCTGCAATAAACAGGATATAATATACAACAAGGTGACCACTGCACATACAGTATTTGGCACTGTGCATATGAGATAACAATAGGACAGAGATACTCTGTCACAAGATTTAAGATACATACTCAAGAATCTGCATTTAAAACTATTAGAACATAGAAGTACATGCATTTGGGTTCTTGTGTGTAAAGCCACATGGCTCAGTTCCATGCTCTCCACTTCTTCCTTCTAGGGTATTTAAGCTCCCAGATACAGGAAGTATATACATAATTAACAGTGTATATCAAAAGCACAGATATTCACAAATGTAAACAGCAGATCCCTACAGTAGGAAAAAAAAAAAAGGATGATAACATGCCATTTTCTTTTTCCATCTTGTGGTCTCTTTCACACCAATGTTTTCCAGTTACCAGGCAGTCTTCTCGGATGTGAAAGTTTCTCTGATGGCAATCTTTCTGAGAACAGCACTTCCTCCAATAATGTAGCGCTCTCTTTGCAGGTGCATGTTTTCTATTTAGAAAATTACATTTCTTGCTTGTAACATGTACAGCTCTCCAATAACATACATGGCCATCTGATGGGTAAAGAGTTTACATTGAAAGATTTTTTTCCCTCACACATCACTGGACAGTCCATATAACCTTCGTTTGAAGGTCCATTGGTTGTGTGCTCAATTCAAACAAAAATAATGCACACAGTCTTATGCAAAGGGTAAGTTCACCTTTACAAAAAAAAAAAACTGCCCATACATAGAAGGGATGTCTGTAGAAAAAAAAAACAAGCTGTGAAGCATTGATCAAAATGGAATAATGCCCTTGCTATAGTTGTAGGCCATTTATGTACCTAGTAAAGCCTGACCTGAAAACTCCCAGGATATTGCTAAGAAAGGCCCAGTTATTACCGCTTACCATCACAAGAGTGAGGAGCTTTTTTTCAGATTCCAACCCCATTGCATGGTCTCTCCCCTGATGCGGTAGCTCTGAGCTCAGAGTTTGAGCTCCCTCCTGTGATGGTGAAGGTGAACAGTAATAGCAAGGGCTCACTTAGCAACATCCTGGTAATTTTCAGGTCAGGCTTCATGAGGTATGTAAATTGCCTAAACCTATATGGCAAAGGGCATTATTCAATTTTAGTCAAGACTGAAGTTTGTTTTGGTAAAGGTAAACTAATCCTTTAAAAACCAACTCTTGTGAGATGAGGCTGTTGCTTTATGAGCTGAATTTATATTTAAGATAATGGCGCATCTGCATGTTCAGTAAAAGCCGTTGACATATCTAGGGCACAGCAGAACTTAGAACTCAATACCTCATATTTTAATAATAGAACAGCATGGATGATCATTGGTTCAACTTCATGTCTGTAGGTAACTGGTTCATTTTATATACAGCCTCCTCTCAGACTTAACAATAATTATGGTACTGACTATGACTTACAAATAGTTTAAACACATATTTTTAAATATTTAGCTCTATATTACAGTCAGAGCTAAAAACAAGTAATCAGTTTGCAGTCTCAGGCCATTGATCAAGTTTGTAGTCATAAAACTGTAGCATATTTTATAGTCTTTTCTAAAAGACAAATCATGTACTTCCATCACTTAACCACCAAATTTAAAATACATTATGATACAGGTTATGCTACTGGGTGATTTTCTTCCAGATGTTGCGTGTTGTCATACGTATGTTAATTATTCTAACAACAAGGCATTTTAATTGCCACTAAGCCCACAATGATATATGAGGCTTTGTATTTGGTTACTTTTTAAAGCATTAGGCAGAGTACCCTAACAAAAAAACATATATTTGTTTGCAGAAGTACAAGTGATTGTTCTGATCTTGGAGATTTTTAGTGAACTGTAGAACAAGGTCCATATATCCTGTCACTGGAAAATGTTTTGGACTTTCCTGTGCATAGGTAATAAAATTTACATATTGAAAAAGTTTATAGAGATGTACTTGGTTCTTCGATCATAAGCGGCAGGACCATGAACGAGGTGTCACCAGTCCCCAGAATGTTTTCTGCAGGAAGAAAATCCAAATATAAAATTGATTTGTCCAAACTATTTGCATTAAAGTGACACTAAGTAATATTCTTATTCTCCAAAAATAATTTATACACATCCACAGTTTAATGGCTCTGTAATCTATTTTTCATGAAATTGTCCCTGTGCTTTTCTGCCTCCTTACAAATGTCCTCCAGGGGCTCTCAAACTTCTCCTTTTCTCCACTCACTTCCATTTGTTTGAAAAGAGCAGTGCATGTTAGTTGGGGTCATGTGCACTGCTCTGTGCACACTACAAATCCCATAGCAGGAACATGGAGAGGAAAGTCATATCAAACCAGAAAAAAAACCAAAAAAACACACATTTGAGAACTTGCAGCTTGCTTGTCACATTCACACCTGGATAGAAGGGGAGGCATATAGAGAAACAAAATGCCCCCCATTTTCCTCCAGTAGCCACCGAAAGCCAGCTTCTCCTCTCCCTCCCGCCAGCATTCAGCAGCTTCAGAAGGAAAATCATTTCTTCTATGTGCTGCCCCCCACGGCCCCTCTTATTCAGGTCCTGCTGCCCACAGGCCCCCTGTGTACTACCCTTGCCCCCACTCTTTTGGTGCAGCACTGCCGGCTTCCCCCCTCCCCTCTGCCCCTGTCTGCGGTGGGGAAGGTGTCAGGATGTTGAGCAGGGGAAGGGGCCAGTAAATAAGTTATTTACTGGCCCCTTCTTTTTCTGAATGGACACAGTCAGTGATCGGTACTGATTGCTCCTGTCTCCATTCATAACAAGCATGGTAAACTGTGCATACTATGCTTCAATTTGTGATGGAATGGAAAGCTCTGTACAGAGCTGCTCCTGTCCATTCATTCTGTGCAGAGGTCTGTTTAAATTCCTGATATCTCACCAAAGCTCCCCTGCGGGGCTCCTAAAAAATTGTAAGTAATAAAAAATAAAATTGTAAAACAAAAAAAAACAATTTAGAAATATTAAAATAATATGATTAACAAATAAATTTAAAAAAATAAAATAAAAATTAAAAAAAAAAAAAATTGACCCCCCGTCCACTGCCCTATTGACAAATTCCACTGCATTACTGACTGGCATCATTCACAGTCCTACTGACACCAGTGGCGGAACAACCAGGGTCGCAGAGGCCCTGGCAATCCACCACTGTGGGGTGGTCCCGCTGCAGAACATAGAATGGGGCACACTGTAGAACTGGAGATCATAATAAAAGTGCCCCGAGATGGGAGTAAAGTGCCCCAGGCTTGGAGGGAAGGGCTCTAGCCAGGGATCAAGGTGCCCATCATGGTTTCTTGCACAGGGGCCCTGAAGGTTCTAGTTAGGCCTCTGAATATGACCTTTCTCCAGGAAACATATTTATGGCAAGAAAGAGGATTGCTAAAACAGGTGGATGTCAGTGTTGCCATTTCTTCCCTAAAAGCCTGTTGGTTTGCAACTTCATTCCATGTTTCCTCCCGATATCTGAGCATCTTGACTTGTATGGGTATAGGAACAGGTTTATCATGCCAGTTCTTGGGCCTGTAAACATAGGACCTTGAGTAAAAGTTGACTCTGATAAGACTGAGGGATCCTTGCAAAGTTTATATTTACTGTACATCGAATCCCTTGAACAGTCACTTTAACTTCTGAATTATTATATATTTATTCAAATTTTGTTTATATGAATGGTGCTTATGTACTCTCCATCCAATCAGATGCAGGCACCGCTGGAATATTCAAAATACAGAATCTTGGCAGTGGAAAATAATCTGTCCATGCTGTTAGCATGGATGCAGGAATCCGTTAAGCTGGGTATAGTAGAATCTCATTTAAAAAAAATGTGTTTTAAGAACATTCATTCAATTTTCTAATCATTAAATGGGGCAAAATCAATGCTTTTTTTCCCAACACAGTGAAGAGAAAATTCAAGAGGATAATGGACTTTTTTTCTTGAACAACTTTCCAGCAGTGTATGTGGTTTTTGTTCAATAAAAGTTCATTCTATCCAAAATCTACTGTCAAAAGCAAAACAACATTTCTAACTATTTAGAACGAGATTCCTCAACTGTCAAATTTAATGAGAATTTTCATCCGAATTTTCATTTGAAAATCTAATAGTGTATAGCCAGAATCAGATTTCTGTCATTCAGCCTGTTATCAGTTGTAATTAGTTCCTGGGCTTAAAGCCAGCAGGGGACAGCTGCAGGATCAGACTGATGCTGCAGTATGGAGGTGAGTATTTATGGGCAACTTTTTATATACCCCTTAAAGAGTTTGCTCTAGATACAAATTATCAGAAATTATGCAGAAAACAGCGGTTGATCTAATTTACAATAAGTTTTCCAGCTTGATTTGTGTTCTTCCTCCCAAACACACTTTTTTATTCACCTGGTTTCATTCTTGAATTTAAACAATAAAAACAGTTTGCATATTCCCTGCTTTAGAACATTTCAGAGAGTTTTGTACCTAATACCAGACAACAATATTTTCATAAGACCAAACCAGATAATACCAGATCAAAGCTTAGTCTATAGTATAGAATAAAATGTATCCATCAAGGTTGTGTCACCCTGAGCTATACTTTGACATGCATGTTGTCAGTGATCTATGGCTGCTTTGGTTTAAAATATGACATAATAGATACTATTCTGGAAAACACACAATATTGCTCAAATGAACAGTGGTCAATGTACCTCTGTGAGCGGACAATGGATCTGTGCATACCATTCCTGACAGTATAGACAAATCTGGATGCCCTGACCAATGAACAGGAAGGTCCATACCATTACATTGAACACTGGACTTTTTCGTTTATCATTGATTGCGAAATTAAACAGGACTAAAAAAAACAAACAAGCAAAAAAAACAAAAAAGAACAGAGAAAGATTAGTTATTCAATGTACAAATATTTATATACATGACATACTGTATGCAAATCAGAGCAAAAGTAAAAACAATTTCTAGCCTGCTGCAACAAAACACATTATCAAGATTTTTCAACAAAGAAAAAATGCAGTAACCTGTGGTAAAATGATTCTTATAGAGACCTAACTTTAGCCACTATCGCTGAATATGCTTGCAATAGGTTTTTAAAAAAGGAAGCTGTAATATTAAAGTATGTAGAAATCACTGTAGACTAGACAAAGCTGGGTACACAGGGATCGAAATTCATCCAGTTCAGCAGGGACCAGACATGTTTCGATCTGTGTACAGTCCCGTTTGATGAAAGCAGATCATTAAATGTGGCTTTTGCTAAACAGCTGCTGGAAAATTTTCATTTGGTCCGTGCCTACAGTGTTTGTCAGTGTTACATTGGGAGGTTGGCACTGACAAATTACAATGTCCCAGTGGGATGGGGTGGATGCAGGAATCTGTACAATCCCTATGTTCCCAGCTTAAGTTCCTTCTTGTTTGCAATGAACAATAATAGTCTTTCCTCTACATTACACAATGCCAGCCAGGAGTTTTCTTTGCTATATGTTGGCTCCAGGGGGAGTGTACTCAGCAGCCCAGGATATAGAATGCTGAAGTCATAAAAATGCTTGCAGTGATGTCCTTTGTTTTAATTTAGAGCCTTGCACTTGTTCCAGTGTGTATGAAGGTGCAGTTAACTAGTCTGCCACTAGATGGCCCTGTTCCAAAATAGTGTGATGTAACAGAGAATAGTGAGAATAGTGATTGCAAAATGAGCAAACAGTGTGGCCAGGCAGTAGGGATAGCAAGTAGAATTCTAGGATGCATCACTAGAGGGGTCACCAGCAGGAGGAAGGAGGTCCTGATTCCTCTATACAGATCTTTAGTTAGACCTTATTTAAAATACTGTGTCAAGTTCTGGAGACCTCACTTATAAAAAGATATTGACAAGATAAAAAAAGTCCAGACTGGTAACAAAAATGGTGAAAAGTCTGGGGGATAAAACGTATCAAGAGCAATTTCAGGACCTTAACATGTACATTCTGAAGGAAAGAAGGGAAAGGGGAGACATAACGGAAACCTTTAAATACATCAAGAGGGTGAATAAGGTTCAGGAGGGCAGTATTTTCAACGTGAACTCAAAATCAAGAACATGGGGACATGACCTTAAACTAACTGGAGGAAAGTTCAAAACTAAATTTCAGAAACTATTATTTTACTGAAAGAGTAGTTGATGCTTGGAATAAACGTCCAGTAGAGGTAGTAAGCCAGTCAACAGTAAATAGCTTCAAACATGCGCGGGACAAGCATAGATCTATACTCAGACAAAAAAAAAAAACACAAATAAATCCCACACCCACCAAGAAACAAAAAAGACCGGACAGACTCGATGGACCACTTGGTCTTTTTGTGCCTTCACTTTTCTATGTAACTGGTTAGGTCCCTTTCAGGCAAAGCCTTCCTGTAGTGATGTCACAGGTGTGGTCATTGCCCATATAAAAGACAGGATGGAAGGAGCTCTAGTCAGTTGGGGCAGGGGAGCTAAACATCCCAGCAGCATGCAGATGTAGTCAACTAACACAGAGCTCCTGGACAGGGCGAGATAGTCCTGTACACAGAAGAGCATGCTGTAGTCGTCCTGACACTTTATGGTTGGTGGAGGCTAAGAGCAGAATGCAAATGCCTTTTAGGCCAAGCCAAGTTGTTCTCGGTTGTGAGTGCTACTCCCATCGAGGTCTTGGGAGAAATGTACAAAAAACTAGAGCAGCAGTCCTATCTCTGGAACAACATGCAGGGAGTTGTGAGTTGCATGCGTAGAGCCTAATGAGCAAGTCAGAGACCTCTTAGTGAGTACTAATGACCCTGGGAGTGAAAGTGGCAGCTGCTAAGGGAAAATAGCTTAATAGTGATGTGCAATGGCCATTTTCACATAATGACTGCTATGGTATGTCCACTGTATGCAAAGAATGCCAAGTGACCCCCAGATAGTATGTCCGTGTGATGTGAACTATCACTGCCATCTTTATCTCTAAATCACAACAGCAAAGTGCAGATAATATTTGTATGAACTTTCCTTTCTTCTGAATATAAAGCCTAATGACTAGTGATGTCATGAGAAGGCATCAGAAAAGGAGTTGGGCACAATACGGTGAAGGTTAACAACTACCAGCAGGTGGGTCCCTGTCCTATTTGAGAAGAAGCTGGGTGGGAATGTGTGTTTTGGAGCCAACTGTCAACAAATCACAAGCTTCCTTACAAGTGTGTGATGGTTCCATTGACTGCTCTCTAAGTAGATTTTATTGGAAACCACCAAACAAACACAGGATTAATGACATTGTGACCCCAGGCAGAGGAAGAGACATGCAAGGTTTTCATAACCCAAACAATCTAAAACTCATACTCCTGCTACTTGATACCAACAATATCAGTAATAAAAAGGTTAAAAAGGACTTCCATCCGTACCTCCAAAAATAGCAAAGAGGCAAAACATAACTGGGTAAAAATAACCAAGTGACATCGTGAAGACATATTCATGCACAGAAGCGGATATGAGAAACACGGCCAGCATCACTCCTGACCGAAACTTCTGGTTCAGCAGCTGAAAGCAAAATGAAAAAGAAAAATCACTTGTTCCAAAAATGAAAATCAAGTTGTCTTATTTGCCTTTCTACCAGGCCCTTACCCATAGAAGATCTTGGTACACATAATAAAAGAGCCAATCATGGACCACTACATTCCATGTCCGGTAATAGTTTGAGAATGAAGTGGAATTCCACCAGTCCTGTATGAAACAAAACAACAGTGTTAACAAGGGTAATTTAAGACTGGAGCAGAAAAATGATTCTGTTGCCTAAGAAATCAGATTCGGTTCGTAAAATACAGGTTGAAGTGTGTGTGTGTGTGCGTATTTTTTTTTTTTAACGCATAGCCAATACTATCTTCATGTAATTCTTACATCTTAAGTACCTGGTTTATCCCGACAGTCACCTTTCTAAATACACCACTCAAATTAAAGAAGTTGATCTGTGTTAGCATTTTTTGTTTTCATCCTTTGTCTGGCCATTTGAAAGGTATAGACACTGTGCAGACATACAGCATACCTGTATTGAGTAGTCTGTTCAACTACAACGCCCACTGACCAATGACAGCTTGCCCCTAGCACACACACCTTCCCTCACTGCCACTTGAACATGCCCCCTGCTCAAGCACAGCCTGCATCTTGCCTCAGGATGAACAGATTATAGCACATGTTTCAAACACAAGGCCAGCAGGCTAAATCCTGCCCATCAGGCCATTTCAGCAGGGCCCTTGTCATCACCCCCAACTTGTCTCAGCAGTCGGCAGCAGAAAGGAGAACAGAATTCCTAAGCCAGATCATGTGTTTCCGCAGGGAGGCTCATCCCTCTACTCCCCCATCCCGTCTCACCAGCAGAGATAAGGACAGAACTCCTACAGTGCTTTTCTGAAGCGGCAACACCTGCTTATATCTGCCTCCCCTAGTCTCAGCATTCAGCAGACTCCGAAAGCTGCCTCCAGTCCCCTGCTGGTCCTCCTCTAGACCCGGCACTTTTTGCTTCCCAGCCCCACCCAGGTAAGGGGGTGAAGGGCTCTTGACATTTGATGTGAGGAGGGGTTACATGCTCTGGAAATCTAGTCTTACAGGTACATCCGGCGCTTTGAGGGCAACCATAATGCTGATGCAGCCCACAATGAAATGGAGTTTGACACCCCTTGACTATGGAATACAGGCACACGGTGTAACCCTGCCTCCCATTGTCAGGAAAAAGATGCATGGTTACATGACAGAACTTGTAAACCTTGTAAAAAAAAGGTAAGTTAGATCATTTCTTCAACTAAGCAAATCAGTTATGGTGCCTGCATAGTTATAACTGTAATGAAAAGTGTCTATAACATTGTATGCTCACAACAACTTTAAAAAGTTAAAACAATAGACAACAGATATAGATTCATCATTTTACCAAAGAATGTAAAATTCTTCAGCAGTCCTTGTAATTCACTAACACTTCTTGTAACAATATAGCTGATCTATCGTAGGCCCCATTCACACTTGCGCATAAGGTTATTAGAGATTAAACTGTCTGCGTCCAGAGAAGATTATTCACACCACATTGCTGCTTGAGTGAATATATGCAAGCAGCTGCAAAGAGGTGAGGGAGCAGTCAGCCTACAATTATTTTCAAAAGAGCTCCCATCTGCAGCTAATCACTGGAAACCCTTGCTGGGTCTCATGCAACTAATCGCTTACAACCCTGTTTGCAAGTATGAATGGGGCCTAAAGCTGGCCATACACTGTGGGATGAACAATAAAAAAAATCTAATGAATTCCTCCATCCACCCTATACAGTGCTGTCAAGATACTAGAACAGCAGCTGCATCTGATTGGGCAACAATTTTCTGCCTTGCTCTTTCAATTGTTAAGCTGAGGGGTGGAGGAGAATGATAGGGCAACCCACTGAAGAAATTGTGGCCATTTCATCAGAAACCAGCTGTGACGAACGCGGGATCGTTGCACCAATATGCGACGATCCCACGATCACTGTCACCAATATGTGATGACCGCGGCGTCAGACCCCCAGCCCTTCTCACTAAACTCAAGACCGAAGGACTAGCCAATCTAAAACCGCGATGTCACGTGCGTAACAATGCCACACCCAGTTGCACCCTGCACAACGATTTTCCAGCGAATTGGACCACAATCTATGTACCGGCAACCTGAGCGATTGTTACTGGGTCAGGTTAATTATGCAATTAACCCTTCACACTGCCACCACCTCCTTTTTGTACAGAGAAAGAGGAAACTCGGCTATACCAGCAATAACACTATAATGAGATAATCGTCTGCCTAACACAGTCACCGCAGGCCGGTTATACAGAGGGTTAAACAAACACAGTAGCGCTCTCTTTAGAGGCAGGAATTCGTAAATTGCAATTAAGAACTATAGAAACAGTTCAACACTTGCAAAAGGAAAGATTTATTACTGAAAGTCAAAAAAGGGGTGCAATAAAAACATATTTACAGAAAAAAGATGTAACCAATATATATATAAATATACAGAGAACAGCACAGCAAAGAGATAGAGAGAGGTTAAAGGGTTAAAGTACTTGCCAAAGTCCTGGGTTAGCAGATCAAGTTTCAGAGCGAAAGGGTACGGGTCTACCCAGGTGGTATTGATGTTAAATGGGAGAATTCTTCAACTTCACTCTCTTAGGCCTGACAGCCCATTTTGTTGTTCCCTAGCAGAGGGTGTCTCAGAAGTCAAGGACCAATGCCCCGTTTAGGGAGGGATCGTCGGGCGGATACCTCAATTAGAGCCAGAATCTTTCATAACTCATGTTTTGCTCATAACTTTTCCTATGCACAAGTGACATTCCACCCACGGGTAGATTATTATGCAGATACGTCTGAGGATTGATTAGATATGAATTATGAAATTCTACACTGAATGGTTCACGAGATCTACTTTTCTGCTTTTCTATGTATTCCAACCACGAAGAGTAACCTATCAAACTGTTCGCCTCCTCGTGGCCAATCTGGCGATATGCCTGGTTTTTATGCAAGTCTCTCATATTCCAAGATATGAGACATAGGGGAAAAATGGATTTTTAAAAGTGTTAGCTGTTCCCGCCTTCCTTGGGATGTCTTTGAACTCCTGAGAAGGCATGCTGTAGCTTTTATGAGGTGCTACATTTTACAGGTTCTTTTGACAGTGAGGTCCCAGCTCCCTTGGGGGTCCTACAGCTCATAGCCCCCCTGCTGGGCTCTGGCCTGTGACACTTTTAACACACACACACACACAGCCATATGTCACTGTACCTCTCAGAGAGGGAGGGGGAAAGTATGAGGGGAGAAAATGGAGATTCTTAACAAAATAGAGGCTGCGTCCTGCCTCTGGTGCCCGCGTTCGTGACACCGGCCAAAATGTAATCCATGCATAGCCAGCTTTTGTTTCTTATATCCATTCTTTGTGCACTGCACACAAGATATACTATGAATCATTGTCCACTGTGTAAGCTGGAGATTGAAAGATGGCAATCAGCACTGCACAGCTGAACCATGAAGCGACAGTCCTTAAATTAAAATCCAGGCTAAACCAACATTACCTAAATACCGGAAGCATGTATATTCTAATCTGAATTGGGTCTTTGTGCATTTCTTCCAGATATTTGCAGCAATCCATCCTGAAACAACTCTTGCTTCTTGTAATGAAAACTGGTCACTGCTGCATTTTCACCTTGTGGGGGATGACTGGTCTATCTGCAACCTCTTCCAGTCTTCTGCAGACAGCCTATAGTCGGTGCAGGCCTGGACTGGGACAAAAATACTGTAGGCCCAGTTGCATATCATCTTGATACCTAAGCTGGACAAGGACTCAAAGCTATGTGCCTCTTACAGGCCCATTTCATTACTGAATTATGATTTGAAAATATTGATCAAAGTTCTTGCCACTAGATTGATGAACGTGCTCCCTTCTCTAGTCAATATTGATCAAATGGGCTTTATGCCCAACAAATCGACTAATATTATACCTCTGATGTTTACATATCTCCATCTTCCGTTGCGGGCTTCTTTCACCAGAGTCTTAGTCACATTAGATAATGAAAAAGCATTCATCTCTGTTGACTAGACCTATATGTCCAGCGTACTGAAAACCATGTTGTTTGGTTTGACCTTTTGTAATTGGACAGCGCTATTGTACAAGTCCCAGATGGCTCAAATTAAATTGGGAGGTGAGCTTGCCCCCACTTCCCCATGGGGAGAGCAACGAGGCAGGGATACCCTCTTTCCCCTGCCTTGTTTACCCTCATGATGGAACCTATCGCTTCAGTGCTCCAGCAATCCTCCCAAGTAGTGGAAATACAAGGTTCCATAGAGGAAAAAACTAGCCTCATACGCAGATGATCTCATTCTTATCTTAAATGACCCAGGTTCATTTCTGTGTGTGGCCCTTGAAATTTTGTCCCCCTTTGCTGAATTATAAAGTTTGAACCTAAATTGGGAAAAAGCTCAAATCTTACCCATAGATTCTGAATCTAGAGGGGCAGTTGACCCTTACAATGGACTACTACTTAAAAATATCTTGGAATTTTTTTTTTTATCACTCTTAGTTATCGGCTGGATTAATCTGGTAAAAATGAAATTACTATGCAGTTATATGTATTGAGACATTTTTTCAGTCTAGATCTCATGGAAGTACTCTAGACTATTTCACTCCTTAGCATGGACTTTTTGTGAGGTTCTCATAAGCCTCGTTTTCATTTGACTACATTGCAATGGCCATGGACACAAGGTGATCTGGCCTGCCCTGATTTATATTCTTAGTTCCTAGCTGCCCCTCTTACCCATGCAAATAACTAGCTGATGTCTGATGACACCAATGCCTCAGTGCTGCTGGAGGCTGCTCTTCTGGGCTCCTATGAAGCCCTCAAGAACAATCTTTATAGGGGAGCCAAGGCTCCGTTTCCTTTGACTCCTTCAATGAGAACAGTCATTAGGGCTTGAAATGAGGTAAACCCTAGGGTCCTGAACAGGCTTTCACTGCTTACCACCCTGTGGAGGAATCAAACATTGCCCGAATTTTATTCCTTATCTGATCCCATAATTTGGGTGTCAAAGGGAATAAAGTATATCCAACACATTTGCGAAGGAGATAGATTGAAGCCCTTTGGCACCTTAAAGCAACAGTATACCCTTCAAAACTCCTATTTATTTTGGTAATTTGCAGCTTTGCCATGCCTACCAAATAGAATTTGGCATATCCCTAGTATCCTTCACCTCTTCAAGATTGAAAAAGTTGCTAAGGGATATAGCCATGAACAAAGCTCTCTACTATTTATAAGGCTCTGCTGCCCTCTATCCGTAAGGGACTTGATAGTCCAGATGGCGAGCTGAGATCCCAGATATAGACAGGGAGGATTAAGAAGATGTATGGGACTAGCCCATGTCCTACTTAGTCTCCGTTAGGGACCGCTTCAATTTAAAATACTTCACAGGATATCTCTCACCCCCTAACAGTTACATAGGATCCTGTGGACCCCTCGATATGTTGGAGATGCTTGACAGTTCCCATGAGCATTGATATTTGTATTGGGTTTTCTTCAACCACTGGCTTCTACAACAGCCTTGAGACTCCTGTTGGGATTTCTCCTTTTTTATGCCAGGAAAGCCATAGTCTAACTGGAAGCACCTGGTCAGCTTGGCCATTCTTCTCTTTAAATCTACATGTACTTCTAAAGGTTTCTCCAATAAATTTTCCAAGGTCTGGGATATATGGCTTAATTGCCCCTTTACAAATGCTGCCTCCAATGACACCTCTCAGACTCAGCCATGAAAGGTTTGAGCAGTAGGTGGTGCTCACTACAGAGGAGTTTTGGTATGGCATTAGGTATTATCACTCCTCAATTGAGCTTTTGTGAAGTGAGGATTTGGGGATTTAACAGATGCAATTAAATTCAGTTATTGAGCTAATTGTTCATGCTTTACTCCTATTTCAGACTGCGTGCCAAAAGCAGTGAGAATTTGTTTTGTTTGGATTTTGCCTTTTATGTTTAGTTGTGACCGAGTCAGGGTATGCCCAATTGGCTCCATTTTGTGTTTTCTGCATTGAAAATTCAATAAAAAAGAATTTGGAAAGAAATATGCTGGAACTGCATTTGAAGTGTTTACCTCACTCTTTCAGAACACTCATTTGTCAATGCACTTTCCCATATACTACCCAATACATACTGTATATTAAGTGCAAATCACATATTAGACTTGATTACGGAGTAAATGGTGAAGAGATGTCACCTTGTAAAACATGCGATCTGCAAAGCGGAGCATCTCCGCGAAAGCATTCAGCCAGCAGTGCAAGAAAGCGAAGAATGACAGCAGCAGCACAAAGGTACCTGTAAAAACACAACAATTACCCTATATTATAAAGTGCAGTAAAAATTCTTATAATCTAAAACCCAAAATTTAGATCTTAAAACAAAGGAAAACATACAGAAAGGAATAAGGTAGGTAAAATTTTGCAAACTCCCACTTTCTAATCAGACAGCACTGTGTGCTCAGTGACAGCAATTTGGCACTACCAAATCAGTGCACAAAGAAGGTACATTTATAGAAGAAAAGCAAGGCATTTTCATGGCTTTCCATAAGGCCCTGTCATGGCCATATAGGCTGTCACAATGGTTTTTCACCCCCACTAACTAATATTCAACCAATTCAAGGCGCTAAACAATTTGAAGGGAGCAGAGATCCTTCTCACCTGGAAGTGTAGCATGAAAGATGGATAACACCAAAGTCTTTATATTGAATGGCTGTTTGCTCATGTTAGTGAACACTGGAATACACAGGGTGACCATGACATAGTATCCGAAAAACAGGCAGCCTAGGAACTATCAATGGCATAAAAATATTGTTAGAAAAATATAACAAAAACACTTTTAAAAAAAAAAAAAAAAAAAAAAAAATGGAGGTTCAGTCAAATCTAAGGCTAAACCTACTCCCACTCCCATTCTAAGACTATTCTATTCACCCTGTGAAAGAACAAATGCTTATACTTACCTATTCTAAAGCAGCTTTGGTCTGGGCACATGAGCGCTCTAGTGGCAGCTTCAGAGTAGAGAAGAGATAGCCGACAATGGCCTGTGCCTTTGCCTGTGCGGTGGCCTCACCTATAGGCGTACTATGGGCGCTGTCGGTTGACCGGACCTGAGTGCCCTCAGGATAGGCAATTAGAAGCATCTTTTCTTTCACTGGGTATATAGAATAGTATTACATTGGGGGTGGGAGTAAGTTTAGCCTTAGTTGATTGAACTTCCACTTTATGAATTGAAGTAAAAAATAACAATATAAACACATTTGTAAAAGTTTTGGATTTCTTGATCTTGTCCTGGTAAAGAAGCTTGGTAATAGGCATTTTTGATAGGTTTGAATGGTAACTTTAAAAAAAAAAAAAAAAAAAAATGGTAAATGGGGTAGGTTTACAGTAACCTTTGGAAACATTTGAGGTATGTCCTAGAACTCCTCCCAATGCACTTCTGATTACAACTTAAGATAGTGACATATCAGTTTTGCAGAATTACCCAGGCCAGCTATCTTTTCTACCTAATCCTATATACTGTGTTTCCCTGAAAACAAGACACTATCTTATATTTTTTTTAGCTCAACAAAACACACTAGGTCTTATTTTTTTAATGTACAAGTATGGACAGGGGGTGTAGAGGTGAGCTGCAGGCAGTTGTGGATGAGGGTTACTATAGAGAGGGCTGGCTGATGACGACAGTTGTGAGCTGCAGTCAGGTGTTGAAGAGGTGAACTGACAGGCAAGACAGGCTACAGAGATGAGCCACAGACAGGGAGCAGGGGTGAGTTGTGGACAGGGAAACAGCAACATCCAGCAGGAGTGGAAGATATCAAATTTTTAGCATGAAGACTAGCTAGATCCTTTTAAAGCTCTGGTTGGTGCATAACCATGTATTTTGGGGGAAAATACTTTAATTTTTATCAGAACCACTTCTACTTACTATAGAGGTCCATGGAAAAGCAAAAGCAGCTTTAAGCAGTGGTCAATTGCAGGATAGAATGGAGTCAAATGCAACTACAATTAATTTTGTATCATCTCAGAATCAACTGATGTCAAAAGCAAATTGCATTTGTAGCCCAATGGCCATCAACCTGGCTTTTAAAGTGCATCTGTGCCAACACCATGGACATTAAAGCAGCAGTCACATATTCTTAACAAGCATCAAATGATATTTAAAACAAGCAATCCCTGACCTCTCTAGCTGCCTATACACTGAAGAATGTGTTCTCATAAAATTATGACAAAGAGCCCATTAATACCTCAAGCAGTGGGGCTTCTCTGGCAGTTATTTCCAGTGCAACTAATGCATAGGCAAAATATATTGGTTTTTATGGGGTCAGTTCACAACACAGCATTGCTGTGGTGTATGCAGAAAAAAAGTACTGCATGCAATGCTTTCCATACAGGATAAAAATACACCAGTAAGCTGACAATAAGCTGCTGCAGGCACCTGTAATGTGTTCCCACACCAACCAAGTTAATAGACAAGTGTATAGTGTTGCGCTGTCAATATGTACATATAACTAAAAAAACTCCATGTATGTGTATACATAAATACTGCCAAGAAAACAAAAACAATAAAAGATGAAAAAACAAAACAAAAAAAGTACAAATAATAAAATGTTGTAAACATCTGCCAACCCACCAAACACCCATAAATGGACTGTATATTATGAAAGTGGAGAACAGCTTAAATAATAACCGTACGTCCAATATAAATCATGATAATAACAAAACAAAAAGCAATGGATAAAAGAGAAGAATATTTTTGAAGAAAAAAAAAAAAACCAGAAAAAAAAACAAAAAAAACCACATACAGTGAACACCCTGCTGCCCTGCTAACATACAGACAGTGAAACGGGAGGGGGGGGGTGGGATAAAAAGGCTTAAAAAGGTGATACAATGCACTAAAAGTCTATAAAACAAGTGTATATATCAAAACAAATACCCAAGAGCGGAAGAAGGGAAAAACTTGAATAAATGCTGCGCTGCACTATACACTTGTCTATTTCCCCACATTTGTTGTGCAATGTGTGAGGACACGGTGCTCCCCCACCTCCCTTGGGGCCCGTGTGCACTGCACACATTGCACACATTGCACACATTGAGGATACACCACTGGCCATAGTAAAACATTACAAAGAATATTTAATCCCAAAAATATCACATAAACGTATTCAAGATATATATGTAACACCCTCTAGTGTAGATCGTTATTTTTGTATAGTTATCAGCTTGCTAGAAGCCTGGGTGTGAATCAGCAAGGTTACTTCAGGTTAAAGCGGGAGAGCTCTACGAGTCAGTTCTCTGATGCCTCCCCTGCTCTAGAGATTTGAAGAAGAAGTTTTTAGAAGTCAGTAGTTGGGGGTGAGGAGGGGCTGATCTGCATATTTATGAAAATCTGATCATTCCTAGGCAGGAGACCTGGCTGTGTGGGAGATCAGCCCATAAATATAAGAGAACCGCGCCAGTAAGGGAGCTGGTTGGAGGATGGAGTGAGGAAGTGCTGCTGGTGTGGAGCCTGGGAGGGGGCCCCAGAGGAGGGGGTCTACCTACAGGCTGTGAGCTGGAAAGAGGGGCCTCCATTGTTGCAGCGAAACCTCATATTTACATATACGTGCCCACCCCGGGTGCGTGTTTGCATTTGTTGGTGCATGCAGAAGCAACAGAGGTTAGGTTTAATTTTATAATATATATACAGTTGCAAGAAAAAGTATGTGAACCCCTTGGGATTACGTGGAGGTTTGCATGAATTGGGCATAAAATGTGCTCTGAACGTCATCTAAGTCACAACAATAGAAGAACACAGTCTGCTGAACATAATACTACACAAACATTAGATGTTGCCCTGGTTTAATTGCACATAACATGTAAACATTCACAGTGCAGGGAGGAAAAAGTATGTGAGGCCCTAGCTTAATGACTTCTCCCAGAGCTAATTGGAGCCAGGAGTGAGCCAACCTTGACTCCAATCAGTGTGATGATATTGGATGTGTTGCTGACAGCTGTCCTGCCCTTAAAAAACACACACCTGTTTTGGGTTTACTGGTTTCAAGAAGCACTGTCTGATGTGAACCATGCCTCACAGAAAAGCACTCTCAGAAGACCTACGATCAAGAATTGTTGACTTGCATGAAGCTGGAAAGGGTTACAAAAGTATCTCCAAAAGCCTTGATGTTCATGTGTCCATGGTAAGACAGACTGTCTACAAATGGAGAAAGTTTAGCACTGTTGCTACTCTCCCTAGGCGTGGTCATCCTGTAAAAATGACTGCAAGAGCACAGCGCAGAATGCTGCATGAGGTAAAGAAGAATCCCAGAGTGTCAGCTAAAGACCTACAGAA
Organism: Staurois parvus; assembly: GCF_062004578.1. Taxonomy (NCBI): domain Eukaryota; kingdom Metazoa; phylum Chordata; class Amphibia; order Anura; family Ranidae; genus Staurois; species Staurois parvus. The sequence continues at coordinate 10,791,487 of NW_028318358.1, forward strand.
ATCTCTGGCACATGCTAACATTTTTGTTGACACATCTACAATAAGGAAAACATTAAACAAGAATGGAGTACATGGGAGGACACCACGGAGGAAGCCATTGCTGTCCAAACAGAATATTGCAGCACGTTTGAAGTTTGCAAAAGAGCACCTGGATGTTCCACAGCACTACTGGCAAAATATACTGTGGACAGATGAAACCAAGATTGAGTTGTTTGGGAAGAACACAACACTATGTGTGGAGAAAAAAAGGCACAGCACACCAACATCAAAACCTCATCCCCACTGTAAAACATGGCGGAGGGAGCATCATGGTTTAGGGCTGCTTTGCTGCCTCAGGGCCTGGACGGATTGTTGTCATTGATGGGAAAATGAATTCCAGAGTTTATCAAGACATTTTGCAGGAAAACGTACGACCATCTGTCCGCCAACTGAAGCTCCGCAGAGGATGGGTGATGCAACAGGACAATGACCCAAAGCATACAAGTATTTCAACAAAACAATGGCTGCAACAGCACAGAATACGCCTTCTGGAGTGGCCCAGTCAGAGTCCTGACCTCAACCCGATTGAAATGCTGTGGCATGACCTTAAGAGAGCGATTCACACCAGACATCCCAAGAATATTGCTACACTGAAAGAGTTTTGTGAAGAGGAGTGTTCCAAAATTACTCCAGATCGTTGTGCAGGTCTGATCTGCAACTACAGGAAACGTTTGGTTGAGGTTATTGCTGCCAAAGGAGGGTCAACCAGTTATTAAGTCCAAAGCTTCACATACTTTTTCCTCCCTGCACTGTGAATGTTTACATGTTATGTGCAATTAAACCAGGGCAACATCTAATGTTTGTGTAGTATTATGTTCAGCAGACTGTGTTCTTCTATTGTTGTGACTTAGATGTTGTTCAGAGCACATTTTATGCCCAATTCATGCAAAACTCCACGTAATCCCAAGGGGTTCACATACTTTTTCTTGCAACTGTGTATGTATATATATATATATATACATATACATACACACACACACACACACACAGTGGGGATCGAAAGTTTGGGCACCCCAGCTAAAAATTTGTATTAATGTGCATAAAGAAGCCAAGGAAAGATGGAAAAATCTCCAAAAGGCAACAAATTACAGACTAGACATTCTTATAATATGTCAACAAAAGTTAGATTTTATTTCCATCATTTACACTTTCAAAATAACAGAAAACAAAAAAATGGCATCTGCAAAAGTTTGGGCACCCTGCAGAGTTAATATCTTGTACTGCCCCCTTTGGCAAGTATCACAGCTTGTAAACGCTTTTTGTAGCCAGCCAAGAGTCTTTCAATTCTTGTTTGAGGTATCTTTGCCCATTCTTCCTTACAAAAGTCTTCCAGTTCTTTGAGAGTTCTGGGCTGTCTGTCACGCACTGCTCTTTTAAGGTCTATCCATAGATTTTCAATTATGTTGAGGTCAGGAGATTGTGAAGGTGTCAGGGCAGGGCTGTGGAATGGACAGGTAGGCCTAGTGGCAGGGTAACGCACTGGCTGACGACAACCACCACCAACAGACCGAAGTCCCTCAGGGCGCGGAGTCTAAGTCCCAGGCTGCCCTTCACCAGGGCCCCTGATGGTGGGGATGGACTTGACGCAGCCAGGAACCAGGTCGCGGCCCCCGAGACACCCCGGCTGTGGTAATGGCCGCCGCCAATGGCGTGTAGCTGGTGAGAATGACAATAGCGTAGTCAGGCAGGCCGGGTCGACAACAACGGGACAAAACGGTACAGAACAGTAGACAAAGAATCACAGGTCACGGGCCGGGTTCAGCAACGGAAGGTCAGATCGAAGGAAAACACAGAGAATGGTCTTAGTCACAAGCCGAGTCAGATACCAGAAGAGTCACGAGCGTATACACAGAGCTGTAGCAAGACAAAGACACAAGACACAAGTGCAAAGAGCATGTGCGGATCACAGGCTTATATGTACTCAGCCACACCCCTCTGGGGGATGGACCTCAGAGACCTGAAGGCATAAAAGATTCCCACCATGCTCAGCAGAAATCCAAGATGGATGCCAGCACATGGAGTAACATAACCTCTGGGAAAAGGTAGGACCTTGACAGAAGGCCATGGCAAAACCTTCCGTTTACGCCTCTTGATGTAATCCTCTGTGGATTTCGAGGTGTGTTTAGGATCATTATCCATTTGTAGAAGCCATCCTCTCTTTAACTTCAGCCTTTTCACAGATGGCATCAAGTTACCATCCAAAATTTGCTGAAATTTTATTGAATCCATTTTTCCTTCTACTCGTGAGATGTTCCCTGTGCCACTGGCTGCAACAACCCCAAAGCATGATTGATCCAACCCCATGCTTAACAGTTGGACAGAGGTTCTTTTCATTAAATTCTGTGCCCCTTCTTCTCCAAACGTACCTTTGCTCATTCCGGCCAAAAAGTTCAATTTTAACCTCATCGGTCCACAGAACTTGTTTCCAAAATGCATCAGGCTTGTCTATATGTTCATTTGCAAAGTTCAAACGATGATTTTTGTGGTGAGGACGTAGAAGAGGTTTTCTTCTGATGACTCATCCATGAAGACCATATTTGTACAAGTATCTCTTTATAGTGGAATAGTGTACCACAACTCCAGTGTCTGCCAGATCTTTCTGGAGGGATCGTGCAGTCAAACGTGGGTTTTGAATTGTTTTTCTCACAATCCTGCGAGCTGTTCTGTCTGATATTTTTCTTGGTCTTCCAGATCTTGCTTTAACTTCCACTGTTCCTGATGACTGCCATTTCTTAATTACATTCCGAACAGAGGATATTGACATCTGAAAATGCTTTGCTATCTTCTTATAGCCTTCTCCAGCTTTGTGAGCGTCAACTATTTTCAGTTTCAGTTTTCTAGACAACTGCTTAGAAGAACCCATGGTGCTGATTGTTGGGGCAAGGTCAGATGAGTCTGGGCATTTAAAACCTTTGAGATTGACATCACCTGGACTTCCCAGACGATGATTGAGAACAATCCATGACACTGGAAGGTCTCAGCTTTGCAAAAGGGGCAGTGCATGCTATAAATTCTGTAGGGTGCCCAAACTTTTGCAGACGCCATTTTTTTGTTTTCTGTTATTTTGAAAGTGTAAATGATGGAAATAAAATCTAACTTTTGTTGACATATTATAAGAATGTCTAATCTGTAATTTGATGCCTTTTGGAGATTTTTCCATCTTTCCTTGGCTTCTTTATGCACATTAATACAAATATTTAGCTGGGGTGCCCAAACTTTCGATCCCCACTGTACATAACAAACCACTATGTGATAGCAGTGGACAGGTGATAGGTACTCTTTATGGATACATTGGGGGTCTAATAGACCTTAAAGTCTCCCCTACCCTTCAAAGCATGTAACCGAAAAGAGACTGCTCTGAAATCAGAAGTGACAAAATCACCATCGCATCTGGTTTCATTCTGGATAGAGATCAAGGAATGGATGTTCCTCTGTCTTCTCCTGCCTGCCATTTTGAAGTCCTCATATGTGGTCCAGGGCCCCGGTAAGAGCAGGAAAGCCCAGTAACCAAGCAGGTGGGTCATATGTTGCCCGCATTGAAAAACGATCGGCAGCTATACAGCTGCCAAATCACTTTCACCTTACAGCTGGGAGACATATGAGGAAACTAGCCACAAGCTGATGCTTAACCCTTCAAAAAGCTTAACTAGTCAAAGAGGTATTAACCTCCTTGGCGGTATGATTCCTTCTGATTTTTTGTGCTGAAAGCGGTACCATTTTTTCGCATGGAAATAGTTTTTTATTGTAGGCTGTAATTTTTAGGAAAATTTCCCCACAAATCATCACTCAATTCTGTAAGTGGTTCTGATTTACTATCGCTGTTCTCTAGCCGGTCTAAAACCGCTTTTGACGTAAAGGGACGCTTTTTGGACGCCATGGACTTTTCTAAGTTTCCAGGCAGAAAGAACAGACAAAATGCAGGCAGGGCACAGGGCAAAGCACTAGGGACAATATGTATGTGAAATGGGATGAAACAGCAATGTTTTACTATTTAAAATTGAAAAAAAAATAAATGACTTTTACATTTTTTAAATTTCCCGCCGGCGGCGCCCGTACGTCCCGACGTCACGGGGACCGGAACACAGAAGCCGGATGCCGGCATCGGCCGGAGGAGATGGCCGGGGACGCTGCAGGGGACACATCGTGGGAACGAAGGACAAGGTAAGTGCTGCAGGGACCCCCAGAGCAGCGCCGCATGGTAAGCTCGGGGTTACCGCTTGTGGTATAGAAATTCTACCCCGAGCTACACTCGGGAAAACCGCCAGGGAGGTTAAACCCAGAAACAAAACAAAAAACAATGCTGTCAACATATTTAAAAATTGGTAAGCTGCAATAATATTAAATTTTTAAGACTTTTTCCTTTATTTTCACCTGGTGATTTGGCCACACACTTCCAGAGTGAAGAAGCAATGGAGACACCTATGGACAGCAGCAGTGTGTCTGGGGTGAAGGTAGTGTTAGATGCACTAGCAGATTTAGATGGCCTTGACATCCTTTAAGTAATAAATGGTTTGTCTTAACCCTTTAACTGTCACTTCTGCTAGACAGCTTGGTCAATTAAAGTTGAAAAATAACAGACTGGCCGGATAAACAGTGAAAACAAAGGAATGAAGGTCTAAAAAAGGAAAACTAATGCAGCCACCAAATCTAAGAATTTGTAAGCTGCAATATAATACATTTCAGTTTTCATATCACTGTTAAAAGATAATGTAGCATTTGAACTGGGTACCTGCATATCGTTACTAACAAATGAAAATAGCCCTCATTTGGCTCTTAAAGGTGTTACTAAACCCAAGACCCTGAATTCACTATATCTGGTCTCCCATGGTACACACAACATGGAAATGCAATTATTTTAGTAAATATAAACTGCTAAATACCTTTTCTCATCAGAAGTTAGAGCAGTCTTGTGACTTCAGCAGAGTACTGGTTAAAGCTTGTAGGAGGAGTTTTCTTTCTGCTCTGCTCTTATTGGTCCTGTGCTGATCACATGCACTCTCCCAAGAAAAAGAAAAAGAAAAAAAAAAACACCTCTCTAGCAATACACACTGAGCATGTGCAAGTGACTATGGATTCAGTCTGTATCAGGTGGTAATTTCAACAAGAGGAGAGGCAGAGAAGACAGGATAAAACAGCCTTTTTACACAATGCAGAGGATTAACCCCTGAGTGAGTATAACAAGAATGCTTTACTGCATATACAGACTGATTTTACGGTTGTGGGTTTAGTAACACTTTAAGGCACTAGTTGTGTATTGCTGCTTGAGGCTCCATGCACACTAGCAGTTTATTTGTAAGCTAAAACCGCTGGATATAAAAATGATGGTAATAGTGTTTTAGTAGTGTTTAGAAGCATTTATTTATTACAGGTACTTATATAGCGCCAATTTACACAGCGCTTTACATACAGTATATATTGTACATTCACATCAGTCCCTAACCCTCAAGGAGCATACAATCTAAAAAGTATAGGAGTGTACGCGTTTTATTAGCTTTTATACAGTACATGTAGGGGGAAAAAAAAAAGCTAGCAAAAATCTGTAAGGAGCGTTTTATTAGCAATTAGGAGTATTTAGTGTTTTTTTCTGCCAGAAAAATGCTCTCAACTACAAAAACAATCTTTTTCTGCTCATAAATGCTGAAGCTTGAAAAATGCTACTAGCTTAAAATAGTGTGCATAGACACATAGCATTTTTTTTCTGTTCTTAGAAATTAAATGCTATTAACAGCTTCTAGGAGCTAGTGTATATGGAGCCTTAAAATGTACACAAGTATGGGTCGCATGTACAGACGGTCAGATTACGGTTTATTGAAGGAGGTTATTTTATTTGGGTTTACAAGTTTTAAGAGAGATTTGAAGTGGCCTTTGCTAATAGCAGAGCACACAGTAATCCCTACTTAATATTCCTTAACCACTGCAGGTGCAGGTTTCCGTTCTTAAAAGGAGCCCGCATTTTCAGGTTGTGCACACTCCCTGGGAGTGTGCGCGGCACTGTGATTCGGTGCCCTCTGTGTCCGGAGGAGACAGCGGAACACCGATCGCTGTACAAGACCTCTGTGTGAGGTCCTGATCATGTGATCACTGATTGACCAATCAGTGATCACATGAATAGTAGTAAGCAAGATGTCGGTTCTGACATCATTGCTTACTACTAGTGAAATCTGAATGATCACAGAGATCACATGGTACAAGGCTATTCACAACAGCCTTGTACCATGTGACAAGCTGTGACCAATCACATCTCTCACAGTATTTCTCAATGGCTGCAAGAATGCAGCAAGAGAGAAGGAGAAATGATTGCTTTTACAGCCTTTATGGGTGTAAAAGCAATCCGTGTGAAAAAAAAATATATATATATATCACCCCCCACAAGTAGTACAGTGTCACTATGGTGACAGTATATTAAAAAACAAAAAACAAATATAAAAAAATTATAAAATAAAAAATAAATGGTTTAAATTATAATTTTTGCTTATAAACTAATTTGGTTTTTTTTTTTTTTTTTTACTAAAAAGTCAACTGAATAAATTTTGGCCAAGATTTATGAAGAAACATTATTTATTTGCAAAATTTTATAAGAAAAGCATTTTTTTTTCAAAATGTTTGGTCTTTTTCATTTATATAGCAAAAAAAATAAAAATCCCAGTGGTGAATAAATACCACCAAAATAAAGTTTTATCTGTTTCAAAAAAATGCTAAAAAGCTCATATGAGTACAGTGTTGCATAACCGCTCAACGTCATGCAAAGTGTGATAGCACTGAAAGCTGAAAATTGGCCTGGACAGGAAGGGGGTAAAAGTGTCCGGACTTAAAGTGGTTAAATAACCATATAGAAATAACACAAACAAAATCATAATATGTACTACCTGTGAAAAGTTCTTGATTACATATTTCCACCTGATATATGGTGTTCTGCACAGAAAAAAAACAAAAACAGTGAGGTTCACACATTACTACACCACTTTGGTCAAGGCATTGAACCATTACCATTACATTGCTAGTTGCAAAGATGGGTGTTACAATCAATACCAAATTAAAAAAGAAAAAAGCGCCACTTACAAAAAACACCAAAGCAGCATATCCCACCCGAAATAAATTTTGGCAACAATAATCCTAACTAGAAAATCTACAATTTCTGGGGAAATTGTGTAAAGTGTTCTTGCTACAACCTTTACCAAATGATTGATGAAATGTAAGCAGTGCACATTGCAAGCCTGATAGTGAGAAATGCATTTCAGCTTGTATTTTGAAGCTCACAGTCCAGCCTGGTGAGTCATCGGCCTCTTGAGTGACCTTTGGTTGCTATAGCAACTCACTCAGTCAGAAATGTTAGAAGTGCTGTTCTAAACACACTGCTGCAACTTGCCAACTTCACTGGCGATTGCCATCTTCAAACACTTGTAGTTTTAAAAGTATAAATGCTACAGCATGATCAATGTTGCCCTGATGATCAATGTAGCCCCAGCATTGCCACCTGTCAGTGTCCATCAGTGCCTTATGTCAGTGCTCATCAGTGCCTCATGCCAGTGCCCTTCAGTGCCACATCAGTGCCACATATCAGTGCCTACCAGTGCACATCAATGCCACATATCAGTGCCCATCTGAGCTGCCTTTCAGTGTCACCCATCAGTGCCAGTCAGTGCCACCTATCAATGCCAATCAGTGCCAGTCAGTACCACCTATCAGTGCCAGTCAGTGCTGCCTATCAGTGTGCATCAGTGCCACCTATTAGTGCCAGTCAGTGCCGCCTATCAATGCCGTCTACCAGTGCCATATATCAGTGCCATGTATCAGTGCTGCCTTTCAGCGCCCATCAGTGATGCCTGTCAATGCCCATCAGTGCCACCTACCAGTGCCTCCTCATCAGTGCCCATCAGTGCCACCTATCAGTGTCCATCAGTGCAGCCTATCAGTGCCCATCAGTGCAGCCTCATTAGCGCACATCAGTGAAGGAGAAAAGTCACTTATTTACAAAGTTTTATAACAAAAACTAAGAAAAAACATTTTTTTTCAAAATTTTCAGTGGTTTTTGGTTTGTTTAAGAAAAAATAAAAAACCCAGAGGTGATTAAATACCACCAAAATAAAGCTCTATTTGTCACAAAAAAATGATAAAAATTTCATATGGGTACAGTGTTGCATGACTGCGCAATTGTCATTCAAAGTGCAACAGCGCTGAAAGCTGGAAATTGGCCTGGGCAGGAAGGGGGTAGAAGTGCCCTGTAGGCAGGAAGGGGGTATAGGTGCCCTGTAGGCGAGGGGTTAATAACACAACATTACCACCTGGAGGTTTCTTGAATTTCGATTCTATACTTGTATATTTGGAGAGGCTGCACCAGCTACTTCCTGAGATGACAGCAGACACTTAAATTGCCACATAACAAAGTGCTGGGAGGATTACATGAAGGAAAAATGAAGGCTTTGTTAAAGCAGAATACCCCCCCCCCCCCCCCCCCTAACCTTTGTAGTTAAGAAGGGCTGTCATTTTACAGGCGGTTGCCGTGGTCCTGCTCCTGTGTCCAGCTATGGCAGGAAAATTCAGTTGAGAGATCTCATAAGCACACTGGTGACAGTTATCAGCAGAGGCATGATTTGAATTTTACTGGCTGAACCTGCTCATTTGCATATCTTTGCAAAGGATTCTGGGAAATGGGTTTTGCCACCGCAGGGTTGATCAAATCTGAATTATTTGTGTTTTTAGATGGTTTATAGAGCCAGAAAGATTTGGATGTGAACATACAAGCCAAAAGAAAGATTTTAATGTAAAATTCAAATTTGACTCTCCATAGGTTGATATTTTGGTAGTTCGAGGTTACTTAGTAGTTGGAGAGGATGGGAAAGCTCAGTGACCAGGTGAAGGATCTCTCTGGGGCCAACTCAGTGACACTGAGGTGAGGATTTCTCTAAGTGGAAGTTCATTGATACTGATGCAAGGATCTTTCTGATGGATGTACAGTGATTACTGACAGGAGTGATACCAACATTAGGATCTCTCTGGGGAGTTCAGCAATACTGACATATAATGAAGAGGATCTGATCTAATGAAGTTCAATGATACTGACATATGAGGATGTCACTAGAGAAGTTCAGTGACACTGAGGCAATAGAAACTTCTCTGAGCCTAGAACCCCATTCCGGAACACTTGGAAGCTGATGGTTGTTCCCTGTGCCTCTCATTTTTAAGTGTTTTTGCATTTGAGACCCCTTACTGTTATCTCACATATATATTACTAGAAAATCTACAATTTCTGGGGAAATTGTGTAAAGTGTTCTTGCAAGTAACCTTTACCAAGTAATGATGAAATGTAAGCAGTGCACATTGCAAGCCTGATAGTGAGAAATGGATTTCAGCTTGTATTTTGCAGCTCACAGTTAGCCTGATGACTCAGCTGCGTGAGTCATGTTTGGTTGCTATAGCAACTCACTCAGTCAGGAATGTCAGCATGCCTGTTCTAAACACACTGTTTAAACTTGCCAACTTCACTGGAGATTGCCATCTTCAAACACTTGTAGTTTTAAAAGTATAAATGCTACTGCGAAGAGCTTGGTATTGCAAGAATCACAAGAAAATGAATTTGATGTATAGTATGTCTCTGAAAGATAAAAAATGAAGGCACAGTCGCAGTTTAAAAACGTTCCTTAAAATTTCAGGTATCTAGAGTGGAGTTTCAATGAAAGTCAATGGGAGGGGTGAGTTGCAAACAAATGGTGATATTCTGAAAACTATCAGGAGTATGTCCTAGCCGTGAACATTTTTAGTGACAGCAGGGTTAGCTGAACGTTTTGATATAAGATATGTGTAGGTGGGCTTGAAAATGACAGACTGATGGCAGTTTACAAATCATGTTCTGATTTTTCCTTCTACACTCTAGATTTGTCACTTCTCACTCTAATTGCTCCATTCATTCCTATGGGAAAATTTCTCCACAAAAACCGCGATATTTCGTGAACGATTCGGCGAAACGTTCCACAAAGTAATAGCACACCAGCAACAGCGCTTGTGCTCTGGGAGCAATGAACCCGATGTCCAAATAGATATGGTGATGTTTCAGATACTTCCAGATAATAATAATCACAGACAAACAACTTTGCAGCCCAAGCTCTTATGATGAACTTCTCCACTCTTTCTCATACCTCCATGAGAGCATGCAGTACACTCAGGGACAAAAAAGAGAACATAATGGTGCAATACGTTTTTTTCATTTATCTCTTTAATAAAAAAGGTATAAGGAAACTCACAAACAAGGTGTCCAACAGACACCAGCTTCAATTGCAAAACAAGGTGAGATACAGTTACCGCTCACCGCGGATCTCTCCCATACAGCACAGAACAACAAGGCTCTCTAACGTCCGCATCGAGTATGCCACGCCCAACCGGTTTCGTCACACAGACGTCATCAAGGGGCGGTACCTGTATCTCACCTTGTTTTTGCGATTGAAGCTGGTGTCTGTTGGACACCTTGTTTGTGAGTTTCCTTATACCTTTTTTATTAAAGAGATAAATGAAAAAAACATATTGCACCATTATGTTCTCTTTTTTGTCCCTGAGTGTACTGCATGCTCTCATGGAGGTATGAGAAAGAGTGGAGAAGTTCATCATAAGAGCTTGGGCTGTAAAGTTGTTTGTCTGTGATTGTTATTATCTGGAAGTATCTGAAACATCACCATATCTATTTGGACATCGGGTTCATTGCTCCCAGAGCACAAGCGCTGTTGCTGGTTTATAATCTGACCAGCCATTAGCTCTGGTGAGTTCATTTAATCTCCTTTGGTGGTGGATTTTTCACAATTGGTTCAAGTCACTGAAGATATATTTTTTGGACACTAATTTATGTTTGGACACTATAATTATTTATTTTAAACACTAAATGTTTTTGGATGATGATATACACCTTTGTATAAGTTTGTTATTAGCGCATACCTTTTAATTAGGCAAAGATGGGTGTGTATGGGAAACAGTGGGGTAGATTTACTAAGACTAGAGCACTCGGAATCTGGTGCAGCTGTACATGGTAGTGAATTGTCTTCTACCTTCAGCTAGTTCAATAAAGCAATATAACCAGGAAGGTGATTGGTTTCTATGTGGATTTGCACCAGATTTTGCACTCTCTAGTTTTAGTAATAACCCCCAGTATGTTTATGAAGCTCTGACATCTGTAACCTTAAAACCAAACTCCCATCGACATTCCTAAAGCTCGCATAGAGGACATGTTTTAAAATACTACAGAACCTGTTAAACACTGGTAATGTAATTTTTAATATAAAAACTGAGACCAGAGGGAGCAAACATCAGCAAGATTTTGAGTATTGATCAGACCCAGGCTGGCGATACCTGTGAGCTCCTTAGAAGTTCCTGCTCACGGTTACATGTTTAACCCTTTCCCGCCGGCGCCTCATTGTCCTTTAAGAGTTCCAGAAGCCGGGACGGGCAGGGTTTAGGGATCATGTGACCGCCGTGACACGTCGTCACGACGGTCACAAGATCAGGAAATGTCCCGATCGCAAGAGGAGACTGGGACCTTTCCACGAGTACCGTACGTGTGCTGGGAGCGCACAGGGCACGCGCTCTCAGCACATATGTATTTTGTATACTGAACGAAAATGTTCGGTCGCTCGGCATCTAGGCCCAGATGCTGGGAGGCCGCACATTTGTGTGCAACCGGCATAAAGGGGTTAAGAAATTAAAAAATGTACCATGCCAAAGTTAGCTGCGTGCTGACAACTTTAAACTATAGCCATTAGAAGAGTGGGTGATGTGTGGCATAAGTTTCTAAATGCCAGGATAGTAGAAGCAACCCCACTAATGACCCCTTTTTGGAAAGTAGACACTCCAAGGTGTTTGCTAAGGGGCATGGTGTGCATATTGCAGATTTTATTTGTTGCTACAAGTTTTTGGAAAATGAAGGAGAAAAAAAATGAAACATTTTTTTTTCTTTTCTTTTTTAAAACCCTGTGACGAAAAAAAATGGTATATGAAATATGCTCACCATGCCTCTTATCAAATTTCTTGGGGTGTTTACTTTCCAAAAAGGGGTCATTTGTGGGGGGGTGTTTGTACTATCCTGGCATTTTAGGGCCTCCAAAACGGTGATAGGTAGTGAGGGAGTGATATGAGGAAATATGCCCTTTGAAAGCCTGAAGGTGGTCATTGGATTTTGGGGGCCTCTATGTGGCTAGGCTGCCAAAACGTCTCTCACATGTGGTATCCCCATACTCAGAAGTAGCAGCAGAATGTGTTTTGGTGTGTTATTCCACATATATCCATGGCATGTGTAAGTAATACAGTATATCTTTTAAATGAAAACTTGGTGTAAAAAAAAAAAAAAAAAAAATCTTCCATGGACAACATTCCTCCCAGCAAATTCCTTGGGGTGTCTACTTTCCAAAAAGGGGTAATTTGGGGGGGGGGGTTGTCCTGCCCTGGCATTTTACCACCTGAAGAACTGTGTTAGGCAGTCAGAAAGTAAAAGCTGCGTAAATTACAATGTACTGTATATACACCATAATTTGTAGATGCTATAACTTTCACACAAACCAATTAATATGCATCTATTGGGATTTTTTTTACCAAAAGACATGTAGCAGATTAGGTTTTGGCCTATATGTATTACTAAAAATTTGACTTTATTGGATATTTTTTATAACAGAAAAAGTAGAAATTATTTGGGGGAGGGGTGGGGGTCTTTTTTCATTTATATCACAAAAATAAAAACCCAGTGATGTTCAAATACCACCAAAAGGAAATCTCTGTTTATGTTATAAGAAGGACAGAAATTTCATTTGGGTACAGCATTGCATGACCACGCAATTACCTGTTAAAAAAACACAGTGGCGAATAGGAAAAAAATGGCCAAGCCGGGAAGGGGGGCGGGGGGATACCTTCAGGGGCTAAAGTGGTTAAGCAGTGTAAAATACACTTAACAGCAAAAGTTTAAAAAATAAGATTAAAGGTGGCCATAGATGGACTGCAATTCATCTAATTCAGCAGGGACTGGCCAAATTTCGATCATCTATGACCATTCCCATTCAAGAGCAGTCAGTCAATCTAAAGACCAACAGTCAATCTAAAGGCCAATTGGAAAATTGTGCATCGATCAGCACATCAGCAGCGCTGATTAGTGTATTCTGAGAGTCCCCATTGTCAGAATACAATAGTAGGGAGGATTCCCTCATCTACCACGAATGTGTGGCTAGGGGTATGGGCGCTTTTTTTATAAAGATCCATCCATGGGCAGCTTTAAGCCTGGCTTACACTTGTGGCTGGGGAATGTAGAGAGGAGCATTTAGCAGTTTACCTAGAATTCAAGTGATTGTAGTTTTCAGAATGAGAATATAAATGACAAGTACATAGACAGGCGTAGCTAAAGTAAGGAGGGGGGGGGGTCCCCAGAGCTGGTCTAAGGTGCAGCAGCTAGCGCTTACAGCCTCCAAGCACCAGAAACAACACAGCCCCTGCTGCTGCCCGTCAGGTTGTAGAAACTGGCAATTCTAAGTGAATTACTTAAGTAGTTCAGAGGCTCTCCCTAGGTCACATGATCTAGCTGAAGGTGGGCTTCTCTCTCTGAGCTGCCTGGTCCAGTGAGTGCATTATGGAGGGGGGAGAACTGCACTGGATAAGATCAGATATGTATTTGAGGAAGAGATTAGTACTAAGGAGAAGGCGGAAGGAGAGATCTCCACTTAGGGGGGATATCTGAACTGGGGCAAATCTGTATTGGTCTAAAGCTGTCCATCGATGGATTGAAATTCTCATTCGCTTGTCAAAATCTGTGCCATTGTCACTACTTTTGTCAGCCTTGTAACAGAAGGAAGGTGCCCCCATTCCTACAGTAAACTATGGCTACCAGGGCAGCTGCCCCTCCCGCCCACCCCTTGTCTAAGCCCTGACTGACATATGTTAGTACGTACACCGTGAATAGGTGCGTTTCAAGACCCACCTCGTTATTGCATTTTTTTCATGGTGTGCTTACCAATTTTTCTCTGTACTCCGAAGGATGACCCCCCCCCCCTCCTTCCAAGATAAAAATAAATAATAATTTTATATATATATATATATATATATATATATATATATATATATATATATATATATTACATATATATATATATATATTACATATACACATACAGCTGTGCACATAATGCTATCATTTCCTATTGTTGAGTATAGGGTTTCAAGCTCCAAGGTAGTATAGCATGTTCATCTGTAGAAAACAGCACAATGTATTCCAAACATTTACATGCAGTTGTAAATATCCCTAGTCCAGTGCAGACAAGGGAAGCACATACACACAATGATTAGGTCATGCAAGACTTTTTACCTGGGATAGCTGTCTCTATAGATCAGTGTTGGACAGAAGAGAAAATACAGGTAACTGGAAAATTGTGGCAGTTGAACCTCTTTGCCTGTAGGAAGAAGTACATGGGAGATATTAAGTCTACATCTATGAAAGCATGTGCCATGCCCTATACCAAAAGGCACGACTTTTGTGTCTGCATTAATAACAAGCCTTAAACACTAGCACTATAACAGTAGTTCTTAATGTACAGTTCACCAAATAGGCAGAACTTGGGTAGCATGTGAACATGCAAAAAAACCTGGATTACACCTGCAGTACCCTACATGGTTAATGGCACCCCAAACAAGATGCACAATTTTGCATACAAATAAAACCTGCAATTCTCAAAAAGATACTGGAGCTTGTTTGTCATGCGTAAGGCAATCCATTAAAAATGAATAAGCTGCTCTATGTGCAAAGACACGCATATGGAATTATTTATATCAGGTGTTTGTTGATCCCCTATAGTCAAGGAGTCAAAGGATCTGGTAAGCCTCCAATTTGTCATTACAGTGGTGCAGTATTGATGTTGGTAGCTATATTTGAATGAAGATTTTCAACTACTCGTCACAGAATACGGGGACTATTCTATACATCCTATAAAAGGACTGTTCCATATATGTTAAATCTTATTTGCACTTCAATTTCTGGCAATGGTTCACTATTGAGCACTTATTTTTATCTGTCCTTCATAGGATATATATTAATTGTATATCATTTATGAGAATGTTTTATTTTCATTTATACTTCAGTTAGCACAACACTAGAGATTTATTTGGATTTGTGATGTAGAGATAATATCCTCTTGGTGTGTTTGCTGCTTTGTGCACAATTAGGTTTGGGTATTTGCAGGCTTTTTGATTATATTTGAAAGCTGTCAAATCGCAAGACAAGTCACTCCAGTGTAAACCAGGGCTAAGGCTAGGTTCTCAGCAGTGCTGTGAAATGTTTAACTGATTTTCCATGTCATTTTGTAGCGTAGCTGCAGAGCTACTTCGTGCATTTTTGATACTTTAATGAGTGGTTTATTACTACGACTCATCCCTGCTGTCTGCCAGAAGAGTGTAGGATTCCACTCTGACAGCAGAGTGTAAACAAAAGAGCCGGCATTAACCGCTTGCCCTCCAGAATATTTATCCCCCCCCTTCCTGACCTGGCCATTTTTTTGCTATTAGGCATTAGGCTATTAGGTGTTATTTCAACTGGTAATTACGCGGTCATGCAACGCTGTACCCCAAAAAAATGTATGTCCTTTTTTCACACAAATAGAGCTTTCTTTTGGTGGTATTTGATTACCACTGCATTTTTTATTTTTAGTGATATGAACTAAAAAAATACTGGAAAAAAAACAAAAAAACATTTCTACATACTTACCTGTAAATCTATTTCTTGGAGCACATCACAGGACACAGAGCAGGCTATTCATGACTATGTGGGTTACAGGTCACCTATAGGTGAATGGACACTGGCCGACCAATCACAGAGGAGGTCCTCCCCTATATAACCCCTCCTATACAGGAAGTACCTCAGTTTTTGTAGCAAGCAATGACATTCCAGAAAGAGGAGCGGAACCTCTGTGTCCCGTGATGTACTCAAGAAATTTTACAGGTAAGTATGTAGAAAACAAATCCAATTTTCTTTATCGTACATCATGGGACACAGAGCAGGCTGTTCATGACTATATGGGATGTCCCAAAGCAATAAGAAATTTGAGGGGAGGGTGACACCATGATAGCCACCATCAATAATCCCTCAGGACCAACTCAACCCTCCGTAAAACACTGCGGCCAAAGGCAGAATGCTCTGCTGCTCTGACATCTACCTGGTAGAACCTTGTGAATGTGTGAACCAAAGACCATGCAGCGGCCTTGTAAACCTGAGCCACTAAAGCCTGATGGCAGATTGCCCAAGATGATTCCACACTCCTGGTGGAGTGTGTCTTCACCCGAAAGGGTGGAACTTTACCTTTCAAACCATAGGCTTGAATGATCAATTAGCAGGTCCAGTGAGAAATAGTTGCCTTGGATGCCGCCTGGCCCTTCTTGGCCCCCTTGGCAGCACAAATAGAGCATCTGACCTCCTGACTTGTGCTGTCGCCTTCAAGAAGACCTTATAGCACAAACCACATCCAAGGTATGCAGAGATCTCTCTCTTGCTGACAGAGGCCTAGGAAAGAATGAAGGCAGAACTATGTCCTGACTGAGATGAAAGCTAGAAACCACCTTTGGTAAAAAGCACGGATGAGGTCGCAATGCTACCTTATGATGCAAAACCAGAAATGGAGCTGCCAGCTCTATCTGGCAGAGAAACGACACCCTTCTCTCAGAAGTGATTGCCACTAGAAACATCACCTTACGAGTCAACAGGACCAGTGGAATCTCTCCAATAGGTTCAAATGGCAGCTTTTGCAAAACCTTCAAAACCAGGTTCGGGTCCCAAGGATACAAAGGCAACCTAACAGGAGGAGCCATACGCATCACTCCTTGTAAAAAAGTGCAGACCAAGGAGTGAGGCGCAATGAGCCTCTGGAAAAATTAGCTAATGCAGAAACCTGGCCCTTAATGGGACCAACAGCCAAATTCTTCTGCAACCCTGTTTGAAGACAACAGAATCCTGCCAATCACATACTTTCGTGGGTGCCATTTGTGAACCTCACAACCGGCAATGCAAGTCTTACAGGTTCAGTAATAGATGTTCCTAGAAACTTCCTTTCTAGCACCCAACATGATGGGGCAGACAGAATCCAACACTCCCCTATCCTTCAGGATCTGGGTTTCAATAGCCAAGCCATCAAATTTAGTGACCGTAAAGCAGCGTGCAATATAGGACCTTGAGAGAACTGTCAAGCTGATATGGCAAGGCCCACAGCCCGTCTACTGCCATCTTCATGTCTGCGTACCAGGCCTTCAGAAATCAGAATCACCAGAAAAGACTCCTCCCGAATCCTGCGTAAGAGATGCTGCAGCAGCTGGATCGGAGAAAAGGTATAAATCAGCAAGAACTGGTTCCCAGGAATCACTAAAGGCATCTACCCCTGCCGCGCGAGGGTCCCTTATCCTGGACACAAAAAGACCAACCTTGTTGTTGAACCTGGATGCCAATAGAGCTACATCCAGGCAACCCCATTTCTGGCAGATTTCCTTGAAAACATTGGGATACAAAGCCCATTCCCCTGGAATCAACTACCGGTAATAATCCGCCTGACAATTTTCCACACCTGGAATGAACACTGCTGACAGACTTGGAACACATCTCTCTGCCCAGGTCAGAATGTAGTTCACTTCCTTCTGAGCACCTCAACTCCTGGTACCACCCTGGTGGTTGATGTATGCGACTGCTGTGGCATGTCGAACTGGACCCTTACAGGCCAACCGTGAAGCCTGGATGTCCAATATCTCAGAGCCAGCCTCACTGCTCAAAGTCCCAGGACAATGATTGGAAAAAAACACTTTCCCATGGAAGCCATGTTCCTTGAATTGTACCCACCAACCTGAAAGGCTTGCATCAGTGGTTACCAACCTCCACACCACTGGCCGAAAGGATCTTCCCTTCTCTAAATTGTGAGCTATCAACCACCAATTCAGGCTCTGCTGCACCTCTGGAGACAGAGATATGCAGCAATCCAGGGCCGGAATCTTTTTGTTCCAAACAGACAGAATGTACCTTTGCAGCGGTCTGTAGGGGAATTGAGCATAGGGAATAGCCTCAAACTAGGACACCATCTTCCACAGCAACCTCATACAGAGGCGAATTGAAGGATGCCTTTGGCCTTCAAACTGCAAACCTCGTTCCTCAGGGCGCAATGTTTCTCTGAAGGCAGAAATACCTTTGCTTGAACCGTATCTAGGTCCATCCCCAAATACTCCAGGCTCTGCACTGCTTCCAGGGCCGACTTCTTGAGGTCGAGCACCAAGTCCAGCTGTTCCAGGATCTGCATTGTAAAGACCAATTCCTGCTGCAGATCTGGCACTGACTGATTTCTGAGCAAGAGATCATCTTGATGGCCTGTGGCCAATACTCCCAGAGTTCTGAGTAGCCCCTACACTGGAGCAAGAATTTTTGTGAAAACTCTGGGAGCCGTGGCCAGCCCAAACAGTAGTGCTATGAACTGAAAACACCAAGCCCCTACTGCAAACTGCAGAAATCTTTGGTGAGGAATGAATATCGGTACAAGCAGGTATGTGTCCTTGATGTCTATGGATGTCAAAAAGATCTCCCTCCTGTAGGTTATGCACTACTGACTGAACCGATTCCATATGAAACTATCGGACATATAGGAACTGATTTAGCCCTTTTGAGGTCCAAAATAGGCCTTACATGCCCATTTGGTTTTGGAACTGTAAACAGGTTTGAGTAAAACCCCTGAAACCTCTCACTGGAACTTCTGTGAATACTCATTGAACCATTAGGCAATCTAGTGCCTGAAATAAAGTTCTTCTTTTCTCTGGATTCAATGGTACATTTGATCTTAGAAACCTGAGAGGGGAAATATCCGAAAATCTAGTCTGTACCCCAGAGGAATCGTGGAAATTACCCATTTGTTTTGGATTAAAGCCCTCCATGCAGCCACAAAATTCAAAAGCCTTCCTCCCACCCATACAAGTGGGGGCACCCCTTCATAAGTAGGTGGAATTTGGATCTGTCTTAGATGACATTTGCCCCCCCAGGGCCGCCTTGGGTTTTCATTCTGAGATCTACCCCTGGAGGCTGGGACCTGTGTGTGGTAAACGACTGTCTGGTAGATGAGGGCCCAGCAACCGATGCCACTTGAAATCTTTTGGATGTATTTGTCCTAATCTTCCCCAAACAGCCATTCCCCATGAAAGGGAAAACCTGCCAACAATTTTTTGCATGGTAGTTCTGCTCACCAACTCTTTAGCCACAAAACCCTAAGCATGTGCACTGATAAGAGGGCCAAGCGAGAAATTTACTGAATTGAATCCTTAAGAGCATTAACCATGAAACACAAAAGGATGCAGAACATCCTCCAAATCCTCGGCCAACATTCCCCCTGCACCGATGGTCTTCCAATCCGTTGCTTGACGTGGTCAAAAAGACTCTGGCAAATGCCAATAGCTGCCACAGCTGCGCAGCAGAACCTGCCAGGAAGAAGGAGGCCTTAAGGAGAGACTCCAGCTTCTTATCTGCTGAGTCCTTGAAAGCCTGTTCATTATCCACAGGACATGTTAAAGATTTATTCAGGGATAAAACAGCTGCACCCACTACAGGCAACCCCTATTTCTCAACACATTTTTGTTCCATGGTGTACAAAACAGAAAACCTCTTTGGTGGAAAAAAAAACCCTGTCTGGGTGATCCCCGTCAGCATATATAATTTACTCCAGAAGAGGATGCACCGGAAAGGCCCGAGTACTCTGTGGGGGCTTCAAAGAGCCCAGGGAAGAATAAGTAACTTCAGAGGTTTGGATCCAGACCGTACCATATCAGTAAGGTCTTGGACTAAAAATCTCTGAGACTGGGAGGCAAAGCCCTCATGCTTCTCCTCTGGCTGTGACTTAGACAGAAATTCTACTGCCTAACCTTCCTTCAGCTCTTCCTCATCCTCAGGCTCCACCCATTCCTGCTCCAGTATTGGTGGTTCTAGTGGTGGGGATCTACCCCACTTCTTAGTCTCCTGAGAAAATTATGCAATCATGCCAGTGATTTTATCTTCTAAACCCACTAAGGCTGAAGCAAGATCATCCTTGGTTACATATGCTGAGGCAGAAGCCCCAGTAGTAGCTACAATGCCAGATAGACACAGCAGCTCAGACTACCCAGTCACTTCTGGTCTGTCAGGAGAGGATATTACAGCGGACATTCGACTATGTTCCTCAGGACATGGTGGCGGTACATCAGTGGCCTTTCCTGCTGCACCTCCCCCACTCCACTTTCTGGAAGACATCACTTCCAGTGCCGCAAACCTTTGCACCTCCAATAGTAAACACAGAACACAATGATACAGTTATGCAAGTAGTGTGCTGAAGTAAAAACACTCAATGCAAATGCTGCCTTATAAGCCACCTAGGGCAGCTCCCGACTGACCGGTCCACGCTTCCCCCTCAGGGGAGTACTCACATGCCCCTACTAAATAGCCCCTACTGCATAGCCTGCTCTTTGTCTTGGCCACAAGAGATTTCTCAGCAGCAGCCCATGTGTGTCCTGGCCTCCAGATAAACAAAATATGGCCGACTTCTGTTTCTAGCCCCACTCCCTCTAGTGGCCAAAAACAAAAAGAGCATGCACATCTCGGGAACAACAGTGAGCACTCCCCCTGGTGGAAACTCAGTCACAACACCTCTCCTTTTCCCTCCAATTTAGAGCTTTGTTTCTCTTTACAGAGAGAAAAAAAAAAAAAAAAGGAGATGTCTTACCATTCCCGCTGCAGGTCCCCGATTTCCGTCAGGCACCAAACTTCACCCATCACGGCAGGTATTGTCATAAATACCTTCAAGGACTCAGTCCCCATACTGAGGGGTAACTGCCTTGGAACCATATAGCACCCAGCTAGAAGCACCTTGGTCAGCTTTAAAACTGAACAGGGTTGCATCTGTGCGGGTTCAGTGCCGTAAGGCTGCATTACAGGCAAAACAGTGTTCTCTATTCTCTCCCTGGACTGACGGGGGCAGCAGGGGGGGGTGTAGTTATGTTCATAATCCGAAATAGAGAGCGATGTAAAGTTACGTCGCTTTGCCCAGAGCTGCTACTCGCCTGCACAATGCGGGCAGGCGGTCAGCAAGTGGTTAACACCTTCCTGCCCGGCCTATAGCAGATTGATGGCTTGGCGGGACACACCTCTTAACTGGGTGTCATAGGACGTCCTATCAGAAGGAGCCGCATATCGGCGCGATCTGGCATCATGATGTATCACTACACCGGCCCATTGCCAGTGTCCTGTGACCAATCACAGCAGATCACATGTCAATTGTATACAATAGATGGCTTCCTGTCAATTGTGTTGTTAGCTGTGATTGGTCAAACCAGTCACATGGTACATACAGGGCCAATCACAGCCCATCTGTATCATGTGATGAGCTTTGCCCAATCACAGCTAATCAGAACAAAAAACTGAATGAATCAGTTTTATTCAGTAACAATGATTGCAAATACCAATTAAATACATTGGTATTAGCAATCATAATGTGTAAACAAACAAAAAAAAAAATCCTCATCACCTGCCTAGAGTAGTTCACTGTTACTATGGTAACATTGTATTACTTTGGTCACAGTGTGTTGAAAAAAAATAAAATAAATGTAATTAAAAATAAAAAACAAAAAAGTTTGAAATAAAAAAAATGTAATTATTTTTTATTTTTTTTTTTTTTACATACTGTCACCAGTTAGTGTCCCTGATCACTGCCACACCAGTTATATAATAATTCTGTACTGGACTGCTGACATTATGTAAAAAAAAAAAAAATAATAATAATAATCACATTTTCCTCAAAAATTGTAACAAAATAATTACAACCTCTATAAAACTCACCATGCCTCTTACTAAATATCTTGGACTGTCTATTTTCAGAAAATGGGTAATTTGGGGGGTATTTGTTCTATCCATCAGGATTCAACTTGAGACCAAGTATATACAGTATATGAATTAGATACGTTCCATCCAGTTGGGCTTAATATCGAACTGGATGTGTATTGCTTTATTGATAATAGCTGAATTCCTTCTATGGTATAGTGCGTTTTTATATTTATTTTTTATATTTTATTTTTTATTTATTATACTACTTTATTTTTCATCATGATCATGTTTTATTTTAAAGATTGATCACCCCAGACACAATATTGAAGGATGTTGATCATGTTTGCCAATTTTACCAGGTGGCCATTTTCCCGTTTTCATACGTTTTTCTCATGCAATTTTTCATGCATTTTTTTCATGCATTTTTGAATAAATACATTTTAGTACGAAAAATCTTTTTTTATATATATTTTATTCAAAAGATTTTTTATATATAATTTCCACTAATAAACGGCTTGCATATATTTTTAATACGAAATTCGGATTTTAATTGATATTACGTTTATTTTATGTTTAGTAGTGGATTGACTGCGGACATTTGTGGCATACGTTTTGATGCGATGATACCTCCATTTTTGAAAATACCCTTGTTTATGGCTGTGCATATAAAGTTGCTCAATTCCCCTCTCTTGGGCAACAAAAACAAGGATTATGTCCAGACATATCGTAGATTAATCACGTTTACAGCATTATATGCTGTAGCTTGATATACCCGATTTCGGGTGAGCATTTCAATATACTGCAGGAGATTTGCCATTGCCTGTCATTATAATGTTGATTGCAATTTGCCCCTGGTAAAATGGCGCCGCACATGTGCACTTCACAATCGCAGACATGCGGGCTACGGCAAAATGGCTGCCGTAATGCACATGGGCCAGATACTATATAAATTAAACGGCGCTGCTGTCATGATGGTCCTTGCTCTACCTCAGAAGAAGTGCGTGCGCACGAAACGCGTCAGGGGAGCCTGTGGACGTCATTGACACTACTTCGCCGGTGCCATGTGGAGGCCTGGCGGCCACCTTTGATTTTAAGAGGGTCAGTGGGTCACTTTCACTTGCCACCTGATTACATGTTTTTTACTTTTTTTTTTTTTTTTAAATAAATTGAAGTAATATACTACACTATGAGTATCTCTCTGTGTTCTCTGTGAGGGGTCTCTCTCCCAATTTCACAGCCACAGAGTGATTTCAATCCCAGCCTTGGTTCAATTGAAGAGGAATATCCTATCCTGGGAGCTTCCTGGCCTGCAGGATTTCGCTTTTCCACAAGAGGGCGTTATCATCCATTTCAGCACATATCCAGTTTCTGACCAGAGGGAGAGAGGGGAATCTCCAGGATTTCTTACACACATGCGTACTTCAAATGCACTTCTGGTTAGTTTGCATTCTTTCCATTGACACTGGGAATTAATGAGCACCTTTTCAGGACTATTATTGTGTTGATTTGCATGATTTGATCATTTTACAGCGCTGCATTTTATATGTATATGTTTTACTGAGGATT
Organism: Staurois parvus; assembly: GCF_062004578.1. NCBI lineage: Eukaryota > Metazoa > Chordata > Amphibia > Anura > Ranidae > Staurois > Staurois parvus. The sequence goes on from NW_028318358.1 coordinate 10,814,900, forward strand.
TTTACATGCGTTTATCCTGGATGTTCAGCTGCTGTTTCTTTGAGAGCGCTCACTGTGTGTCTTTTACCTATACAGTACATCAGGATTGATCGATTGTCAGATATACAGTATATACCATGGTTTGGACTCTAAAAAACTTTCCAACATACTAAATAATATACACTAATACGGGGTATTTTCACCAAAAACATTAGTGTACATTTTGACCTAAATTCATGAAGAAAGGTTATTTATAATTATATAACAGAAAAAGAAAAAAGTGGGTTTTTTTTCCGCAAAGGTTTCAGGTTTTTTTAGCAAAAAATAAAAAAAAAAACTCAGTTGTGATTAAATACCACTAGAAAGCTCTATTTGTGTGAAAAAAATGATAAAATTTGTTATGGGTACAAAAAAAGGTTCTCAATACAGTATTAAATTTTTTTTTTTTTTATTTAACCATTTCAATACCAGACAATTTTACACCTTCCTGCCCAGGCCAGTTTTCACGTTTCAGAGCTCTCACACTTTGAATGACATTGCGTGGTCATACAACACTGTACCCAAACTAAAATTTTATCATTTTCTTCACACAACTAGAGCTTTCTTTTGGTGGTATTTAATCACCGCTGGGGTTTTTATTTTTTGCTAAATTAACAAAAAAAAAGACCAAAAATTTTTGTTTCTGTTATAAAAGTTTACAAATAAATAATTGTTCTTCATAAATTTAGGCCGAGATGTATTCTGCTTCATGTCTTTGGTGAAAATAACCCAAATTAGGATGTATTATTTAGTTTGTAGGAAAGTTATAGAGTTCACAAACTATGGCATAGATCTGAATATTGATCAATCCTGAAGTACTGACAGCCAATCTAATTTCTTGAGGTCCAAGAAAGTCAGAATAGTACAGATATCCCCAAATGACCCCTTTTTGCAGAGTAGACAGTCCAACGTACTTCATAAGAGGAATGGCGAGTTTTTTGAAGTTGTATTTTTTTTGTCATAATTTTTCGGAAAATGAAAAAATGAAAAAAATTATTTTCACTATTTTTTTTTACATACTGTCACAGCGGTGAACAGGGGCACTGACTGGTAACAGTATGAAAAGAAAAAAAAAAAATTATAATATATATATATATATATATATATATATATATATATATATATATATATATATATAAATAAATTGTTTATTATTTTTAATTACATTTTTTTAAGATTTTTTTTTCATATTTTACTAAGACCAAAGTAGTACAATGTTACCATAGTAACATTGTACTACTTTTTGGAAATGATCAGTATTTTTTTTTTTTTTTTTTGTGCTTAGCTGAGATTTGGCCACAGCTAATCACATGACATGTGCATGTGACCTGCTGTGACCATTCTCAGCTAGGCACTAGTATACAATGGATGGCATGAATGAAGCCATCCATTGTATACAACTGTCATGTGACCTGCTGTGATTGGTCACAGCAGGTCACATGGTACCGGAAACTGGGGCCGGTACTCAGATCTGTCATCGACCGTGTCCAAGGTACACGGCCGGTGACAGATCGTGCCGCTGTGCGGCTCTGCAACTGCGCATGTGCAGGAGGACATCAAATGGCGTATACCCCAGAAATCTGCAGCACTTTTGCGGCCGCCACACAGCTATAGGCCGGACGGCTAATGGTTAAAAAAAAAAAAAAAAACACTTTTTTTTTAAAGCTTGTTTTGGTCATGAAGGAGTTAGATTCATGACAGTTCAATATACTGTAATAGTGATCTGTGATTGGGTAGAGCTGGTCATATGGTATAGGATGCTGTGATTGGTCCCATGTATCATGTGAGAGCCAATCACAGCTCACCAGGAAGAGAAGTTGTTATGAATCAATCTGATTCATAACAGCTTAACATTGTGATGCAATCACATGATCACCGGAGCCCGTTCACTGGGATCTTTGTTCCGCTGTGTCCCCCAGTGTTGGTAAAGCCAGAGCAATGTATCAGTATGTTGCTTTGCCTGTAGCTGCCACCCATCTGCAGTACATTGCGGGTGGGTGGTCAGGCAGCAAGCGGTTAAACAAAACACAAGATCCACCCACCCCCTCCTTTGGGTCTGGTACATATTTTAAGTGGGAACCCATGCCAAAACACACACACACACACACACACACACACACACACACACACACACACACACACACACACGGACGTGGGTTCCTGCTTAAAATCTGTACCATATATATAGTATCTCACAGAAGTAGTACACTTCTCACATTTTTGTAAAGATTTTATTCTATCTTTTCATGTGACAACACTGAAGAAATGACACTTTGCTACAATATAAAGTAGTGAGTGTACAGCTTGTATAACAGTGTAAATTTGCTGTCCCCTCAACATAACTCAACACACAGCCATTAATGTCTAAACCGCTGGCAACAAAAGTGAATACACCCCTAAGTGAGAATGTCCAAAATTGGGCCCAAAAGTGTCAATATTTTGTGTGGCCACCATTATTTTCCAGCACTACCTTAACTCTCTTGGGCATGGAGTTCACCAGAGCTTCACAGGTTGCTACTGGAGTCCTCTTCCACTCCTCCATGACAACATCACGGAGCTGGTGGATGTTAGAGACTTTGCGCTCCTCCACCTTCTGTTTGATGCCCCACAGATGCTCAATAGGGTTTACATCTGGAGACTTGCTTGGCCAGTCCATCACCTTTACCCTCAGCTTCTTTAGCAAGGCAGTGGTCATCTTGGAGGTGTGTTTGGGGTCGTTATGTTGGAATACTGCCCTGCGGCCCAGTCTCCGAAGGGAGGGGATCATGCTCTGCTTCAGTATATCACAGTACATGTTGGCATTCATGGTTCCCTCAATGAACTGTAGCTCCCCAGTGCCGGCAGCACTCATGCAGCCCCAGACCATGACACTCCCACCACCATGCTTGACTGTAGGCAAGACACTTGTCTTTGTGCTCCTCACCTGGTTGCCGCCAGACACGCTTGACACCATCTGAACCAAATAAGTTTATCTTGGTGTCATTAGACCACAGGACATGGTTCCAGTAATCCATGTCCTTAGTCTGCTTGTCTTCAGCAAACTGTTTGCGGGCTTTCTTGTGCATCATCTTTAGAAGAGGCTTCCTTCTGGGACGACAGCCATGCAGACCAATTTGATGCAGTGTGCAGCGTATGGTCTGAGCACTGACCCCCCCACCCCTTCAGCCTCTGCAGCATTGCTGGCAGCACTCATACATCTATTTCCCAAAGACAACCTCTGGATATGACGCTGAGCACATGCACTCAACTTCTTTGGTCGACCATGGCGAGGCCTGTTCTGAGTGGAACCTGTCCAGTTAAACCACTGTATGGTCTCGGTCACCGTGCTGTAGCTCAGTTTCAGGGTCTTTGCAATCTTTTTATAGCCTAAGCCATCTTTATGTAGAGAAACAATTCTTCTTTTCAGATCCTCAGAGTTCTTTGCCATGAGGTGCCATGTTGAATGTCTAGTGACTAGTATGAGAGAGTGAGAATGATAACACCAAATTTAACACACCTGTGACCTTGTAACACTAACGAGTCACATGACACCGGGGAGGGAAAATGGCTAATTGGGCCCAATGTGGACATTTTGTTGCCAGCGCTTTAGACATTAATGGCTGTGTGTTGAGTTATTTTGAGGGGACAGCAAATTTAAACGGTTATACAAGCTATATACTCATTATTTTACATTGTAGCAAAGTGTCATTTCTTCAGTGTTGTCACATGAAAAGATATAAAATATTTACTAAAATGTGAGGGGTGTACGTACTTCTGTGAGATACTGTATATGCCTGTGGGGTCCTCCCAAAATCAATACCAGACCTATATCTGAGCATGCAGGCCAATAGGCCAGGAAAGGGTGGGTCTCAGAGGACTGGCACATGACGTCATAGGGGTGATGTCATAGGACATGGTCTCTAGGTGTAGAGTTTACTTAGTGGTGCAGGATAACAGCACTGTCATTTGGCAACTGTCAAGCAATGTAAGCAGTCGTGTTTGGCAGGCTTTTTTTTTATTTTTATTTTTTTGTGTGGGTTGACAGGCGGCAATCCGGGATAATTTAAAATGGTTTTAAAATTGGGGGACATTTTTATTTATTTTAATAAAGGACTTGTCAAAAACTGTGTTGTGTTTTTATTTTCTTTTTGGTGAATGAGAAGAGGTACTATGTATCCCAGACTGATTCAAATGCGGGGGGGGGGTTACGACCATTTTATTTTTAATGATGGCGCTTTTGTTTGCATTCTGCTGTCAGCAAAATGTCTGCTGGTGGACTGAAGAGTTTGGTTCCATAGCAGATTTTGAAAAAAGAAAGTCCAAATATGATGCCAGGGTGGAGACATTTTTTAAATAAAAATAGGACAGCAACGCATACTTACTTTCCTTCTGTAGGACAGCTGGAGCTGCCTCTCTTAAAAATGAGTAACTCTTCATAAGGAATCGAACCTGTATGAAGAAACCATAAGCTTAGCTTTATGGACATAGAACATGGACCTGGGTGGCAGAATCAGTGTAGACCAATAGTGCAGGGCTGGCTACTGTTGACCTGTGTGGGAAATAGAGATCAACAGCCAAAAGTAGGCACAACATCAGCTCCATCTTTTCCATAACAGGAAACTATAAAAATAATACATTACACTCAGCCTTGATTCAGCACCATTACATCTGTTATAAATGCTCATGATTGTGGCTGTTTCTTAAAAAACGGAGATGGGACCAGTGAAACAATTGCTTACATGGCTAGTAGCATCATGTAAGACCTATACACTGTAGGTGCTCTGTGAAAAAGGTACAGATTAGGTATTACCCAAGTATAAGCAGCACTAAAGGAAACCTTCTACAGCTCCCATTTGTCACACAAAGTGTTCCGGGTGGCATTTGTTCCTAGCCCTCTTTGATCAGTAAGGTAAACATTGTTAGAAGGTATGAAACTAGCCTAGACAATCTGAAATAAAAAGGAAACCTATAATGAAAGTAATATGGTGGATGCCACCGACAGGAAAGGTGCCACAAAATCAATGCATGATTAATGCATTTTCAGCTCAATAGACCATTTTAGTCAATGTCTCCTTAACACACATGGGGTATCACCTTCTGTCACCATTGTTTACTGGCAATGTTTATGTAGCGCTCCTCTAGATAGCGAGGGGGAGCTAGTTATTTATTTTTATAGTTAGAAAGGCAGCCTGGGCAATAGTCAGCTGGGTAAACTTTAGGTCAGGGCTGAGAGGTTCTACAAATCAATTCCCTGATACCTCCTCTTGAGCTAGAGATTTGGAGAAGTCTCTAGAATGCAGTGGGTGGGGGGTGAGGAGGGGTTGATCTGCATACTTAAGGGATCCTGACCAATCCCCAGGCTGGAGGCTTGGCATGGGGCCAAGACAGTCCTTAAGTATGGCTGAGCCACTCAGCAGGAGAGTTCAGATGGAATATGTGAGGAAGGTGTAGGAGCCTGGGAGGGGTCCCAGTGGGAAAGGGCCTACCTATATATGCTGGGACCTGGACAGGAGGATCACTCAGCCTCACTGGTCCCCAAAAGGAGGACCACCTGTGGAGCCAGGGAAGGAGCCAGCTCAGCAAAAGGCCTGAAGATGGCCGCCAGCCCACAGGGAAGAACTGAGTGATCCTACACCCCCTGGGTCAGTTAAGGGAAAAGGGCATTCTGGTGGGGAACCTGACTAGCTCTATACCTGGGACTGTTACATTTAGTGGTGGTTTTGGATCCCCTTGCCCAGGGATTTCCTCCAGATAGCCAGATGAGGGGAGGATTCATCTGGGGTGGTATACCAGGAGAGGCTAGAGAGCTCTCCAAGGAGGAACATTTTGCTGTGTAAAGACAGTACATAGTTGCCAGGAAGTTGTCCTCAGTTGCAGTTCCCTTGGGCATTGCATACACCCCTTACCCCATGTAAGTTCAAATACATCTAATAAAACCTAAAAACCAAGCTCATGGACTGTTTACTCTCCCAGGAGTACAAGTCTGAAGAAAAATGCATGTTGCCTGGCTGTGCAGGACTATAGAGGGACCCAAATCTTCAGCAACTCCTCAGGGGGTAGTGCTACATTTATAAGATAATTATAATGATCACTACTATTTACAGAACTCACCTGTTCGAGGATAACGATGAAGCTTGATGCTGGAGGCAACTGATAATGTTTTACCACATAGACAGGGAAAATAAAAAGGCCACATGTCTGACTCACAAGTAGGAATATACCTACAAAGGCAGACAACATAATTTTGTGATTGGATTTGGGATACAAAGACCCCCAAAAGACTAGTGCTTTGTAAGGCACCAACAGCGTATATACAAACAGACAAATCCAGGACCATGCAACAGTGCCAAGTTGTCCAAAGGTAAAAGAGAGAACATTAAACTCCAAAACCACCCTAGAAAGAGAGAGCAGAGACTAGATTTACTGGGATGAATCATGTTTCAATTAGGATTAGAGATTTTACACATATAGAGGCACTCACACAGTTTATAATAAAGACATAATAACACACTGAATCCTTATGAAAAGGTAATATAAACTCTAATGCAGGGGCGGACTGACCATTTGGAAACTCGGGCACTGCCCAAGGGCCCGGGGTCAGTAGGGGGCCCCATGAGATGCCCCTGGTAACTTTTTCAAAGGCGTTTTTGAGTTTGGGCAAGGACACAGGGGCCCCATGATCCCCTATTGCCCGGGGGCCCCATGAGTTGTCAGTCCGCCCCTGCTCTAATGTTATTATAAGCCTAAGTAACATCCTTTTCCATGTGATGTCTTTATCTTGATAAAAACATATAGATGACATCACAGTCTGGGACAGTCACCACACATATAACCAGGGAACGTGAAGAACTTTTAGAAAGGTTGGCCCACTTTCACGTTACAATCCCCGCTTCCAAAAGGTCACAGATATAAAAAAAAACATAGATGAAGAGATATTAAACATCTGGAGATCCCACTAACCTCCCTTGGTCAATGAGATCCACAGCTGCTGTACTAATCATAAAAACACAGAGGGCAGCCAAAAACATGTGGTAGATGGTTCGGAAATGTTCCACCTCCATCAGGTCACTGGAGAAAAAGTGGAGAAGATGCAACACAATTGTTTATTAGACATACTATAGCAGATTGTACTTCCTGACATCCTGTGGACTGAATAATATGTGGTTAGAGCACACAGGGGGGAAAAAAAAAAAAAAACACACAAGTTACAAGGGACCAACAATGGATTAAACGAATATACAACTTAAACCATCTACTACAGGGTTCCACAGAACCCTAAGGTTCCTCCAGAGGCTGCTAGGGGTTCCTTGAGCAATGAGTAATTTCTGCCTCTCAGATAAATCCCACTGACACCATTGATCATTTTAGCTATCAGTCTAGCTAGCCATTTAGCTAGCAGTCTGTTTAAAATGACACATCAGCACTCCAATTAGGATCTGTGTTCAACAAACTGGAACTGAATGGTACTTTAAAAGCTTCAAAAAGTTTGCTGAAAGCTCTGCCAATGCTTTGTCAAAGCTTGCTGTTCACACTCCTCGTATACAAACTGAAACCTGTGTGAAATAGGCCTAATTGTGCTATGCGTGTTCTAAGGCAGCATTTATCAACTTTAGTCTTCATGTACCAAGAATTTATATATTCAAGGTTTCCTTAAAGTGTTACTAAACCCACAGCAATAAAATCAGTCTGTATATGCAGTAAAGCATGCTTGTAATACTCACTGTTGGACCTAAGGGGTTAATCCTCTGCATTGTGTAAAAAGGCTGTTTGGTCCTGTTTTTTCTGCCCCTCCTCTTGTTAAAATGTCCACCTGATAAGACAGACTGAACCCATAGTCACATGCTCAGTTTAGTGTGTATTACTAGAGAGGTGTTATTTTCTTGGGAGAGTGCATGTGATCAGCACAGGGCCAATCAGCACGGCCCAGACATAGGTAAGGGGTCCTGCATCCTCCGAGAAAGAAAAAAAAACTCCTACAAGCTTTAACCAGTGCTGTGCTGAGGTCACAAGACTACTCTAACTACTGATGAGAAAAGATATTTTGCAGTTTATATTTACTAAATAATTGCATTTCCATGTTGTGTGTACTGTGGGAGAGCAGATATAGTGAATGCAGGGTCCTGGGTTTAGTAACACTTTAATAGCGGACACAGACACAGCCTACCTGTCTTGTTATACCCAACTGCCATGCAATCCGTTTGATTCTAGCAGATTGGATTAGATGTAGGTTTACACCCGCCGCTCCATAGAGGAGAATGGAGTTTTCAATCGGGTTGGCCTGAAACATGGACAGGCAGGCTTGATTGAACATTTGTATGAAAGGGGCCTTACACTCTGGCCAAAACAACCACAAAAATTGCCTGAAGATTTTATTTAGATTATTTACATTAGTAGTTCTAAACATTAGATATTAAACATCCACTTATAAAAATATAACTAAAATATAATTTGTTTAGAGTATTTCCATCTGCTCACTAACAGTAAATGAACAGAATAATAAAAGAATGAAGATATCCACTTACTCTAGCAGGGAAGCACGATGCACAAATATTTTCCTCCTTTCAGACACTGGTCCCTGGGGTCTAAAATCACAAACAGCAATACAGTGCATTTAATATAAAATGTGTAATTTGCACATATGAACATGCAGTTATTCATTGAGTAATTTAAGAAAACCTGATCCAACAACATAAAAATGGAAAAAAAAAAACAAGATAAGATTTAATTTTCATCACAATATTACCATATGATACCTGTATGCCAAGTAGAAGAACAGTGGTAACAGACGGCAGGGAAGGGATTACAGTTGTATAATCCACAATACACTATTAGTGATCACTACTCTACTTGAACTCAGTACAAAAAATACATCAGGTTCTATTTTAAAACTCCAATCTGTTTTTTTTTTTTTTAAACTTTATTGGAACTTACTATTTCAAACATAGTAAAAGTTGTCCAGCCATATGTTATTTAAATTGTGATGCTGGAAATTAAGTATCCTAAAAGCAATATCAAAAGGTTTCCTTTTTTCTTTGTAAAATAACAAACATGTTATATTTACCTTCCGTGTGCAGTGGTTTTGCACAGTGCAGCCTGGATCCTCCTCTTCTGGAGTCCCCTGCTGGCGCTCCTGGTTCCTCCTTTCTGTCGGGTGCCCCCATAGCAAGCAGGTTGCTATGGAGGCACCCGGGCAGGCATGTTCCTAAGCCGCCAGCTCCATGTGTCCATTCACACACGGAGCCGTGACTTGGCCCAAGCCCCCTCTCTCCTCATTGACTGACTGGTTGTGATTGACAGCAGTGGGAGCCAATGGTTCCCGCTTGCTGTCTCAGCCAATGAGGAGGCAGAGACCCTGGACAGCCAAGGCTGTTGTGCACATCAATGCATCACGATGGGGCTCAGGTAAGTATTGAGGGGGCTGGGGGCAATGCTTCACACAGAAGGTTTTTTACCTTCATGCATAGAATGCATGAAGGTAAAAAACCATCAGCCTTTACAACCACTTTAAGCTAGACATGCATTATTAGTTTTTCGTTCATAGGAAATTGGTCATTAGTCCGAATATTCCATAATGCCATTGAGTCAACTACTTTAATTTGAAAGCCCTTAAAATCTTCTTGCATACTGTACATGTGTCTTACAACTTTGGCCCTGGCTCTGCTTTCAAGTGCAATTTTTTTTACATTAAACCTTAATTAAAGCATATCTTTGATCAAAAAGTAAAATCATATTTTCCACACTGTATTTCAGTTATTTCTTTTTTTTTTTTTTTTTTTTTTTTAATTTAAATATTTATTAAATTTTTCATGTTAATACAAAAACCCAAAAAGGGAAATAATTCTCATACAAATAGACATTTATTACATTTCTACCTTTCCCTTTCTAAAAACTCTTTTCTTTCCCGTCCCACTACCCCCCCCCCCTCCCGCCCCTCTTCCCCCCTCCTCCCCCTCTGCAGACTCTAGCCCATTCTAATCTCTTGAGGCTTATTAATTTTTTGTTAACATCCTAGTTCATATTGTCCTATATTTCTCTTTCAATCCTGCTCTTTCCCACTTTTCCCATCTCCTGAAATAAACTCTCATCCTATCTTCCTGCATATGGTATGATCTTTCCATTCTACCTATCTGGTTTACTCTATTAATCCAGTCTACCTCCTTCGGTACCTCAGCTTTCCGCCAAAACTTGGGTATCAACCCTTTCGCTGCATTCAAGAGGTACCAAATACCTGAATCTTTATTTACAGGCATCTCCACATTGTGTAGGAGGCACGTCGTTGGGTCTAACCCTATGTCAATTTCAGTTATTTCTTCAATCAACTTGACTATTATCTTCCAAAACGCCTGGATTTTCGGACATTCCCACCATATGTGAAACACCGTACCTATCTCTCCACATCCTCTCCAGCACATATTTGAATTTTCCCCATTCATCTTGTGCTCTACACTCGGTGTAATGTGCCATCGTGTCACACACTTATAATTAACCTCAACCTCTCTCATACTAACATTATCGTGTATCAATCTAAACATCTTTCTCTGTCTATCTTCATCAAACCCAACTCCCATATCTCTTTCCCATTTTGTCATAAAGATTAACTTTGTGTTTGTGTCTAATTCTGTGAGTATTCTATACACTTTTGAAATACCGTGCTTCCCATCCCTTCGTGTCTCTAACAACCTTTCAAACATATTCCACTCCTGTTTTATTCTCAAAGGTTTCGGTAGATTTCCAATAAAACTTTTCAATTGATGATATTTCCACTCATCTATTCTAATAAAAATGTCTCCCTTCTTCTCTATTAACTCTTTAAGTGATCTCAGTTCCCCCTCCACCAAAACATCTCTCAGTTGGGTATCCTCCTTCCTAAACCATCTCCCTGATATCTTATTCTTTCCCGGGGGAAAGTACTCAGTATTTGTGAGAGGCATTAATATTGAATTAAATTCCCATTTCATAGTTTTGTGTAAATTGTCCCATACCCTAAAAACATTTAAAGTGTAGATACTTGTGCTTTCTTTAATTCCCCTGAACTGTGGTGGAACCCATATCATCTGACTCAATCTAATGCCACTAAGATCGTTTTCAATTGTTACCCAACTTTTTCCCTTATGGTTAAATGTCCAGTCATATATTCTTGCTAAAACCACTGCTTTATAGTATCTCTTGACATCTGGTAGACCCAATCCCCCTTTCTCTTTAGTCCTACTCAATGTTTCATATGCTATTCTAGGTTTTTTATTCTTCCATATGTATCTTGTTAACAATTTTTTCATTATCTTAAAGAAGGCTTCTGGAATTTTAATTGGTACCATTTGAAATCTATACAGTATTTTAGGCATAATTACCATTTTGACTAAGTTTATACGTCCTATCCAGGATGGATTTCCTCCTTCTAGTCTTTTTAAATCTTCCCTGATCTCATTTATCAAAGAGATATAGTTTAATCTATACAAATGCTTAGATGAGGCAGTGAGTTTTATTCCTAGGTATTTTATCTCTTTTTCTCTCCATATAAAGGGGAATTCTTTTTGTAGTTTTTCTTTTTCTTCCTTTAATATATTAATATTCAGGATCTCTGTTTTCGTTGGATTAATTTTTAAATTTGATAGTTCACCGTACTCCTTCAGAATCTTCATTATATTTGGGAGAGTTATTCGGGGATTCCCCACGTAGAACAATAGGTCGTCCGCAAAAGCCGCTACTCTATGTTCTATGGATTCTATCTGAATTCCCTTTACCGATCCACTATTTCTTATTATTGACAACAGAGGTTCGAGTGACAATACATATAGCAGAGGGGACAGAGGACAGCCCTGTCTTGTACCATTAGACATTCCAATGGGTTCTGATCTCTCCCCATTTACCGTGATGATTGCAGTAGGCTCCCTATATAATTTACTTATCCACTCTCGCATTCTATCACCTATCCCCAGCACTTTTAAGTTGTCCATCATAAAGCCCCAGTCCACTCTATCAAATGCCTTCTCTGCATCAATTGACAAGAGCACCACCGGGACTTTCCCTCTTTTACTTTTCTGAATAAGCATCAGGGTTCTCAAGCCGTTATCTCTACCTTCTCTCCCCGGTACAAAGCCCACCTGGTCTCCATGGATCCATTCAGGCATCAGATCTCTCAACCTGTTTGCTAACACCTTTGCATACAGTTTAGTGTCTGTGTTCAATAATGAGATAGGTCTATAGCTGGAGCACTGAGATGGGTCTTTCCCCTCCTTGTGAATAAGTACTACATGAGCCTGTAGGGATTCTCTCCTCACTTCCATCCCACCTCCCAGAGCATTCATATATTTCTCCAGCTTGGGTAACAGTACTTCACTAAATGTCTTATAGTACTTAACTGTATAGCCATCCGGGCCTGGACTTTTTCCCCCTCCTGTGCTTCTTAATGCTATTTTAATTTCTTCCTGGGAAATTTCTGCATCTAAAGAGTTCAACTGTGCTTCACTTAGTTTTGGTAATCCCGCATTTTTTAAGTATGTCATCTTTTTTTCATTAATTCCCTCTTGGGCTTCTTTTAGATGGCCTTGGGGGCTAATATTATATAACTTTTTGTAATACTCCGTAAACACTTTAATAATCTCTTTATTTGAGTGGACCAACTCCCCCTCTGAACTTTTTATCTTTTCTATATAGTTCCTATTTTTCTTTTTATTCAGAGCTCTCATTAGATATCTTCCTGGTCTGTCTCCCCATCTATATCTCTCGTTCAAAACTCTGTTGTATACTCTTCTCTTCTCCTCATCCATCAACCTCTCTAGTTCATCTTTTTTATCCATTAACTTCTGTCTCGTATCTTTTGTTATTTTCTTCTTATGGATCTGCTCCAAGTCCAATATTTCTTTTAAGAGCCCACTGACCCTCTCTCTTCTTTCCTTTTTCTTCCTTGCTCCTGCCGCAATCAAGATTCCTCTTATGAATACCTTGTGACTTTCCCAGACTGTAGCTATCGATACTTCCTCTGTTTTTCAGTTATTTCGATGTCAGACATGTTCTACTTTTAATGATAAGAACTATCATGACATTGGAAGATGTGCTTGAGGAATAGCACACATTTACTTCCTTGTATTCTGTAACCCGTATTCACTATGCCCTATGAGTAGGCACTGCTGTGTCACACATTTTACAGAGCCTGCCTTCTGAACTACAGAGGTGCTGACAGGAGGAGTTTCAGGAGGAGCGTCAGTATAGGAATCAATACTTGAAGGCAGTAAGGTACTGTGGGATATGTAGCCCTTAGAAATGAAAAGTAAACAGCAGAGGGAAAGCTGCAAAGCATACAGGGAGTCCAGGAAAATGTAGAAAGAGATGGCCAGCAGACAGGCAGAACGCAGCATGAAAGAAGATGATATTTCCAAGCTTATATTGAATTGTCAAAAATAGCCATGAATTGTATTGTTATATGCGGTGACTGTATATCTACTTTAACACATTATCATAGCCATTCATCTCACCGTTTTATTACAGATGTTGCAATTGTATCTCCATTTCTGTATGATTGCACAGCCTCTGTCATGGCTTTATCAAGAAGGATCCTTAAATGATTGTTTACATCCTCCAGAATCTCTGCCTTCACACCCTAGAAAACAGAAGTCTCAGATCCTTTTAAAGGCCAACTCAGAGCACCTTCATTTTAAACCCTTTAAAGTGGATTTGAATGCAGAAAGCTTTTTTTGAAGAGGTTATAGGAAAAAATTAGAAACGTTAATTGTGCCTAAGCATTATCCTGCAAAATGTACCTTTCTGCCCTTTCTGGTATGTAGGTGTGCCTAGGCACTCCTGTGCTCACAACGTCATGGTTGTATTTCTGCTGTGTGAGATCCAGGGTACTGTTTCCTGATTGTCTCAGGAGATTTGGAGTGAGAGTTAGTGATCTCAGTGCTGTACTGCTCACTACTGTTCTTGCTGGAGGCCCTGACATGAGCAGGTGAAAGCCCTGCCCCTACACCGGTACACAGTGCAGAACAAGGCATTTTACATCTGTAACCTCATGAGCAGGGCCCTTTGATCCCACTTGAATTGTATTTTAACTGTCTCCCCTTATTTTGTAAAGCTCTGCACAAACTGATGGAACTATATAAATCTTTAAAAATAATAACAAAAATAATAGTGAAAGATCAGCTTCAGATAGACAGTAGGCAATGAGGAGGACTTTGCTGGCAAAACTTCCAGAGCTCTGTTCCTCCAACAGGTTAATAATAGGTAAGTGCTTACTTGTTTGTAATACTATGCATTGTTACCGAGAATGCAGAGCTATCCACAAGATGGCAGCATTCAGCACTTTCACTTTGCCATAGCCCTAGTACAAGTATCCAAAGCATTCTGGGAGTTGCAGGCCGGAAGCAGGACTTTTCACACAGTAAACCTGAGTCAAACTACAAAACCCATAAGCAACAGCCAAGGGATGGGATACTATAAAAAAAAAAGCCGGGAAAGACACAAGGGAGTTGGTGAGAGACATTCCAGCAGCAAGGAGTGTGTGTGAGATGTGTGCTGAGCCATGCCGTTCTGGACCAGGCCAGGCGAGGCTGAGCTATACAGAGTTCCTAGGGAATGGAGGACGAGACCGTTGTGGTGAACACTGAGCTGTGGTGGCTGTTTGGAGGGGACCCTACAGCTGCAGGAGTGCATGTGTCTCAACTGCAACTTCATTTAATGGGCACCCCCCACCGCAGGACCACCTACACTTCTCAGGATCACCACAGAGGGACTGAGTGAGAGGGACACTGACCCAAGTTTCTTGGCTACAAAGTTTCCACCAGTTCTTAACACTAACCTTTCTAGGCAAAGAACACTTCTGCATTTTGACCCTTATCAAACATTCCTTTGCCATCTACTGCTTTAAGCTGCTGCCTCTTTCACTACTTTGGTTATTGCTTCCAGATTGCTGAATTGTACTACCCCTTTGCTCCATGCCTAACAGATTCCTCACCGCAACTGCATTTACTTTGGTCTAGGCAACTTAAAAGGGACGTTGCTACTAGCTAAACTGCAAATTTCCTCATGGTAGTTCTTCACCAACTTCATATCTTAAAGTGGGCTGCCCCAGTAACCTTATCTCTTAAAGTGAACTATCACAATAACATCATCTCATAACTGTCCCAACTGACTCCACATCTTGAAGCAACGCCTCCCTGCTTTGCGTGCCAACATAAAGAGCCCCAACTAAGCCGGCAGAGATCTATATCGTAGGACTATTTTAGACATTAAAGGTTTTTCTAGTAGCAACACTGGTATGCAGGAGATTTAGCAGTCTTTTATTCCTTAGCCTAGGGTTTCCAGACTGAGAACCCTCAAGTGAGCTAGCCGGTTTCTTTTGTTTCCTTCCTTTTAAAATTTCACTTAGGGCCTGGTCTCCCAGTCAGAGAGCTACTGTTTACGATCTCATTCCTGCAGAACAATAAGCCAAATTCTAAAGGGTACCTAAGCTAACTGCATGGTTTTGTTATTGAGTTGTCTCATTGTGTTCAACTGTCATTCCCTGAACTGCTCTATTGCTTTACCATGCCATTTCTACCAATGCAACGTGTTCACTATATCACAGCTGATGTTTATCATTTTTGCGTGACTGCTGGGAGGCCCCAACTGCTGATGTCAGCAGGAGTGAGGTTCTGTCTAGGGCAGGGGTAGGCAACCTGCGGCTCTCCAGCTGTAGCAGGACTACAAGTTCCATCATGCCTCTGCAAGTCATAGCTGTAACTGTCAGTTTTGTAATGTTACAATGCCTCATGGGAAATGTAGTTCCACAACAGCGAGAGAGCCGCAGGTTGCCTACCCCTGGTCTAGGGCTAGGAAAGGAGCTGAGGACCCAAATATCAATGGCTGATTCAGGGGTAGGGCTACATAAGCAACTGCTATAAAATACAGGAGGAGCTGTGCTTCTGGCTGCAAGCCTCACCAGAAAGGGTTTATGATGGACACCAGTTCCAGTGTTGTGCCTCTGCACCCCCATCTCTGTGCTTTGACATTCCAAAAACACAGCCAGTGATGATGCTGGCCATGCTTTGTGACTGGCAAAGCAAAAGGGGGGGGGGGGGTGGAAGCACTACAAACGGAACTGGTGTCTTTCAGAAACGCCTTTCTGATGTGCCTTGGAGTGGGAAACGTGATGTTGTGGTGCACTGCACTGCAATGCACATATTTGTGCTTGACAAGGTGTCCAATACAGTGCTTTGCACAAAATACTCAATATACAAAATTGTGTGCATTACAGCAGCAGTGTGGTGTAACCAGGCCCCATGACTAAATGTAAAAACCAACAATGGTTTATGATTTCCCCTTTTTATATCCCCCCCACCCCACATTATGGAGAATAAACTGACCCGATCCATGTGTAACAAATTTACACAAACACAAAGCCAGGTTTGGAGGTCTTTAGCTATTGACTCTGCAGACAGTTGGTGACTTTTGCGCACTTCAGCATGCGCTGTGCCCGCTCTGTCATTTAGGTGGCCTACCACTTTGTGGCCGAGTTGCTGTTCCTCCTATTTGCTTCCACTTTGTTATAATACCACTAACAATTGACTGTGGAATATTTAGTAGCAAGGAAATTTACATATGGACTTATTGCACAGGTGGCAACCTATCATGGTATCTCACTGAGCTCCTGAGAGCAACCCATTCTTTCACAAATGTTTGTAGAAGCAGTCTGCATGCCTAGGTGCTTGATTGTATATACCTGTAGCCATGGAGGTGATTGGAACACCTGAATCCAATGATTTGGAGGGTATCCCAATACTTCTGGAAACAGTTAATATCAGCAAGTGGAGGAAACTGCTGAGCAGGAAAAGTTAAAAAAAAAAAATAGTCAGGCAGACTGCACTGTAGGAACAGTAGTCTAGAGGAGAGAGACTATTATAATCAAGAACTTTTGAACTGCATTTCCCAGAGGGAGATGGCCAGGAGGAGGGGAAAGAGCTGCATTTTCTTAAGCTGTACAGAACAGACCTTCTTCTTGCCGTAAGGGAGACTAGAGAGTGCACATCGTGGTCCAGTGTGCACCATCACTGCTGCATATCAGCGGCCTGGGCAGGATCCAGAGTGCAGAGTTCGGGGTGCACACAGCCAGAGTCACTTGGATGCCCAGCAGAGAATGGTGTGTGACCAGATGGTGAGCTGCAATATCGCTGGGACTGGCGAGCTGCTGCAGTGAGGATTTACGATCTGCTGGTTGAGCCCTGTTGGAATGGAGCATACAGCCATCTAGTAGTCTTATTGCTGCCTACAGGCTTGACTGGGACGTTTCTGGTGTGCATCAATGGTATAAATGGGTCCCAACCAGGGGCGGACTGACCATTTGAGCACTCGGGCACTGCCTGAGGGCCCGGGGGCTGTAGGGGCCCCATGAAATGCCCCTGGTACCTTTTTATAGGCTGTTTTGAGTGTGGGCAAGGATACAGGGGCCCCATGATCCCCTATTGCCTGGGGGCCCCATGAGTTGTCAGTCCGCCCCTGGTCCCAACGCTAGGTGGCTGAAGATTTAAGACTAAAGACTGCTCCTTTACAGCTACTAAGAGAACTTTACCTATTGCTTATGCTAAGAGGTACCTCTTGCACCATATACTAGCCATTCTCTCAGAGTGCACTCTAGACTAGTTATAGTATTATTCACATTGCAGTTAATGCTTATAGCACTGTTTATTGCTGACTTTTCTTATTTATGTGTTGGATTCCAGTCGAGTTGTACAGAACTTGATTATAAGTTACATTACTGTAGTGACTATGTTGGCTAGAAGACTGCCTGAACCTACCTTCTGTATGCTCATTTATGCTCAAACCACCATTCACTTGTAGCCAGGTGCCGGCTATATCATAATGCCATGTAAGGACACTTACAAGTGGGACTACAATTAACCACTTGCCCTCCTCCAGAGGATTTACCCCCCTTCCTGACCAAGCCATTTTTTTGTGTTACTTTAACTGACAATTGAGCAGCCATGCAACGCTGCACCAAAATTAAATTTATGTCCTTTTTTTCCCATGAATAGCTTTCTTTCGGTGGTATTTGATCGCCTGTGCATTTATTTTTTGCGCTAAAACAAAAAAAAAAAGAAAAAAAAAACCAAAAACCACAATATTTTTGACTTTTTTCCATTAAATATGTCCAGAAATAAAAAAAAAAAAAAGATTTTGTCATTTCGACAAAATGTATTCTGCTACAGGTCTTTGCTAAAAAAAATCCCAATACGTGTAAATTAGTTGGTTTACGTGAAAGGTACAGCATTTACAAATGGCGGTATATATACAATGGGTTTTTTTTTTTTGTAGCTTTTATTTTTACTAGTAATGGTGGTGATCAGCAACTTATAGCGGTACTGAGGTGGGCATTCTGACACTGGGGGAGAACTAACTTGGTGTCACTGATATCCCCAATGACACCAATAGAGTGATCAGTGCTAATAAAAAGCACTGGCACTGTACTAATGGCACTGGGCAGGAAGGGGTTAACATGTGGGGCGATCAAAGGTTTTAACGGTGTGCTGTTTTACTGTAAGCTGTGTGTGTGCTTCACTGCAAGCACACTGCTTTGCATGGCTCTGCTATGCAAATCCATGCACATTAGTGTGCAGGAGCTGACAGGGGAGAGAACTGTATTGTTTACTTACAGTACTCTCCCTTCATCGGTAATGCTCCTTGATCACTGGATGCCGACGAGTGATCACCGGCCAGGATCTGATGATTGACAGCAAAGGTCGCGAATAGCGGCGCAGGTAGGGTACGTGCGCAGCTTGTGCGTGCCCCCTAAATACAAAATCACATATACATACACGATTTTGCTCACCCCTGCCGCCCTGTAGCAGTATGTCTGCTATAGGGCTATGGGAAATCCTTTTTCCCCCCTAGTGCCCAGTACTGGGACTGCTTCATCACTTCCTGTTAGCAGAGTGGATACAGCTCTTGTACAGATGAGAATCCAGGGATTTGTAGTCCTATAGCCAGTACATGCTGTGTTTTTGAGTGCTGATCGGACTGCAACTACCAGAGAGCTGAATACAGAGGGGCACTGTGAAAGCTTATATATTCTACAGCAAAGGATTGACTAGCTCTCTTGGCCTGGGATTCAGAGCTGAGAATAGGGGGAGAGCAGTTCTCCTCCAGATATATAGATTGCTGGTTACTACTGTGGGACACTGCATACCAGTTCAGCGCAGCAGCGACACACTGGGATCGCAGGTGGATGCCCAACCTCTGACAACACTCTAGAGACACTGCATGCAGACACCTTTATACTTCAGTACCAGGAGATCTTTGCTTTTAGCATTTTCCACAGTCTTATCTTCATTGAATTACTATTACTCACTACTGTATATGGGCCCCACCATTGCTAGCAGAAGACAACGGCTACTATCACATCAGGAACTTTAATCACAGGACTAAAGTTTCTAATTCTAGTTAAAAGAGAACACTTTTCATCTAAGCCATGGTTATTCAAATTAGGGTGTCAATATCCATTTACGCCAGGGTGTAATGCACAGAGGAAGCTAATAAGTAAACAAGCCTTTTCTTCCCCCCCAGATGCTTGTATTGCAGTTACGTAGTTAGAATGTACAATTTGTGGCCATATAATCTGTTAACCATTGCTATTTGGTTATTTCCATTTTATCAGTGTTTTGCTTTTATGCATTAACTGGGGATATACCTCTTAAACCTTCATTTCGTGGCCTACTCTTTTGAACGGGACTAATAGACTAATATAGAGGTGTTACTAAAGAATTGTGTGTCTTGCATTATTATTTCTTACTGTTGAAATATGTCTGACCCCAGAGTGTCAGGAGGATAGGTCAAGGCAACCATTGCGGACAAGCAATATCAAGTTGCCCCTACAGGGGTAGCGCTATACACTCTAACCCAGGGGTGGGCAAACTTTTTGGCTTGAGGGCCGCAATGGGTTCATATATTGGACCCGGGGGCCGGACCAAGAGTAGATGAATGATGTGTATGTGTCATCCATAGTAAGTATAGTAATATTCCCCCATAGTAAGCATAGTAATTAATCCCCCATAGTAATTCATCCCCCATATAGTAGATCATCCCCCATATAGTAGATCATCCCCCATATAGTAGATCATCCCCCATATAGTAATTCATCCCCCATATAGTAATTCATCCCCCATATAGTAATTCATCCCCCATATAGTAATTCATCCCCCATAGTAATTCATCCCCCATATAGTAATTCACCCCCCTATAGTAATTCATTCCCCGTATTAATTCATCCCCCCTATTAAGTCCCCAAGTCCCCCGTGTCAATTCACTTACCTTTGCTCCGCGCGTTCCTCTCGCCGTGTTCCCGCGCCGTTCCGGTGTAGCATGAAAATCTGTCTCCTATGAGGAGCTGTCCCCCTCGACGTATCTGCGCATGTGCCAGTTTCAGGCATTAGCAGCCGATCGGCGATCTCCGGCACATGCGCAGATACGTTGAGGGGGACAGATCCTCATAGGAGACAGATTTTCATGCTACACCGGTCTTCAGGGCAGACTGTGAGAGGAGCCTAGCGGGAGCCTAGCTCCGCGGGCCGGATTAAAAGGTCCGCCGGGCCGTATACGGCCCGCTGGCCGTAGTTTGCCCATTGCTGCTCTAACCTGTACCTATACAATACATTGAGCTCATTTACCACTAAAAAGGTCTTGTATCTATTTCCTGGTACTAACTCCCAGTCAGGTTAAAAGGTATTTACACTGGTGTTCTTATAAGGGTTTGCACCAGTTTTCATTCAATCAGGTGTGCCAGAGGTACTGAGGTTATTCATTTAGTCAGGTTAAAGAACAGAGGACCCAAATCACCAAGCAGCTCCTTCGAGGGTAACGCTACATACATTTAGCCAACCACTTACCTCCATGTGTCTTCTCCATTCAATAAGATTGTCCATGTGATCAGAGGCACCACCTGCAGTAACAAAAACAGAAGTCAGAACAGGAATGTATGCATACCAAAATTTGTGTGCAATGGGCACAGAGTCATTCACATCACCTCCTCCCATATAGGCAGTTATGCTAAAGCAGCAGCACATATTATTGGCTCCTTTTGGTCTGAAATGTAGTTTTTACACAAATAGATTACATAATGCAGGGTAGATCCTGTTTAAATGGGGCCTCAAAATTCATATAAACAGAAAAAAAAAAAAAATGTGATCCATTCTTTCTGCTTTTTTCTTTTTTTGTTAAAATGTTTGCCTGAGAATAGACCCACGTTTATCCCAAGCATGTTTAAATTTACACGGTTGGTTGACGTACTGCCTGACGGAAGCCTGATCCAAGACTCCACTATTCGTTCAGGAAAAAATATGGGGTCAAGCTTCCATGTCCTGGAGCTCAGCTGTATATTGAAAATACAGCTCTCCTGAAAATTATTCACACCCTTAATGTATTTAGTGTAGCAAAAAAAAAAAAAAAAAAAAAAAAAAAAAAAAACACGCACAAAACCAAACAAGGGCTTTCTCTTGTACTTCTTATCCAACACCTCTGGTAGTGGTGGCAGGAGATATGAGGACAAAAAGTGGCATGAGGGGCGATGTAGCGGGCAGCACCAACTGTTGCTTGCAGTATACAGATAACTGTGGATCACCAAATAAGGACCAGAGGCCAGATCATCAAGAGCCAGACAGCAAGGTACAGGAATGTAAGGCAGTGATAGAGTCAGGATACAAGTTAAATCGTGTTCAAAGCCGGGCAGTGAGGTATGGAATCAGGAGGCAGGACACAGAATCCAAAACACAGCTGAAGTCACAATGGGTAGACAGGAATCAAAAGTCAGGTAAAAGGCAAGCCGTATCATGCATGGGAAAGAAAATGTAGTAGGTCAGGAGACAGGTAAATCAGGGACTAGCTAAAGGTCACTCAGCAATCTGTTCAGGTCACAAACTAGCCTAAATAGGTCATTGGCGCCAACACCAGTACCGAGCATACACGTGTTCCCATGGACATGCTAATAGGTTTGTAATAAACATTTTACAGTGAGCCCTTGCATGGGATTATGATGAGCATGAGCAAGCAAAAGCCTTCTCATTCTAGTATGTACTGGACTTTTCATGCATCCTCCATTGAGAAAAGTTCTTTCATTGATTTCACTGCTTGTAGCCAGTTTGTAAATGGGGAGATTCAGATGAGTTACATCATTCTTGCTACCATTCACAGGTTGTGCTACAGGTAGTGAATGCATTGAAAGAACTTTTTTCAAATGAGAGATGAGGATGTAGGTCGTCATCAGGAACATTTTAACAGGACCGTCACAGAAAATCTATTGACCTCCCACAGCACCGCAACTGCAGCAAGAAAAGGACTGGGCAGCCATGCTGTGAACATTTGTGCAGTAATCAGCTGCCTGCTTGATATCAGACATCCCGTCATTACAGAGAAGTTAGCTCAGTAAAGTAATGTAGAATTTTTTTAAAATCTTTAATACGGATATTTACAGCAAAATTTCACTTTCCAGTATTGATTATAGTGTGAAACTCCTGTGCTGCTACTTACTATATATATATACTTCTACTTACTATTGACTTTCCAGTTCTTTCCCCCTACAATTCAAATAAACCCTTTTGAGTGTTGGACTTTTTCCGATTTTTTTTTTTTTGGTTCCTTTATCTTTTTTTCTCATTTATAGTCCAGCCAGCCCCCTGCCTCTATTTTGCCTAGGCAAGAATGACATATAATCCCTCTCCTATGTCACATATCTCAGAAGGCATCAGCTTACAAAGCTGCACTGGAGGATGGATGGATCCACCAGATCCAGGTCATCAGGGAGCTGGCTGTAAGAAAGCAGGAAGGTATAGCCAGTTCCCGTTAATATAAGGAAGGTGGTGATGTGGACCAGGTTACCGCCTGTCAAACGCCCTCTGAAGAGTGACCGATGGGAAGAAAGGGATAACTTTCTTTATTCAAATGAATGTGACTCGGTAATGTTGATAACTGTTCTATTGACTGGGAACATGACTTTTCACCATAGTGTAATAAATATGGATTGTTGGAACCCAATCAGTTTATACTGGAAGCTGTAGAGTCTTGCCAAATCAATGAATATTATGACATTATTGCAGTGGGTGAAGTCTGTCAACATTAATTGATGCTTTGTTACGTGTCATCTATCAGTAGCTACCAGTTGTCTGATACTGATAACAAACCAGGGCTAGCTAGGTTACTGTAGGATAAATACGACTTTGCCAATGAAAACATCAGATATTCTATAAAGAGTCTGAAAAAAAGCAAACTTCCACTAAGGGTTAGTGAACACTAGTGTTAGTTCTCTGAAGAGTGGTGTGTGGTGGATTGGTCTTCAGAGGACATTTTTAGAAAAATAAAGAAAAAAAAAAAAAATAAGCAAAGGCAGCCTGCATAGTTCTTTATAATACAAATAGAGTTTAATCTTAAGTGCAAAAAAAAAAAAAAAAAAAAAAGCTTCTGTGTGGGGGAATGGAACAACATTACAATTATAGCTAGTAAATTAAAATTAAGAGAGAGAGAAAAGAAAACCCAGCAGGAAGACCAGTTTAATTAAACCATTAATCACTTTCTTGGATGTAAAAAGAAAAAAAAAAAAAAAAGCATACCTGCTGTACACATTCTAAAAAAAAAAAACAAAAAAAAAAACAGTCTGTATTACCCACTAACCATTGTTTGACTGGCTGTTATTAGTGATGCATCTTCCACCAGTGAAGTATAAGATTCAATCAACTGGCATGAGGACTACTCTGCCAAAACCCTGAATGTAGCATCTTCCAGAATAAGCATCAGACCAGCGTCAGTAGTATTTGGTTAGTTGAGCATGCATTCTTATGCAAGGATTTTAAACAACGTGTCCTCTGTTTACTCGGCGATACAAAAAATAAATTACTTGGGGTTCTCAACTGATTGACACCTATACATTTTCCCCTTTTCCACTGAAATAATGTAAAAGGTGGCCATAAACAAACTTAGCCAGCTCAACAGGGACTGGTGAATTTTCAATCCATTTGTGGTCATTTCTGTGCAGCAGAAGTCATCCATTAAATAGAATGAACAACTTGGAAAACTTTTTTCGATCGACAGCTAGGGTTGCCACCTCATCCATTTAAAACCAAACACATTATTTACACAGGTTCTGAGGCCAATTTAATACAGATAAGGCTCTGGGTGAGTTTAATTACCACCTTAATCAGCCACAGAACCTGTGTAATTAATATGTGTTCGGTTTTAAAGGGATGAGGTGGCAATGGAATAAAGTAGCTCCTGCATAATTACCCTTCATCCTTTTACTTACTGAAAAAGTGAATAATTTTCCAGGAAGTTCAGAGATTTTCCAAAAAAAAAATGTAAACATTTTATGATAGGAATGCACATCAGTTCTTTAAGCTAGCTAACACCATGTACAATAGAAGAGCAGCCATCTCCCTGGGAAATATGCTGGTAACTGTGTCATATTTTGTTGCAAGCTATGCATAGAAATAATAATTTTTTCCCCCCTATGTGCAGGAAATTTGTAAACTGAAGCACTGTTGACAACAAAGCATTCATTAAAAAAAAACTATGTATCAGACAGACCTAAACATGATCAGTAATTACCATTTTGTTCTGTATAGGTTTGGTCCTTGGTCTGATGACCTTTCCTGTTCCGTACTGTGGTGTCTGATGAGTCCTCAGGAGCTGCCATAGTGCTTTACTGCAAAGATGTTAAACACACTTTCATAGTTACAAAGTAGAAGAGGTCCTCTGAGCTCCCTTCACTCAGTGAAAGGCTTTCAAGCCTTTCCCTGTGATCAATCGCCTTCTCCCCTTCCCCCAAACAGCTAAGAGTTCTGCTGTCAACTCAATTATCCAATAACCTTTGGAATTAAAGAGAACTTTGAGCCATCCATACAAATTATCTGATTGCAAGAAAAACTAGCACTTACAGGGTATGTGTCATCCTGACCTTCCAATCCATATCTAATTGGATTACTTAACTTATAGATATTTCACTTTCTACCTTGTAACCAGGTAGAGATAACATTTGACCTCATTCAGTTTGCTCAACAATAGTTTAAGAATTGCTGATTACCCAGTTATATTTGGATATTCATTTGACAACAGGACAATAAAACTGGCAAACAGCCAACAAATGCAAAATTGAAGAATCCTCCTCTGACCTTTTGCAGTGTGGCCTGACCTGCCTTTTCCTATAGTCTATAATGAATGGCCCTATTTAAGGACAGCAGATTGAATTAGACATGGTCTTTGCACACAAACAGATTTAATCAGAGTTGGTTGTGTCAGTCTCAGGGATGGGGTAGGTGTATAACTGGCTTGAAAACGGCATCAAATTATTACAATCTATAAATAAAACAGGCTGCATATTAGGGGAGGGGGGCATGGATGGACAGATCTCTTACTAAGCATGGGTGAGATTTAGAAAAAGTATTGCAAGTGATGAGTAAACCTGTATGCAGTCATCAACATATATATATACAGGGGCGGACTGACAACTCATGGGGCCCCCGGGCAATAGGGGATCATGGGGCCCCTGTGTCATTGCCCAAACCCAAAAAAGCCTATGAAAAAGGTACCAGGGGCATCTCATGGGGCCCCATACTGACCCCGGGACCTTGGGCAGTGCCCGAGTTTCCAAATGGTCAGTCCGCCCCTGTATATATATAGTTATACATACCATTGAGCTAGCTGATGTCATTCCAATTTTGCACACAGAGAATGACCTGTTCTTACGTTTTAGTTCTTGTTTTGATTTACATCTCCCACAACGTAACATACCAACATGATGTCACACTAATGTTACATAGTTAGTCTGGCTGAAAATAGACAAAAGTCCATCCAGTTCAACCAAACAACATTAAACCTCATTTGCCACATAGTTGCCCAATTAAAGAGTGCATTGAGGTCGGCTTGTAAATTGAAGACATCCTGTAAGGACGTTATTCCACTGCACAGCTTGGTGTCATCTGCAAAGACTGAAATTAGATCTTCAATCTCAGACCCTATATCGTTTATAAATATATTAAAAAGTAAGGGTCCCAACACTGACATTGGGGTACACTACTGACAACCCTAGACCATGCAGAGTATGAATCATTAACCACTACTCTCTGAATACGATCTTTTAGCCAATTTTCTATCCATTTACATAGTGTGTATGACAGGCAGACAAGAAACACCATTTGCTGAAACTAGCCATAGACATGAGATGAGCATTGACCATCCGGCCAGTCTTTTGTTGGATAATGTTACCACTTACAGTATGTATGAGGTATCAACCACTAGCAGGGGGAGAGCTCAGTTGGTAAAACAGTTGAACTGTTCCTCCATTGTTGCTGTAGACAAGGGGTGCTCAACCTGTGGCCCTCTGATGTGGCCTTCAACCTCAAACCAAGGAAACGCTCGGGGTCAGCAACCTGTTAATTGTGATCTGGGCTTACCGCCCCGCCATCCCAGAGCAGCCAAGTGCAAGGCCAGCAGCAGAAGAAGCAGGCAGCCACAGAAGGAGAAGGAGCCACATAAGCTGATGTTTCCTCTGTAGCTCCGGCTCTTGTCCCAAGCGGAGTGATACCAAGTGCACTTCGCCTGAGACTCTTCTAGCAGCCTGGAGAGAGACAGCAATGTAACACATACACTGCTCTTTTGCAATGGGCATATTAGCACCTATAATAAGGGTAACAACTATTGGGCTGCTTTCACTTTGATCTGCAGGTGCAGCGCAGATCACCTGTGGCTTTCCTGCAGGTTAGCT
Source organism: Staurois parvus (assembly GCF_062004578.1). Taxonomy (NCBI): domain Eukaryota; kingdom Metazoa; phylum Chordata; class Amphibia; order Anura; family Ranidae; genus Staurois; species Staurois parvus. The sequence continues at coordinate 10,841,607 of NW_028318358.1, forward strand.
GCACTGAGCCATAGACTTCTATTATATCCTGGGGATTTAGTGCACTTTCTGAAAATGGGAGTTTTGGTGCACATCAGTGTGAAAGCAGACTTATAAGAGGCTCAGGACAGTAAGCGCTTGTTTACATTTGCAGTTTGGGGGTGGTAAAACCCCATAGTTGAGACATGTTTTTACCACACCCCTCCAATCACTGGTATAGCATCAGAGGTCTCGATGGCAACCCCATCCCATGCTCCAGGAGGCCCATGTGGCCACTCTGTCACATTCTGTTTTACAATTGGACAGGAGGAGTGGAACCAATCCTTTCCATTTTCCTCTTGAAACCACTGAAATCCATCTTCTACTCTTCTCCCACCTGTCAGCATTTAGCGACTGCAGGAGGAAAATGTTCATTATGCTATTCAAAATGTTCATTATGCTATTCAGAGCAGTGATGGGAAAACAGCATTAAAGATGGCCGCTGGCCTAACATGCGGCCTCGGCGGCGTGATGTCAATGCGGTAAGGCTCCTCTCTGATGCGTTTCATGCACGTTGTCAAAGGGATGGCCTTGCCGCCGCCGTCGCTCGCTATATATAGCCCCATACGCATGAGTGAAACGGGCACCATTTTAAAGAAGACCGACAAGTCAGCCGAACTAGTACAGGAACCAAGGCTGATTACTCGGTCATAATACCAAGTGGAATTATCCAAACTTTACTACAAAAAGCCAAATGAATATGGGGCATAAATAACTGCTATAAGATGGATTTTAAAAATGATTTGAGGCCAAACGCGTCAGAAGGGAGCCTTGCCGCGCTGACGTCACGTCGCTGAGGCCGCATGTTAGGCTGGCGGCCATCTTTAATGCTGTTTTCCCATCACTGCTCTGTAAGCTTACATTTTCCTATTGCATACCTGGAATTCTTTGCCAACATTCATTAAAATACTACACTATCAAAGTACCTTTGTTTGGTGGCTTGTTCTTGAGCCATTTAAGGTGGAGTAGTATAGTACCAGTTTGGCAACCTATTCTCCTGGTGAAGACGCATAGAAGGAGCTGTCCCTGTATGCTGTGAGGGTCTGGTTTGTGAGGTCTAGAGTGCCTTTCCTGTGTGCTGTGTGTGTACCAGTGGAGCCCCCTGTCCCTGACCAGAACCCTGATGACCACCAGTGTTTCCCAGATATTATTACATGCGCATTAATATTGCGCTTCTGGTGAGTGTAAGCACACTTCAATTGTATATCACAAGAAGTCACGAGCACGGAAGTTTGATGCATCATTTTTATTGGACTACCTATTTTTAAAGATATCTCCGATTGTCATCTAATTATTTGCAATATATTTCCTATTGTCATTAATTGATCACTATTGTATACAGTTCACCAATGTATATATTTGCCACTTGATACACTTTATTGATTATCCATTCACGTTTTTTCTCGTCACTCATTCGACGACACTTATGTTACACTTACCTAGCGCATCCATTTGCGCCTTTTTATGCACTTGTCACTTTCTCATAATTTTTAATATTTAGTGCTGCATTTTATGTTTCAAGTAGAACTAAAGCAATAGAGTAGATGCTGAGGGGACTCAGAAGACTCTCTGCAACTCAGAAAAAAATACAACCATTTGTCTGCAGTGTCAGACTATCAAACTGACTAGCAATTCTACATGTAAAGGAAAGGATTCTGTTGTTTGTATTTCTTTTTATACTGTATAATGTAATAATTAGATTGCATTTCATTCTGTTCAAAATGGAACAATATATGCATTACTCACTATTGTATAAGTGCTGCAAATATATTAGACTATTGTCACTATGTCTGCAGCACATCATTACTAAGACTGGTCCTGATGTTGCTTTTATGTGATTTTAGGTCTGTTTCTGTATTATCTCATACTGAGGTGATGGTGAACCAAGGTATTTACCTTACTTGTCCACATGTTTATTGTGTAATAAAGCATATTTTTTGGAATTACTTCTAGTATCGCATTCTGTCCATAATGTAACCACTTTCTGTGAATCTCTTTTCACATTCCTCCTTTTTTGATGCATGTTTTTTGGTTACTGGGCAGATAAATTACGTCTAGTGGTGCATTATATCTATGGGCCTCTGATTTTTTTCCTTATTTTACCAGTATGGGTAGCCATTATTCCATGGGAGGGTCCATGTGGCTTTGGCAGCACACAGATGCAAAGAACACCTGTGCAAAACTGTAGCTGCTTACATTTAATAAACAAACACCTGTCCAAATATCCAGCACTGTCCTCACCTGGACTCATTCTTCACTGGTCTTCGGTTCCCTAGTGCCAGTTTCTTAAATGTAGCAGTGCCAGCTGCCCACTGCACTGAGCTTTGTGAATGGTCCCGCAGTCTTCTGGGACTTGTGACATGTCCCAAAAGGTTGCAGGCAAGGGGGTGGATAGGAGAATTTCTGTTCTTATCACCCACTGGACGATAATCCAAATGTGGCAGAGGAGCCAGGGAGGAGAAAGAATAGCTGAACTTTCCCTTTTGGGTGAAGTTCCACTTTAGCAAAAAGTGTTTCTATTTAACTATTTACATTAGTTATACTAATAAAACTAATTTGTTTTTTACTTTTTAAAGGAACTACACTACATCTAAGCCAGGGTTAGACAAATCCCAGGCACCAGGTTGCCATGGCCAGTGGTGTATTAAGGTTTTGTGCTGCCCAAGGCAACACAAAAATGTCTCCCACACACACACACGGAGATAACCTGACACCGACCAACACCCCCCTCCCCCATGAAGAGAGGCTGACATTGACCAGCAACACCCCAGCCCCCCAACCCCACCCGAGAGAGCCTTCCACTACCACTGCCCCCCAACCCCACCCGAGAGAGCCTTCCACTACCACTGCCCCCCAACCCCACCCGAGAGAGCCTTCCACTACCACTACCACTGCCCCCCAACCCCACCCGAGAGAGCCTTCCACTACCACTGCCCCCCAACCCCACCCGAGAGAGCCTTCCACTACCACTGCCCCCCAACCCCACCCAAGAGAGCCTTCCACTACCACTGCCCCCCAACCCCACCCGAGAGAGCCTTCCACTACCACTGCCCCCCAACCCCACCCGAGAGAGCCTTCCACTACCACTGCCCCCCAACCCCACCTGAGGGAGCCTTCCACTACCACTGCCCTCCCATACACTGGCAACCCCCTCCCACCCTGGCGAGAGAGAAGATACTCACCTTCACAGCTCCGGACATCCCCAGGAACAAGAATCAGGCTCTGCATACACCAGCAAGCAGCCCACAGCCTCTCTCAGATCCCACCTGGTCCCCATGCTGCATGTCTCCCTTCTTCCATCCCTTCTTTTTTGGGGGGCTGCACTGCCCCCCTGAAATATGCCACCCTAGGCCTAGTGTTTGCCTTGTGGTAAATACGCCCCTGGCCATGGCACCAGAAACTGCGTCCCGGCGCCTGGGCTTCTGCTAGCCCACCCACCCACCGCTGGCTGCCCACATGTGTGTGACATAGAGCTGAAATCTCCAGCTAGTGTCATACTCTCCTCTCACCAGCATGAGCGCTGCTGTCCGAGATAACGGCAGTGGGAGTCGGGCACCGTAAGTCCATCACGAAAGTTTGCACTGTTCCCTGCTCTGTTTTCAAGTTGGTGCTCAGCTAATCAGCCTACGCCGCTGTGTTGCTGCTCTGGAGATGGTGTGGATCATGAGCACAGACGGAGCAGACATGTACAGGAAATGTCCAGGTTCTGGATAGGGGATAAATAAAGGAAAATTCCACATAGAAGTCTGTGTAGCTGTGCTGGGGGATAACAAGTCTCAGCGTGTCTTCCCAGATAGAGGTCTCTGGTACTTGTAATGTAACTGGAGCTGATAGGCCGTAGAGGTCTCTGCTTACTACTGGACCCTTTCTAGTCCTGAGGCTTGCACCTAGTATGGCTATTGTAAACTCCCCATGTACAGTTATCTTGGGTACATTAGAATCGAGTGTGATACACAGTGTTTTCTATACATATTCTTTGGTAGTGTAATAAAATTCATTTATGTCAGGGCTTGTTTACACTGCAATCTCTGCGTTGACTGTTCGTTTCTGCATGCACGTTTATGCGCATTTGTGGTGTTTTGTTTGGAATAATTTTTTCATTTTTTTCACATTTTTTTACTTTCCCTTTCCTCCCCACACACCAGCACCCCCATGCACTCTCTGCCCACTCCACCAGCAGACCCGCAGCGGAACCCTTTCATATGTTCTGCAGTGGGCCACTTTCCTGCTGACTTGGGTAGGGTTGCACCTTTTCTTAAGCCAAACCTGAACACTTTAGCAGCGCATGGCAAATTTATTTTGTAGTGTATATACTATACATATATTTTGTGATTAAATAGCATTTCAAATCATATCGATTTAATCACAAGAGTCCCCCTTTACAACAGAATTCCTCCTTTTACATCTGAACCCGCTGCATTCCCCTTTACATCTGAACATGCAGCATTCCCCTTTATATTTGAACTCCCAGTGTTACCCTTTACATCTGAGCTCACAGAGTTCCCCTTTACATCTGAACCTGAAGCGTTCCCTTTTACATCTGAGCTCACAGAGTTTCCCTTTACATCTGAACCCGCTGCATTCCCCTTTACATCTGAACATGCAGCATTCCCCTTTATATTTGAACTCGCAGTGTTACCCTTTACATCTGAGCTCACAAAGTTTACCTTTACATCTGAGCTCACAGAGTTCCCCTTTACATCTGAACCTGAAGCGTTCCTTTTTACATCTGAGCTCACAGACTTCCCCTTTACATCTGTCCCCGAAGCGTTCCCTTTTACATCTGAACTCGCAGCATTCCCCTTTACATCTGAATCCACAGAGTTCCCTTACAATGTAAGGTGGGACTTTGCAGACTCTGATGTAAGGGAGAATTCTGGAGGCTCTGATGTAAGGGGGAACACTGACAACTCTGATGTACAGAGGGAACTCTGATGTAAGGGGGAACGCTATAGACTCTGGTGTAAAGGGGAACTCTGATATAAGGGGGTCTCTGGCCACCAGAGCCCCCACTTACCTCAGAGTTCCCAGCATTCCTGTTTAATCAGAGTTGTCAGTGTTCCCCCTTACATCAGAGTGCACTGAGTTCTCTCTTACATCAGAGTCTTCAGAATTTTTACTTACACTGTAAGGGGGTACACTGTAAGGGGGAGCTCTGTTAACTGTAAAGTAAAGGTGAACTCTGATGTAAGGGGTGCTCTGGGAACCCTGATTTAAGAGGGGGCTCTTATGTAAGGGAAATGCTGTGGACTCTGGTGTCAAGGGGAACTCTGATGTAAGGAGGTCTCTGCTCACCAAAGCCCCCCTTACATTAGTGTACTCACTCAGAGGCAGGAAAGGGAAGGGAGGGAGAGGGCAGACTTCAGTCACAGACAGTGGATGAACGGTGAGCTCACTCACCCCATGATGAGGCTCAGGCATCGGCTGTCGGCACATTTCATCATCCGGCAGCTGGGCTTCACATTTCCCACCCACACATCCCCTTTTCTGAGACACAGTACTGCCGGGGATTGGATTGTGGACAGACAGAGAGATGAGGGTCGAGAGAAGGAGGAGCAGATCCAGCTTTCCTCTCCTCTCCTGTCAATGCGGAGGGTATCTGGGTGGGGACTGTCAGTGCTGGCTCTGGGTTATGTAAAAGAGACACTCTTAGCTCAGACCACTGCAGCCACTGGGGAGCCACAGTTCAGGCTTTTGGGGCCTCCCACAGTGGTGGAATGCCAGCGCTCGGTTGCAACTGTGACCTTTGTGACCCTGGTAGTTCTGCCACTGTACCCATCTATCCATGTATCAATGCTTTATTTTGCTAAAAAAATCACTTTGAAAAACACCTCCTAGCATTTCTGACTGGCCATGTTGACTAAGGGCAGATGATTCACGTTGCATTTACTTCTGGAATCCATTGGTTCTTGGCTCAGGCCTGCAGGTAGGAGGGTGTGCTTAGCTGAGAAAACCAACCACCCCCCTCCCCAAGAGTTCTAAGATCATTATTTGCCTAGGTCTGGAAACCAGGAATTAACTGAAGAAATGTAAAAAAAAAAAAAAAAAAAAAAGTTTAGAACATGTAAATCTTTTTACTAATGCTAGCAGCATAAGATTTAAAATAATCAATGTTGATTGAAGGAGTGAAGTTCCATTTTAGCATAAATGTAAACCCTGTATAAAATACGTAAAGCCTCAAGCACACTGGGCATTTAGCTCCAGCGCATGAGACTTCAGTGTTTAGGTGTGGATGGAAGGTACAGGTGCACTGTTCAGCACAGCTTTTGGTGGCCTATAAAATTCTAGAGACTGATAGTTGCTGCAGCTGGATGGTACATTGAACAGTACTATTGTTTAGGGCAGTATGCATCCAGGGACAAGTGACTGGGTTGCAAGCAGTCTGCACGATCCAGCCCTGTCCAGCTGAAGCAGCTGTCAGCCTCTCATAGAGTCTCATGCATCGCGGTTAAACGCCCAGTGTGCATGATGCCTAAAAAAGATCCTTGTGCATAAGGGAGGTATTTTGTTTTGTAATTCAATGCAGGGGAAAATCCAAACCATTGGAGGTGGATCAGCAGCATCTTGCAACACTTAATGAGTGATCACATTCTAGCAGCCATATCTACTTGCAGTCATGTCTATTTATGGCTGTTTGGCAATAGAGCCCTCGCAGATGCCTGGGCCCATTGTCAGTAGGCACGTGGCTAGCCTATAGTCCCCTCCAAAAGCCCCCGTCCCTGTTGGGTCTGTCACAATGTGGTTACAGATTATATACAGCCAACTCAATACGTGTAAATTAATGCACTTTAGCCCCCAGAGCTCGCTTGGGGTCACATGACTGTTACTCACTAGCACATTTTATTAGTACTTTACAGGCATTTGGATGGTACCAGTACTGTTAGAAGACTGATTGATGTGTGCAGTGGAGAATGGCGTATGTTTGGCAAAATTGTTTTTTTTCCTTTATGTATACACAGTGGGATTTCTTTTGGGAGGAGGTTTTTAGTTACATTTTGATATATTTTTCAATTGCAATCTCTTAATGTTTCTTAATCTCTATTATATGCATCTCTTATGCATCTCTCTTACCTTTTTTGTTCTTTTTGTATGTGTAGATGTAACCTAAACCCTACATGGTTGAGATTTAGCTTGCTAGGTTTTTTTAACTAAATAAGTTTCACCATTTTTTCATCCTTTGTTGCTTTTGTAGCCACTTACTGTCTTTTTGCACTCCGGAGATGGCTACATGGTATATTTCACGCAGTTTGTTTGGTGATATTCAAGTAAGAATATTTGTATTTAGACAACATTTGCTTATCCCTCAGTTCAGCTCTATTGTGTTGAGACGGCTACTTGTAGTCACCACTAGAAGTGTATGTGACAAGGTGACAGTGTAGGAGCATGACTGGGAGACAAGGTATTGTCATCCTACATCAGGAAGTGCCAGAACAAGGATGCCCATGGCAGGATACTCAGGTATGAATTTATAGAAAGCTGCAAATTTAAAAAAAAAAAATTGATAATGGCGTTAGATAATATGAGATTTTAGTAATTGTGTTTACAAAAAGTGTATGTAAATACAGGAACAAAAATGTAATATCAGTCAGTATAAGAAAAAAGAGATCTAGGGATTCAGTACAAAAATAACAAAGAGGAAAGGTATTACAAAATATAGTTTTTAAATATTAGCATTAGGTCTGGAATGCCTAAAGCCACACAAAGTGTTGTACAAATAGATGAAAAACATATTACAGCCTTAATTTTTGTTCTATTGACTGTGATTATTTCTAAGTGGGGACACAGTCTAATAGCCTCATAATAGGTGACATTCCCTTTATCACACTGTTCTAAAAAATGTATTATATTGCAGCTTACCAATCCTTAAATGTGACAACTGCATTAGTTTTTCAATAGCTCACTATCAGCTGACTCTAGGTCACAAGGAATAAAAGTACTCATACTCTTGTGATCCACAAGAGAAGCCAGAAAAGCTTTGGTCATACTTCTCTTTTAAAGTGATATTGAACCCCCAGTTTTTTAAATACCTTCAGCAGTTGATTTCATCACTGAGAATGCAGCTTTTATCTTTTTGGGCCTATTCACACCAAGTGCCTTGGGACTGCATTGGGTGGCTATTCCACTGAAGTGTTACCACAATACCTTGTCTCCTATGTGACTGGTTCACACCAGTTTGGTGCAATGGTGTGTACTGAAAAACGTTCTTCAGGCCATGCTTTTCAGGGCAGCACAGTGTTCTTACAAAAAAAACACTTATCACAGCTGAGGGGATACCTCTCCAATCCTATCTCTATAGCATCTGGCACCCATCAAGGTTGCCCTCTATCTCCTCTTTTATTTATTATCGCCATCAAGACTCTGTAGCCATCCAGACCCACCCTGATGTGAGATGGGGAAACAGCTTTCATTGTTTGAACACTGACCGAAGTAAATTAAAAACGTTCTGACATTTTGCAGTTTAGCCACAAGATGTCTCTGTTTTATTCTAACAGCCTCAGACTGCATAGAGATTTCTTTATTCATGAAGGGGTGGGGTTTTATACTTGGACAGTGAACAGGAAAAAGGAGAGAGAGCAGCCATGCTTGAGAGAGAGAAGGGGGGCTGTGTGATCGGAGAATCTGTTGCCATCCAGCTGTGAAGACTGCCCTCCGTAATCAGAAATCCCATTGAGTGAAGCTGATGGTGTTCAAGACGCTAATCCTGTCCAAAGAGGGGAAGATTTGCTGCCAGGAAGCTGATGAGGACAGAGGAGCAAAGCAACATACATTGCTGATAACATCGCATGAGTAGTGGAGAGACTTTTGTTCTGTTCAGAGTCATCAGCGGCTGAAATACAGACCCGGGTCGGTAAGAATTGTGCACGCACCTCCTTTCAGTGTTGGCGCCTAGAGACTGAGTCCAGGCCTATAGTTAGTTAGGGTCCCTGTTTGTGTCAGGCCACAAGTGTTATTGCTGATCATTGGAAGGACTCCACAACTTAAAGTGACATTTCACATTGGAGAACTGATAAAATCCCACAAACTCAAGCCAGACTGGCGTTTTGCTCAGAAGGAATACTCAGGCACGTGCTATAGGATCAGTTGTGGGAGGGAGAATACTGTAGATTTGTGTAAGATTGTAAGCTGTTGTGCTGCAACGCAGGCTAGCCCATACCATACACCCATACACTGATTCCTGCTCTTTTAGGGTAATAACAGGCAAGGTGTGGCAGCTTATTAGTGCCCGCCAGTAGGTAAATTACTAAACTCTCTACCTTCATCCATCAGAAGGTGCCGTGGTGTGTAGCACAAGGGTCTCAGCCTTTGGGCTGGGTGTATGTAAATGTATTGTATGTTTCCAGCATTTGTGGTTGTGTTTATTTGCCACATCTAAGTAAAGTTCTGTTATGGCAAAAGCTGATGTTGGTGTGCTGTTCTCCTCATATTTGTTATTTAACTGTGCATTGTATTACCAATTCTTATTTCACCATGTTGTTTCTATGTCTTGATCTGTTGCTGCCATCTGCTGGCCAGAATTTGCATGCTGCATGCCTTTGTTATAGCTAGTAAGTGTTTTCTCTGCTGGGCGTGGTTTTAGGCAAGCCTTGGTTCTGGTCACTTCCTGCAGCCATTTTATCTGCTGTATAGCTGTGTGACAGGACATTCAATACCCTGGGCTTGTGAAGGCATCAGTTTTTGACCAGCAGTTAGCCTCAGGAAAGATTATAACAGGACAGCATGAATACCTCTACTACCTTACAGTATTGTATCACTGTTTGTCGCTGTATTTTGGACCAAATAAACCCACGCTGATTTCATTCCTGTGTATACGTTTGGATCCGTCTAACCTGAACATCTGCCGGTCCGGTCTGCTCCACTGCTTGGATACGAAGGTAGGAAGTTACACAGCCATTATCAGTTATACCTTCATTCGCCTTCATGTGGGGACAGAACAGTCAAAAACTGCCTTAAAGTCCATACCCCGCTACAGATTCCCTCAGAGTCCAGTACCACACTCAGGAATCTCCCTAGCAACAGGCCCACTTGCAGCAAATCTGCCCGGTTACAGTGCATGTTCCACAAGCCTATGCGGAAGCACTGCACATACGCAGTATCTATAGTCTCGCCTGGAAGTTCTCCACAACTCGCCAAGCCATTCCTAAAGTCCTATATTAACTTTTCCTCGCATAACAGAAGTACTGTTTATGCACGTTCCTTACACTGCCGTGGCCGCCGCAAAACCCCGCAATTCATTCTAAATATCTTAGAAATTTTGTCAAGGTGCCCTATTGGAGCTGTGCTGCGATTTTCAGCGCCCAATTCAAAACTTCATTTTCTTAAAGGGACAGCGCACCTTAAGTCAAAATGGCCGAAAAGGACTTTGCACAGTTCCCCAGTGATGAACTAAAGCAAATACAACCTGATACTGATCGTTATGAAGGGCAGGGAACAGAATCCACACTTCTAGCAGAACAAGTCATACGACCAAGACGCTCTCTCAAACCGACAGTAAAAGTCATTGAAAATTATCACACCACGAAAGATGAGCTATGTGATAACCTGGAGGAGCAATGGGAACGAGTTTCCTCCCTCATGTCCGGACTTAAATCCTCCTCAGGTGATGCCACAAGCTTACAAGTTGCCATCGGGCGGCTGGACACAGCTCAAGAAAGATACAATAGACTGTCCACAAGGTATATAACCTTTCTAAAAGACTCTAATATCGATGAAGCCCTATCAGAACTAAGCAAGGCAGAATCAATAGCCAGACAAAGAGACGTCATGGTGCTGGATGTTAAAGGTAAAGCGGAACTCCGTATCTCGCATTTGCAAGAAACTAAATCACACAGATCAAATTCATCTAAACATTCCTCTCGGTCATACAGATCATCGTGCTCAAGAAGCTCAGCCTTGAGCGACAGATTACTAGAGGCCCGCATAAACGCAGAGCAATCCAAAGCGAGACGCTCCTTCACTGAAAAAGAAGCTCTTGCAAGGGCAGAGGCCAAGAGGGCAGAAGCAGAGGCAGAGGCCAAGAGGGCAGAAGCAGAAGCAGAGGCAGAGGCCAAGAGGGCAGAGGCAGAAGCAGAGGCCAAGAGGGCAGAAGCAGAGGCTCGAATAAAGATTTTCGAATCAGAGATGCAGGAGGAAATTGCATTAGCTAAAGTAAGACTACTTGAGCAAGCATTGAGCCAAGGTCTTGATCCAGTCTGCTCGCTACCACCGGAGATAGATGATCCAGTTGATCGCAACAGTGACTATGTACTGAATCAGTTATCTGCGCCACCCCCAGTTTGCAGTACCGTCCAAGCCGAGAACACTGAAACCTCCAAGTCAGCTCTACCTGCGGTACCAGTGCCACCCACAGCACCCGAGCAACCTAATAACCGTTACCCGGAAGTGCCCTCTCAAGGACGGTTGTTACAGAAAGATCGCTATCAGGCGTTTTCTGGCCTACCTCCACAGCTCAAGCAGCAGTCATCACAATATACAGAGGCTAAACGAAAGCTTAACCCTGCAGCTACATCATTCTACCCGGAAGCATCTCACCCCTTCACGCCAGGCAGCCAATACGCCCCAGGGGCATCACAAGTCGTCATGGCAACAAGCAGTGAGAAATCAGATATGTCTGAGTTTGCCAGGTTTATGGTGAGCAGAGAGCTAATCAACACCAGTCTCTCAAAATTTGATGACCGTGCAGAGAGCTACAGAGCTTGGAAGGCAACCTTCAAGGCCGCCATCGCTAACCTCAACCTAACCGCAGAGCAGGAGTTTGACCTCTTGATCAAATGGCTGGGCCCAGGCTCCACAAATCGTGTCAAGAGCCTCAGAACTGTTTATGTGGGACAAGCAGAAGCAGGTCTTGCTGTCGCCTGGCAGAGACTCGAACGTACCTTCGGCAGTGCAGAAGCAATAGAGAAGGCCCTATTCAAGAGACTGCAGAACGTTCCAAGGATCAATCTCAAGGATGTCCAGAAGCTTCAGGATTTAAGTGATCTGCTCATGGAACTGGAGCTTGCCAAGGGTGACCCTCGTCTGTCTGGGCTTTGTTACCTGGATACAGCTCATGGAGTGAACCCAATTGTCGTGAAGCTACCATACAGTCTGCAAGAAAAGTGGGCGGCATCAGTCTCAAGGTACAAAAGAGAGCATGATATCACCTTTCCCCCATTTATTCACTTCTGTAGGTTTATCGATGAACAGTCCCAGATGAGGAATGACCCCAGCCTCGACTTCCTGGAGTTCAACACTACAGCTTCAGCAACATCATCATCAAGGTATGAAAGCATCACGCATAAACACAGAGACTTCAAGAGCAGCGTGAGTGTTAGAAAGACTAACCTACCATCTCCTGCAGTACCCACGGGTAAACAGTACACCACCTCATCAGGAGATAAGACCTTCAATCGTGAATGTCCCATTCATAAAAAACCACACTCTCTGAACAAATGTAGAGGGTTTAGATCCAAAACCATACAGGAGCGCAAGAAAATCCTCACCGAGCTCGGGGTATGTTTCAGATGCTGCGCTTCATTGGAGCACATGGCTAAGGACTGTAAATCTGTCATCAAGTGTGAGGAGTGTCATAGTGAAAGACATGCCTCAGCTATGCACCCAATCCCACTCTCCGGAGATTCACCCACTGCCGTCACCACCAGTCCTGCTCCAAGTCATGGCGGGGAGCCCCAAAATTACGCTAATGCAGCGACTGCTGTTTCCTGCTCATGCTTGGATGTATGTGGGGAGGGCCAGTGCGAGAAATGTTGTGCCCGAATATGCCTAATCAAGGTCTACCCAGAGGGACTACCAGAAAAGGCAGTAAAAATGTATGCCATCATTGATGACCAAAGCAACCGGTCCCTAGCAGGTCCTAAATTCTTTGAAGCCTTTGGAATAAAGGGACCATCCGAACCCTATACCTTAAACACCTGCTCGGGCCGCATAGAGACTAGCGGCAGAAGGGCACAAGGATTCATCGCTTCTCCTGTCAGTGGGGATACGGAAATACCCTTACCGACGCTGATCGAATGCGATCAAATACCCAACCATAGGGATGAGATTCCTACCCCAGAAGCTGCATTTCACCAACCTCACCTAAGGCACCTAGCCAACGTTATCCCACCTATGGACATCAACGCCGAGATTCTACTCCTGCTCGGCAGAGACAATCTAAGGGTACACAAGGTGCGTCAACAGTGTAATGGCCCTGACTATGCGCCATACGCCCAGAGACTGGACTTGGGATGGGTAATCATAGGAAATGTATGCTTAGATCAACCAAAAATCAACTCCTTCAAAACGTACGTGCGTGCAGATGGACGCACAACTTGCATTAAGCCGTGTCCTCATCACTATGAGGTGAGAGAGAAGTCTCCAAGCCTCGTACATCTACCTGACATCATTAATCCCCTCTTTGCCGACAACTTGGGGAGATCAGTCTTTCATACAACCAAGGACGACGATAAAGTAGCCTTGTCAGTAGAGGACAGAGAATTTGTCGAGATAATGGACAGTGAGTTCTTTAAAGACGAAACCAATCACTGGGTTTCTCCATTACCCTTCCGAGCTACCAGGGTAAGACTCCCGAACAACCGGGAACAAGCTCTGTCTAGATTTAACTCTCTTCAGCGTACCATGAACAGCAAGCCTGAAATGAGAGAACACATCGTTGCCTTTATGGATAAAATATTCCGTAACAACCATGCAGAACCAGCTCCATCCTTAAGGAAGAACGACGAGTACTGCTACTTGCCTTCATTCGAAGTATATCATGCCACTAGACCTATGTCTGTAGGTTCCTTTACTAACTCTACTTGGCTTACAGGTCCGGAGTTTCTGCTAAAACAGGCGGACGATTGTGTACAGGAAGTTTTCAGCATCCAGGATCCGGATAATGATCCAGAAATCCGCGCTGAAGTCAGTGTATTGGTCACTGGAACAAAGCAAATCTCCAGCCTCGGTAGCCAACGCTTTGAACATTTCTCCAGTTGGATGAGACTCGTCAGGACTATCGCAAGGTTAGTGCACATTGCAAAATGTTATCACAATACTCACGAAGATAAGGATTGTCATGGTTGGCACGTCTGCCATAAACCCTTCTCTGCGGAGAACATCTCTCATAGTGAGTCCCTCATAATACGTCACGTCCAACAAGAGGAATTCAATGTAGAATGGAAGTGCTTATACAACAAACAGCAGATTCCAATAAAAAGCCCTCTTGCCAACTTAAATCCAGTTATTGACAGTTTTGGCTTGCTCAGAGTTGGTGGTCGTTTGAATCAAGCCCACCTAAGAGTTGCAGAACAAAATCCTCTCATCATTCCCAGCAAACACCATATCACCGTCTTGCTGATCCGACACTACCACAAAAAGACTGAACACCAGGGCAGGCAAATCACTGAGGGCAAGTTACGGTCTGCTGGCCTTTGGATTATAGGTATGAAAAGACGTGTGGCCCAAGTACTGCATGACTGTGTTCACTGTCGCAAAGCTAGAGGAAAACAACTACACCAACAAATGGCTGATTTGCCTGCGGACAGACTATGTACAGAGCCGCCTTTCACCTACGTTGGCCTAGACGTCTTCGGGCCATGGATGGTGTCCGCACGCAGGACCCGTGGCGGTCACGCAAACAGTAAGCGTTGGGCTGTACTATTTACTTGCATGAGTGTGCGAGCCGTTCACTTAGAGGTCATAGAATCCATGGACACATCCAGCCTTATTAATGCCTTAAGACGGTTCTTCGCAATCAGAGGACCAGTGAAACAGTTGAGGTCTGACCGTGGAAGCAACTTCATTGGAGCCTGTAGAGAACTGAACATAGACACCAAATCCATTCAAGATCACTTGGCGGAAAAGGGTTGCACCTGGATTTTCAATCCTCCTCATAGTTCCCACATGGGGGGCTCCTGGGAGAGAATGATCGGCATCTCACGCAACATCTTGAATTCTATGTTGATGGATGTAAACTCTTCAAGACTCACACATGAGACTCTAGTCACCCTTCTCGCTGAAGTTTCAGCCATCATCAATTCTAGACCCCTCGTGCCAGTATCTATGGATCCTGAAACACCAGCCGTACTGACTCCAGCTATCCTACTTACCCAAAAAACTGAGATTACGCTATTATCTAGTGGAGAATTTACTCATGCGAATATCTACCAAAAACACTGGAAACGTGTACAATACCTAGCTGATTACTTCTGGAACAGGTGGCGAAAGGAGTATCTCAATATTCTTCAAGGAAGAAGAAAGTGGCAACACCACAAACCAAACCTAAAAGAAGGTGACCTCGTGTTAATGAAGGAGCAACATACCGTACGGATTGACTGGCCTATGGGACTAATTACAAAGGTTCTTCCTAGCAAGGATGGCAAGGTTCGTAAAGTGGAGTTGAAGATCTTCAGAAAGGGTGAGCTTAAAATATTCGCAAGGCCAATTAATGAACTCATTTTGATACTACCCATTGAGAACATTCCTGCTGGGTAAACTCTACTGAACTTGAACTTTGTGGTTCTTCTCTATTCCAACTCGGAATCTACTATATTGTTATGTTTATTGCATTCTAACATGTTCTTTGTTACAGGTTGTTTTATATTTTATGGACATTCGTCATAGTGAAATCCCTTATGGAATTTCAGACGGGGAGTGTGCTGTTCTCCTCATATTTGTTATTTAACTGTGCATTGTATTACCAATTCTTATTTCACCATGTTGTTTCTATGTCTTGATCTGTTGCTGCCATCTGCTGGCCAGAATTTGCATGCTGCATGCCTTTGTTATAGCTAGTAAGTGTTTTCTCTGCTGGGCGTGGTTTTAGGCAAGCCTTGGTTCTGGTCACTTCCTGCAGCCATTTTATCTGCTGTATAGCTGTGTGACAGGACATTCAATACCCTGGGCTTGTGAAGGCATCAGTTTTTGACCAGCAGTTAGCCTCAGGAAAGATTATAACAGGACAGCATGAATACCTCTACTACCTTACAGTATTGTATCACTGTTTGTCGCTGTATTTTGGACCAAATAAACCCACGCTGATTTCATTCCTGTGTATACGTTTGGATCCGTCTAACCTGAACATCTGCCGGTCCGGTCTGCTCCACTGCTTGGATACGAAGGTAGGAAGTTACACAGCCATTATCAGTTATACCTTCATTCGCCTTCATGTGGGGACAGAACAGTTGGGATTACTTTCCTCGTTCGTGACTTCACTGTATCCTGGGGAGCCCACCCCGGTATACGGCTTACACTGACATCTTAGTTGTACACAACGGGTATAAACAACATAAATGTGCTCTGTTTACCGACTATTTATTCCTCTTTTTTACTTCACCACACACCTCTCTCCCATTGATCTTCTGGCTCGATTTCAGAATATTTCTGGTTTGGCCATGAACTGGGAGAGGTCTGAGGCCCTCAACATCAACTTACTTGGGGACACTTTGCAGAGTCTAAAGGACCAATATAGCTTTATTTGGCAGACAAGTTCCTTGCCATACCTAGGAATTAAGCTGACCTCTTCCATAGCAACACTTTACAAGGCAAATTATCTACACCTTGTTGCACATTTGTTGCAGGACATTGAGCTGTGGTCATTTGGTTTTGCTTTCCTATCCTGGATAGGTAGGATTGCTGCAGATAAGATGGTAGTGCTACGCAAAATCCTCTATTTTTTTGTACCCTACCCATAGTAGTTCCAGCTGCTGACCTTTATAGGTTTCAGAACAAATTACTGCACTTTATTTGGGGTGCTAGGAGTCACAGAGTACAACGTTGAATATTATATACTTTATGAGACTCTGGTGGGCTGGTGGTCCCAGACTTTAGGAAATATTATAGGGTGGTTCAGATAACCCAATTGTCCCAAATATATGCCACTTATCGACTAGAGTGGATAGCCTTGGAGGCACAAGTTTGTTTGGTGGCAACTTTCCCTGTCGGTCTTTTAATGTTGGTCTTCCCTATGAATTGGATGGCAATTATCAGCCCCATGCTGTCCTTCTCACTGCTTCTATGGGATTCTTAACACAAACTGGCTGCACTTCACTCCCCCATTCCCCTGTAGCGCCATTATTTGGCAACATGGTGACCATGATTAATGTCATTAAAAAGCCCCAGAACCTCACAGCTTAACAAACCCATAGATGGAGTTTCCAGATCTGCTCTAATCTATTTCATGTTCCTGGCAGCCAAAATTGCAGTCGCAACTGCCTGGAAGAGTCCGGTGGTGGACTTAGCATTGATGGAACGTAAACATTCGTGGATCATGATCAACGAGAAAATGGTCAGCATCCCATGTTACCTCTACCAGGTTTGAGCGACTCTGGAACCAATGGATTAGCTACCTACAGACTACGTTTTAATAACACTTCCTTTCTCTTTGCTGGAATGGGCAGGCCTGTCATGTGGGTGGATTATGTATCTTCCTTTGTTTTCCTTCTCTTACTCCATTTTTCTTTCTTCTATTCTATCTTTTCTTCCTCAGTTTGCCCTTTAATGGCTTGACATCATGTTATGATTTAAAGACACATTGTGTAGCACTCTGTTCTTCTTATGCCTGATATATAGGGGAGCAGACCTCGGGCTCTGGTGCATTTGGACTGCTCCCACAGATTCAGCACTTCCATCCCTTTGTGCCTGCTGTTGACCTATCCTAGTACTCCCCGTTCAAGGGTGGATTGGGATACTTGGATTTGCTACACCTACTTTACATATTGCTAATGTATAATACTTTTATGTCATTTCTGTGTTGCAAGATCTATTTGCATGCCCATCAAGGGCCTTTAGCTGTATTGTTACCTATTTGCATGTTAATTTTCAATAAAAACATTGAAACAGAAAAAAACACTTATCAAAATATTATATAAAAAAAGAACAGTGCGATGCTCAGAGCATTAGTACTGTAGTAATCACTGCACACCAGATGCTGCATTGGAACACAGTGGCTGGTGTGAATAGGTCTTTAATTCTTACCTATATCCCAGTTTAAGTTTGTGCCGTGACTACTGTCCTGGGTTTCCTGTTTCAGGGTGGCTCCTTTCTCTAACAGCATCCTAAGGAACCACCCTTGTATGCAGGGACTATAGTTGTAACTTCCTACACTGTGTGCATCAACAGAGATACATGCCTGGGATAGCAAAGCACTCCCCTGATCCTCCGTCCTACTTCCTCCTACAAGCTAGCAGGCTGACTCTAGACTGCACTGTCCACTGTTAATTTTGTCTTGTGGAGACCAGAAGTTCAGGGAAGCAGCACTGAGAGAGCAAGAGCCAGAGCACTGAAAGTTGAAAATTGCAAGTGCTGGGCTGAAATTTTTAACAAAAAACAATGTGCTCAATGTGTATACCAAAAAAACTCTGAGGGCTCATTCACATCAGGAGGTGAGCAAGCATACTTTTTTTGTGCGTTCCTGTGCTTTGCGTTCATAAAATTAGGCAAAAATGTATTCTGCTACCTTGCTTTGGTAAAAATTACCAAAATCAGTGTATATTATTTAGTCTGTGTGAAATTTTAGAGTCTACAAACTATGGTATATATATATATATATATATATATATAATTGATCAATTCCGATATTGACGGCTTACCTAATTTGAGGCCCTAAAGTGCCAGGACAGTACAAATACCCCCCAAATTACCCCTTTTTGGAAAGTAGACACTCCATGGTATTTAGCAAGAGGCATGGTGAGTTTTTTAACTTCTTCCTGCCCGGCCTATTATACAATAACTGCCAAGCGTCATATGACGTCCTCCCAGGATCAGGTCATGCTGCAGCTCAATCTGTCACTGGATGTGTTCAAGGGACACGGCCGATGAGAGATCACTACACCGGAATGCTACCAGTGTCACATGATTGCTGTGACCAATCCCAGCAATTCACATGACAGTTTTAAACAATGAATGGCTTCTTTGCATGTCATTCACTGCTTACCACTGTGCTGTGAGCTGTGACTGGTCACAGTGATCACATGTACAGAGTGGGCCAATCACAGCACATCTGTAGCATGTGATCAGCTATGGCCAACCAAAGCTGATCACAACAAAAAGTACTGAATTCTGTTTCATTCAGTAAAAATGCTTGCTAATACCAATGTAATTTGTTGGTGTAAGCGATCAAAATAATGTAAAAAAAAAAATCCTAATCACTTGCCCAGAGTAATACAATGTTGGTAACATGTAGGCTCTGGTCACAGAAGCAGAAAAAAAATAGTAAAAAAATTAATAAAAGTAATAAAAATTAAAAAAAATTTACAATTATCTTATTATATTATTTTTTACATATTGTTGCCAGTCAGTGTCCCTAATCACCACCATGCCATTTATATGATGATGCTGCACTGCATTGGTGACAGTATGTTAAAAAAAAAAAAAAAAAATTATTTTCATTTCAAAATGTTGCACAAAATTATGACAAAAATGGCAACTTCAAAAAACTCGCCATGCCTCTTACTAAATACCTCAGACTGTCTACTTTCTGAAAAGCAGTCATTTTGGGAGCATTTGTACTGTCCAAGCGTTCTGGGCATCAAGAAATGAGATCAGCCATCAGTACATCAGGATTTATCAATTTTTAGATATATCCTATAGTTTGTGGAGTCTAAAACTTTCCTACCAACTAAATAATAAACACTGATTTGGGTAGCAGAATACATTTTGGCCTACATTTGTGTATTTATTTGCAAAATTTTATAACAGAAATGAAGAAAAAAAAATTTTTTTTCACAATTTTCGGTGTTTTCTTTTATTTATAGTGCAAAAAATAAAAAACCCAGTGGTGATTAAATACCACCAAAACAAATCTCTATTTGTGTAAAAAAAAGACAATTTCATATGGGTACAGTGCTGCATGACCGCGCAATTGTCATATAAAGTGCAGCAGAGCTGAAAGGTGAAAATTGGCCTGGGCAGGAAGGGTGTAAAAGTATTTGGTAGGCAAATAGTTAAAATTGTGATTTTTTTTTTAATCACTTTTTTTGGAAAATAAAGAAATTAAATAAAAATTGATTTTTTTTTCACAAAGTTGTCATATTTCTCATACACAGCATAGGCATGCTTATAATTACACCCCAAGCACATTTTGCTACTCCTTTGAGTATGGTGATACCACATAAGTGAGACTCGTTTACAGCCTAGCCACACAAATGTGCCCAAAAGCCAAGGAACACCTTCAGTCTTTCAAGAAGCTTAAATTACATATCTAATTTTCTTACTACCTATCTCATTTTTGGAGGTCCTGGAAAAAGAACATTTCGGAAAGCATGGTGAGTCTTTTGAAGACTGCATTGCTTTGCCACAAATTTTAGGAAAATGCAGAAAGAAAATTAAAATGATTTTTTACACAAAGTTGTCAATTCAATAAGATATTTCTCACATACAGCATAGGCATACTTAGAATTACACCCAAAATACACTTTGCTTCTCCTTCCATGTATGTGGATACCACATGAGAGACGTTTTCAGTGCTTGGACGGATAATATAATGAACATTGTATCTTCTGTATCACACAAATCAACCAATTGAATCAAAGTCACCATGTTGTAATTGTCAATTCTATACAAGTGATCAGGGACTATAGATTAGTGTAGCATCACCTATAGCAGTCCCAAACCCTATAAACCAAGCAAGCCTAGCCTACTGGTACGTGGCCTCCCCAGGAATGCCATATTCAATGGCCAGGAAGTCCATATATGTAGATTGGCCAGGCAAGAAGCAGCTAACCTATCAACAAATACCTACTGTTCCTTAGCAATTCCCTGATTTACAAGTGTCGTTTTGTTTTTTGTGCCGGTATGTACATTTGTTTGGGTATTCATTATACGCGTTTGTGTGCAACGTCCAGGGGCATAGAAAAATGCCCCAAAGCTGCAATTGGAGAGGCACTTATGAGGATCATTTACACTTGTATGTGTATAAATGCATGGAAATGTGTACGTTTATTTTAGTAGCTAGAATAAATGAATATTCTATTCAGTAGAGTTTATGCTTATAAACGCTATACTCCTGTAAACACAGAAAAATACGTATGAATATGAGAGATAAGAGGATTTTTTTCTTGCAGCATATTTTGAACATACTTTTGTGCATGATGCCTTAGACAAGTGTGACCAGGCAGCCGATCCTTTTTCTCCCCTGACTCATCTGCCTACCTTCTCCTCCGGTTTACTCTGTAAACAGCTGGCTACACTTGGACAGGGGAGAAGAAAGCTGCAGGTTGTCTGTGTAACTCCCTCCTTGCTCCCCCTCCTACTGTCAGCAGCGCAGAGTTTACCAAAAGAGAGGACTATGTGTGTGGACTCTCTTCCCCCTCTCTCCTAGCAACAGCAATGGATCAATCAGTAAAGAGGAGAGAACCAAGTTTTTCTGGAAAATGTATTTTTCCACTGTTCAGTGCTACCCGGGCAGAGTATGTGAGAGGACTGTGATGGAAGATGCCATTTGAGGGAAAAAGAGACAGCACAGAGCGCGACCCGAGTTTGGAGGGACAAAGCTTCTGCCAGGGTATGGACCTGCTGTGCCGCCTACTAGAGCCTCCACGGGCAACCCAGAGCGGCCGAACACCTGATCAGAAGGATCATTGCTGTGTCACTGGGTCTGGTGAAAGGACCTTATGGTCACTACTTGTTATCACCACTAATGGCTGAGCCATTAGGAACTACCTACCAGCTACCCTTTAGCTCTAATACTGCCTGCCAGTCTTATTGACAGTCTTTTTTTTTTACTTCAGATTTTATTTTTAAAGTTTATAACAGATAGGTAACAAAAAATAAATCATCTAGTTTTCCAAAAATATTCGCAGATATCCTTAGCTGAGGCATCTATATAATTTTTTAAGAGATTGATATGACCAGCCACAGTAAGTTTCAGCTTGTGCCACACCCTACCCTGGGATCTACATTTCTGAGCTAGTGGTGACAGATTTGGGGAGATATATTCTCTTGGATGGATAAAAATAATTACCCAAAGATATTTGATTTTTACGTCCACTTTGAGCTATGATACTACAGATGGAAGAGGGCCCTGTAGAAGGTCCAAAAGGAGTAGTAAAGATTTGTTCCAATTTATTGTGAGACCAGAGAAAGTACCAAATTTCTTTATAGCAGACATTATGGTAGATCGCGATCCATGGATATGAGCTAGGTATAACAGCATATCATCTACATACAGAGCTATTTTGTCTTCCTATTTTCCCCTATTCTTCACCCCAGCAGTTTGTCAGCAGGGCCGCAAGGGGCTCTATAGCTAACAAAAACAGGAGAGGTGATAATGGACACCCTTGTCTGGTTCCACAAAATAAAAGACGTTAGACATTCTTCCATTGACCCGCACAAAGGTTCTAGGGTACGTATATATAAAAGTTTAACCCAACTGCAAAAGATATTACCAAAGCAAAAATGCTTAAGCATCTCCCATATGTAGCTCTACTCTATGCTGTTAAAGCCTTGGCAGCATATAGAGACAGCAGTACTCTATTTACTGAGTTAGCAACTGGGGTTTGGATATTTAAAAAAGTGTGTCTCATATATTAATAGCAGTTGAAGCGTTGAGCATAATACCAGTTTGGTATGGATAAATGATAGACGTAATAACTTTATTTAGCCTATTGGCCAAGATTTTAGCTAACATTTTGAAATCTGTAGTAAGCAATGAGATTGGTCTGTAAGTTTCTGGAAAAAATAAGTCATTTCCTTTCTTAGGTAAGACCACAATGATGGCTTCTGTCATGGATGCAGGAAGACAGCTGGCCACCAGGGCTGCATTACAAACTTGTAGCAGAGGGGACACAAGTATTTTTTCCATATTGAATATAATCTTCATTGGGAGAACCATCCCAACCGACAGCCTTATCTTTAGAAAGGGATGCCATGGCAGCTTCCAACATATCCATTTTTAATGGAGCATCCAGCAAGCATCTGTTTGTCTGGGACAGAATAGAGAGATTAATACCATTTAAAAATTGAGAAAAATCAGCACTGGTATAAGTTAACCTGGATCTATAAAGCTTGTGATAGAAGGACTTGAAAACTACCAAAACATCCCCAGAAGTAGTACAAAGTCACCCAGTCGCTGATTTTATAGCACTTACTGTATATTGACGGCCTTAAAAGGCTTCAACGCTTATCCGGCTGAAGAGTCTGGACTAAAGACTGCCCCGACACCTTGTCTCTTTGTTTAGTTAAAGAGGTATGTCTTAAGAGACACTGTACACCAGGCAATACCTTGGATTGCACTCTAATCTAGTGTAGTATTATGCTCATTTATACTGCATTTAAAGTTTATTAACCGGTTCCCTTTCAGCCTTCTAGGTGGATATCATATGATGTCCTCCCAAACACGTAGCTCCCCTGGATACAGCGCATCACCAATCAGGGTAAAGAGCCAATGAAACTGGCTCTTTACCATGTGATTGGCTGTGTCCAATCACAGCAGATCACAAATGTAAATAAACAGTGGTAACTCGCAGTTACCGGATTCTCCTCCTCACACACCAATCCTGTGTGAGGAGAACCCAGGAAGAGTGAGATTCCAACTCAACCCTTTCAGTATTGTGCCCATCAGTGTCCTGGTTGCCTGTGTACTTGTCACAGCAGCCCATCAGTGTACCTGTCAGCATATCCACCAGTGTACCTGTCAGTGCATCCATCAGTGTACCTGTCAGTGCATCCATCAGTGTACCTGTCAGCACATCCATCAATGCAGCCTATCAGTGTACCCATCACAGAGCCACCATCACTGCCGCCCATCAGCAGTTTATCCGTCATACAGCCACCATGTCCAAAAATTTGTATACTAGTGAGGAGGCATTCCAAATCCTTAGTATGACTGACAAGAGCAGCAGGGAGCTCTCACCATCTGATTCCAATTTGGAAAATGAACCAGTTGAAAGTAGTGGATCAGCAACTGAAAGGTCAGGGAGGGAGGCAGTCCCTCCTAAAACAATAAGATGCTCTGAAGATCAGGCAACCACCAGCAGCGCCGTACTCCCCAATGGTGAATCAACAAACACCAATGGTGCTAGACCCCAGGATGAAAGGCTCAGTACCAGCACTGGAATATCTTACAAGACCCCAAGAATTAGGGCCCAAACATATCTTCCAGACACCCTGGCAAGCATATTATGGTTGCCTTTCAGGTCGGGATCAGCTACAGCCTCCCTTTCCTCCCAGGTGTATAGGCCATCACTGAAAATTTTTCAGAAATCTATTTTTTAAATGTATTTTTCCCTGCAATTTACTTCAGTTAATTGTGGACCAGACTCATCTTTTTTCCCAAAGATATATTGAAAACAACCCCTACTCATGCTATGCCTGTCCATTTAAATGGAGATGTCTAACAATGGAGGAGGTTAAATTATTTTTAGGCTTTACGATCAACATGGGGCATACAAAAAAAAAAACAAAAACAAATTGCATACTTACTGGTCCACCCACCCCATCCATCACATTCCCATTGTTTCAGCTGTGATGCCCAGGTCACTCTGACATGATCATGTGCTTCCTTAATTTCAGCGACAATTCACAGCGCCCTCTCTGAGATACTGCAGCCCTATTTATCAACAAGAAAGCCCCTCTTCTGGTATAAAAAAGTTGCAATTTACCTTTTCCATTTGGCCATTTATAATGCATATGCCAGCTATCAAAAATCAATGGAAAGACCCACCAACTTCCTCAGATTTATAGAAAATGTCATCACTGCCCTAATCTACCAGCTAGGATCTCCACCAGAGCGCATTCACTCTGACTGTATCAGCAGACTTCATGACCATCATTTCCCTGAGCACATTCCACCAAAAGAAACAAGAAGAAGATGCCAAAAAAATGTACGGTATGCAGCAGAGGGAGAATTAGGAGAGACACCAGTTTTCATTGTCCCCAATGTCCCTCCCAATCGGGCCTATGCATCGGAGACTGCTTCCGACGTTGTCACGTCACTAAAATATTAGTTCCCCTTACTTTTAACAGCCTACCATTTCCCCGTTTCTAAAATCTGTGATCAGTTGCCTGCTGTGTCAATTGACCATGCCTCTGCCTTCCACCTTAAGTGACCCTGGCCTGTTTACTGACAATGCCTCCGTCTGCTTTCTGGAATGCTTCTAATCCGAGTTTCTGCCAGTTTTTGGTTTTCTCTGGGTTTTGTAATTCGTGGATCAGGGTCTGTCTGGGGGCTTCGAAGAGATTGAATGGGAAGAAGCCTCTACCCCTGTGCCCAGGTCTTACCTGACTGAGGCCCTGAGCCTGGTGTTCCTGCCTGCTGCCTGGATCACTACTTTGACTGGGCTAACCATATCTTTGCCTGCTGCCTGTACTGATCCAGGACTGTTTATCGACCATGTTCCTGCCTGTCTCCTGG
Organism: Staurois parvus; assembly: GCF_062004578.1. NCBI lineage: Eukaryota > Metazoa > Chordata > Amphibia > Anura > Ranidae > Staurois > Staurois parvus. Next base: position 10,866,949 of record NW_028318358.1, read on the forward strand.
ACCAATACTTTGGCTGTGCTGACCATATCTCTGCCAGTACTGAACCAGGACTTTTTATGGACCATGTTCCTGTCTGCTGCCTGTACTGACCCTGGCCTGTTTATCAAGCATATTCCTGCCTGCTGCCTGGATTATTCCTTTAGCTGTTGCTGAGATCTCTGCTTGCTTCCTGGACCAAAGCTCTCCTGTGGACAACTGCTCTACTAAAACTACAGATAATCTTTTGTTTACCCTTTGTTAACCTCCTTAGCGGTAATTCCGAGTGTAGCTCGGGGTAAAATTTCTATACCAAGAGGGGTAACCCCGAGCTGCACTCGGGCTTACCATGCGGCGTTGCTCTGGGGGTCCCTGCAGCACTTACCTTGTCCTTCGCTCCCGCGATGTGTCCCCTGCAGCATCCCCGGCCATCTCCTCCGGCCGATGCCGGCATCCGGCTTCTGTGTTCCGGTCCCTGTGACGTCGGGACGTACGGGCGCCGGAACCAGCGGGAAATTTGAAATTTTTTGAAAATGTCATTTTTGCTGTCATTGCTGTTTCAATGCATTTCAGATATATTTTGTCCCTACTGCTTTGTCCTGTGCCCTGCCTGCATTTTGAATGTTCTTTCTGCCTGGAAACTTAGAAAAGTCCATGGCATCCAAAAAGCGTCCCTTTACGTCAAAAGCGGTTTTAGAACAGCGATAGTAAATCAGAACCACTTGCAGAATTGAGTGATGATTCGTGACAGACACTGAAAACGATTTTGCGACTTTGCTCAGCGATGTGCGAATTTGCCTCTGTATTTCAAATTTCAGTGTTTTTGGTTTGATTATATTATTGAATTAAATTTATTATTATTATATTATTATTTTGAATGATTATTTATTAAATTATAATTTATGATTTCGTGTTTCAAATTTTATCCTACCCGGGATGTTTAATAGACTCTTGTTTGTACAGATTTCAGTGAGTTATTCCTAAAAATTACAGCCTACAATAAAAAACTACATATTTCCATGCAAAAAAATGGTACCGCTTTCAGCACAAAAAATCAGAAAGAATCATACTGCCAAGGAGGTTAAGCTAGGCTGTGGAAAAGTCTCACAAATGTGGTATTGCCATACTCAGAAGGAGTAGCTAAATTTTTTGGGGTGTGTAATTCTTGGTATGTCCATGCTGTGTGTTAGAAATAGCTTATAAATTGACAACTTTGCCTCATTATACCTCATAGAAAATACATTTGGGTGTTTGCTTTCCAAAATGTGGTCCATTCATGTATCATTCCTCTGTCCTGGTGCTTCAAAAGTGTGATAGGTAGTCAGGAATTTAGATGTGTAATTTATGTCCCTAGAACACCTGAAGGTGCTCCTTGGATGTTGCACCTATGTGGCTAGGCTGTGTAGGCTGTAAAAAAAATCTCACACATGTGGTATTGCCATAATAAGGAGGAGTAGCTGAATGCATTTTGGGGTATAATTAGAGTATGCCTATGCCGTGTGAGGGAAATAAGTTGTCTATATGACAATTTTGTGACAAAAAAAAAGATTTAATGTCTTCACTTTTCAAAGAATTGTGGGGAAAAATTAGATTTAGATTCAACTTTGTCATTACATATGTAAAGATACAACACAACAAAATGCAGTTTAGTATCTAATCAGAATAGCAACAAGCAGTACTAAATATACAGTACAGTGTCTGCAATATGTACACGATAGACAGTATATATGAACATAATGTACATGTGGAAGTAATATAGACTAATATGAAGATTGAAGTACTGTGGACATAATATACAGATTATGGATAATTAAGTTTAATGACCGTAAAGCTAATGCATAATACTTATTACAATGTCAAAAAATTCACCATGCCTCTGTATACCTTGGACTGTCTACTGTCCAAAAAAGGGTCATTTGGGGGGTATTTGTACTGTCCTGGCATTTTAGGGCCTCAAGAAATGAAATAGGCTGTCAGTACATCAGGATTGATCAATTTTCGATGATTAGTGCCATAGCGTGTAGACTCTATAACTTTCAAACAGACTTAATAATTTGCACTGATTTGGGTTATTTTTACTAAAGAAATGTAGAAGTATAAACTGCTGCCTAAATTTATGAAAAAAAAATTACTTATTTGCAAAATCTTATAATAGAAAGAAAAAAAAAAGGTTTTTTTTTTTTTTTTTACTTTTCACCTTTTGCTTATATCTCAAAAAATAAAACACCCAACTGTGATTAAATTCCCAAATACAAAGAAACAATTGCCTGTGGCGCTCGTTCACAGATCAGGTGCTGTTAATTTACTGAAATGAATCACTGCTAGTGTTTGAGTAACAATGTGGTCTGCTCACTGACTAAACCTTTGTAACAATTTATAAGTAAACACACATGATACAATGTTAAAAATTCTCCTACTGTGACATATGAGGATAAACATAATCTCGGAGGTTAGGCTGTGTAACTAGAAATATATATGGAACCAGGCTGCTGATTCCAATCTGGCCTGGGAAGACCGATACCTGAAATGTATAAATGGGGAAGGAGAGAGAAGCACCCAAGGAACCAATATAGTGTAGTTTGTCAATTTATTTAAAAAGGGTTAGGCTGATGAAGGAAGTTTGTTGTTCTAAAAACGTGTTCCCTAGTCACACACACTCATTCCCTCGGTGGTGTTACCAGGCTGCTCATCCTTTCCTGCATGGCAGTTCTTTCCAGCAAAGCTTCGGTTCCAGCAATCCGCCGATCCACTGATTCACCAGTGTACACAGCGGCTGAAGCTCTTGCCCTTTTTGCTATGCTCCTGGCCTTGCATCCTGCTCTCTCAGGCATCCATGCTCTCTGCACCTCCAGTGGATGCCTTTCCATCCAGCTCCCAGTGGCTCAAGTCATCCATCTGCCTGCGGTTATGGACTTTTGCCCGGGGTCAGTAGGGGGCACCATGAAATGCCCCTGGTATCTTTTTATAGGCTTTTTTGAGTGTATGCAAGGACAGAGGGGCCCCATGATCCCCTATTGCCCGGGGGCCCCATGAGTTGTCTGTACACTCGTTTCTAACTCTTGCCAAACACCTCTATAGCCTTTGACAGGTGTTTGGGAAGCGTTTTTAACGCTCCTCAAACGCCCTATGTGTGGTTTTGAGGCATTTGCCAAGCGTTAAAACCGCACCACAAACGCCTATAATGAAGTGAAATGATATTAACACTGCACAAATGCCTCGCAACCGCCTGCCGGGTGTTTGAGGAGCGGCACCATAGACTTGAATGGGAGGCTTCAACTCCTCCTGACTCAACATGAGGTGTCAGTTTTGCCGTGATGCAACACGACACTAAGGCTTCAGTGTGAACAGCACTGTGTGCTGCCATGTGCAGAATTTATATAGGCATTTGAGAAGCGTTAAAAACGCTTGTCTGACGCCTGCTTACAAAGCTAGTGTGAACGTAGCCTAACTTTCAGGTAAACCAATTAATTTACACGTATTGGGATTTTTTTTAGCAAAGACACGTAGCAGAATACATTTTGGCTTAAATTTGACAAAATTAGATTTTTAAAATTTTTACAGGACATGTTTAATAGCAAAAAGTTACAAATATTTTTTCTCAAAATTGTCGGTCTTTTTTTTTTATAGCGCAAAAAATAAAAAACACACAGGCGATTAAATAACACCGATAGCAAGCTCTATTCATGGGAAAAAAAGGACGTAAATTTAATTTGGGTGCAACATTGTATGACTGCGCAATTGTCAAAGTAACGCAGCGCCGTAATGCAAAAAATGGCCTGATAAGGAAGGAAGGTAAATCCTCTGGAGGGCAAGTGGTTAACATTCTTTTTTTTTTTTTTTGAACGGAAGAAACCCCTATTTAAAAGACGGAATGGACAAAAAACGGATGTAAATGGACAAAAACGGATGCAAACTGATGAAAAACGGATGTAAACTGATGTTTCTTCTTGGAAAAAATATGACTGAACTGATAAAAAAAGCCCCGGAATGCCCGTGTGAAAGGGGCCGAAGACTATTTACCTATAAACAGGTACATGTTACTGGTTGGAACCCACAGCCAGATTAAAGGAATTTTATCCTGGTGTCTTTATCCGTGCTTGCAGATTTTTACTCCAGCAGGTGTGCCAATGGGGCTGCAGTTGTTCTTGGAGTCAAGGCGCAGTAAAGGGAACCCAAAGTTACCAAGCAGCTCTTTCAAGGGTGGCACCAGTGGCATCCCAAGGCAGGTTCGGGGGGTTTGTGGTCCACTCCGGGTGACACCGACCGCATGGGGTGACACTGGACCCGCTCCAAGAAAAGGTAAGTTGTAAAAAAAGCCGACGATCCTCGCAGGATGGATCGGATCTGCGGATTGAGCATAATGGATCGGAGTCCAAACCATTATGCTCAGTTCACAGATCCGATCCATTCTGCGGGGATCATCGGAGGGGGTGTCACCAAGTGTTACCGCAACGGGTGACACCAACCCTAGGGACGCCTCTGGGTGGCACTACACAAGATTTGTGAATGGCTCCTCTTTGAAGTGTTGAGCATATGGGGTAATAATGTATGACCTTTGTAGACCTGTGCTGACCTAGACACCTCAGTGAGCTCATCAACGGCCATGTAATAGGAGGTGAGTGGCTATAACTCGTCAACGATCCAGTCAGACCGACCACAGATATGACTCACACCTGACTCAATCACTGGATGTCACTACCTAACCTCACCGCCCACCTGACACGCTGTTCTGGTCTACATCACCACTAGCGTCACACTATACACCCTCTGAAACGGCCCAAGTGAAGAGAAAACTGTCCCTAAAATGTCTCCATAGCACAGGGAAAATTCAAGCCTCCGGCCATTTTCTTGCAGTCTGCAGTTTACCTGATGCGGGTCACCAATCTCTGACAAGATGGCTGCCGCTCTGAAGACGTCAAGTAGTCCGGCCTATTGGTGCTCTAGAACGAGTTGCAGTAAAAAGTTATTTCCCGCCTGCTGAGCCAATATCTCTCCTGTGAATGGCTGCACCATTGTGTCCTTCACAATGGAGAGTGCTGACTGGCTGATGTCTGGAGAACAGAGCGGCGATTGGCCCAAATGCTGCCAGCCTGAGAAGTCACTGATGGTATCCATGGCGGAAGGTAAGCGGTCTGTGATGTGGGGAGAAGGAGCGGGGGATGTGGCGGAACCGGAGACGGGGAGTGACGGGCGCCATTAGCAGGTGGTGAGTGAGGAGTGGGAGCGCTGTGTGGTGCCCTGTGATGACTGTTATCTTCCCATATTGGGAGAGGAAAGAGTCCATCATATAGTGGAGGACCATGTCTGAGGAGGAAGAGGAGGGGAGCACAGCACATATAAAGAGGACCTGTCAGCATTGGCTGTACGATTCTGTATTCTGATGAGGGCAGTGAGGATGGTAGTAGGAGCTGTCAGGTGAGCTCCTGTCATCTCATACTGACCACACCGGCTGACTCCCAGCTCCTACATTACATAACAGGAGCACACCCCCGTATTCCAGCCATCAATATCAATCTTCATCCTGTCGCCTCTCCCCTCAGCTGATGTAGAAGCGGATTCCTTATTTTACTATGTGATGATCTAATACAGAGGAATGCCAGAGTCCACCGTGCTGCCGGCCATTCCTCTGCTCTCCATCGGCAGAATGCCGGCTGTCCTACACCATCATGTACAATGTGGGGCTGCTCTGCGTTGTACATGCTTTCAAGGTGAGGGGCAGTCAGAGGTCAAGAAGAAGTATGGATTCAGGGGACTGGTTGTCACAACTGGAAGGGGAGGAAGGCTGCAGGTTCTAGAACTGGAAAGCTGTGGGTTCCGGAAGCCGGCGCCTCTCTCCCCTCCCGGTTCCGGAAGCCGGCGCCTCTCTCCCCTCCCGGTTCCGGAAGCCGGCGCCTCTCTCCCCTCCCGGTTCCGGAAGCCGGCGCCTCGCTCCCCTCCCGGTTCCGGAAGCCGGCGCCTCGCTCCCCTCCCGGTTCCGGAAGCCGGCGCCTCGCTCCCCTCCCGGTTCCGGAAGCCGGCGCCTCGCTCCCCTCCCGGTTCCGGAAGCCGGCGCCTCCCAGTTCCCGAAGCCACAGCCTTGCCCCCCCCCCCCCCCATCCAGTTCAGGAACCGGGAGGAAGGCTGCGGGTCCGGGAACCGGGAGGAAGGCTGCGGGTCCGGGAACCGGGAGGGGAGGAAGGCTCCTGGCCTGGGAACCTTTTTAGGAAAGAAGGCTGGAGGTTCAGCAACAGGAGGGGAGGAACGCTGCAGGTCCAGGAGCTGGCAGGAAGGGGAACTGCGGGTGCAAGAACTGTTTAGGGAGGAAGATTGCAGCTCCAGAACTAGAGGGGAGGAAGGCTGTGGGTTCAGCAGCTGCAGGGGAGGAAGGTGGCGGGTTCAGGAACTGGCGGGGTGGAAATCTGCTGGTCCAAAATGAATGCTGAAATTTAGGTTTGAAATTTTGCACACTTACATTGGTCCACGTTTGCACAAGGTAGGTATACATCTCTCATACTTGAGTGATCCCTGGGAAAGCTGAAAATCTGTGTGGTAGTTGACATTTCAGCGGTGAGAGCAGTGATCTTGTCAGTCATGTCCTAAGAGATTTCCCTGTGCACACTGACCACAGGAGGTCAGTCACTAGAAGCAGACACCATTTTTTTTTTCTTGTGAATACAAGGCCTTCTCTGATTGGACAAGGTGGACTTCATGATGTTACTGTCCTGCCTCTGAAATCTGTTAGATCATCCCTTAAAAATGTGACGTCTTTTAATTATACTCAGAGTTCAGACAAATGTAAGGAAAATAGTTTGGGAGTCAAAGGGTGAATTATTATTTGTATTATTGACACATTAAGGATTGGTAAACTACAGTATATTCAACTTTTATTTTTAATATGCTTTAAATATGGCAGGCCCTGGTGCTGCAAAGGGCAGGCAGTCACTTGCCTATCAATGTCCAAAGAACTGTCCAGCTTTACATGCAGTTTTTGTTAGTGCTGCCATGTGCCATTGTTAACCTGGTAACTTCAGTCTGTTTATAAAGAATTTTTTTTTTTTTCCTAGGCTAAGACATGGATGACCTGAACCTTCACTACAGATTCCTGAACTGGAGACGGAGAATTCGAGAGATCCGCGAGGTGCGGGCAGTACGTTACCAGGAGAGGGCCAAGCATATTATGGTAGACGGGGATACCCTCAGGTACAAAGATGGCCTTGGTTTCATGTATCTTTGGGCTGTTTTCTGTACTCTGTGTAGGAGATATTTGTAAAACCGGTGCACAGAAAAGAGATGGTATTGGATGTGACATATGAAATATTTTTATGGTGTAAAATGCTGAGAAGAGATAGTGGTTACTAGAACTACATTATTTCTCTTAGTTAGGCTTTAACCCTTTGACTTGCCAAGGATGTGTTTTACACGTTCTGTCTTTAAAAGAGTAAAATCAAACCGATGGCAGTGATAAAGCTAGGGTTTAACAGAGAAGTATGAGTTAACTCAAACCCCCTCCCCCCCCCAAAAAAAGTTTTTATACTAGCCTAGGTGGATACAGCATCAATCCAATACTGCATCTGTCCCCTGGGCTGAGGAGCCCTGTTTTCCTTTCACTTCTGGGGGTTTTAAGGGTGGTTTAGGAGGTGGTATGTGGACCAGACCACAAGTTTCAGTGGGATGAGGACACCGAGACTGGACTTTGTGGGGGATTGCCTTTACCATCCAGAATGGTGTAGGACATCAAGGTGGCACAAACTACTACTTCCAAGTCAAGGTCTACAATGGGTGAATTGTCCCTGCAGTAATTATGTTTACTTGGTCACTATGACTGTGGTTAGGGGTGTAGTATGTTCCTAGGCATTTTCCCTCCTTGGGTGTTGAATATACATTTTGTTATTTGTTGGATTGCTGCCTGTGGATCTAGCAAGGTAATGGTAAATATACAACACTGCTTTCTCTGACACAGAAAAAGATCTTGGGAGATCAATGTTCTTTTCTAATGGGATTTTAGCTTATGGTAAGTATTTCCTTCTCCTTTACTAATTCCTGAGGTACTGCATAAATATAGTGTCCACAATGTGGTTTGTAGACATACAGAGGAATTTGGTTTAGACCTTCACGCCTCTCCTGATCAGGCTGGGCCTTTTACTTCAAAGTCCGGCGATGCATCCAAGACTGAGTAATTAACACTCCTTCAATGTAGAAAATGTTGTGCTAAGGTATGGGAAGTTAGACACACCAGTTCAGCTAAACCTGCTTGGGGTTTGTCCATGGTGTTTATTGGGCTTTTTAGACTCTCCAGTGTACCAATACCATATTCATCATTTAAAGTTTCTGATTTTGCAGATGGCCTTTCTTCTTGCCATTACCATGGCCAGAAGAGTTGGGGATTTACAAGCTTTCTCCATCATACAGCCTTGTCTGTTTTTCTAGCCAGATTAATACTTAAAGCCAGATCCTTTGCATCTACCAAAGGTAGGGCACGTTATTTTGTAGGACTCAGAAAATTATTCCTTTTGTGAAAGTGATGCTAGGGAAGAGAATGTCTAATCTTTAAATGTTCGAAGATGCCATCTTGGTAAACGTAGGTGATCTACAAGAAGACCCAGCTATATGCTTGCCTTGTTAGTGTCCTAAAAGGGCTTACAGGCTTCAAAGGCCACAGTGCACTGTCTACCAAGATCCATTTATAAACGTCCTGTTATTCAAGGGGCTAAAACAAGATCATGGCTCCACTGGTGCCTGCATTGATTCTGGGGCTCTCCTGTTCCTCCATGGTAAACTACTGTAAAATGTAGAGCAGGGGAGCTTGAGGATCCCCAATTATTTCCTATGACTTGATGAACCTGGAACTGCTCTGTATCAGGTCACTTCCAGGTTAAGAACTGTCATTTCCTGGCTACTGTAGCCAGGGAAGCAGCTAAGAGATCAAGATCTGTGTCCAGTTAGCTGCAGTGGCGAGCAGGAGAGACCCCCAGGGTCTAATAGATCCCTGATGTCTCCTAGTTTCCTGATGTCAACATAAAGAGGACCATTACCTGCCCATGCTAATACATAGGGGGCTTGTCAGTCCTTGTTATATCAACATAGATAAATGGGCGAAAAAAGTGTAAAAGAAGAGAAATGTAATTTTGCTAAAACAAAAATATTAAGTTTTTTTAAAAGCACCCACTCTCACCCCCATACACACACCCCCAATGCAAACGTTTACATATTGTGCAACACCTGTAAGGTATCAGTGAACGTCCAAATGAAAGTAATAATTCTAGGGTCATAATTTGTGAAGTCCAAACTGATAACTTGTAAAGGATCTTAAAACTTCACCTATGGGTAATTTTTGGGTACTATGGTTTCACTATTTTACGGGTGCACACAATTTTAAGGTGTGGCATGTTTGATATCTTATTTACTCAATGTAACCTTGACTTTTTATATTTTACCAAAAAATTGGGTATTATATTTTGTTCTAAAATTATTTTATTTTTTTTTATTTCCTGAAAATATGCGTTTGATAAAGAGTTGAGCAAATACTATACAGCATTAAAAAAAAAATTGCAAGTACCATAATTTTTCTTTTGCATGGCCTCTGCTTTCAGGTTTAGCATACCCCTTAACACCAAGAACTATGGATTCTAAACAAGAAGGCAGTGTATACATAGAGCTTAGTTTTAGCTTGGTGTCTTAGGAAGTAGTAAGTCTCAATTCTCTCCTAAAGAATTCTCTCTCCTGTAAGAGCAAAGTGTAGCTGCTTACTTCAGCCTAGCTAAAGCAGCATTTCTCTCTGGCTCCTCGGGTAACATTGGACCCTCATTTTCAGTTCATTCACTGAGGTTGAGTTCTCCTTCTCTCCTTACTTTAGGATCTGTGGAAGCTGTTTCTGAACTTTCATCTGTGCCTGATCTTTCTGGATGATTGAGCCTTCCCACAGACAGCCAAAAGGGGAATGAGAAGTGCCTTTTTTTGCTTTGTGTCTGTTCCCCCTATGGGCAGGACAAATTCTGTGTTCATGCCCTATCGAACAGCTGGTAATTTCCATCTGCGATGTCTGAAGGTCCCATTCACAGCCATTATGGGTTGAAAAAGTGGAAAGAATCAATTAATGCACTTCATGGAGGAGCAACATCATTGACATGCATTGTGATGTCAGCACTCGGATGATGGATTGTCCTAATTGTAATTACCACTTGTGGGTCCCCTAAAATGATAAATACTGAAATGTTTATTGATTAAAGTACTGTATATGTAAACCTTGACCTTGTAAAACAACACATACAGTTTGAAAAAGAAATGAAAGGCAAAACATTTGTGTATAGATATACAAAAGGGAAAAAAGTTTTTGTAATTTTTTTATAAGTGATTACATACCCTCTATTCTTAGCTGCATAGAGAGCGGGGGAGGAGAAACAACGGGACACTGGTCTTCCCAGTGAATAGCTGTGCAGGGGAGGTGTCAGCACAAATCTGATCGTTAGAGGAGAGTAGGTTGCTTTCATACAGACACAGCTGATCACATGACAAGGTAAAAGGCCAGAACAGCTAGAAAACTGACCACGCTGTGTTCTCTTGCCTAGTGTGGTCAGTTTTTAATCTAAAAGCAGGAAGCAGGAGGGACTAGCAGGAACACCAGGGTTTTCACACAAAGGAAGCAATACATAGAGAACAGGATACTTTTTCATAGAAGTACATGGTAGAGCAGGCACATATCAGCAAAATGAAATGTTAGGGTAACGTATTCTTTAACTGTCCAACCTCACATGATTTCAGCAATATATTTCAAAGGTTAGCTGCATTTCCCAGGGAACTGTTCAAGGCAGAATTATTATAGTAAATGGAAAAAAATCCCCTTTACCTTTTTTTAGACTTGAGTTTTGCAGTATAGCCTACCAATTTTATTTGTTTACATGTCATTTTGATGTAAGGCGACTACTTCCTTGTTACGTGGTTGCTCAGAATAGAAAGAAGTACAGCATGGGAATTTACATTGTTTTTAGCTGGTTGTACCGTGAGTCACCCATTATTACTTATGCTGTATAGCAGCTTACAGAGTCTGAATTCCTAAATACATATTTGCATAATAGCCACTATTAGTCATGTTGTCATATTTTGTCTTGATTTTATGTAGGACTCCGTTTTGTCAATTAGTATTTTTAGTTTTTTTTCTTTCAACAGTTTGTTTTTTATTCTATATTTTTTTTCATGCGCAGATACTACGTACAATTTACATAATGCTCTCAGCGGCCACTAAACCTAAAGTGTAAAATATCTGCATTCTTAATTGCAGTACAGACCCTCTGTCCACAATAAGACACACCTACCTGCCTGCTCACAGTATTCTGCTGAATTTACACCAATCTTCACATGTGCAGCTCAATGAGCGTTCCCAGTGTGCTTTGGCTGTGTTGGAATTACTGACTCCCATCGCATGCATGGGATGACATCTTAACCTACTGGCCAATCAAGAGGCCGAAAACCAGGCACCAGAAAGTAGCTGGGGGGGTGGGGTGATGGCTATTGGCGAGGGATGTAACCGTCGCATTGCTGGAAGGTAAAGGGAAGATTTTCCATAGTTTACTTCTACTTTAAGTCAGTGTATCTTATGAGAGACTGGGCATCTGAAGACAGACAAAAAGTGTGCTTGCTGCAGTGCTTTAAAGTGAAAATTCAGAGGCACACTGTCGGAAGGGGAGAAGGGCACAACATAGTTTTCCACCAAGCACCAAAGGCAGAAGATGGGGCAAAAACTGATGAGGCCTAATTCGCAAGATAAAGTTGCCTACATAGTAACATACGTATTCAAAACTAAGGGCTTGTTCACACCATGAGGCATTATGCCACCCTCTTCTCTACCCACCTCCAGTGTGGCTTTGACCAAGCTGAGATTACCTTTTCCTTTTTGTAGGGAGTTAAAAAATAATTCTATTGTGTCAAGGATTATTCTTTAAAGCAGAAATATTACAGATGGATATGTGTGCTGTTTATTGGATAAGGGCGTGGCAAAGCACAATAGGGCCTCTGCTTGTTGTGTGTGTGACTGGTTTGTAGGGGAAAAGTGTGCTGAAAAGTTAATACGTAACAAAGGAACACCTTCCTAAACATGAAATATCTAAGCCATACAGGAGTACATAACCGCTTTACAGCCGTGCGATAGCCAGATGACAGCTACAGCACGGTTGTCCAGTTCTGGGAGGGCTTCTTATGACGTCCTCCCAGAATGCTCCCCCAGCGGAGCACACCTGGCGCTGTATGTGATTGCCGTGTCCTACGGACACATCTGATCGCATGACAAGGTAAAAGGCCAATCATAGCGGCCTTTTACCATGTGATCAGCATGGTCTAATGACACAGCTGATCACAAAGTAGATACAGTTTCTGATAACCGGCAAGTATCGGAGGACATCTGCGCTGTTAATCGGGGCACTGATTATCAGTGCTTCCCAAAAGGTGCCGCTCGATAGTGCTGCCCATCAGTGCTGCATATCATTGATTCATCATCCATGCCTCCTCATCAATTCTCATCAGTGCTGCCTATCAGTGTCCATCAACGCACATCAGTGAAGGAGCAATTTTACCTGTTTGCTAAATCTTATAATAGAAACAAAGAAACTTTTTTTTTTTTTATTCCCGGGTCATCTTCCAGGACAGCTTCACAATGAGAGGCTCCTCCCAGGAAACACCCGATCCTCTTATTTTCCTATAAGTAGCCTCTCTCTCCGTAGGGGACCCTCAGTATTTGTGTTTCCTCTGGCCAGAAACCAGCCCCGGACGCTACTCCCATTTGTTTTGTTTTTTTTGTCTGGCGGGGTACAGAGGCCTCCTGGCTGGGGCCCCCCTTTCTCCTCTTCTCAACAAGGCAGAGGCCTTATGGGGTGGCCTCAGCTAGGGTTCCCTAAAAATGCGGGGGGGAGACAGACCCCTCTGACTGTCCTGTGGGGCTCTCCAGGGGGGGCTGAGTCCACTCTGCTGACCTGTTCGGAAGTGCTGCTACCCTGTGGGGCAAAGCCTACCTTCCTCCACTGCATGCCGACATCTCCATAGTAACAAGGAGACGCGGACCAGTGACGTTACACCCACGTCAATTCCGGGACCCGAGGTGAGCCTCATATTTGCCCCACACCGTGGCCGCTCCATCCACTAGCGGCCGTGAGGGGAGGTTGGCGTACCTGGACCCAAGGGAGGGGGCGGCGACCCACCACCCTTAAAAGACAGCCGCACCGAGGGTGGGATGCGGCCAGAATGGAGGCAGATCTGTCTCAGCTGGGGGAGGCCAGCAGCAAGGTAGGAGCCTGTTTTCTGCCACGTACCTTTTTAACCCGGCACCTCAAGCATTTCCCCGCTGGATAAGATAGGGAAACAGGACCCGGGCACCATCGCGGTTCGAGAAGAGGAACCTTCCGGCACTTCCGACTCTGAGGAAGACTAGACGGAAGACTAGGACCACAGATAGCAAAGGTTCCTTTTTCCAGTAGAAGATACAGAAGGATGCACACTACTCTGAACGCATTAATCTCAGACACAATTCAAAACGGCTACAGGATAGAATTTTCACAACTCCCCCCTCGCAGGTTCTTCCCGACTCCACTGCCAAGGGAGGAAGGGAAGGCAAACGCACTTCTGAACCTCCTGGAAGAAATGCTCCAACAGAACGTGGTCAGTCGGAGGAGGAAGAGATGGGAAGAGGATTCTATTCCCATTTTTTTCTAAGAAGGAAGACTGCTGGGAAATATAGAATGCTATTCAACCTAAAGAAAGTGAACAAGTTCGTAAAACCCAAAAAATTCCGCATGGAGACGATCTACACGATGAAAGAAATCCTTCCACCTGGGCTATTCATGGCATCAATAGACCTAAAGGACGCATACCTTCACATCCCGATTTAAGGGAGGAGTCAAGGAAGTCTCTAAGGTTCGCGCTAAAGGGCAAAAACAGAACTATCTTGTTCCAGTTCAATGCACTCCCTTTCGGTCTGATTTTAGCGCCAAAGATATTTACGAAAATCCTAGAGGAACCTCTGCAAGGTTTGAGGCTAGAAGGGATAACTATCATCCCCTACCTGGACGACTTACTCTTGTTCGCAGATACGGAAAGATCTCTGAAGTGCCACGTGGAGCATATAGGTGGCTAATAAATATGGAGAAATCACAGTTAGTCATGAAGCTTGTCGGCCACATGACAGCAGCCATACTGGGCGTACAATGGGCACAACTACACTCCAGAAAGATTCCGAATCATGTCCTCTCCCTCTTGGATGGCAGCCAAGCTTCTCTAGATTCCAGCATTTGCCTCACGCACAAAGTGAGAGTCATTGGAGTGGTGGGAAAACATCCACATGTTGGAAGCTGGGAGGAAATGGAAACAATCCAACCCAACAAAAATTCACCACAGACTGAAGCGTGCGGGGGTGGGGCGTACACATGGAGGGTTGACTGACCCAGGGCAAGTGGGACCCGGAAACCGCAAAAAGGTCATCAAACTTCAAGGAATTACTGGCAATTTTCAGATCGCTTACAACCTTCCAGGAGAAAATAGAAGGAAAAGAGATTCAGATCCTGTCTGACAACATGACGGCCGTTGCATACTTGAACAGGCAAGGAGGCATGAGGTCCCCAAAACTAATGGGACTGGCGGAAACCCTCCTGAGCTGGGCAGAAAGAAGCCTGAAATCCATCACGGCGGTCCATCTAAAGGGAGACCTAAATCTGCTAGCAGATCAGCTGAGGCTAGAGGATCTCTTCGCCAGCCGAAGGAACGCAAAACTAGGAAAATACTTCTGCCTTCAAAGAGACCCCCAGAGCACGGGGACAGATGCACTGGCCCAGCCATGGGAGGGGGAACTCCTTTTTACGCTTTTCCACAATTCAGACTACTACCAAAAGTGGTACAGAAGATAGTCGTCTCGGGCCAGAGTCATCCTGATCGCTCCATTCTGGCCCAAAAGGTCATGGTTGTCCTTCCTGAAAAAACTGAGCCTAACAGACCCGTGGACAATACCACCCACGTACGACCTACTAGTGCAGGGGGCAGTGGTACACCCACACCCGGAAAAGCTGTTGTTGACCAGCATGGCTTCTGAGCGGAGCAGGCTAGCCAAAAAAAGGCTTATCAGAGAGAGTAGTTACCACCATCTTGGACAGGTGGAAAAAGTCTACAAATGCCACTTACGGCAAAATATGGAGAAAATTTTCCTTCTGGAGAAATAGGAATGAGTCGTCAGAAGCTCCTATCCTAAATACAGTACTCGAATTCCTTCAAGCCGGGGCAGACAAAAATTTGGCCGCCAATACACTCAAAGTGCAAGTAGCTGCTCTGTCTTAACTTCCTAGAGCTGAAACTAGGATCCCCTGGTGATCAGATTCCAGAGGGCCATCTCTAGACGCAGAGCCCCGTGCACGCCAAAATACCCCCTCTGGAATCTGGGCACAGTCTTAAGTTTCCAACAGAAACCCTTTGAACCCTTGGAGGAATGCTTTCTCAGGCATTTGACCCTCAAGACCACCCTTTTGATAGCCCTAGTCTCTGCTCGCAGAGTCAGCGAACTGCAAGCTCCATCAGTAACAGAGCCTTACTGCACAATACTGTTGGATCGGATTATCCTCCATACGGACCTGGCATTACCTACCAAAGGTCACATCGCACTTGCATAGATCACAAGAAATCGTAATACCATCCTTCTGTGGGAACCTCAGCAACGCCGAAGAAAGAGGCTACAACAAAATTGATGTAAGAAGATGCCTAATCTCGTACATCAAGTGCACTAAAGCATGGAGACGCTCATCCAGCCTCTTCATCTTATTCCAAGGACTGTATACAACGCCTCCAAAGGCACCATTACAAGATGGATAAGAGAAGCTATCTCAGAGGGGTACAAAACCGTCTCACTAACACCACCACCTGGCTTGAAATCACACACGACTAGGGCCACCGCAGCTATCTGGGCAGAGAGAGCTGGCGCCTCCGCCAGACAGATCTGCAGGGCCGCAACATGGTCCAGCTTCAGCACCTTCACCAGGCACTGCCTGTTGAACCTGATCACCAATAAGGACCAGGCGTTTGGCAGGAAGGTCCTGCAAGCAGCAGCCCCGCCTAATGTACGTATTCCTATTCAATCCTGTCATTGTGAAGCTGTCCTGGAGGATGACCCGGGAAAACGCAGTTATTTACCTGTTAACTGTATTTCCAGGAATCTTCCAGGACAGCGTAGCTCCCTCCCAATTACTGTATAGCTATATGCGCTGGCATTCGTCTTTCAATGAACTGGAAATATGTTTTTCCTGCTGTTATCTTTGTTTTATCCTAGGCCTTCGGTTATATTCCTGTACTGATGGTCCCCTACAGAGAGAGGCTACTTATAGGGAAAAAAGTGGATTGGGTGTTTTCTGGGAGGGAGGAGCCTATCTCTCATTATGAAGCTGTCCTGGAAGATTCCTGGAAATAGTTAACCTGTAAATAATTGCTTTTTTTTTTTTTTTTTTTTGGGGGGGGGGTTCATTTTTTTTTTTTTTTTTTTTTCCATTTATAGTGGGAAAAAAATAAACAAAAAACCCAGTGGTGATTAAATACCACCAAAAGAAAGATCTATTTGTGTGAAGAAAAAAAAGGATAAAAATTTCATATGGGTACAGTGTTGCATGACCGTGCAGTTGTCATTCAAAGTGCAACAGCGCTGAAAGCTGAAAATTGGCCTGGGCAAGAAGGGGGTAAAAGTGCCCGGTAGGCAAGTGGTTAAAGAAGAATCTGTGCTTGAACAGCGTAGCGTATCGTCAAATTTTTCTTCCTCCTTTTGCTGGCCTAAAACTGTAATCTGGGAGCTCTTGGCCACAAAGTTATTAATAGTACTTCAGTATTTCATATGCCTTTTTGGCTTCTTGGTGACTCTAGCCAGGTTTTTTTTTTTTTTTTTTGTGTCTGCCTGCCTGAGAGGAAGACTGAATAATGGGGGCTGTTTTTTTTTTTTTTTAATCAAAATTAAACGGCTGGATTTTAGGTGGCCATACACTGATCAAAATCCAGTTCAGCAGGGACTGAATACATTTCAGTCAGCATGTTGCCGTTCCTGCTCAACCGTAAATGATTGTTTGACAAAAATGTTTCAGCATATCCCTTCAATTGAATTCAAACAGTGGCTGTAGCAGTTGATCAATGTGTTCTAATGGCTGCATGTCCCAATGTCCAATTACAATGGGGTTGATATACTAAAACGCGAGAGTGCAAAATCTGGTGCAGCTCTGCTCTGAACAAGCTGAAGTTAGATTGGTTACTATGCACAGCTGCACCAGGTTTTGCACTCTCCAGTTTTCGTAAATCAAACTAAAAACACTGAAAAATGTTTGCTGACTTGGTGTATCTAAGCAATCTGCAGAGTGCTGAAAATATAAAAATGCACGCCATGCCTATACTTACCTACTGAATAACACAGAAATAAATTGGAGTCTTTTGGGAACTTTGCATCCTGGGCACCAAAATTGTAGTAAACCACGAGTGCTGGGAAGATGGTTATTGCTCCACCACATTTAACTATGTTTTTATCATGACCTGCAATCCATATTGTACATTTTATTAGAGATTTTTTTGTTTTTTAGATAGATATTTAATAGCATAGGCATTTTGCTCTGAATATAAACTTAGAGGGTGTTCTGTGCTTAGGTATTTTTGAGATTATATTTGTGGTATTGAAGCCTAAAGTGATATTAAAGGCATTTTATTTGTTTAATAAAATAACACACATCATATTAACCTGCTCTGTGCAGTTGTTGTCGTCACAGAGCAGCCCTGATCTTCCTCTTCCCGGGTCCCCTTCCGGCGCTCCTGGCCCCTGCCTCCTGCTGAGTGCACCCACAGCAAGCATCTTGCTATGGCGGCACCCAAGTAGTCATGCTCTGGAGCTGCTGCTCTGTGTGTTCATTCACACACAGAGCCGTGGCTCGGCCTGCCCCCTCTTTCTCCTCCATTGGCTCACTGGCTGTGCTTGACTATCTCAGCCAGTGAGGAGGGAGAGTCCCCAGCCAGCCGAAACTCTCGTGGACATCACTGGATTGTGATGGGGCTCAGGTAACCATTAGAGGGGCTGCTGACACCTGGAATGCAGGAAGGTAAAAATCCTTGAGCCTTTACAACCCCTTTAACTGCTCGAATGATTATTATTTCTGTTCTCACCAGTAACGTATTAGTAAACCTTGTTAATTCATTTTCTCAACAGTTACCACGGAAACTCTGGGGAGGTTGGCTGCTACGTTGCTCCTCGACCACTAAGTAAAGACAATAATTACTTTGAGGTGAGCTTTTGACAGGACAGAAACAAGCCTATTGTAAAGTTGACCACACATGGATCAGTTTTTTTCCAGCAGAAAAAAACTGAACAGATTCCCCCCACCTACTCAAGAGGTAGATAAAGGAATCATCCCTGTTGTTGTATTCTGACAGCGGAGACTCCACTGTAGTGCTGATTTGAAGGAAATATTTTCAACAAGCTGTTTTGAGAGAATTTGATCATTGGATTGACTGTGAAGGATAACTATAAATGTTATTTGGTTTAGAAATTAGAGAGTATGCACAAAAATGTAAGGTATAAGTGATATAATTTTTGTTTTTCCTACTGTATGGTAATGTATTTTATTTTGTGGCTGTTTCACAAATATGATGGAGCATAGTTGCTAATCCAGGATTCTGAACTAAGCGTGAGTGCAGCTTCATACAGTGCCAAAACCTGAAAACCAATGTAGGTGGGTTGTGACTAAATGAAAGCGTAAGTTAAAGGTTTGCCTGAGAAGTATGGTGGATTCTTGCCTCTCCCGCTGCCCACACTGCAAAATGCCACTCTGCTGAAGAATGGTCATCCCAAAAGTCTGAGCAGAAACCAAGCCTCTTTAGAGCTTTGATCTCCTGGGCCCTGATGTACTACATGGTTCCTTTTTGATGACCATTACGTCACTTCAGGGTACAGAAGTGACAATTTGGGTCAGCAAGGAAGAATTACTGAGTGCAGTAGGGGACTAGGAAATCAAATATTCAGGAGGATTGGTTTTAGAAGAGATTTTTAAGGGATGACTGGTGTACAGTAGTACAGGTAGTCGGAGAAGTAAATATTTATGATCTTTACAGAGAAATCTTAATTTTGCATTTTTACATTGTAAAAAAAAAAAAGGTCATGTCATCTTAACAAATAACTGCATGTGTTGTGTATGATAATCCTCATGCAATATACAGGCTCCAAACATTTGCAATAAAGACGTATTGAAACAATGCAATTTGGAGCAGTGACCCAGACTGTACATTGCTTCATTTTGCATTTTCAGTTTAGCAGAGGTCGCTTTTAATATATTTAGTAATTTTAATTCAGGATAATGGTTAAGCACTAACTTTTAGATCTAATTAAGCAATTGCATATGGCTTTGTTCTATATGTATAAACTTCTGCACTTATAAAGCATTTATAAACATAACTTTCAACAGTAAAGCAATATACAGTGCGATAAAAGGATATGGGACTTACAGGGCTTTAACTGACCAAGCTATGGATGTTCAAGTACTTACATATTCTGAAGTTACATATTACATAGTTAGTCTGGCTGAAAAAAAGACAAAAGTCCATCCAGTGCAACCATTAAAAAAAAAAAAAAAAAAGTGACAAATGAGCTTTTAAAACAAGCCCCCTCTGTAACTGAAGGCACTCTGGACCAATTCATCCTAAATTTCACAACCAAAGCACTAAAGTCATTCAACAGCTCAGCTCATGCTGAGCTGAGCTCATGCTTTGTTTACATAGACACAGCTGTGTTGACAGGGGAAAGTGATCCACAGTGTGTCCCTGCAGAGCTGGGAACAGGATCCATCACTTCCTCTTGTAGCAGCACCATCTAGTGTACACCAAGCTCATAGCTAGGTACAGTTAACCCTTTGATCACCCTAGATGTTAACCCCTTCCCAACCTGTGGCATTAGTACAGTGATCAGTGTATATTTATACACTGATAACAGTGTATATCACTGTATCTGTGTTACTGGTTCCCACAGTGTCGGTATACAAATTTCCGCTGCAATGTCGCAGTCCCGCTATAAGTCGCTGATCGCTGCCATTACTAGTATTAAAAGAAAAAAAAAACAAAACATTCCAGTATATGTCCCATAGTTTGTAGATGCTATAACTTTTGCGCAAACTAATCATATATGCTTATTAGGATTTTTTTTGTACCAAAAATATTTAGCAGAATACATTTTGGCGTAAATTTCTGAAGACCTTTTTTTTTTTTTTTTTTTTATTCTGTTTTATAGTAAAAAAAAAAAAAAAAAAAACAAAACACCTTTTTTTGCTTAACGCAAAAAGTAGAAACCTCACAGGTGATCAAATACCACCAAAAGAAATCCTCTATTTGTAAAGGGGGGAAAAAAAGGACAAATTTTGTTTTGGTACAGTGTTGCTTGACTGCGCAATTGGCAATTGAAATAACGCAGTGCCATATCACAAAAAATTGCCTGGTCAGGGGGGTAAATCTATTGGTGGACACGTGGTGAAGGTGTACCTGTCGCTCATACACAAATACTATTTTGGGTTTCCTTTTACTTATATGCTGCAGTACAGGTTTCAGTAGCAATAGTTCAGGTTTCAGAATGCAATACTTTGTACTGAGTTGCAGACAGTCCTTTATTCGGAGGCTCATCATAAGTTGTGTTAACTGTCAGTTTAGACTTTTTATATCCACTGTATATAAAAGAACCGGAACAACATTGTTTAGTGAGATGAGGTTTAGGGAATATATATTATTGAAGAATATCAATGCCTGTTTTATAAACTTGTCATTCTTTGGATGTTTTAAATAGCCATCATAAATTTGAAGAAAAAAAACTATTGTTAGTAACAACAGCCCAGCCACAATGTGCATAGTGAATTCATGTTAAATTAACTGCAGGTAAATGTTCCAGGTGTATTTGCTGTAAATGACATTCATTGACATTTAAATTCACCCAAGTGAGTCTTTTTTATTTCCCCATTTCTCGTGTAATGACTGTTTATTTTTATAGGTGTCTATTGTGGACCGTGGCGTTCGGGGGACAATCGCTGTTGGACTAGTGCCACAGTATTACAGTCTGGATCACCAACCAGGTTGGCTGCCGGATTCCGTGGCCTATCATGCGGATGATGGCAAGTAAGTCCTGTCATGAGATGGCTGGTAAAATCTCAAGAGAATCAAAAACTATTGATTGCTTGAAATGTAATATATTATTTTTTTTATTTATTTTTTTTAAATTACATGCACTCAGGGACAGTGTGAGACCATGTCACTGTGTAATGTTAGGAAAAAGGAACACAAGGTCCGCACAAATGCAAAGTGTGGGACTTCGGAATATCAATTTTTAGCGAAGAAAACTGTTTATACAGGTTTCTCTGGGTTTTTGATATTCCCGGATTGGGCTCCAGAGTTTGGGGGTTTTGAAATTTCGGGAGGGAAGAAATCCCCAACCCAGTGCCCATATCTTGCAGTAGACCAGCATATTGAGTGAAGGTGTGCACAGCACTAATAATGAAGGATCTGACCATAGCTCAGGACTCCCGTTAGAAGAAAGGTGTACTCCACTCAAGAGACAGCAGTCCATGCTGGAGGAGAGATTTTGTATCTATTGGGCTGAGTGAGTTGAGGAGGTCTGAGAGACCCTGGACAACTAGGTGAGTCCAGGGGACTGAAGGAATCTGAAGTCTCAGGGGTGAGAGCCTGCGGTATCACAGCAACCCCCCTATAGAGAGGTCAGGGAGTGGGCCCCTGCAGCTGGGTACTACAACTGAAATGGCTAAGAGCCAAGAGAGCTTGGAAAGCTGAATGCAACACACAGGTGCTGTGTGAGCCAATCAGAGGGATCAACAAAAAGCCAAGGTTAAGGCCTAAGCAGTGGCACTGCTAAAAGAGCCAAGTGGCTCGGCATACATAAACATTCTAGAGCCAATATAGACAGGAGCCATTATTTCTACCGACATGTCTTTTGGAGTATTGGAGGAAAGCAGACTATCCAGAAGAAACCAACACAAGTACAGAGAGAACATATAAACTCCATGAAGATAGGGATTTGAACGGATGACCATAGTGTTGCAAGGGAGAAAGGCTAACAACGTTACTGTTCTGCCTATATGGTTTTTATCCCAGAGATGTTGCAGTGTCCTGTTATATTGCTGGCATGTGTGAACTAGCTGAGGGAAGGAAAGGTATAGCCATAATAAATTGCCAGGCTTTTCCTGTCTTTGATATCTGTAGAACAATGGAGTGGAAACTGGTTGATTTATTTTTACATCAAACTAACATACAAAACATAGTTTTTAAGCTGTACAGTACCTGCCACTTCCAAAGAACTGGACATTGAGTGTATAAACAGATCACTTGTATGAAAACGTACTAGGATATTCTATCCCAGCTGTGTGTTTTTTTTTGGGGGGGTTTTTTTGTTTGGTTTTGTTTTTACAGTGGGATTACAGTATATAAGGGTTCATTTACACTAGTACACGTTCCCATGACTTGTAACACATCCGTGTGCACAGAAATGCTCTGCATAGCAGCCCACAGCATATACAGTGGATATCAGAAGTCTACACACCCCTGTTAAAATGTCAGGTTTTTGTGATGTAAACAAATGAGACCAAGATAAATCATTTCAGAACTTTATGTATTTTTGCATTTCCTGGTAGGAGGCGCACACCCTAAATACGTCGCCAGCCGCGGCTGTCAATCACCAGGTCCCGGCTAGTGATTACTTGCCGGCACCCGGTGATTTCTGACGCGGGGGAGAACTCCTCCCTGTCAGCTCGGGCACACTGCTTTGGATGGCTGCAGCACAGCTATCCAAAGTGGTGTGTTTACAGTGAAGCACACTGACAAGGCCCCCTATGTAAAATGCTCCCAGCACACAGTTAACCCTTTGATTGCCCCCTTCCTGCCCAGTGCCATTAGTACAATGTCAGTGCTTTTTTTTTTTTTTTTTTTTTAACCACTGATCACTGTATCGATGTCACTGGGGATGTCAGTGACACCAAGTCAGTTCCCTCCAGAGTCAGAATGTCCACCGCAGTCCCGCTATAAGTCGCTGGTCACCGCCATTACTAGTAAAAAGAAGAAAAAAATTCCAGTATCTATATCACCATTTGTAAATGCTAAAACTTTCACGTAAACCAATTAATTTACATGTATTGGGATTTTTTTTTCATTTTTAGCAAAGACATGTAACAGAATACATTTTGGCCTAAATTTATAATGAAATTTGGTTTTTCCTTTTTTTAATTTTTTTACTGGACATGTTTAACCATTTCAATACCGTGCAATTTTACACCTTCCTGCCCAGGCCAGTTTTCACTTTTCAGCGCTCTCACACTTTGACAATTGCGCGGTCATACAACATTGTACCCAAACTAAAATTGTATCATTTTCTTCACACAACTAGAGCTGTCTTTTGGTGGTATTTAATCACCGCTGGGGTTTTTATTTTTTGCTAAATTAACAAAAAAACACCAAAAATTTTGAAAAAAAACAAGTTTTTCTTTGTTTCTGTTATAAAAGTTTACAAATAAATAATTGTTCTTCATAAATTTAGGCCGAGATGTATTCTGCTACATGTCTTTGGTGAAAATAACCC
Source organism: Staurois parvus (assembly GCF_062004578.1). Lineage (NCBI taxonomy): Eukaryota > Metazoa > Chordata > Amphibia > Anura > Ranidae > Staurois > Staurois parvus. The sequence continues at coordinate 10,890,500 of NW_028318358.1, forward strand.
AAATTAGGATGTATTTTTTAGTTTGTAGGAAAGTTATAGAGTTCACAAACTATGGTATAGATCTGAATATTGATCAATCCTGAAGTACTGACGGCCAATCTAATTTCTTGAGGTCCAAGAATGTCAGAACAGTACAGATATCCCCAAATGACCCCTTTTTGCAGAGTAGACAGTCCGACGTACTTCATAAGAGGCATAGCGCGTTTTTTGAAGTTGTTTTTTTTTTTGTCATAATTTTTTGGAAAATTAAAAAAATTATTTTCACAATTATTATTTTTTTTTTTTTTTTTTTTTTTTTTACATACGGTCACCAGTGCAGTACAGCGTCATCATATAACTGGCATGGCAGTGAACAGGGACACTGACTGGTGACCGTATAAAAAAAAATAAATATATATATAATATAATTTTATTTTTTTTTTTTCATATTTCACTATGACCAAAGTAGTACAATGTTACCATAGTAACATTGTACTACTTTGGGGAAGTGATCAGTATTTTTTTTATTTTTTACACAATTTGCTTATAGCAAAGAATTACTTTGCTATAAGCAAGCATTTACCAGAATGAAATCAATTCATTCAGGTTTTTTTTTTTTTTTTTTTTGTGCTTAGCTGTGATTTGGTCACAGCTAATCACATGTGCATGTGACCTGCTGTGACCATTCCCAGCTAGGCACTAGTATACAATGGATGGCATGAATGAAGCCATCCATTGTATACAGCTGTCATGTGACCTGCTGTGATTAGTCACAGCAGGTCACATGGTACCAGCAACGGGAGCCAGTACTCGGATCTGTCATCGGCTGTGTCCGAGGTACACGGCCGGTGACAGATCGCGCTGCTGCGCCGCTCTGCAGTTGTGCGAACTGAGCATGTGCGGGAGCACGCCAAATGGCGTGCACCCGGCATGCAGAAGCACTTTTGCCGCCGCCAAACGGCCATTGGCCGGGCAGCAAATGGTTAATGGCAAAAAGTATTTTAAAAAAAAGTTTTCTCAAAATTCAGTGGTTTTTTTTTTTTTTTTTTTTTTATAGCGCAAAAAATAAAAAAACAGGCAATCAAATACCACCAAAAAGCTCAATTCGTGGGGGAAAAAAAAGGAAATACATTTAATTTAAGTGCAACATTGCATGACCGCACAAACAGTCAGTTTTAAAGTAACGCAAAAAATGGCCTGGTCAAGAAGGGTAAATCCTCGGGAGGGCAAGTGGTTAATGTAACCTATAAAATGTACAACTCGGTTGAACAACAAACTGAAATCTTTTAGGTGGAGGGAAGTAAAATTTTAAAAACTAAAATAATAATGGTTGCAAGTGTGCACACCCTTAAACTAATACTTTGTTGAAGCACCTTTTGATTTTATTCCAGCACTCAGTCTTTTTGGGTATGAGTCTATCAGCATGGCACATCTTGACTTGGCAATATTTGCCCACTCTTACTTGCAAAAACACTCCAAATCTGTCAGATTGCGAGGGCATCTCCTGTGCACAGCCCTCTTCAGATCACCCCACAGATTTTTGATCAGATTCAGGTCTGGGCTCTGGCTGGGCCATTCAAAAACTTTAATCTTCTGGTGAAGCCATTCCTTTGTTGATTTGGATGTATGCTTTGGGTCGTTGTCATGCTGAAAGATGAAGGTCCTCTTCTTATTCAACTTTTCTAGCAGAAGCCTGAAGGTTTTGTGCCAGTATCGACTGGTATTTGGAACTGTTCATAATTCCCTCTACCTTGAATAAGGCTCCAGCTGAAGAAAAACCGCCCCAAAGCATGATGCTGCCACCACCATGCTTCACTGGGTTGTGGTGTTTTGCGCCAAACATATCTTTTGGAATTATGGCCAAAATTTTCAACCTTGGTTTAATCAGACCATAACCCATTTTCCCCCATGCTTTTGGGAGCCTTCAGATGTGTTTTTTTGCAAAATTTAGCTGGGTTTGAACGTTTTTCTTCGTAAGAAAAGGCTTCTGTCTTGCCACTCTATTCTATAGCCCAGACATATGAAGAATATGGAAGATTGTTGTCCCATGTACCACACAGCTGGTACTTGCCAGATATTCCTGCAGCTCCTTTTAATGTTGTTGTAAGCCTCTTGGCAGCCTCCCAGACTTGTTTTCTTCTCATCTTTTCATCAATTTTGGAGGAATGTACAGTTCTTGGTAATGTCACTGTTGCACCAAATTTTCTTCACTTGAAGATGACTGTCTTCACTGTGTTCCATGGTATATCTAATGCCTTGGAAATTCTTTTGTACCCTTCTCCTCACTGATACCTTTAACAATGAAATCCTTCTAATGCTTTAGAAGCTCTCTGCGGACCATGGCTTTTGCTGTAGGATGTGACTAAGAAAATGTCAGGAAAGACCTACTAGAACAGCTTAACGTTATTTGGGGTTAATCAGAGGCACTTTAAAGGATGGCAGATGTGTACTGACTCCTATTTAACATGATTTTGAACGTGATTGCTTAATTCTGAACACAGCTACATCCCAGTTAGGGTGTGCACAATTATGCACCACCTTTTTTATTTTATTTTTTTATTTATTTTTTTTTGTTTATACCCCCCATTTTTTTTATTTTTTTTTTTATTTCAATTAAGTTGTACCGTTTATAGGTCACATTAAAGGTGGAAAAAGTTCTGAGATTTATTTATCTTCGTCTTGTTATTTTACATCACAGAAATCTGACAATTTAACAGGGATGTGTAGACTTTTTATATCCACTGTACTTGCCTTTCTTTCAATATCCCAAACTTTTGACTGTCATTTAGACTGACCTGTCACAGAGCTTTTTGCTTTGCATCTGAGCATATTTTGCCATTGAGCACTGAAGATTCCTTTTTCTGATTTTATGTACAACTACAAGGGGGAAGGGGATGACAGTTGGGTGCAGCAGAAACCCTGAGGACATAGCAAAGGAGTAAATTACCTTTTATGACTGTTGTGTGAGGATGACAGGACACATCCCTTCAGGAAGGCATAAAAAAAGGACTGTCAGTATTTTTGTGCACCTTGTAGATTCTGATTTAAAAATGTGTCATTTAGATAATTTTTATAAAATCTCCTTGGACAAATTGGTACTCTTAACGAATAAAGAACCCACAATTCTCTCTGGAAAAACCTGACAAAAGTGTCCATTTACACTGTGGAGTTTATTTACTAAAGCTGGTTCACTCAGAATCTTGTGTAGCTGTGCATGGTAGCCAATCAACTTCTAACCTCAGTTCAATTAAGCGTTCGCAATCAAACCTGTAAGCAGATTGTTTTTTCTATGCAGAAGTGCACAAGATTCTCAGTGAACCAGCTGTAGTAAATAAACCCCTGTATGCACAGTTATTTGGCAAGTGAGTATTTTGACATCGTCATTTTTTAATTTTCCAGTGGTTTTTATTGAAAAGTTTTTAAAATACAAATAACGTCAAAGACAAATGCCATGACCTGTCACAAAAATAAGACTCAATACTTGTCGTCACATGAAGCGCCTTAAATAAGCATTAAGAGAAACATGACAAATGTTGTAGAACCAATACAAATGGGCTCACCCAACCTCGATTCATGGAAGAGAGAGAAAAGACCTAATAAAGCAAGAAAAGAGAGAAATAAGAGAAGAGAGAAGTAGGATGTCACCACGGGAAGGATCAAGGTACAGAGATATATTGAATTCATGGGTCCCACATTTGTCAAATTTAGTATTGTGTAGAATACAGGTAAGTTTATGGTTGATCATGATCCAGTTCAATTTAATTTTAACATATTCTAGAGGGATAAGAGAACTCTGCCAATGTTTAGCTATAGTAATTCTTGCCGCAAACAACATATTGGTAAGCAGCTTAAGGGAGTTCTTAGGAACTGTAGTGGGATATTTGTGGAAGAGGGCAGTCTCTGGAGCCCTATGTATATTCGCCCCCGTTACCGCATAGATTAAATATGCGGATCCAAAATCTAATTACTATTGGGCATTGCCACCAGACGTGGAACATAGACCCACCTGGCCACATTGCCGAAAGCACATTGGGGGAAGTAGGCGGATGCATTTTCTCAATCTGAGTTGGGACCAAGTACCACCTCAATGTTTTATAGTTCGTCTCAATTAAGGTGATATTGATAGAAACGTTGGACAATGCTAAAGCTATTTCTCGCCAGTCTGAGATATAGCTGATATTCAGATCCTGTTCCCATTGGTCCATATAGTTAAGTTTACAACTCGAATCAGCGAGAAGAGCATACACCATAGAAATACAGCCTCTAGCCAAATTGTTACCTTGACTGGAGACTTCGAAAGGTCAGGATGGGTGGTTCATCCAATAAGGCAATTTTTGAGTGGATAAAAGGCAATTTGATAACATCTAAAAATTTCAGTGGGAGGCATCTGCATTTTATCCTTAAAATATTGAGGATAGATTCGGGCACCCTGGAGGAAGTCTCTTATCCTCAGTAACCCTTTATTAATCCACCTTTGAAACACAGACGGGGCCAGGTATAAATTCAGGATTACAGAATACAGGGGCTAAAGGTGTGTGCAAGGAGACTAGGGGTTTGCAAAGGCATACCCTATCCCAGACGACAACTAGAAAGATAGATAATGTAGGACATAAAATGGGAAGGCGAGATCGATTAGGGAGCCAAAGTAGAGCACCAACTGCCAAAGGATGATAGGAAAGAGCTTTAATAGAGACCCAAAGGGGAACCGATCCCGTAGCAGTAGTATAGGCCAATTGTGCAATTTTGGGTGGCTTGGAAATATGCATGGAGATTAGGGAGGGCAATCCCACCATGAGATTTTAAAGCGTATAGCGTTTTTTGGTTCACTCGGGGCCTTCTATGGTTCCAAACAAAACGAAGCACCTTGGCCTGTAAATGTTGTAGCTCATGTATCGGAATTGGCAAGGTCCTAAAAAAAATATAATGACCGGGGCAAAAACGTCATTTTAATAATTAATCCTGCCAAACCACAAAATGGAGTAAGTAGCCCAACAATGGAGGTCTTCTTTAAGGTGCTTGAAAAAAAAAAAAGGAGGATATTTAGCTTGGTAAAGAGTCTCAATGGAAGCCGTCAAATTTATCCCTTAATAGGGTAAGGAAATGGTGGTCCATTGAAAATCATACATATTCCGAAGCTGTCATTCCATGGAAGAGGGCAACAAACATTAAGGGCTGCCGTCTTTTTAGAGTTTAAAGAGAGCCCAGAGAGGTCAGAAAAACTATTCAGAAGAGACCGTAAATTAGGTATGGAAGTCAGAGGGGAGGAAATATACATTAAAACATCATTCGCAAATAAAGCACATTTATGTTCCTGAGGACCACAGTGGACCCCATGAATACCACAGGTGAGAACGGATCTCCATAGCTAGGGGTTCTATGGCCAATGCAAAAAGTAAAGGGGAGAGCGGACAACCTTGTCTAGTGCCGCGACGAATTGGAAATACAGGGGATCTGTAACATCTAATGGACACCTGAGCTGAGGGTGTGTGGTGCAAGGACTGTAATAGAGTAAGAAATGTAGGACCAAATCCAAAAGCTTTCAAGATAGTGAACAAAAGTCCTAAGTTAAGCTATTGAAAGCCTTATGAAGGTCTAAAGAAAGGAGCAACAATTTCTGAGAGATGGGGGCATTTGAATTAGAGTGGACAGCAGAAATTAAAGCTATGGACCTGCGAATATGATCTAACGTTTGACGAGCAGGTGTAAAACCCAATTGATCTTTATGAATATATTGTGCTAAAAAAGAATAAAGGCGCAAGGCCAGAAGTTTTGTCAGGATTTTCAGGTCGCAGTTAATAAGCGAGATAGGTCTATAGTTAAGAATATTTGTGGTGTCCTTGTTAGGCTTAGGGATAACAATAATATAAGCCTTATTTTTGTCTAAAGGAATATGGGGGGAAAAGCTGTTAAGAGAAAATTTTATAGTAAATATTCAGTAAGCCGTCGGGGTCAGGGGATTTATGTGATGTCAACATTTTAAGAACCCTATCTAGTTCCTCGCTAGTTACAGGCTGTTCCATGAGTTCTCTGTAAGCTTCGGCAATACTTGGAAGCAGCAAAGGTCCCAAAAAATCTTGAAGCAAAGAGGGCTCAACGGGCCGGGGTTGACTATATAAAGTGGTATAAAAAGTATTAAATTCCTGCTGAATTTTCTGAGGATCTTGTGAAATTTCACCTCCCGAAAGCTGAAGTTTAGGAAGGGCCGAATGGGTGTGTTTTGGGAGAAAGCTTACATGCCAAGAGTGAACCAGGTTTGTCCCGTCGTGAAAAATTTATGATTCAGCCATTGTAGCTGTTTTTCCGCTTTTTGTGGTGAGACTATGGTTAAGTTCTAGTCAAGCGTGTTCCACCTTGAGAAACAGATCCGGGGACAGGCCACTGCTTGTGTTTGAGATAGGAAAGCTTCATATTCCCTAGTTTTGGCAGAAATCAATTCTTCACGAGATCGCTTAAGTCTAGAGGATAGTTGGATAAAAAAAACCTCTGACAGGCTTTATGAGCTGCCCTATTAATAGCAAGAGTCGTGTCTTCCACTTTATTAATAGTAAAATAAGATTTCAGGTGTTCTATGACGTCGAGGCGAATCGACCACGGTGTTACCAAAATTTTATCCAAAATCAATTTAAACAACATCTCCGTATGGAGAAAAATGTGGTCAATATGCGAGTATCGATTATGAGCTTTAGAAAAATGGGAGTAGTCTCTAGAGGTAGGGTTGGCCTTCCTCCACGTGTCTATGAAGTTATAACGATACAAAAGTTGTGCAAATGTACGAAATTGTTTCGGAGGGGCTCTAAGTTTAGTGGTATGTGATTTATCAAGCCTGTGATCCAAGGCCAGATTCGAGTCCCCCGGCAAAAGTATATCCCCTTCCAATTCCGGGGATAAAGTTTGAAACAAGGATTGGAAAAATGCTAATTGATTCACGTTAGGGGCATAATCAGAAAAATCACCAAATTAATCCCCAAATTGCCCCCCCAGATGGCCTTTAACTAGTAAATATCGCCCTCCCATGTCACTTTAGATTCGATAAAAAATAACCGTCACGATAGAGCGCTACCCCTCTTTTTTTTCCCGGATGCATTAGTGAAAAAACATACAAGGGAAATCCCTATGGATATATCTAGGTGTTAATGAGGAAGCAAAATAGGTTTCCTGCAACCCCACTATATCCGCTCCTAAGGATTTATAACGAGCGAACACCTTGAGACGTTTAGAGGGGGATGCCAGGCCTTGCACATTATGAGAAGACGAACCATACTATCAGTAGGACTCCGTGTAGACATGAAAACCAAGGCAGAGCAGCAATGACATGACCCATATATCCACAAGTATGATGAGCTCGAAGTGACCCTCACATAAAAATCATGAGAAAAGGGAAAAAAAAGAGAGAAGAAACCAAAGATGCTAAGCCCAAAAATAGGCTAGAATCCACTAAGTAGCTAATGAGCAATATGCAACGGAAATTCAAGTATCCCAGACAAAAGTTAAGGAATGGAAGAGTCTCCACCAAAGCAAGGGGGAGAGTCTTTCGATTAAAGAGCGTGCATATACTCTTCCCGGCACCATGGGGTCTATGAAAAAGCAAGATCATCAGAAAAATTTCTTGACACCAAAAGGTGAAATATCTGGCACAAAAAAGGACCAACCCAGAACAGTTAGAAACCAATACGGCTAAAGTGCATAATTCAAATACCAATAATACAAAAACAACAACAAAGGCGGAGGCCAATGTCCCCAGACAGGACCACGGAGAGGTCCCCGCCAACTAGAAAATCGTGTGGCAACTTGCAAGGTCCTCATGACTTGGAGCATGAAGCAGCAAATTTCTTCTTCCTGGGAGATGGAGACCATAGAGGCGAGAGTGGAGGAGGAGGGACATCAGCCCTGGGAGGATCCCGTGATGGGGGCTAAGGGAAATAAAGCCCAAATTCAGCAAAATTTTCTCCCCTTCAGAAAATGTAGAGACCGTGTAGGATTTGCCATTGTAGATAAACTGCAGGCGGAATGGATAGTTCCATCTATAGCGGATGTCTCTCTGAATCAAAGGTGAAAGTAACTGTTTGGACACCTTCCGTTTTTGGATAGTAGCTTGCGAAATGTGAGCAAAGACTTGAATTTTATATCCATCAATTTCCAAGTCTGGATGTTCTCTGGCGTAGCGCATCAACTCTTCCTTAATTCTGAAATAGTGAGGTTTGACGATCACATCTCGAGGGGGTCCATCAGGCTTTAAGGGAGTCAGAGCTGTATGGATGCGATCAATCTCTGAATTTTGTCAGCATCCGGAACCGCTAACAATATGAGGGAGTGGGCAAAAGTAGTGATATCTTTAACCGATTCAGGTAGGCCTTTAATTCTAAAATTGCACCAGCGGGCACGATTCTCAAGGTCGTCAATCTTCTGTATAAGCTTCCTCAAGGTGATCTTGTAAGTCTGCAATCCTGGTAGAATTCCTCGACAATCTGAATGGTATCATCAACTTTATTTTCAATATTCTCCAGGCGATTGGCAATCTCCCTAAAATCCTGCCTGTGGTCAGAGGTTAATTTAGTGGTAGCTTTTTCTAAATCCCTCTGCAGCAAGTCAGCAAAACGAGCAAAGAGAACAGTATCCCCTGAATAATGCTGGGGCACATCCGGAGGAGCAGGGGATAGAACTAGACCATCAGGAGCAGAATCTTGGCCACTGAGCTGACTATTGAATATCTCTGCCATTTCCCTATTAAGTAGGGAGGAAGCATGTGACTTCTGGCCTGGTGACAGGGCCGCAGCCTGAGGGAGAGACCTGGCAGGGTTGGATATGGACCCAGAGGGAGCAAAGAAAACACTCACATGAGCCTGGGAGCTGTCACTACGAGATCCAGGGCTGGATGGGGAGAGCTGTGGACCCGCTGAGATGGAGGAGCTCCGGGATCTGGCGCCGGCCGCCATCTTGCCGCTCCTCCTTTCTTCAAGGCAGCAGTGCGGGAGCTGCCCACTGATCGTTCAGCTGGCCAGGTGGGTATCATAGGTCCCCCACCTACTCCGCCAGCTGATCGGGTGGTTGGCCCTGTTATGCGGGGTCAGGGTGCGCTGTGTCCCCCCCTCCAAAGCATCGGGAAGGTGTGGAGCGGTAATCACAGCATCCACTCCGGATGCCCGCGCATGCGCTCTCTCCAAATCATGATTTTTATGCATATTGTCCAACTCCAAGCTGTTTAAACTTGAACGCTTATTGGATTTAAGCATATCCGGTAATGTGTATATGTGTAATGAGTGAGGGTGTGGCCCTCACTCTGGGCCATTCACAAAGCGCAGTGCTTCTCGTGAATGCGCAGTAGGCACCCGGCTGTCACAGAAGCCGCCGCTGGAAGAAGGAAGGACAACTCCGCGGACGTGGGATTGGGTACCTGTCAAATTCAGGTACCCGTTCCCCCTCCTTCCCCAAAGGTCCGCAGTCTCTGGCCATCGCCTGTACTGTGTCCGCAGTCTCTGGCCATCGCCTGTACTGTGTCCGCAGTCTCTGGCCATCGCCTGTACTGTGTCCGCAGTCTCTGGCCATCGCCTGTACTGTGTCCGCAGTCTCTGGCCATCGCCTGTACTGTGTCCGCAGTCTCTGGCCATCGCCTGTACTGTGTCCGCAGTCTCTGGCCATCGCCTGTACTGTGTCCGCAGTCTCTGGCCATCGCCTGTACTGTGTCCGCAGTCTCTGGCCATCGCCTGTACTGTGTCCGCAGTCCATTGGTTCAGAATATTTTTTTTCTTGTTTTTCTCCTCTAAAACCTAGGCGCATCTTATGGTCAGGTGCGTCTTATGGAGCGAAAAATACGGTAAGTATTTGAACACCTGAGAAAATCATTGTTAATATTTGGTACAGAAGCCTTTGTTTGCAATTGCAGAGGTCAAACGTTTCCTGTAGTTCTTGACCAGGTTTGCACACACTGCAACAGGGATTTTGGCCCACTCCTCCACACAGATCTCCTCTAGATCTGTCAGGTTTCGGGGCTGTCGCTGAGCAACACGGAGTTTCAGTTCCTTCCAAAGATGTTCTATTGGATTTAGGTCTGGAGACTGGCTAGGCCACTCCAGAACCTTGATATGCTTCTTACGGAGCCACTCCTTGGTTATCCTGGTTGTGTGCTTCGGGTCATTTGTCATGTTGGAAGACCCAGCCATGACCCATCTTCAATGCTCTGACTGAGGGAAGGAGGTTGTTGCTCACAATCTAACAATAAATGGCCCCATTCATCCTCTCCTTAATACAGTGCAGTCGTCCTGTCCCCTTCGCAGAAAAGCACCCCCAAAGCATGATCTTACCACCCCCACGCTTCACAGTAGGGATGGTGTTCTTGGGATGCAACTCATCCTTCTTTTTCCTCCAAACACGACGAGTGAAGTTTCGACCAAAAAGTTCTACTTTGGTCTCATCTGACCACATGCCTTTCTCCTATGCCTCCTCTGGATCATCCAGATCATCATTGGAAAACTTCAGATGGGCCTGGACATGTGATGACTTGAGCAGGGGAACCTTCCGTGCAATAGTAGTTGGCGTCTGACTGACTGTGGGGTGGACAGGTGTCTTTAAAGAGCTCAGACAGGTGCTACTAAGTTAGATTGAGTGGAGTAGAGGTGGACTTTTTAAAGGCACAGTAACAGGTCTTTTGAGAGCCAGAATTCTTGATGTTTCTTAGGTGTTCAAATACTTATATTCAGCAGTGCAAGACAAATTCTTGAAAAATCATACAATGTGATTTCCTGAATTTTATTTTAAAATTCTGTCTCTGAGTGGGAATGCACCTACAATGTGAATTTCGGACCCCTCCATGATTTCTAAGTGGGAGAACTTGCAAAATCACAGGGTGTTCAAATACATCTATTCCTCACTGTGCGTTGAAACGTCAATGCTGGCCCAAGAAATATCTGAAGACCGTGTGGGGGTGTTTTTTTTTTTTTTTTTTTTTTTTTTTTTTATTCCAAAGTTTTTATATACTGATGAGATGAGTGACTCTTGATCAGATGGATGGGCCCATGGCTGGAATGGGCACAGAGCTCCACTTAAACATCAGCAAGGTTGATGTCGGGTGCTGGTATGTGCTGGTATTATTAAAGATGATCTAGTTGGACCTTTTTCGGGTTGAAGATGGATTTAATATCCGCTCCCAAACCTACTGCCAGTTTTCAGGAGACACTTTCCCAAGTTGTCTTCCAGGACAGCCCACGAGACATAAAGCTCCTTCCATGGGACAGGAAACGCGTTACCCCACAGAATAAAAGGCGGTCCTCCAGGCCCTAGCCTCAGTTATTAGTTATTACAGTTTTTTGAACTGTTTAAAATAGTTCTCCCTATGATTGGCTTGAAGCTCTGTTGGATGAAACTTATTCAGGGAATCTGTCTTCTTGCCCTGCAGCAGTCCCCTCCATATAATTACTACGGGGAAAGGTGCTGCCAGTCTCAGCCTTTCCAGGGCCTGGGAAGGGCAGGACCGGTATTTGACATACCTTTGCCAGTTTGCCCTTATGCCGGAGGAGGGAAGGTGGCGATTAGTTTGTGGCCTTACCTAAGGCTGTGTGGCTGCAATCGGAAGTGGTGTAGCTGTATCTGCCTGAGTTTTCTCCTTGTGGGGCGGGGCTTCTGCGCTCCATGCTGCCCGAGATGTGCAGGGGCATTTCTGGGAAGGCGAGTGACGTCATCACTGGGCAACGCCGGTTCTGTTCCACATTTACAGGTGCAAGGGAGACTGAAGGGCTGCTGGTGTGGGCTGTCTTCAGTTCCAGCAGTGGCTGATTTTAGAAGACCAAAACATATTGATCCTCCCGTGGCTCCTGTTCAGGCGGTTGACTCGGGAAATGCAAGCACCAACTCTTCACTGGGATTCACAGTGGGGAGGGCTCCTGGATGTATACCTGTGTCGGTTTCTTCATCTGTCATGTGCAGCTCCTGGGGTGGTGGGCTATTTTTTTTTTTTTTTTTTTTTTTTTGCTGACAGTGCACTTCTTCTTTCTAGAAAACAGGGTGTGTTTTCTAGTTAGAGGGCTAGAGCCTGAGGGTCTACTTTTTTTCTGTCATTATTTACAGAAAAAAGCTCAAGACGACAAAGGTCCAGACCCTAGCTTCAAGAAAAAGAAATGTGCTGTTTGTGCGGCCAAACTGGGATCTCCCTGGAACAAGCCCTTATGCTGTCCTTGTAGTAATAGTCTTGTAAAGGAAGACTCTACTTCAGTTTGTGTAAAATTGCTGTTATCAGTCAAGAATGAACTTGTAACTACATTCAGCTCCTTTAAGACCTTTTAGGAGGATTTTAAAAGTCCTACCCCCACCTCCCACAGCCCTTGGGTGCACCAGGCCTTTCCATAGCCAAGCACCCCTTGCCCATAGAAGTCAGGCTGGAGGTACCAGAAAGGGCTTCTGCTGTACTTCAGCCTCAACGGCGAATGAAGAGGGGGAAGGGCCAATTACTAGGTCTTCTAAGCACAAGCTCTCCTTAGATGAAGTGGTTGAGTTGTTGTAGGCCATTTACGAGACTAGAAAAAGAAAAGGTCCAGCTCCCTAGCCATGACTTAATGTATGAAGGTCTACAGAGCAAAAAGCGCAGGGTTTTTCCTGTTCATAAATCTGTAACAGAGGCTATTGAGTTGAAAAGAAAGGAGCCTGTGTGCAATCCTTTCTTTTCCAATAGTCTCCAAAAGGAGGTTTCCCTTTTGAGGAAGGCGTTGAGCATCCTTTAGAATAAAAATCCTAGGTTGAAACCTTTGACAAAGGTGCATTCAAATAAATCCGACCTGGCATTTGAGGACATGGGAGTCCTTGGGGACCCTATGGACAAGAAAGGCAATGTCTTTCTTAAAAGGGCCTGGGATTCTATTGTGAATAGTTTCAGGCCAGCCCTTGCTTCAACTTGTGTAGCTAGGAATTTGGATTTTTAGCTGTCCCACTTAGTTGGGGGTACATCTATGGAGAAGATTTTGAGTTCTTTCCCTATGTTTTTCGAGGCCGTATCCTTTTTTGGCCGATTCATCTACAGAGGCAGCAAGAATGGCTGCTAGATCTTTTGGCCCTGGGAAATTCAGCTAGAAGGTCTCTTTGGCTGCAAACCTGGTATGGGGATTTGGCCTCCTAAGGCTCATTTATGCGCTTTGCCTTTTTCAGGGGACAGTCTGTTTGGCCCTGGATTACAAGAAGCTTTAGAGTGCACGACCAATAAGAAAAAGGCCTTACTGGAAAAGAGACACCGTGTTTCAGAAAATGTTTTCATGCCCCATGTCAGGGATCGTCGCTGCGCATAGGTCTGCGCATGCGCAGATTGCCAAAATGCACTAACACACGGGCGCCCGCGGCGGCTGTTGCGGCTGCGCATGCGCACGCTTGTCACCAATGACAGCGCAGGGTGCTCTATTTACAGCCGGCTCTTGCAATGCTCAAGTGCCGTATGGGCTTATTCCTGTGTTCCTAGTTCTGAGGTTGCCGAACCTGCCTGACCCGGATTATCGTGACCCTCTCCTGTCCTGATTCCTGGCTTGTCTGACCATTCTTCTGCCTTCTTCTGTTTACCTGACCTCCTGTTGCTGAACCTGGCCTGTGACCCATTTATCCTTTTGCCTGCCGATCTGTACCGTCTGCCTCCGCTGTTACTGACCTGGCCTGTCTGACGACGTTACACACTATCTCTTCACATCTGGCTCTCACCTGCTACCTACCACTGGCAAAACCACCTCTACCACAGTTGGTTGTACTCGGGAGTCGCGAACTGGTCTCAGGCTGCTTCAAGTCCATCCCCACCATCGGGCCCTGGTGAAACAGCAGACTGAGGCTTAGACTCCGCACCCTGAGGAATTCCGGCCTGTGGGTCACTAGAGGCTACTGCCAGTTGGTCTGTGACACCCCAAGACCGCAGGCTGACCAATGTAAGAATGCTAGGCCAAAGAATCATTAGTCAGGCCACAAGAATGGGGACAACAGAGGAATCCTGTTAAATCATCCTCAGCCCTCTCCCAAAACCAAATGACTCTTTCCTCCCAACCTGGGAGTTTGTCACCTCCAGTCCTTTCATCTTTTGCCTGATAGGTCAGGTTTACAGGTTGGAGTTCGACTTCTTGCCCCCTCAAAGATTTTTGGTAACAAATCTACCCTGGGATCAAGAAGAAAAAATGTGGGCACTGTGCCTGCAAGTAGGGGAGATGGTGAATCAGAAGGTCTTGGTTTCTGTCCCAGCAGGAGAAAAAGGTTGGGGTTTTTATTCTCACTTTTTTTGTGATGAAGCATCCCACGGGCAATTTCCATCTGATTCTGAATTTATGTCCTCTCAACAGATTGATAAAATAGAAGCACTTTCATATGGAATCAATATTCTCGCTCATGTTTATCCTGCATCAAGGGTGTTTTATGGTGTCCCTGGATTTGAAGGATGCTTACCTTCACATATCCATGTCTCTTTCAAGACGTACTTAAGAATGGCTGAGTGTCAACTTGGGGGAGAAGGTTCAACATCAACAACTATACTCAGCTCCGATAATATTCTCCAAGGTCTTGGAAGAAGTTCTGGTTCCACTGAGGCTGAAAGGGATTCTGGTAGTTCCTTATTTAGACGACCTCCTGTTGGCTGCTTCTTCCGAGCAGCAGTTGCGGAAAGATCTCGAGGTTACACAGAACAACCTACAATTGCTGGGCTGGATGATAAACTGGGAAAATTCGAATGTGGTTCCATCTCAGTCGCTAAAGTTCCTTGAGTACATAATAGATTCAAGGGTTCAAACAGGAAAGGATCAGCTACCAAGTAGCCCAGCTGCAGTCAAATCTCCCGGTTTCCCTGAGGAAGATCTCAGCAGTAGTAGGTCTCATGACCGCATGCTTTACAGCAGTTCCTTGGGCCTGTTTCACCAGAGGCCTCTGCAGCACTTTTCTGCTCCAGACCTAGGAGGGTGACTACAAACGCCAGCTCTTGGGGTTGGGGGGCGCACATGCAAGACAGTCTGGCCCAGGGCCAGTGGTCAAGGACCAAGGCCAGGCTTTCCTGCAACCAAAGAGGTCTTGGCTGTTGAACAGGCTATGCTAGAATTTCGAGGTCAGTTGAAAGTACATCATCTGCAAGTCCTCTCAGGCAACAGCACGACAGTGGCTTATATCAACATGCAGGGTGGTACCAGGAGTCCACGATTACAGGTGATTGCAGAGAAGATATCGGTTTGGGCAGAAACCAACCTAGCCTTAATCTCAGCAGTACACCTGTAGGGCTCTCAGAATGTGTTAGTGGATTTCCTCAGCCGTCAGGAGGTTTTTTTTTTTTTTTTTTTTTGGCTCACAAGTACGTGGGGCCAGCCGGAAATAGACCTTTTTGTCTCTCAAGCAAATGCAAAGGTTCCGAGATTCTTTTCCATGAACATGGCAGCACACAGTGCTGTTCACAAGGAAGTGTTAGCGTCGCGGCAAAACTGACGTTTCTGGTCAAGTCAGGAGGAGTTGAAGCCTCTCATTCAAGTCCATGGTGCCGCTCCGCAAAATCCTGGCCGGCGTTTGCAGTGCAGTTGTGACGCAGTTATGAGGCATTTGCAGAGCGTTAATATCATTTAAACTTCATTATAGGAGTTTGTGGTGCGGTTTTAATGCTTGGCAAACTCCTATCAACTGCCTCAAAACCATGCATAGGGTGTTTTGGGAGCGTTTGAGGAGCGTTAACTCTTCACAAACGCTTTTCAAACACTATATGGGCGTTTGGCAAGAGTTAGAAATAAAGCCAAGTGTGAACGAGCAGTGGTACAGGAAAAAGTCTGCATCTTTCAAGAAGACCATGAAGCAGGATAATGCTCCATCGCATGCATTGAAGCACTCTACTGCATGGCTAGCCAGTAAGGCCTTAAAGATGAAAGAATAATTACAGGGCCCCTTTTCCCCATCTGACCTAAACTCTATTGAGAACTTGTGGGCCTTTCTTAAACAGGAGATTTACAGTGAAGGAAAACAGTACAGAAAAGTGTCTGGGAGGCTGTGGTTGCTGCTGAACAAAAAGTTAATAGTCAACAGATCTGAAGAAACAGGCTGAAAGCTTATGACCGATTGAAAAGAAAGGTGGCTACATTAGTCACAGTTATTATTATTTATTTTTAACCACTTGCCCTCCAGAGGATTTACCCCCCTTTCTGACCAGGTAATTTTTTGCGATACGGCACTGCGTTATTTTAACTGACAATTGCGCAGTCATGCAACACTGCACCCAAATGAAATTTTACATCCTTTTTTTTTCCCCCCACAAATAGAGATTTCTTTCAGTGGTATTTGATCGCCTCTGCAGTTTTTTTTTTTTTTATTTTTTGCGCTATAAACAAAAAAAAAAACCTAACAATTTTTGAAAACAGAACTGTATTTTTGACTTTTTGCTATTATACATGTCCAGTAAAAAAAATCTAATTTCATCATAAATTTAGGCCAAAATGTATTCTGGTATATGTCTTTGCTTCAAAAAAAAATCCTAATACATGTAAATTAATTGGTTTACGTGAAATTTACAGGCGTACCTGTTAACGTAATTTTCGGTTTACGAATGAAAATCCATTGAAAATAATGCCTCTGTTTTCAAAATTTTTTTCACAATACAAATGGATTAATTGGTTTTCAATGCATTTACAATTTTTTTTTTTTTTTTTTTTTTTATATATGTCCCTGTACAGTACTATGCCTTTAAAGCGCACTTTATAAAGAGTTTTGAACAGATAAGACTTTTTTTTTTTTTTTTTTTTTTTTTTTACTTTTTTCTGACCTCTGGAACGGATTAATTGGTTTTCAATGCATGGGAAACAGTATTTCGGTTTATGAATTTTTTGCAATACGAAAAGGCCAGCAGAACGCATTAAATTCTGAAACCAAAGTACGCCTGTATAGCGTTTACAACTGGGGGTATATATACTGAAATTTTATTTATTTATATTACTAGTAATGGCAGCGATCAGTGACTTTATAGTGCGACTGCGGCGGGCATTCTGACACTGCGCGAAACTGACTTGGTGTCACTGACCTCCCCAGTGACACTAATACAGTGATCAGTGCTGATAAAAAACCCTGACACTGTACTAATGGCACTGGTCAGTAAGGGGTAAATGTGGAGCAATCAAAGGGTTGTGTACTCTGTGCTGTTTTAGCTGTGTGTGTGTTTCACTGTAAGCACACTGCTTTGTATGGCTCTGCTATGCAGAGCCATACAATGCAGTGTGCAGGAGCTGACAGGGGAGAGATCTGTGTTGTTTTATACACAGGTCTCTCCCCCGTCGGTGATACTCAGTGATCAGTGGGTGCCTGTGGGGAATCACCAGTTGGGACCCAGTGATTGACAGCCTACCTGGAACCGCATATCACGTGTGTGTGTGTGTGTGTGTGTGTGTGTGTGTGTGTGTGATTTTGCACACACGTGCAGCCCTATAGCAGTATTTCTGCTATAGGGTGACGCAGAAGCGGTTAAATGTCAGCAATGTTTATTTGTAAATTTTGAGTTGTTTGTATTATGTTCTCACTTTAACAGATGAAAAATAAACAAGTGAGATTGGAAAAAATTTTGTTTCTCATTTAGTTGCATAATAATTCTGCATACTAATAGTTGCCCAATAATTGTGCACACACAGATATTCTCCTAAGAATGCCAAAACCTCACATTTACTTAAATATTCAGGTTGGAGGGTTATTAACATTTTGGATTGACCAACAGCAGTGTAGTTGTTCAATAATGAAATTTTCAAAAATATTTGCCTAATAATTGTGCACACAGTGTATTACATCTTCAATAAAAATAAGACTTTGCGTTTTGATTTCACAAAATACTAATCACACAAATGAAAATGGCATAGACAAAAATGATAGGACCCTCAACCGATCATTTTGTTGCACAGCCTCTAGTAATCACTGCAAACTAGTGATTTTCTGTAATTCCATGAGAACTCTGTACCCGCCAGCAGGTAGTTTGGCCTACCTTTTTTGAGCAAACTGCCCCAGCTGTGTCAGGTTTGAAGGGTGCCTTCTCCAGACTTCATGTTTCAGTTCATTCCATCGATGTTCAATATTATTCACATTAGGGCTCAGTGAAGGCCACTTCAGAATGTTTTGATCTTAGCCATTCGTGGGTGCTTTTAGCTATGTGTTTAGGGCCATTATCCTGTTGGAGGACTCCATTTGTGACTGAGACAGGTTTCTGATAATGTACAGTACATGCCAAACCCAGCAAAGCATCCCCAAAGCATAACAGTCTCTGCCCATGTTTCACAGTAGGTATGGTATTCTTTTTCAAAATATTTTTTCATCTGTTACCATAAAGCTCTAATTTTGCCTCACCTGTCCAATGGACATTCTCTCAGAAGCATTGTGGTATGTCAATATGCATTTGACCAAATTTTATTTTTTTAGAATAGTGGAGTCATCCTGGGTCTTTCCTTTGAGCCCACTGTTGCTCAAAAATTGTCAGCGGTTGCAATTTTGACACTGATGTATCTTGACTTTGGAGTTCATTTTGTATCTCTTCGGATGTGTTCCTTGGCTCTTTGTCTATTATTTGCACTAACCTTATGTTCAATCTGGGGTCAATTTTCCTCTTGTGGGAGGTTGGCAACATAAAAGACCCTTTGGGCTTAACTACCCTTAAACCTGCCCCCTCCCCCCTGTTAACATCTATGCTTACTGGCTTTTGTAAGATTTATATACTTGCCTATATTTAGGCTGTTTGGTCCGGTCATGTGATCGAATTTCCCGTGTCAGCCAGCATGGTTGTAGAGGAGCGGAGGGAGCATCGACAACAAATGGGCATTTGAAGTCTATTGGTGACATCACTGCTTCAGGTTTTACCAGCCGTTGTTGGAGCCCACTGTCCTCTCCCCTTCAGTGCTGCAGCAGGAAAAACTGGAGCGGACTGAAATTAGGTAAGTGTACAGATTTTTCTTAGGTTAGCAAGCATAAGTATTAGGAGACTGGAAGGGCCAGTTTTAGGAGTAGTTGGGGTTAAGCCCAGAATTCCACTTAAATATTTTCAACTGTGGTCACATGAACATCAAGTTACTTGGGGACGGTGTTACAGCCCTTACCGTTGACATGCTGGTCTGTAAATTTTTGCTTTCTGATCTCCTCAGATAGCTTTCTCCTTTGCTTCCTCTGGTCCATGTTCAGTGTGGTGCACATGATATCAAACCGCAGAGTGCCTGCTTTTCTCCATTTGAATAAACATGATTACAAGATTGAAGACGTGTGATACTAATTACTAAAAAAAAAAAAAAATCACTGTTCCAAATAATACTTTTTTTTTTTTCTGGGGGTACCAACAAATGTAGACCGACCATTTTAGAATTTGCAATAATATAGGTATGGTGGGTTTTTTTTTTTTCTCCAATTTATTAGAAATTTCGGGAGAAAAACATACCAAGGATACAAAAGGCTTCCATAGCTGGACAGAGCAAATTATTCAAAGCAACATGTACAGGAAATATACATTAGGTTAAGAATGGACAGAATATGATAAAGGTGTGTGACGGGCCCTGACCTTCTCCTCAAACTCGTGACTGAAGGACTAGAACCGTGATGTCACGTGCGCAACAATGCCACGCCCAGCTGCACCTTGCACAACGATTTACCAGCTAATTGGACCACAATCGATGTACCTGCAGCCTGGGAGCGTTTGTTACTGGGTCAGGTTAATTACGCAATTAACCCTTCACACTGCCACCACCTCCTTTTTGTACAGAGAAAGAGAAAACTCCAGCAATACACTAGGATGATTGGTTAATCGTCGGTATACCGCTATCTCCGCAGACAGGTTATACAGAGGGTTAAACACTCATAGTAGCGCTCTTCAGCGGCAGGGATTCATATGTTTCTTTAAAGAGCTATAGAAACAGTTCAACACTTTCAGAAAGTAAGATTTATTACTAAAAGGTCAAAAGGGTGCAGTAGAAATATTTACAGAAAAAAGATGAGAGATATATAGATATAGATAGATATATATAGATATATATATATCTCTATATCTCTCTCTCTATCTATATATATATATATATATATATATATATATATATATATATATATATATATCTCAGAAGTTTAGGTAAATAAGTACTTGCCAAATAGATGCCTGGGGTTAAGCAGTTTCAAGTCTGATGAGCTCAAAAAGGATTTCTGGTCTCTCACTCAGTTTCGTTGTTAGAGAGATTCTCCTTTTTCTCTCTCTGCGAGATGTTAAACGCAGGAGATCCTCAATTCTCTCTCCCACACCCAAAGCATAACAGCCTATTTCTACAAAAATCAATTGTTATCTTCTTACAACAGACAAGCCAATTACCTTATTTGGGCAGAGGATTGTTAGGCAGGGGCTCAGCATCATACACTGATTTCATTCCTGAGGGAGGGGGAATGAGGAGATAACATTAAGACTTCTTAACAAAATGAGGATCGTTTCTGGCTCTGGTGTGCACAATTGTTACACCTCCCCCCCCCCTCAGGTGGTTGCATAGGAGTTTAAGAGAAATACCAAAATGCAGAAGTTTGGCGCAAGATGGAGAACTACGCCTCTCCCTGTGTGCATGATTGTTACAAGGCAACCTTGAGGTAACACAGCGAGTGCCCCCCCAAACTACTCTGATACTCCCAAGAAGCATCACAGCATCAATAGTTTAAAAATTAGAGTTTTTGGTTTTTTTTAAGACGCTTAAGCACAAAACTCACTGTCCTGGACCATAGTTACTGGGATCCAGCTATATGAAGAAGAGCGGCAGAAGAGGTAGAAAGAGGAAATAGAAAAGAAAAAGAGCCTACCCATTAGTCCTCCAGAGAGATATGTTGACATGAAGCCAAAGGTGACCACGTAGTCTCAAATTGTTTCACCTTATTATTCAAGACACTCAACATATTCTTGTGTACCATAATCCCACAACACCTTATGTTTAGTATAAGCGAGCAAAACAGTGGGCTTTTTCTATGCTCCCGCAATAGTGCATTTAGCTGCTAAGAAAAAGGAAACTAGCCTTTGCTCACTGCGGAATAGGGCAGGAAAGGGCTCATTCAACAGAGCATATTGGGGCAGTTGTTCAACGCTCTTCTGAAGAATATGGTGAAGTAAAGAAAAAACCTTATTCCATATCCTCTGATACGAGGGCACTCCCACCATATATGATACAGGTATATGGTACCCATCATGGATCAACCAGGGAAACACCATGGGGGAGAGCCATCATATATCCTAGCTAGGCAGATTGGGAATAGGTATCATCGCATAATAACTTTTGCCTCAATAAGGGTCAGTCCACACCACAAAAACGCACTCTGGGTGCAATCCGGATAAGTTTTTGCTTATAGTTCACACCACACTCTGTTCCGGTGCAGTTTATGTTCCAATACAGTTCTGTGCAGAAAAAAACTGCAGCATATTCTCCTTTTTTTATTTTTTGCATCGGAAACTGACTGGAACTGACTGCACTGGTGTGAACTAGGGCCATTGGAGTACATGAAAAACACTGTGCATGCATTATTGATGCAGAAAAAAATTTACTGTACTGCATCTAGTGTGAACTAGCCCTAAAGGATATATTAACAATACCTCAGAAGGCAGCATAAAAATGGGTGTGCCGCGTCTCCAAAGTCGTGTCAGAGGATAAGTCCCCATCCCAGTCTACCATATACAGTATCTCACAGAAGTGAGTACACCCCTCACATTTTTGTAAATATTTATTATATCTTTTCATGTGACAACACTGAAGAAATGACACTTTGCTGCAATGTGACGTACTGAGTGTACAGATTATATAACAGTGTAAATTTGCTGTCCCCTCAAAATAACTCAACACACAGCCATTAATGTCTAACCGCTGGCAACAAAAGTGAGTTTGTTTCTTCACTATAGCTCACAGAATTGACTTACACTTTCCCCAGAGCTAAAAGAAACCGTTTCTTTCATCTCGGGAAAGAAACTAAAAGGAAACGTTTCTTTTAGCTGGGGGGGAAGTAAAAGCTGATTCTCTGAG
Source organism: Staurois parvus (assembly GCF_062004578.1). Lineage (NCBI taxonomy): Eukaryota > Metazoa > Chordata > Amphibia > Anura > Ranidae > Staurois > Staurois parvus. The sequence continues at coordinate 10,912,435 of NW_028318358.1, forward strand.
CTATAGTAAAAAAAAAAAAAAAACCCGGAATTTACATTTAAATATAGTGACAGCCAGTCACTGTTTACACTGCTCCTCTCCTGCCTTTCTCAGCTGTCCCCTCCCCCCCCCCCCCCTCCACATCTGCAGTACACACAGTCCCCTGTATTGGCACCTGTAGCAGCAAAATTTTTTTTCTATCAGAATGCCGATAGGGCTATTTTCGGCCGACATGTTTTGGTGCATCCCTAATAAATAAATATAATTGCTCGGCCATGGAAACCCATTCCATGAAGCTCTCTATGCTTTGTTTTTGTGCTAATCTGAAGACCACATGAAGTTTGGAGGTCTGTAGCTACTGACTGCAGACAGTTGGAAACGTCTGCGCACTTCAGCACGCGCTGACTTCGCTCTGTCATTCTTTGTGGCTGAGTTGCTGGCCAGTTGCATCCACTTTGTTATAATACCACTAACAGTTGACCATGGGATATTTAGTAGCAAGGAAATTTCATGGATGGACTTACTGCACAGATGGCAACCTATCATGGTACCACGGTACGATTTGAATGCACTGAGCTCCTGAGAGCGACCCATTCTTTCACAAATGTGTGTAGCAGCAGTCTGCATGCCTTGTTGCTTGATTTTATACACCTGTGGCCATGGAGGTGATTGGAACACCTGAATCAATCCAATGATATGGAGGGGTGTCCCAATACTTTTGGCATTAGTGTGTGTGTGTGTGTGTTTGGTTTATTTATTTATTTTCTCTCTGACGTCACATCCAAGATGGCTTGGTTTGTTAATACATATGTTAAATTAACATATTTTATGGGAAGGTTTGTTGAAATAAATGGTCTTGGCGACTTGATCTCTTTATTATTATTATTCAAGATTTAGGCTACGTTCACACTAGCCTTGTTAGCAAGCGGCAGACAGGTGTTTGGGAAGCGTTTTTACCGTTTCCCAAACGCCTGGGAAAATTCTGCACCTGGTGCTGTTCAAACGGGAGCGTTAGCATTGCGTTGCGGCAAAACTGACGCCTCTGGTCGAGTCAGGAGGAGTTGAAGCCTCCTAATCAAGTCTATGGGGCCGCTCCGCAAACGCCCGGCAGGCGTTTGCAACACGGTTGCGACGCGGTTGCTGGGTGTTTGCGGAGCGTTAACGCCATTCAAACTTCATTATAGGCGTTTGTGGGCCGTTTTTAACACTTAGCAACCGCCGCTAAACCGCGTTTGCGGAGTGTTAAAAACGCCGGACCAACGCTTGTCAAACGCTATAAAGGCGTTTGGCAAGAGTTGGAAGAAGTCAAGTGTGAACGAACGAGCCCTTATATAGCGCCAACAGTTTGCTCAGCGCTTTACAATATAACGGGAGACCATACAGCAACAATACAGTTCAATACAAGAGGGTTAGGAGGGCCCTACAAGGTTTGATCTAGTTCAGTGCCAGGGTTAGTGTTTGGGTCAGGGTCAAAGGTTAAGGTCAAAAGGTCAGGGTCAAAGGTCAGAATTTCAAAAAAAATATTGGTATCCGTGCCAGTGTGTTTTAGGTAAAAAAAAAAAAAGACAAAAACAAAATGCGCACTATTGTTTCTGGACTGTACTACAGGTACAAACAACAAATAATATACACATATATGGTATCGCTGCGATCGTCAAGAGCTGGAGAATTTATTTTGGATTGTTCTTTGGTGGTAGGTTATGGTAGTAACAAGAAACACACAGCTAAATTTAAAAAATTTTTTTTTTTTTTTTTTTTTACTATTTTGGGCCAGTTTTCCTTTGATAATAAAAAGCAGGAGATATCCATTACCATTTACCACCAAATGAAAGCCCAATTTGTCCTGGAAAAAAAACAAGGTATAATTCACCTGGATGTACAAAGTAGTTGTGATATGTACGGTTTTACTAACACGTGTCAACGCTGCAAAATTGTGCTTAGGCATTTAGATTTGTTTTACCTTTAGGCGTGAAGGGGTTAAAAGAGGAAAGTGTTGAGGGAGGTTTAGTATAAGGTATGCTAAGTGGAATAGATGTCTGTGCAGTGGAGATGCCCCTACGAATTGCATCAATCTTGTTTTTGAAATGATTTGCAATCTCGTAAGCAGTGAGTGAGGTGCTGGGTGGAGGAGGAGAAAGTAGAGAGTTTAAAAGTAGAGAAGAGACGACGAGAACTGGATGACAAGCTATTGATGAGAGTGACAAAGTAGGCTTGTTTGGCAGCATGGAGGGAGGAATTGTATGTTAAGAAAGCAGATTTATATAGGGTGAATGCTTGCTGAGATTTGGTTTTACTCCACAATCGCTCCAGTGCACGGCTATGTCGCTTAAGATTTCTGTTGTCATCAGTCTACCACGGTTGTAATGCTCGGGGCCTGATACTTTGTGTAGTTAGGTGAGCAAGCGAGTCTAATGCGGATGAAAGTGAACTGTTGTAGACAGCAGTGGCCAGGTCAGGGCAGGACAGGGGAGAGATTCTGTCATAGAGGCAGTCAGTTGCACAGTGTTAAAGAGAAGGGTTCAAGTTGTGAAGGTTTCTGCGGGTAATTGTTTGCTGTTTGGAAGGATAGGTGTTTGAAGACGAGGACACTGTGAAGGTGATGAGGTTGTGATCAGAGAGAGTAAAGGGGTGTTTGTGAGGTAGTAGGGAGTGCAAAGATGGGAGAAAACAAGGTCTAATGTATTTCCATCAGAGTGAGTAGAGGACTGTATCCATTGTGTTAACGCAAAAGATTAGGTTAGGTTGAAGAGTTGGGATGTAGCTGGGTTGTTCATATCAATGGGGATGTTAAAGTCTACAAGAATGATAGTGGGTATTTCAGAGGAGAGAAAGTAGGGTATCCAGGAAGAGAAGTCATCAAGAAAGCGAGACACTGGTCCAGGAGGCCGATAGATCACTGAAATGGGTGAAACCAGCCAAATGCAGCGAGTCTCGAAAGAAGAGGAGGATAGAGAGGGAGGGTTATGGCGGACTTGAAAGATGCTCAGTGGGGATAGAAGAAAACCAACTCCTCCACCTTTTGGACCACTGGGTCTGGGTGAGTGGGTCCAGATGAGGCCTCCATAAGAAAGTGCTGTGGAAGAAGCAGAATCTGCTGCTTGAAGCCAGGTTTCTGTAATTGCTAGTAAGTTAAGGGAGCTGGAGACAAAAAGGTCATGGACAGAGGTGAGCTTATTACAGACAGTGGGCATTCCAGAATGCACATGAAAAAGGGAGGGTGGTTTTTAGGAGCACGGGGATTGATATTAAAATGAGTGGATTGCGGCTATTCCTGGAGGAAGGAGGGTGCCTGGTGTGGGGGTGAGATACTGGAGGACCAGGGTTTGGGGAGGTTAGGAGGAGGAGGGTGAGGAAAGTAAGGTGGGAGCAGGATGTATATGAGTGCACATGCCTTCCTGTCCTGGTGTTTGGTTCAGCAGGTAAATAAAGTATCAGCAGGAGGTGATTAGAGCAGTAGTAGGGAGATGGTAAGATTTTTTTTTTTTTTTTTTTTTTCCTTAATAGATGACCACATTTTTCTATGATGGAAAAATTTACATCATGAGTTAGGCTTGAACAATTAACCAGTAACACGATCATTTAACACTTACAGAATTTACTGGAAACACTGTATGGCTGCAGATACTAATATTAACCCTGACTTTCTTTTTAGATTGTATAACGGGCGAACAAAAGGCCGACAGTTTGGAACAAAGTGCAGTTCAGGGGACCGAATTGGTTGTGGTATAGAACCAAGCTCTTTTCATGTCCAAACTGCTCAAATTTTCTTCACGAAGAATGGGAAAAGGGTAAGAGAGAGCCCAGTGTATACTTTTTTTTTTTTTTTTTTACATTTTGTGATGACCGTTTGTTGCAGTGTTCTAAATCTGTCTTATAGGTTGGCAGCACTGTGATGCCATTATCTCCTGATGGTCTTTTCCCAGCAGTGGGCATGCATTCTCTAGGGGAGGAAGTTCGTCTTCATCTAAACGCAGAGCTTAGTGAGGACGATGACAGCATCATGATGGTGGACAGTTACGAGGATGAATGGGGCAGGCTGCATGATGTTAGAGTATCTGGCACTGTAAGGCCCTTGTGTTACCTGTAATGACTTCTGCTGTAATTGTATCAGTGCATCTTGGCCTCTCACCTCCATTTGTTCTTGTCTGCAGCTCCTGGAGTATGTTGGAAAGGGTAAAAGTATTATAGATGTGGGTCTGGCCCAGGCTCGGCGCTCTCTTAGCACTCGCAGTCATTACTTTGAAGTGGAGATTGTGGACCCAGGAGAAAAGTGTTATATAGCTTTGGGGCTTGCAAGAAAGGTATGGCTCATTCTGTTGTGGATTTCAAGTGCAACTATCACTTGTACTTTTTTTTTTCTTTGTTGTTTTCTGAGTGACTCCACTTAAAAGGTTCTCTGTTTTAGGTGGGATAGGGTCTGTAGTGGAACCCACAGTTTGGACCCTGTTGGGTATTTTCTGTAGCAGTATATAGGATTTAAGTGCAACTGCAGTCAGTCAGCTAAATGTGCTTCCCCCACTAAGTGAATTTGTTGCAACAATGTAAGTGTTGCAAATAAAAACTACTTGAATTTGTTGCACATGTAGGTACTAACAATAAAAATGTAGGTTTCCATGAATTTTGTGCAAGGCTTCACATTGCATACACGTTGCCAGAAAGGTGACACAAATGTCTTGTTGAATAGCTCCCTTTTTATGCCCTATTCAAAATGTTTTATAGTATGTTTAATCACTTGCCCTCCTGAGCATTTACCCCCCCTTCCTGACCAGGCCATTTTTTTTATTTTTTATTTTTGCTGTTTGGCACTGCACTATTTCAACTGGTAATTGTGCAGTCGTGCAATGCTGTACCCAAACTAAATTTATGTCCTTTTTTCACACAAATAAAGCTTTCTTTTGGTGGTATTTTATCACCTCTTCGGTTTTTATTTTTTGCACTATAAACAAAAAAAGGCCGAAAATTTTGAAAACGATATTTTTCACTTTTGGTTATAAAATATATCCAATAAACACAGTCATAAATTTAGGCTAAAATGTATTCTGCTACATGTCTTTGGTTAAAAAAAAAAAATCTCATTAAGTGTATATTGGTTTGTGTGAAAGTTATAGTTATATATGGTGTATATATATTGGAATTTACGTAGCTTTTACTTTGACTACCTATCACAGTTCTTGAGGTGCTAAAATGCCAGGGCAGTACAACCCCCCCCCCCCCCCCCCCCACAATTTTGTTTTCTTTCTTCATCTTCCAAAAACGTGGCAACAAATTAGATCTGCAAAACACTCACCATGCCTCTTAGCAAATACCTTGGAGTGTCTACTTTCCAAAAAGGGGTCATTTGGAGGGGTTGCTTTTACTATCCTGGCATTTCAGGGACAACACTAGAAGCTTATGCCATACATCACCCACTTGAAGACCAAGCCTTTTCTGACACTTTGTTCACATGAAAAAAAGTTTTTTTGCTAAAAAATTACTTTGAACCCCCAAACATTATATATATATATATATATATATATATATATATATATATATATATATATATATATATATATATATATATATATATTTTTTTTTAAAGCAGAGGCCCTAGAGAATAAAATGGTGGGTGTTGAAATTTTTACATCACACAGTATTTGCACAGCAATTTTTTTTTTTTCAAAAGCAAATCTTTTGGGAAAAATACACTTTTTAGAATTTTTATGCACAAACACACAATGTATTTCCCAATTGTTTGCCAAAATATAAAAGATGCTATGCTGAGTAAATAGATACCAAACGTGGCATGCTTTAAAATTGCGCATGCCTGTGCAATGGCAACAAAGTACACACATTTTCTATTATCGATAGGCAACCCTTTAAAAGCCTTTACAGTTCACCAATTTATATTTACACAGGAGGTCTAGTGCTAAAATTACTTCCCTCGATCTGACGTTCGTGGCGATACCTCACATGCATGGTGCAACTAATGTTTGCATACTGGCACAGGGTCAACGCTTGTGCATGCAAGTTATTTTGATTTTTGTAATTATTTTTACACTGTCCCTTCCATTTCTTTTTTTTCACTTTTAATGCTAGGCAGTGGGGGGGGGGATTGGAATGTCCATTCCCGCTACTCTTAAAAACAATTCAGCAGCTAATTGGCCACTAGGATTGTTTTTACATGGAAGTTGACCGCCAGCTGAAAAAAAAACGGTACCAGAATGATGCCTGTAGCTGCAGGCATCATCCCGGTATTACCACTCAAAGTCCAGCAATGTTCCAGTACTTTGCTGGTCCATGTTAGGCATATATGTAACCGCAGAGAACATGGGCATACAATGAATCATGTCTGTGGATCAACATGATTGCAATTCATTCTTTTCTGTAATACCCATGTTGAGGGTTAGGCCCAAAAGAGTTTTAAATTCAGAAACCGTGATAGGTTTCCATGTGAATTGCCTGGCAAGAGCTGAATTTGGGTGGCCGGTGATGTATTGTGCGTATAAATTGCCTTGGCCCACAATCAATTGATACAAATCTTCTGTGAAAAACAGCGAACGGGGCTGATCTTGCTAACTCTGCATTTTTGTGGACACTATACAAAGGAGGCACTAGTATAGTTCTGTTCATGAACAATATATTGATCTGTACAAACACTATACTAGTAATGGCGGTGATCAGCGACCTATAGCGTGAGTGTGATAGTGTGCGGACAATCTAACGTTCGCTGACCCTGACTGGGAGGGACGCTTACTGACCCTGACGCTATCTGATGTCACTGGTGGCAGGAATATAGTGATCAGTGAAAAATTCTATATACTGACACTGTACTAATGGCACTGGCTGGGTGACAGGGTGATTAAAGGGTAATAGTAGAGATCAAAGGGTTAAATGTGCTAATCTAAAGCTTGCGTGTAGTGGTGCTCTTCTCTCCCTGGATCGACGAGTGGGGGGCAACGGGGGGCGCAGGTGTGTTCACACCACAAAATAGGAAGCGATGCACGATTGCGTTGCTTTGCCAAGAGCTGCTGCTCGCCTGCAAAATTCCAGCTAAGCGTTTGGCAAGTAGTTAAAAAAAAATAAAAATAAATAAATAATATAAAAATATAATATATATAATACGCTCAATATGGTATTTGTTTCACATTTTTATTATTTTTTTAATACTTTTATCAGAATAGTAAAATGTTATCATAGTAACATTGTACTACTGTGGGGGGTGATCAGGGATTTTTTTTTTTTTTCTTTTTTCTTTTTTTTTTTACACTTTGCTTTGCAGGAGAAATAAAGATCATTTCTCCTGCAATGCAAAGCTTACTGTCTGACCCTAACTCATTCATGAACTGTCATGAATGAGTTAAGTTTTGGCTGGAGCTGGTCACATGGCGCAGTGTGTTGTGATTGGCCCCATGTAGCATATGACAGCTGTGGGCCAATCACAGCTCGCTAAGAAGAGAAGCAGATCTGTTATGAATGAGATTGATTCATAACCGCTTTGCTTACACAGTGATCATGTGATCACCGAGTCCCGTTCACCGGGATCTTCATTCCGCTGTGCACGTTGGACACAGCAGTCGCGGGGAAGGATGCGTGGCACCCCCTTGTGTTAGTACAGCCAGAGCGACATACGGGTACGTTGCTTTGCCTGTAGCTGCCGCCTGGCCACAGTACATTACGGGCAGGCGGGAAATGGTTAACCTAAATTAAACCAGTGCTGATGTACAGGCTTTTGGCAGTGCCAACAAGTACAAAGCACTTCCCTTTGCATGGTGTATGGGTTTCTGCATCCTGAAGGAAGGCAGCAAGTCTCTCACCACTGCCTATAGCTCCTTTACACCCTGTTCCAAATTATTATGCAAGTGATATTTTTCTTCTTTACCTAAATAATTGATGTAAATAACAGTCAGCATAATTCTCACGTTATCAACTATTAAGAGTACAAATTTTATTGAACAAACCTCCTAATAACAGTATTTTTTTTAAATATAAAACACTTCCAATGCACTGTTCCAAATGATTACACACAGTAAGTTTCAAAACACTTTATAGGTTGCAAAGAACTGAAAATTGTCATTTGTTGTGTTTGCAGCATATTTACTGAAATCAAAAGCTATTTCAATCAAACTTTTAACAACATTTTAACTTTTTAAACATTTTAACAGGTCACGTTACATTTTAACATAGGACCCCTTATTTGATAGCAGCTTCACAAGTCTTGCATCCATTGAACTTGTGAGTTTTTGGACAGTTTCTGCTTGAATTTGTTTGCAAGATGTCAGAATAGCCTCCCAGAGCTGCTGTTTGGATGTAAACTGCCTCCCACCCTCATAGATCTTTTGCTTGAGGATGCTCCAAAGATTCTCAGTAGGATTTAGGTCGGGAGGATGGAGGCCACACCATGACTTTCTCTCCTTTTTATCCCCATAGCCGCTATTGATGCAGAGGTATTATTTGCAGCATGAGATGGTGCATTGTCATGCATGAAGATAATTTTATTACAGAAAGCATAGTTCTTCCTTCTGTACCAGGGAAGAAAGTGGTCAGTCATAAACTCCACATACTTTGCAGAGGTCATCTTTACACCTTCGGGGACCCTAAAGGGGCAGACCAGCTCTGTTCCCATGATTCCGGCCCAAAACATGACTCCACTACCGCCTTGCTGACATCGCAGCCTTGTTGGAACAGGGTGGCCGTCCACAAACCATCCACTACTCTATCCATCTGGACCATCCAGGGTTGCACGGCACTCATCAGTGAACAGAACTGTTTGAAAATTAGTCTTCATGTATTTTTCTGCCCAATGCAGCCGTTTCTGATTGTGAGCATTGGTTAGTGGTAGCCGAATAGAAGGTTTATGCACAGTTGCAAGACTCTGGAGGACTCTACACCTTGATGTCCTGTAATGTACAGCGCTGAGCGAACTATTGGCGCTTTATAAATACTGTATAATAATAATAATAATAATGTCCGTGGGACTCCAGAGGCACCAGCAGCTTCAAATATCTGTTTGCTGCTATGTAATGGTATTTTAGTAGCTGCTCTCTTGATCCGATGCATGGATCTGGCAAAAATCTTCCTCAATGTGCCTTTATCTGCACGAACCCGTCTGTGCTCTGAATCAGCCACAAATCTCTTTATAGTGAGATGATCACGCTTAAGTTTTCGTGAAATATCTAATGTTTTCATACCTCGTCCAAGGCATTGAACTATTTCACTCTTTTCGGCAGCAGAGAAATCCTTTTTTTTCTTCCCCATATTGCTTGAAAATGGTGCTCTGCTTAATAATGTGGAACACCCTCCTTTAGTAGTGTTTCCTTAAATTGGGCTCATCTGCCAATCTAATTATCACAGGTGTCCGAGATTGTTTTCAGTGATCAAAAGAGCCCTGACACACAAGGCCATCCTTGAGTTACACTGAAAAACAAAATATTTCATCTTTGTGACACTTAAATAGAATTTGCATAATAATTTGGAACAGGGTGTAATTGAGCGCTCCACTTTTTGTTTTAAAAATAAAAAGGGGGTGGGGGGGATTATCTTTGCTTTTGTTCTCTTTCAGGACCAAATTTTACATTTAATGCAGTTCAATAAAATTATGTACTATTTTTTCCTCCTATAGGATTACCCAAAGAACAGACACCCAGGCTGGAGTCGTGGTTCTGTGGCTTATCACGCAGGTAAAAATATTTTGTCATGAAATAAAAGCCTGATGTCAGTACACAGAGCAGCTATTTTTTTTTTTTTTTTTAAGCTTAACCACTTGCCCTCCTGAGGATTTTTACCCCCCTTAATGACCAGGCCTCTTTTTGCTACTCGGCGCTGCACTAATTCAACTGATAATTGCGCGGTCATGCAATGCTGCACCCAAACGAAATTTACGTCCTTTTTTTCACACAAATAGAGCTTTCTTTCGGTGGTATTTGATCACCTGTGCGCTTTAATTTTTTCCGCTATAAAAAAAAAGGCTGACAATTTTGAGGAAAAAAAAACAATATTTTGGACTTTTTGCTATAAAACATGTACAGTAAAAAAAATGTAAAAATCAAACTTTGTGATAAATTTCGGCCAAACTGCATTCTGCGACGTCTTTGCTAAAAAAAAAAAAAAAAAAACCCAATACGTGTAAATTAATTGGTTTACGTGAAAGTTATAGCGTTTACAAATGGTGGTAAAAGATACTGGGATTTTTAATTTTTTTTTTCTACTAATAATGGCGGCGATCAGTGACTTATGGCGGTGATCAGCGACTTATGGCGGGACTGCAGCGGAAATTCTGACACTGGGGGGGAACTGACTTGGTGTCACTGACATCCCCAGTGACACCAATACAGTGATCAGTGCAAAAAAACTGACGCTGTACTAATGGCACTGGGGAGGAAGGGGTTAACTTTTTTATTTACTGAAAGGGTTAACTGTGTGAGGGGAGTGTTACTAGGGGTCGGGGGTGTGTACTGCTTTGGGGGGGAGGGACAGCTGATCGGGAGAGATCAACTCCTCTCTCCTGCTCAGCATGTCAGGAGCTGTCAGGAAACTGACAGAGAGCAGAGCTACTGCAGCCCTGCTCTCTGTCAGTGATTGCTGCTAATCGGCGGCACACAGCCAGTAACGACCGGCTGTGACCTGGCGACTGAAATCTGCGGCCGTGATCGGCGGGACAGGTAGGGCGGTGGCATGCCTCGCGCGCGCCCCCTACCTGTTTTGCAAACGCACGTTTTAAAACGTGGTTTTGCCCAGCCGTGCCGCTCTGCCAACGTATTTCTACAGTGGCTGGGCGGCATGTGGTTAGTCATCTGCCATAAATCTTCTGGGAGTGGAAGGGGGTCAAGGCATCAGTGCCACTCCATTTATTTTGTCTTATGAAAATTAGATTCCATGGGAGTGCATGATGCCATCATTTGACTATGCAATGGCTTTGCCAGCTGCAGAGAGCTGGTAAATATTTGGCCATATGAGTTTTGAGAGATATTTGAACCACCAGGTATATAACTTAATAAAAATAGTTCCAGGTCTTCGTTGATTAACTTGTGTATTTGTTCCTGTGGTTAACTAAACTTAGGCTTGTGAGTTCAAGTGTAACTAACGGCAAAACTTTTTTTTTTTTTTTTTTTTTAAGTTTTGGTTAAAGTGGAGAGGGATTAGAACACTTGTTTATTAAATATTGTTATCTGTGCCCCCCCCCTTAGGGAGATTCAACCTATTTGTCCTGTTGATTGTTCTCAACTTTTTGGGTTGTCCCCAGAACATTAATAGATGGGAAATCTTCCATTGGGGACACTAGTCCTGGTAACACTCAGGGATTCCCTCACTTTGGAGAGTTTTCCTCTCTCTTCCTGTTTTAGCTATGTGACAAGAAGTGAAGATCCCTAGAAATCTCCCTAATGGGACACAGATGGCAAAATAACTGACAGGGTTATACCCTCCCTTACTGTATCTAAACTGGAAAAAATGTTTTACCTTTTTAGTTCAAAAAGTTTTCTGGCAGAGATGCAGAACCTAGGTGCTTTCATTTCATTTGAGGAATGGCTGTATGCTGAATTGTTCAAAACACAATAAGAAAATACATGGGAGTGTCCATTTACATGTGCAGAGAACATGAGATTTTTATGCATTGCTTTCCATACAGATGATGGAAAAATATTTCATGGAAGTGGCGTTGGTGATCCTTTTGGGCCTCGTTGTTACAAAGGTGATATCATGGGATGTGGAATTATGTTTCCAAGGGACTATATCCTGGACAGTGAAGGTATGGATCAGCTTGGTTCCCCTAGTGAATTGTCTTGTTAGCTGTTTTGTATTGGGGAATATGTAACACATTCCTCTATTCTTACCTGCCTAGGAGAAAGTGATGACAGTAGTGACATGAAGGAACTCAGGCTACAGCCACGTGGTGTTCGGAATGTCATGTATCTCTGGAGAGAACAGCAGCAGGAAGAGGACGGGGAAGAAGAGGAGGAGGAGGAAGAGGAGGACATTGAGAGGGATCATGAGGGCAGGAAAGTGGTGGTAAGTGATGGCTTATGATTTGATGGGGAAATACTTTCTACATGGTGTTCCAAAAGACACCAGTTAGTTGTAGTTCTTTTTTGCCCCCAGCCCATCTTCCAATTTCATACTCAGCTGTCACAGATCAAGTTATCAGCTGTGCGGCTTGTCAGCACCACACAATCGCTTGTCAGAGCAAAGGTGCAGTTGCATTCTAAAACAACCCTGTCACCACCCAACAAATAAGTTCCTTAACAAATCCAATAAGTAAAAATGGACACTGATTACTTTTACACATATTGGCTTTACCCAGCCAAGACAGTTGTTTGTTGGGGTGTACACAGTGAAGCTGCTCCCCCATGCCCTAATGTTACAAGTGCTGCAGGCCTGGGAAGTATCACCAATCTCCAGCGATAATACAGAGTCTGCCTGTAGGAGCATGGATACACCTCAGTTCAGTACGGAAGACTAGTCATGTGAACGTTGCTGGTCATATCACTGCTGTTTACTAAAAAGGTGGATTGTAGTCTATGTAACGCCACAATTAGTGCAGAGTTCACAGAAGTGACATTTCTGCAGCTGCTGGGTCTGCTAGGGGCACAATCGTCAGCCTGTCAGCAGCAAAGCCTATAGAAGCAGGAACTTTGCGAAATTCAAGGCATGCACACAACAATGACAGTGCAGCATGTTGCTGTCTATATGTGTCTGGGAGCCTTCTCTTTAACGAAACTAAGTGGCAGCCATTGCTGAATTCTTGTTCCTAAGTTTCAAGTTATATAGCTGTCATGTTTGTTTCTGACCAGGAGAAAATATGTAACAGAGGGGTTCTGACATTCTTGTTCTGAGTCAATGATCTAAAAAGCATTGAAGCTAGTAGATCAGCACTGCAGTCAGACTGCTGGAATTTTTTAGGAAAAGATCCAGTGATGGCAGCTTTCATCATGAAAATCTGTTTCTTTAAAAGCATTAAACAACCAAATGCTCAGATTTTAATGCTCTTTTTTCCCCCTGTGTGTATGGTTACTCCACCTTGGCATGTTATTTGAGCTCTAGTAATGTGATAGGAGCTTTGCAGGCTCTGTCTCAGCATGAATTGAGCAGTCATTGTTTTAGTTTAGGTGTGTGTGCACAAATGTGGTGTAACGATGTCCATTCTTTGTGGGGAAAGAAGGTAAGTGATAATATTTAATGTTTGTATCAGCTGTTTTAAATCCATACCCTGCTTATTAGTCTAGGTTCATATCTATGCGTTTTTGTATGAGTTCTTTAGCGTGGGCACAGCAGCCTATTAATTTGAATGGGCTGCTGTACCAACTGAAAAGGAGAGGGAAAAGTTCCCAACAGTTTTTCCAAAATGCACCCGCAGGGTAACTGCACAGAACTACACCATGCGGTTTTCCACAGCTGAAAATGTGCTGTGTTTCTGATGCATGGGGGTGCCATTAAAAATGAATGGCACCCCTGCGTGTCTGCTAATCAGCAGCTTGTTTTTTCTGGGGTTCAAGAACTGGTGCGATTTTTGTGCATCGGTTTCAAACCCACATATGTTGTAAACCTAGCCTTAGATTAAACTTGTTTAATCTGAGTTTGGAGGATTCTGAATGCTGTACTATATCATTGCGACTGCCTTTCTCCCCACCACAGGTTTTCTTCACAAGGAATGGAAAGATTATCGGCAAAAAGGAGTCCATTCTGCCTCAGGGCGGCTTCTATCCAACCATAGGAATGCTGAGCAGTGGGGAGAAGGTGAAAGTGGACCTCCACCCACTGAGTGGGTGACCATGTGAACTACACGGGAGAACACGCTGCATTCTTCAGTCATCTTCCCCTTCTACCAACCATCTGGTCATGCACGATTTGCACGTGGGCTTGTGATAGTGCTTCTTCGTGTCTGGAAACGTGTCTCAGTGGCCCTTGCCTGTGATTGTCGGCTCCACGCCTTTAAGTTTTGGCATAGCAGGAGACGTGATGGGACAGGAAACAAGAGTGAATGTAGAGGAACCAGATTTTTTTTTAACAAATACAAAAAAAATGGTTTCCTGATACACACTAGGAAGACTACCAGCTGTAAGATGAATGTAGATTTGCCCAATCCCTAGTTCCTTGAATATGTGGCATTCTGATTTATGGCATTTAGCTGGACGATGGCAATGAGGAACTGCCAGCAAAATGTCTCTAAATACCTAGTTGAAAAGGAAATTCTTTATGCAGGTCAAAAAAGGTAACCTATTTTCAACTGCATAATTAGCTGTCAGCCTGTAGTTCAGCTGTAAGCCTGGCAAAGTCCATTAAAGAATCAGTCCGCCCTAAACTGATCCATTTTTTGGGAAGTCAAGTGGGCTTTGTCATTTGCAGGCATGCCCTATTCCAGGGGACTTTTAGCAGCAAGATCTTGCCGATACAGTCCTAGGCTCTGTTCTCACCCATTTTGACCTGTCACTCCTTCTATTACAATCATGTTCCTAATCTTGATTTGCATTCCTCACAATATATCGAAACCCAGCAGGGAAAGCAGGCCTTTGCAATGCAGGGGCACAGAAATGGAAAACCAGGTATTCAGATCTCACCACTGAAGACCATTAAGGAACTGTATGGTCATTTAAAGGCAAGCTGTCTAGTGGGAAACATGGAAGTTTCCTTAAAATGCTGGCTGCCTCCCTTTCATGCCGAGTCACTGACCCAGCACCACAATGTTAAGACTTCTGATGTTCCCAGTCAGTAAATATTAGTAAAATATTGAAGTTTATGGGTTAGCACAGCCAAGCATTTAGGTGTTCGTCAACAGCAGCCCTTGTATTTAGTCTTTCAGCATCTACCAAATGCTAAAATATTGGCTTTGGGTGGACTAGCATAAGCCTGTGAGGAAGTTGGAAAGTGAATAGCGAAGGTATAGACAGGAGATTAGGGAGGGTTGTTTCTATCTCCAATAGATGGGTCCCAGTCCTGCACCAATCCACTAAGTGGGACCACAGACACTTATTCTTCAGGGTGAGCAGCCTAGTTAGGCTGCATAATCTTATGATGAATGGAGAACTGGAAGGTTTTCTTTCTATATAATAGCCAAAGATTTCTGGCTACCTCCTTTCAGTGCATACTTATTACACAGAGCACTTCCATAAACATTCACAGGGCTGGGTATATATTTCCTGTACAGTTCATGGCACTTGACAGATCAAAGCCTCAGCTAGACATGTAAGGTTTTATTTGGTAAGCTTCTGAAGGTGTGCTGAGTACACCACATTAGAAATTTACAGTAATCTCCAAATAGCTATCTTGCCTAGAAGGAAACCAGCCACATATACAAGACTGTCGGTGTATTTTGGTTGTGTATGCTGTGATGATGCTGCATAAATATTGTGTGTGTGTGTGTGTGTGCGTGTGCGCGGCCCGTCTCTTTTCTCCGTCATTTAAATAATGGTAGCCAATCAGTATTGCCGACTGGCTGAGCGGTATTTATGGCTCTGGTTGGCACGCAGGTAACCCTTTGTCACAGGCCAGCTTCTAGCGGTTTTAGCACTTATTTCTACTCTTGTACATCTTATTGTGTTTACATGACAATATATTCTGTTGTCTCTTCTCACTTTTTGCATGGTTTGAAAAGTATGAGAAACACATGTGATTCCTTATTTATATTTAATATGGCATAACTACCTCTATTTCTGCTGCTAAATCTCTTGTACTCTCGTGTCCTGCCGATTGTTGGCTTGGGCTACACACAGGGTTCTTGGTTTGTCTGGTAATGTAGTCCTGTTTGGAATGGTCTTTCAGCATCTGCTCAGTATGATTGGCCAGTGTAATGATCTCGTGGCTAACTTCATGGTCTTGTGAAGTTTGTTTTTTGTTTTTTTTTTTGTTTTTTTCCGTTTCGTTCTTGGATCTTGCATATTTCTCTGCTTCCTCAGTTGTCTTCACAAAAGCGTAACTGGTGCACTATTTTCATTGTTTTGTTTAATTCTGATGATCAGATTGTTTTGTTGTCTATAGAGGAGGCCATAAAATAAAGATAAATAAAATGGGGGAACAGCCTTAAAGAATTGGTTCACCTTTGGAATATGTTGCATGTTCCACCCATATTTAGGGTGAAACACGTAACATGTTTCAGCTTCTGCCTCCTCTCCCCCTGATCGACCCCCTCGTTACAGTGGGAGAGGGATGTTCTCCCTGCACCCACTATCGGTGTTTAAAAACATTGGAGCTCTGCCCACAAGGCAGTATCATTCATTACCTGGAGTCTTGTGAATAAATGAACTACAAGTAGCATTAGCTGCCACGGCTAATGGCTTGTAATTCTTAGTGAACTATGAAAGTGCTGGTGAGTGCTCTCATAGTTCATTGATTCTGCTTGCAGTTCAGCAACTCCGCAACAATGCTTTGCAGGCTTCAGAGTGAAAAAAAAATGCACTTTTTTTTAAATTTGCAAATAGATGTGCATTTTATTATTTTTTTTTTTTTTTTTTTTTTAAATAAAAGTTGAACTTATTTTATTAATAACAATATTCATTAATAGGATAATTCCTATGCCTTAGTGAAGTGGCTCTTCCGTGTGAACTCCGCTCATGGATTATGATGGAGTGTGTGTTGGGAGACATGCAAGTATTACATTCTGCAGTGTCTGATTGGCGGGCAGTCTCACAATGCACATCTTGTAACTTGCATAACCCTGTGCTATGCTCACAGAAACTCTGATGACTGGTAGTAAATTAATTCACACCACAGAACTTGTGTGTATCTTCTCACATAAGCTGCAGAATCATGCAGTATTTACTGCAAAAGGACCCATAGTCTGTGGATTAATTTCCAGTGTAATGTCTATGGGAATAGGTAATCGCACTTGCTCTGATTATCAGGCCATCTGATGAGTTTAAAAACTTTGATTGAATGAAAAGAAACGGTGCTGCGCTTCTTATCCTGAAAATTAGTAAACAATCCCCATAAAGGCAAAAAATATAGTGAAAAAAAAACCTGCTGCACTACTGATACATAAGTGAGTGAACAATCACATAAAACAAAAAAACAATCCGCATAGAACCATATGACTTGTGTGCAAAAGAAAAAAAATCCCAACAAATGTGAATCCTCAATAAGTGTCACAAGTGGCAACAAAGATATCAGTAGTGCAGCATTTTCTTTCACTGTATTTTTTTGCTTTTTATGGGCATGATTTACTCACTTTTAGGATAAGTAGAGCAGCACCATTTCTTTTCATACATTTTTTTCACTATTTGATTATAGTTAAGTGTTAGCAGCCACTTAGGTTTGTTTTAGTATATCTGGCAGCGCAGGAGGCCTCTCTTTTTTTTCTTTCTTGTTAAAAACTTTGATTGCTGCTTTCCCCAAGATAAGCCAGTTATTAGGCTGTTTGCAGAGTCAGATCTCCTAAAACAGGAACATTGTGTACCCTGAGCAGCACAAGCTGTGCCTGTTCTTTGATGTCTATGGCCAGTTCTAATCACAAGAAAGTGAGTGAAAAAAAAAATGCATCTCACAGCAATGCACGTTGGAAATGACTTACAGATGCTAAAAAATGCCAAAACACAGTAGAGAATGCACTGTAATAATAAAGTGCACCTCTTTATGAATCTTCCTGTGTGGAAGAAGACTCTTCCTTGATCTGGGAATTCTAATGCTGACTGGAAGAGAATGGTGAGGGGGGTATTTATTCATTTTTGAGTTGACTTTACTGATTGATAATCAGAAGAATTAGACATGTAGTTTGAGTTGCATATTTACCTTATATTTGCACTTTTCCTTATCTCTTATGAAAAGTTCGGCCTGTATCTGGATGTACGGTGTGACATTTGTAAACTTTGGGAACATGTACCTCCTTCCTTCTCTTACAAGTAGCTGTAGGTAAGCAGCTCAGATGGCGTGTGTCCTCTTACAAGGCTAGGAAGATTCTGCGTGGTGTGATGCACCTCGGTAGCACATGCTCCTTTCATTGCTGGGAAACATTCCATGTGGATATTATTACCATATCTTCACTAGACTGCACACTTCATGCTTTTCCCTACCTCAATTGGAATACATGGAGTGTCTGTCTATGTTTTGTCTTTTATTTTATGAAAGACATATAGTGCAGTTTATAGTGTGTCTTTAGCCAGTAATATCCATGATGTGAGCCTACACCTACTCTAGTAATCAGAGTAGTTACTATAGGGCTGTGCCTTGTCGACTGTGATCTCCTGTTTTCAGTATACATTAAAGGCTAAGTTCACTGTTTGGAACATATTACACCTGTATTTAGGGCTAACACATTCCTAAGCATCGCCCCCACCTGCCTGTGACTGTGTGCAGGGGTTCTTCTCCCCTGCAGCTGCTGTCACTTTTAAAATTGGCAGGCTATGTGGGGCTCCACGTGCACAGCCACATCATTCTTTAAATGAATGAACTGCTAGTCCTGTCTGCCACCACAGCATATGGAGTATGAATGCAGTAATCTGTGCACTCGTACTCCATTGACATGTCCTCCAAGTCTGAAAGCCTGTACAGGGGTATGGGAGGAAGAGTGTGCAGGAGCCTGAGCTTTGCAAGCTCCTGTGGGGAAAAAATAATACGTCCACATGTTTTTGCATGAAAAACAAAACGTGTATTTATTTATTTTTTTCTTAAAAGTGAACTTGGCTTTTAAAGACCACTCCCATGATGCAATGCAGCGTACACTGTACAGAACATGGAAGACTGTATTAGTCGGTGTTCTGGTGAAGGAGATGGACACGCAGCTGGGGATTTGTGCATTAGCTGATTCCACATTACAAGGAGAGGGTCTAATGATGTATAGTCAGGCAAAAGAATATTTTAATGGATATAAAGAGATAATCATGTAACATTTCTTCATTTTCAGACCGTATGCTCTTTAGTAGCCATGCGGTCTCATTTGCAAGCTGTAGTATGAACAGGCTCATCACTTGAATCCTGCGCTCTTGGTCAGCTCCCATGAAAAGTAGTGCTGTCAGCAAATGTGTTTGGATTCGTTCAGCTGTGAAATGTTGAGAAGAAAGAGGTAGACGAGCAGGAGGTGCATTCAAAGAACTGTGTGTGTCGTTAGTAGTAGTAGTAGTGGTAGTGGTATGATGTCATCATGGGCTAGGCGTGGTTTTAATTTTAACCAATTAAGTTATGAAATACTGTAATTTTTTTTTTTTTATACATATAATGCTAAGTGGAGATCTTCCTTAATGCATTCAGGAACATTAAGCCAAATGTTATATCTGCACATATCAGGAGTGTTGCACCTTCATCTAGCAGTCAGAAGACCAAATCACCAGATGTATGGGGCACCCTACGTCAGAGACCAATAGTTGTGGTATATAATATATACATTAGTGGCGATTTAATCGTATATGCTTTGGCTGCTCAGCTCAGAGACTTCTGAATTTAGAAACCTTTCGGGGCCTATTCACACTTGTCCATTTTCACGCAGTAACACATACATTTTGCTGCACAAAAATGCATTTTTAAGTAGAAATTACATTCTTTCCTAAATAGCCGATTCACATCTATGGGCTGAAATGTAGTAGCAATGGTAAACTATCAGCCCATTCGCACATTTGTGTATGTGTGTTTGTTACCAGACATGCTGCAGCGCACACTGAACAAACTGCGAATCAAGCCAAAGTACACCTATACAGTTTTGTGTTTTAGCCCAAGTTACTGACTGCCTTTATGTGTGTTTGTGGGCTATTCAATGGATATTTCCTTACGTATTATGCAGAGTGAGGGAGAAACATTCAGGATAGGCAGTTTGTCTGGTACAATGGTTTTGCAATGCACCAATCTGCATGGTGTATGTGTTTTGGTGTGTTTTAACAATTATTTCAATGAGTTTGATTAACACAAATGCCATTTATTTTTAACGTGCGACGTAAGCTACATGGGTGTAAACTAGCCACGTAGTAATGAATGCGGTTTTTACTTGAAATGTGTTTTTTATACAATAAAACTTTTAGTTGCAGGAAAAGGGACATCGGTAAAGATTTTTTAGTGGCAACCATAAGAGGAGCTCGTTTCTGCCTTCTAAAACTTTTATTCATGTGATAGGAGTTTTGTGTGTAAGTCTGTCAATAGCTGGTATCCCTTGTCTATACAAAGGGGTTGTTGCCATAAAACACCATTCCTTTTCGTTAGCTGTGTCTCTACATAGTAAGGGAAAGTAAACTTGCAGTAATCTCAGGGGCTGAATTTCACTAGTGAAGGAAGGAGGGAGTCTTGTTTCCCAACTGTCTGCCTGCTGCTAATGCCACCCATTTTTTCCATGTAACCATTTGGTTTTGTTACGGTTCCACGGAATTGCACTAGAACATATCCCAATGTCTGTACATAATCAATATACATGTTTATATACATATAATAAAAACACAGATCTCTATTTATATGGCTGCCTTCTGATTTGTGAAGTGTGTATGTATACATTAAAGTGGATGAAAAGGCTATGCAGTGAAATTGTTGGTTACAGCTGTGGGTGGAGAGTGGTGCCACTTGACTGTCAATTCCTGTGTGTCTCTGGGGTGCTATGTTACTTTCCCCATGATAAACATGTTGAGATGGAGGAAGAGGCTGCCTCACTGTTCAGTCTAGGAGTTCAAATGGGATGGAGTAGAGAAAGGAGTTGACAACACTGTAGTAAATTCATCTTCAGGGTCCATTTACACCAGATGAGGTGGGACTCCATTGGGTGGCTCTTCCAGCATAGTCACACCACAAGACAAAAGCAAAAATGCCATTCTTTGTGCCTTGTTCACACCACTGCATTGTGGTGCTGTGTGAGCAGCATGCACTGAGAAAAAAAAATAATACACGCAGTACTTTTTTCAGTGTACAACACAATTCACCTCCTCGCACCATGCGGTGGCCAATGAACCTAATGAAATGTCCGTGTGACATTTCAATAATGCTTATTTAGAGGGATTGCTCCAGTCCATGTGCACACCATTGTTCACTTTTTTTTTTCTTAGACATACCACAGACCAGCCATTGCTTTGTAACCCTGGTGGTGTGAATCAGCCCTCTTACAGTGTTCCCTTATGTAGGAATTAATTCTACAGCACTGTGACTGGCAAAATCAACAGGAATGAAGCAGGAAAACTGAGCGCAGTGGCAAAATGCAATACAGGTAAATTAATATGGGGGGGGGGGGGGGAATCAATAAAACTGCTGTCACTTTTCTGGTGTTAATGTGTTGCAACCAAAAGTTTTGCAGATGCTTCATGAATTTGGTGCAACAGAGACTCACATGCATCATATTCAGGTACTTCTAAAATGTCAACTTTAACATTTGTGTGGTGCAATGCCTGCTCCTGGTTTGACATGAAATAAAATACTGCAGCCCGTATCTTACGAAAGGTAAGCTAATGAAGACCAAATTTTTTTTTTTTTGTGTAAAGGAGACCATGCAACAGACAAATTTTACAAAAGTGTCTGGTGTGCGTTCTAACAGTAGTACTTTGTGCACCGAAGACAGATACATGAATTTGGCACACAGTGCACTACTTTTAGAATGCAAGCAAAACCCTATGGCAAAATCTGTCTGCACTGGTCTTTAAACTTGGGGTAAACGTGATTGCCAACTGTCCCTCCTTCCCCCAAGAGCAAGGAATGACTGTTCTACATCACTGCAGCCACATGATAGTCTTTGAGTGATGAACCCTGATTTTAGACACTTGATACTATACAACCCTTTATTTTATTAGCTTTAAGCTAATAAAAGCTGTAAATAATTCACAAGTTAATAAGGCCGAGTGAAAGTATTTTACAGGGTGCTTTTATTGATATATTTTTATTTATTTTTTTTACATAAGATATAGACATTTGATAAAATATTTATCAAGCTTGCATAGAAAATTAAAATTTTCTCCCCTATAATATCACAAAAGCTCAGGTGCCTCTGGCAAGTTTATTACATATATATTACATATGCTATGTATATATTATAAATAATGAATATATTTCTCTGTATAAAGCTCCAGCACATCCTTGGCACACTTATAACTTGCAAACCAAAAGCTTCCGTATTCATCTATAATCGTCTAACGCTCAGTATGATGGCTGGGTGGTTTACAGAAAGCACAAAATCATTAGACAGGTCTATGACTTCTGATAAAAACCAATAACGAAACAGAGTTACAAGTACATGACTGTTCTGGGAGCAAAATGTTCACTGCAACTAGTCTAGCTGGGCATTTGCATTATGTTACACCTTAAACGTGTGTGTAATCTGGTGCAAAAGATGGCACAAGTCCTTTAAAATCATTTGGGACGAGTTGTGTGAATTCACCAACTTTGTTTACTTTACAATAATCCTGCATCTGGTGCAGAGAATTCTCCAGACACATTGATAGTTAGAAGAAGGGAGGATTAGTATAAAGTTACTTTAAATGTGTACCTGTTGTCTGCACATATGGAAACTGCTTGTGAAATGAATTGTGGCATTCTTATCCATCAGTGATTACACCCACAAATTGGCAGACAATGCTATCACTGCATACTAAAATACGCAGATGTCACAGCTATGAGACCAACATTTTAGCTACTCCTGAATGCTACCTGGAATGTCACAAGTAATATGGAAAAGTTTGCTCACAAATGTTTGATGTTCCTTGCCGTTTCTGCATAAATGTAGCAGATTAACAAAAATGTAAAGAAAGAAGTTCAGAAAGATAAAAATAAGAACAATGAAGTATTACTAACATCAGTTATATTTGCCAGTGTTCAGAGTGCTGGCTAAGCACCAACACAGGCCAGGATGAGCCATTTCCAGCCAGCCATTTATGATTACTAGAATAGGGAAGTCAGTACGGCAAATTCACCCCTAGCAACCAATCAAATGTTTTCCTTCTAGAAATCTAAGTTCAGTTAATGGAAGTTTCATTGCTATGGGTTACTGCAGCTCAGTGTGGCTGAATGAGTCTTGTAGCAAACAGTGCTGCTTTCCTACTATTGTCCTTGAAGGTTAGGATTAGTTCTGTAGATTCATTTATTTATTTTTAATTTTTTTTTTTCTGCATCTTAACCAGCTGACTCTCAGGATAATCTTCTGCATTTTGAAATTCCTTTACCATGATACAGATTTCACAAAAGTTTGCTTTTAACCATTCCTGACACATTTCTAAGGTTATTATGCACCATGACATTTTCTTGTTAACACAAGCTTGTATTTTTATTACATTTTTTTTTTTTATAAACTAGCTCAATATGGCGTTCAAGTCTTTTCAAAGAATTGTTTATTAGATTATGTAAAGTAGATTTGTGCTATGGACAGCTGGCTTGATTGTCAAATGTATTCCTGTAGGCCCTAGTTAATAAACCTACAGGACAATGCACGTTCAAACCCAGAAAATGACAGAGCATGTATGTTTGCATCTGGCTGACTACTGTGGACTAATACAGACAGGAAAGAATATACAGTTAGGTCCATATATATTTGCACAGAGGCACAATTTTAGTTTTTTCAGGAATTTACCAAAATATATTCAAGCTATAATTATATAACGGATATGGGCTGAAAGTGCACACTCTCAGGTTTAATTTGAGGGTATGTACATCCACATTGGAGGAAGGGTTTAGGAATTACAGCTCTTAAGAGTAGCCACCCCCCTTTTTCAAGGGTCCAAAAGTAATTGGACAATTGAATCAAAAGCTGTTTCATGGCCAGGTGTGGGCTACTTCTTCATTATTTCTTCATCAATTAAGCAGGTAACAGGTCTGGGGTTGATTTTAAGTGTGGTATTTGCATTTGGAATCTATTGCTGTGAATCTGCATCAAGCTTTCAAAGGAACTGTCCATGCAAGTGAAACAGGCTAGTGTAAGGCTTCAAAAACAAAACAAATCCATTAGAGAAATAGCAGCAACATTAGGAGTGGCCAAATCAACAGTTTAATGTGTTCTTCTTTGCTCCGAATGTACCAGTGAGCGCAAAAAAAAAAGCATGGATGTCCACGGAAGACAACAGTGGTAGATGATTGCAGGATCCTGTCTATGGTAAAGAAAAACCCATTCAAAAGATACAGACAAGTGAAGGACACTCTCCAGGAGGTGGGTGTATCATTGTCAAAGTCTACAATCAAGAGAAGACTTCAGGAGAGCAAATACAGAGGGTTCACCACAAGGTGCAAACCATTCATAAACCTGAAGATTAGAAAAGCCAGATTAGACTTTGCCAAAAAACATCTAAAAAAAGCCAGATCAGTTCTGGAAAAGCATTCTTTGGATGGATGAATCTGTACCAGAATGAAAGGAAGAAATAAGTGTGGAGAAGGCTTGGAACAGCTCATGATCCAAAGCACACAACATCATCTGTAAAACATGGAGGTAGTGTGATGGCATGGGCATGCATGGCTTCCAGTGGCACTGGGTCATTGATGTTTATTGATGATGAGACAGAAGGCAGAAGCAGCCGGATGAATTCTGCAGTGTTTAGAAAGATACTGTCAGCCCAGATTCAGCTAAATGCAGCAAAGCTGGTTGGACAGCGCTTCGTAGTACAGATGGACAATGATCCAAAACACACTGCAAAAGCAACTTGGGAGCTTTTGAAGGAAAAGAAGTGCAATATTCTGAAATGGCCGAGTCAATCACCTGATCTCAACCCAATTGCGCATGCATTTCACTTGCTGAAGGCAAAAAGGCAGAAAAACCTACAAAGAACAACTGAAGACAGCTGCAGTTGGAGCCTGGCAAAGCATCAGAAAGGAGGAAGCCCAGTCTTTGGTAATGTCTATGGGTTCCAGACTTCAGACAGTCATTGTCCGTAAAAGGATTCTCAACAAAATATAAAAAATTACCATTTTATTTATGATTATATTCTTTTGCCCACTTACATTTGAGCCTCTGAAAAGGGAGGGACTGTGTATAAAAATGGTGGCCGTGCCTAAAATTTGTACTTGATATTTATGTTCAACCCCTTGAATTAAAGCTGAAAGTCTGCACTTCAAATTAATTTGGATTGTTTTGTTTTTAATTTATTCTGGTGGCATACAGAGCTAAAAGTATGAAAATTGTGCCTGTGTCCAAATATATATATGGACCTAACTGTATGTGACTTCTACTGCACTGCATCCACAAAGCTTTGTAACATCTTTAGGTACAAGCAATGCAAATAATTGGTTAGGTATACTCTATGAACTGCAGCACCTGATAATGCCTAGCATGTATAAGGACTGTTAGGGGCCCCTGTTGACACCGATCTACAAAGGGCCTTAAAGTGTTACTAAACCCACAACCGTAAAATCAGTCTGTAGATGCAATAAAGCATGCTTGTTATACTCATTGTGGAACCTTAGGGGCTAATTCTCTGCATCATGTAAAAAGGCTGTTTGATCCGGACTTCTCTGATCCTCCCCTTCTTCCAGTGTCCCCCTATTATCTCCTGATGAGATATATCATGTGGTGATACTCTAAACATGCTCAGTTTGGTGTGTATTGCTAGAGCGGTGTTTTTTTTTTTTTGCTTTTTTTGGGAGAGTGCATGTAATCAGCACAGGGCCAATCGGTGCTGTCCAGATATAGGTCAGGGGTTCTACATCCTCCTAGAGCAGAAAGAAAACTCTTCCTACAAGCTTTAACCAGTGCTCTGCTGAACACTGATAGAAGTCACAAGACTGCTCTAACTGCTGATGAGAAAAGGTATTTAGCAGTTTATATTTACTAAAATAATCACATTTCCATGTAGTATGAGAGACCGGACAGAGTGGATGCACAGTCCTGGGTTTAGTAACACTTTAGGCCAGTCTCTCGCTGCTAGATATTTTTTTTTTTTTTTTTTTTATATATCATGGTAACTACTATAAGGGCCACTGGTCATAACTTTTAATGTTCTGGGAAACAAAGGATATGGGGACACACCTCTACCATACCCCTTGTTATATAGACCACAGAGTTCATGTACAAAAATTCTTGGTTATATCCCCACTGATGCTTTTGTCTGCCACTATTTTCCACAATACTAGCATGAAAAGTTATGTTATTACACTTGGAAGTTAATTTTGTAGAGATCTAAACGTCAGATCAAAATGAGAAACAATCCTTTTTGGAAAGGGCAGCAGAATTTAGTGGACAGGATTCTAACATCCCTCTTGTTTATGCACAAGCTGATCTTTCACTTTAGGAGTTTGGAGCTTTTCTAAAATGTATACATCACTTAACCCTTAACCTGTAAGATTTGGTTCCGTATAAAAATAATCCATAAACATAAGGACTTTATTATCTCACAAATAGGGAATACTCATTTAAATATCTAACAGAAATGTTTGACACACAGGGATCAGACACTAAAAAAAGCTGAAAGTATTGTCTGTCATGGTTTTTATCTTAATAAGGTACTTAAGTCTTTCCAGGAAACCCAGACTGAATTTTCTCTTCCTAGATCTATGTTCTTCAGGTCTCACCAACTCCACCATGCCCTTACCAGTCAACAAAAACTTGCTCATCCAACAACACAAAATGGAACTGATTTTGCTCAATCTGAATGTAAGAAATATATATATATATATATATATATATATATATATATATATACACACACACACTATGTACAAAATATATAGTACTCTACATGATACTAAAGGACAGGTACAGATACAAGACCTGGGTCAAAGCAGTGGGTGGGAGCATTGCAGAAGGTACCACAGATGCCAATTTTCCCATCTCTAGGACTTACCCAGTTTGTCCTGTTACATAGGGTTTACTGGCTCTGCTAAGACTATACCATTTCTCCTACAGAGACTTCTAACTGTGCCCTAGATGCACATCTAGGCATATTTGGAAGTTGGGTTGATATTGGCAGGAAGGGTTTGATTATATTGATCATACATTCCATTGTTTATGAATTCCTGAAGATAAAAATTGGAATTCTGGCACTTCCTGATGGAAGACCCACAGTAACTACAGCCTTGTATCTGACCAGGAAGACAATCTAGCACAACATTGGCAATCCTCCTAATGCCCTACAACACAACTCTGGATAGAAGCTAAGATATACGTATTAACAGTCATAACTGTATAAACAAGAGCTTCGCAAACAAAAAAAGGGGATGACTGCCAAACTACGTGTAATGTGGATCTCTCCAGTCACAGTAACGGGCACAATCTGATCCAATATTCACTGGCCTTGTTAGTAGTGTGAGAACTTTCAAACAACTTGCTACCTTCTTGCACTCTAAACAAGGGTCTGCAGGACGAGAAATAAATGTATTATAAGTGTCAGTAAATAAGGAGGGGCAAGTGCGTGTGCTGCCCAGAGTAAGTAATTAAAGCTTTCCCCTGTCTTCTACCACATATGATAGAATAGTCATCCCCACTATGACTGGCTTGGATGGAGTCTACATGCCTCCTGAATACTCCCATAGGCTGTTAGGGGAAAATAAAGTCTTAATGTATTTAGAAATACAAGTGCTCAGCTTGATTTAAACTGTATTAATGTGTGTTAATCATTTCTACATGTACATGAGTAGAAATGTTTGCCCATTACATATGTCAGCTGTGTTTCTTGCTTACAGGTTGTGCCTTATCGTCCCTTTTCTATTTTTTTTTTATTTCTCCGTATAAATCCTACTTATAGCAATCAATGGATTCCATATGTAACGGAAATATGGTATCTAATACCATAGAAAAACTGAGAGGAAAAGAGGCAAACATCTACAAATCTGTCTCTAATGCAATAATAACAAGGTGTTACAAATAGTAGAAAAATGTGAATGCTTTATTTGGAACATTGCACTAATAACTTAAAATACCCGCTCACTAAAAGCATACTACACTTGCCGCTCAGTTCTTATACAAAGGTCTTTTTTCTAAGAAGTTTTGACCCACGTGTCGTGATCACTTTACTAAAAACGAATAGAATTTGCTAACAATGGCTGCTTGGTCTGCTTTATATGCAGAGATACTGACCACCAAATAAAACAAACAGATATGTTCCTGTTTTCTAACTACAAGAGTCTTCTAACTCCTCTTGACATCACCTTCTCTGACAGTTCTCTTGCTGACCTTAGCCACAAATGCCCAGCGATGGCCAAATGACTGAAACAAAATAACAAAAATTTTATTTGATTTTGTAACCATTGAGACTTAATACTACCTCTGTAACCCTGGTGCTCTAGGCACTGCCCTATGAGTGTCATCATGGTAAATATGGACCTGGCTTACAGATTTCTCTCATCTTAGACCACATATTTTCTTACTGTTTTGTCTTCATTCTAGTAATAGTCAGTTTATGAATGGTTCTTTGCTATACCATTCCCAGCCAGGCTACAAGATGTCCTGGCATTACTGTATAGCTCCAAATCTTGGTTTTTCATCATTGCAAGATGAGATTTGATCTTTCTCTGAATGTTCTGATTTCTCCAAACATAACTTCTCTGAGTAATCCCGAGTTCCACTTTATTCTGATCTGTCCACCTAACATTCTGATGTCAGTCATTGAGAGCTTTATGTTCAGCAACCTCCCTGATATAACAGATCTATTGCCTATTTGTTGAATCCAGTAAGAGGACTTAGGAATGGTTGCTGTGGGTAATTGTGCTTTCCAAATCATCACTGCTCTTTGCATTCTACTGGAACACTGACTGTATATGAATCTGTTCATCAGTGTTGATGCCAGCTTCCCAGTCTGTGTGCTATTGCCCTAATTTTGGACTGTGCAAAAGTAAAGGATAGTTATCAGTGGTTCTCTCTCTATTGTATCCAGTAATAGCCTCTTAAAGTATAACAAATCTTAACAAAGAAGCTTGAGTGCAGTAGGGCCCAAATTTCATTGTCTAGACTGAAATCCATTTCTGTTCATACATAAGCCTTTTCCAGTAAATGTAGATTCAGTGCATTTGTCTTCACTATTGCATTGCACAAAGACACTTGTCCCTTAGCAGCCCAGATTATACTCCAGTCTATATATGCTTATATAGTTTATGGGGGTTTACTTTTAAAATGTGAAAAATCGTGAATGGTAGATGTCTTGGATCACACAGCCCACCTGCAGAATGTACAGAAAGCTGCCTCTCTACCTAGGCCCTTGTAGTGCTGGTAACCTCATCTTCTGAATGGACCTGGGGGTCGGCTTGGATCCAGCACCTCCTCTCTAGAAGCAGTCTACAGACATTTCCACATACATTAGAGCATTACAGAGCAGACTCATATGAAAAGATTCTGCATTCCTACCTAAATACATTGTCAGTTTCCTGCTGGCTGTGAAACACATTTAGGGTAACCACATTAAAGGTGACTTTAAACTGTCCCACACATAAGGCAACTCATCCACAGCCAGTTCATATTTGGATTTTTCTTGTCACCTGGAATAATCCCAAAATGCTATGAGTAACCACGTTTAAAGGAAGAGATCAGATTACATTGCAGGTCAGGCAAATAGTCAAAATGTAAACTATTTCCTATTAATGGAGCAATACCGATCTTCTGTCTTTTGTGTAGTGCAGAGAGGCAGAGTGAAGTTTTATCTGGGCAGTAGAGAAGGATCATCGCTATTTGATTGTCAATAACATTCCACCCCCTGAATTTTGGTACATCTGGAAATTTTGTCCCCAACTTCCTGGTTAGTCCATGCTTCTCTATCTCTTCTGTGTGCCCAGCATGACTTTGGTAATAAAGTTCACAATGGCTGATGCAGGCTGTTCTGGGTCCAGTTCAGCAAAGAGGTGACAGACGTTCTCTGCAGCAGTACCCGCTTTCCGAGCCACAAAGCCGAACACCCTAAAAAGTAAACAAGCAAAAAGAAAAATATATATAAGTAAATAACTTTCAGTGGTTTTGCTGGCCAGCTGATTTAGATCCTGGGGAGACATTTTCACCATAGTTTACAATGCAGCTGAAAATTTCATAGCCAATAAATTTTATCCATGATGGTGTCAAACTAGGCTGTCAGATGATGCATAATCTAAATTAACCAAATCATTAAGGATTCTGACTGGGAGAGACAGTTTAAGCATGGCTTTGTGAGAGTCACTACTGCAGAAACACTCTCACTACTGGAGTACACAAAGCACAGTCTACTAATGGCAGGGATCCCTGTTAATTATTATTATACAGTATTTATAAAGCGCCAATAGTTCGCTCAGCGCTGTACATTACAAAGGGAGACAGAACGTGACAGAACAATACCAATACAATGCAAAACATGAGGGGATTGAGGGCCCTGCTCTTTCGAGCTTACAATCTAGGAGATGCTAAAGAGCTGCAGATGGGGCACCAGGGATATTATAGATTCAATGGATTATGGATTCTCCAGTGAACCTATGGCAAGTTGATTTTCCTTGACTTCCTGGATCCATTCCCCCTGAAAGTTGAACAGTGAGACCAGATGAGAGCAAGGATTGCATTGCTGGATCACTGAGAGGGTAATTAACGCTTCGGGTGTGGGTTTTTTTTTTTAATTGGAAGATGGAGTATTTTTTTATTGGAAGATGGAGTATGAATTATGGTGTGCAACATGTCAGCTTATATATATTGCCCTTGGATGTTTGTGTGTCTCAGTTTAGCCTCTGGAGTGACTGCCATGCTGGTCGTGTTCATTAAGCCTCTGCTTATGCTATTTTCATCATACGCCCTGTTTAGCTGCCCAGGTTTAGAACAGCAGTATTTTAATTTTATTATAAACACACAATAAAAACTATCAAAGATAGAACTGTAATCTCAAAATGCAAATATTGATTAGTACTCTGGGAAACCAGTAAGGCTTCACAATGACATTTTCTAGTTCAGTTAATTCATACTTACTTGGAAGTTGTCCTGTCTGGATTGGTCCACCTGCAAAAAAAAAAGAGTGCCTGTAATAAGGAAATTGTTCTACTGTGGGAAATGAAGACTGATAATTTAGAAGTAGATAGTCACGACTGTGTTACCTTCGATCCTGCGGGTCTGCACTACAGTATGTTACACTGGATACAGGATAATGCCTTCTGAAGAAGAGTCTGTAAGACACAAACACATTGCAGTACTATAAGGAGCTGGGAGGTGCACTGGGGGTTGTTTTACTAAAACTGGAGAGTGCAAAATCTAGTGAAGCTCTGCATAGAAACCAATTAGCTTTCAGGTTTTATTGCCAACGCTTAACTGAACAAGCTGAACTTAGAAGCTGACTGGCCACCATGCAGAGCTGCACCAGATTCTGAGTGCTCCAGTCTTAGTAAATCTACCCTACTGTGTAGCGAGAGGCAGCCACTAGCTGATACTCACTTGCGCTGGCTGTCCGTCAGTGTGATACCCTGGTCAGACACTTTGAAATGGACAGTTGTTGCGCTAGATCTTGGCGGGGTCAAGATGGCAGTGGAAGCCTTAGAAATGGCCTGGGGACCTGTCAAAGATTCAGTATCCACAGAGCCAAGAAAGAGGACACTGCAGGCTGGAGGGAGAGAAACACACGTTACATAGAGATATTTGTATTAGCCACTTTTATTTATATTTTATGGCAAAAGGATTGTGACCTGCTTCATCCAGCAGCAAATAATTGCATTACTTATCTTTTTTTCAATTATTTAGAGAAATGCAAAATATACAGTCACAGAACAGAATATCACAGGCACAGCTGAGAGTTCAAACCAAACTGCATATAGAACAATAATGCACATTACATAGAGCAATAATCGAAGAAGACCAATATAATGCATGTGAAGGTCACAATTAGCAATAAACGATGGTGGGGTAAAAATTTCATATTTTATTACTTTCCAAAAATTTCCATTTTTGTACAAAGATAAAAAAAAGAGAGAGAAGGACAGAGGAAGAAAAGAGAGAAAGAAGGAAGGAAAGAGGGAACCAGGGACAAAAGAAAACAGAATATTATGTGCCAGTTATATTATTATTATACAGGATTTATATAGCGCCAACAGTTTGTGCAGCGCTTTACAATATAAGGGAGACAGTACAATTACAATACATTTCAGTACAGAAGGAATAGGAGGGCCCTGCTCGTGGAGCTTACAATCTAAAGGAAGGGGGAGGTGGTACAAAAGGTGATAGCTGTAGGCGATGTTCTGATGGAGGTGGCTCAAGTACAGTTCTTAGGTGGAGGTGGGGTAGGCTTCCCTGAATAAGTGGGTTTTCAAAGATCTTCTAAAAGCCGACAGGGTGGGGGCTGACCAGACATACTGCAGTAGGGAGTTCCAGAGGATGGGAGAGGCTCTGGAGAAGTTCTGGAGGCGAGCGTGGGAGGAGGTGACGAGGGAGCTAAAGAGCAAGGAGTCTTAGGAGCAGAACAAGCGATTTGGACAATATCTGCGGATGAGGTTGGTGATGTAGCTAGGCGCAGTGTTGTGGATGGCTTTGTATGCTGTAAATTTTATACTTTGGGTTAGTGGAAGCCAGTGAAGGGATTGGCAGAGAGGGGCAGCAGTCGCTGATCGGTTGGTAAGTTGTCTGAGTCTAGCAGCAGCATTCATAATAGACTAAAAGGGGGATAATCTGTGTAACGGTAGACCAGTGAGGAGGAAGTTGCAGTAAAACCACGGCATGGATACGTTGTTTTGTGGTGTCATTGGTCAGAAAGGGGCGGATTTTGAAAATGTTCCAGAAGTTGAAGCAGCAGGATTTAGCCAGTGATTGGATGTAGGGCCCAAAGGAGAAGTCAGAGTCTAGAATTACACCTAGCACCCTGGCATGAGGGGAAGGACCAGTGGTTGTGCTGTTGATCTGAATGGTAAAGTCATGAGTGGGGGATCGGGGAGGAGGAAATATTACAAGCTCGGTTTTGGAAAGATTGAATTTAAGGTAGTGGTGTGACATCAATGCTGATATGTCACTTAGTAGATTTGTGATACTTGAGGGGGTGAGCTGGGGAGTGGAGAGATAGATCTGGGTGTCATCAGCATAGAGGTGGTATTGGAAGCCATGGGAGGTTATCAATTGGCCAAGGAAGGAGGTGTAGAGAGAGAAAAGGAGGGGCCCAAGGACAAAGTCTTGGGGTACCCAAAACGCATGTTGTAAAGGGCCTGTAAATGCACTTCATGTTCCAATCCAGGAAAGATGAGCCATGGGTCCTCCCTATTAGGTTTAGGTCAGTCCTGGGTTGTGGGAGATGCAACATCTCTTGATTATGCAGGAGAGCATGTCAAATCCATCCCCGGGTACCAGGTATCGCCAAATGTTTCCTCCCTATTATATAGTGCATTACTTATCTTCTTTTAATAAGCAAGTAATACACAGCAATGGAGATTTTATCTAATAATGCAAAGATGACTAATCAAAAATGGTTTTCACATACCAGCTCCTTGTCGCAGTAAGTCTGCTGCTGTGCTCATGTTAGTGTGAACAACGACATCAGAAGTCTGTTCAGCCAGATCTGTACATAGGATAGATTAAAAGATAATTTATTAAATGTAAATTGGTGAAAGTTACATGTTAAAATGATAAATAGACCTGTAGATAAAGGCACAATCTAGGCAAAGATTCACTTTTCCTGTTAAAGTAAATTTTGTCAAAGAAAAAAAAGTCAAGCTTGGCTTTAGTGCCTTCTGTCTTGTATTTGGTCCACTGATTTCATGGGTGACTTCACTAACCTGCAGGTAGGTTTGGAGTTAAGAGCAGGGCCAAGTGTAACTGATACATTAAAGAAACTGGGGCCTGTACCTCACATATGAGAACCACAGCGTAGGTTTCCTGTGATCAGCTGCGGGAGGCAGCCTCATTGAAAGCAATGAGAGGCTGCTGGCTCCCGCAGCTAATGACAGTCACTTGAATGTGATTGTTCATGCAGCACTCACACACCATTGAGTGGCCCTGGACTCAGACAGAGACTTGTTAGTAGCAAGGTGTTAATTCCTTAGATGTACAGGCCCTGGGATGCCTAATTATATTCTAAATATTAATGCATAACTGTCCTTAATTGTACACTCTCCTGCACTGAAACTGCTGACACTGATTTCAATGCACACTGTGAGATTCTCAGAGTGTGTGCAATAGAAGCCACAGCAATTCAGTATTTTTATATGTATACACAAATGTTTTACCTTTGATTTCTATTTTAAACTGAATGGGTTACAAGGTGAGGGTTTATAATCACTTTAAGGGGCTTCTTCTAAATGTGGTTGTGGACTCCATTGTTTAACCACTTGCCCTCCTGAGGATTTACCCCCCTTAATGACCAGGCATCTTTTTGCTACTCGGCGCTGCACTAATTCAACTGATAATTGTGCGGTCATGCAATGCTGCACCCAAATTAAATTTACGTTCTTTTTTTCACAAAATAGAGCTTTCTTTCGGTGGTATTTGATCACCTGTGCGCTTTTTATTTTTCATGCTATAAACAAAAAAATACCAAAAATTTTGAAGAAAAACGATATTTTTTACTTTCAGCTATAAAAAATATATAGTAAACTCAAAGTTAGTTATAAATTTAGGCCAAAATGTATTCTGCTACATGTTTTTGGTAAAAAAAATCCCAATAAGTGTATATTGATTGCTTTGTGTGGAAGTTATAGCGTCTACAAACTATGGTATAGATACTGCAATTTACACCATTTTTTTGCTATACAGCGCTGCGCTAGTTTAACGGACAATTGCGCGGTCATGCAATACGGTACATAAATTAAATTTACATCCTTTTTTTCCCACAAATTGAGCTTTCTTTTGGTGGTATTTGATCACCTGTGCGTTTTTTATTTTTTGCGCTATAAAAAAAAAAGGCTGACAATTTTGAGGAAAAAAAACAATATTTTGGACTTTTTGCTATAAAACATGTCCAGTAAAAATAAATGTAAAAATCAAATTTAGTCATAAATTTCTGCCAAAATGTATTCTGCGACATGTCTTTGCTAAAAATAAAAACAATATGTGTAAATTAATTGGTTTACGTGAAAGTTATAGCGTTTACAAATGGCGGGAAAGTTACTGGGATTTTTAATTTTTTTTTAAACTAATAATGGTGCCGATCAGCGACTTATGGCGGCGATCAGTGACTTTTGGCGGCGATCAGCAACTTATGGTAGGACTGCGGCGGACATTCTGACACTGGGGGGGGAACTGACTTGGGGTCCCCAATGACACCAATCAGTGCTAAAAAAAAAACCCACTGACACTGTACTAATAGCACTGGGGAGGAAGGGGATAACTTTTTTATTTACTGAAAGGGTTAACTGTGTGAGGGGAGTGTTTTACTAGGGGTCGGGGGGGTGTACTGCACGGGAACACCGCTGATCCGGAGAGATAAACTCTTCTCTCCGGATCAGCATGTCAGGAGCTGACAGGGGACTGACAGAAAGCAGAGCTACTGCAGCCCTGCTCTCTGTCAGTGATTGCCGCTAATCGGCGGGACACGGCCGGTAATGACCGGCCATGACCCGGCGACTGACGGCCGCGATCGGTGGGACAGGTATGGCGGGTACGTGCCTCGTGCGTGCCCCCTACCTGTTTTGCAAACGCACGTTTTAAAACGTGGTTTTGCCTAGCCGTGCCGCCCTGCCACCGTATTTCTACAGTGGCTGGTCGGCAAGAAGTTAAACAGAAAGGGAGCCCCAGCTGCTAGGTAGGTTTAGCACACTATGCTTCTCTACCCATATGGGACAGCATAGTGTACTTTTTCGTAAAGCTGAATTTATCCATTAAGTAGTGTACAGGATACTTCATTGAAACAGATTTAATATCAAATAGTGAGCTACTCCCCATTCAATTACCATGCTTGTCCACAAATTGGCTCTTTCAGGAAGCTTGAATAGTGGCTGTTCACCTACCTTTGTCAGGAATCCGCAGTCTACAGGGCAGGGACAGAGGTGTGATCGAATGCTGCGATACCAGAGCTGACAGGCTTCCTATAAAACATAGAGACCATGGTTGATCAAAAAGTTGACACCCATTAGTGGTTATCAGTATATCCACGTAAGGACCAGGCTTTTTCTGGTACTTTTTGTTCACATATAACAATCAGGTTTTTTTTTTCCAGAAAATTACTTAGAATCCCCATACATTAGAATTTTTTTAAAGCAGAGGCCCTAGAGAATAAATTAGTGGGTTTTGGAATTAATTTAATTCACATGATATTTGTGCAATGGTTTTTCAAATGCAATTTTTTTTAAGAAATACACTTTTTTTTTATTTTAATGCAAAAAAGCACAATATAATACCCAATTGTTTAGTAAAGTATAAAAAGATGATGTTACGGCGAGTAAATAGATATTAAACATGTCACGCAAACTGCACACGCCTCTGTACTGGCGAGAAACAATGTAAATTTTACTATTTATAGGAGACGCTTTAAAGGTTTTTACAGGCTACCACTTTAGATTTACAGAGGAGTTCTGGTGCCAAAATTACTGCCCATAATCTGAAGTTCAAGGTGATACCTCACATGTGTGGGACGATCATTGTTTGCATGCATGTAGGATCGATGCATGCGTTTGCCTTTGCATGCAAGCATGGAGGGGAGGGGCACTTTATATATTTTTGTTAATTATTCATTTATTTTGTTTTTTAATTTTTACACTGTTGCTTTAATTTTTTTTTTATCCCTTTTATTGCTGTCATAAAGAATGTAAACATCCTTGTGACAGCAATAGGCATGCGACAGGTACTCTTTATGGAGGGATCTGGGGTTTATAAGGCCCAAATCCCTCCTCTGCACTTAAAAGCATTCAAAACACCAAGATCTGTGTTTTTTCAAAAGCTTTTGAGTTTTTAAAAATGGTGCCATTGACTTTCGGGTAAACCGGAAGTGATGACAGGTCATCGCTTGCGGGTTACCATACCAGAGAACCGATCAGTTATGATCCTGGCTTTGTTCGGCTGTTCGAGCAACCGGCAGATCCGCCAGCTGGATGCGCAGGTCTCCTAGTGGGATGGAAGAGCCCGAGCAAGCTGAGGAAAGCAGCGAGAGGGAGGGGTGTCCCCTCCTGCTGCTTGCAATAACATTCAATAGGCTAGTTAGCCGCTCCTATTGCTATTACCAACAGACGGCTCTAAATAACCGTACCAGGCATCATCCCAGTACAACTACTTGAAGACCGGTGACATACCAGGTACGTGACTGGTCGGCAAGTAGATATACTATACACGAGTGTGATGGACACAGTCATGGTAATATTAAGCACCTGTACAGCATAAGCTCATCTAGATAGTGTCCACCGACCCAATGTACTAACACCATTCACCAGGTCCATTGCACTCTTTTTTTTGTGGCTAGAACATTATATACAGTATATAAGAGAATATAAATAAAAATGGTCATCTATCTTTAGAACACTGGCCAGGTGTATGTTCAACATGTAATAAATAATCATAAACAAGCAGTCTTGAATTTGTATAATTTATCTTCATGGCCATACATTCCAACATGCTGAAGATGCTGAAATCTTGTACTAAAAGAGGTATAGACTCCAGAGAGAGAGATATCATTGTACCCCGGTACAAATCATTAGTAAGACCTCATCTGGAATATGCAGTTCAGTTTTGGGCACCAATTCACAAAAAGAACATTGGGGAACTGGAGAAAGTACAGAGAAGGGCAACTAAACTGATACGAGGCATGGAGGAGATCAGCTATGAGGAAAGATTAGAGGAACTGAATGTATTCTCTCTTGAGAAGAGGAGATTAAGATGGGATATGATCAACATGTATAAATACATCAGTGGTTCATATAGTGAACTCGGTGTAGGTGCTATTCACCCTGAGGTCATCACAGAGGACAAGGGGGCACTCTTTATGTCTGGAGGAAAAGAAATGTAATCTCCAAACATGGAAAGGGGTCTTCACAGTGAGAGCTGTGAAAATGTAAAGTAGACTCCCTCAAGAGTTGGTTCTGGCCAGCTCAGTGGATTGCTTCAAAAAAAAGGCCTGTTTCTTAGATACACAGAATATAACTGGATACTAACATTTATAGGTAAAGTTGATCCAGGGAATATCCGATTGCCTCTCTGGGGATCAGTAAGGAATTTTTTTAACCAGCAGGAGCAAATTGGATCATGCTTTGCTGGGTTTTTTTTTGCCTTCCTCTGGATCAACTGTGGGTATAGGATTATAACTTTTTTTTTTTTTTTCCTATGGTTGAACTGGATGGACTTTTGTCTTTTTTTCAGCCAGACTAACTATGTAACTGGTCATTTTAAAACAGTGACACCAAAAGTTTGTACGATAGTCATTTGCATCACTATAATTATCCTTTCAATAGTCAGAAGGTAAAAAAGGTCTACAATTCTACAAAATAACCCTTTACCATTTACCTTAACCCTCTCATCCTACCCTTCTGTTCCCTCAACTCTGCAAAACTCTGCTTTCTCCTTTCGGTTTGTAGTTAGTACATTTTCTGTTGATGAAATATACTTGTACATTTTGGACAAATTTGATTACAAGACCATGTTAACTGGACACTAAGAGCCCATTTACACTAAAAACTGCACATCTACTGTGCGTGTTTTTCCTTTGCATATTTGCATGCATTTGATGCGTGTTTTAATGCCTGTTTACATGCAGTTGATGTGCATTTTTCTATCTGCATCTGTCCTGTGAGGTCACTTTCTTCTTTATTTCCTTGGGAATCTATGTGCACTGTGAAGTGTTGCAGTGCATTTGCGTGTGTTTACATGCGTTTGCGAGCGGTTTTACACATTTTTTCCCACTGAAAATGCAGCACGCTGGACTTTTTTTTCACTGCACTGCAATGGTGTGAACTATACACATAAAATAACCTGGATTTTCGACTGTCTATGCAGTTGGAGTGCAGTCAAAAATGCATCCAACTGCACCTGGTGTGAATGAGCCCTGAAACCTAGACATGGGATTTCCTGTACTAAAGTTCTCCTCCTAACAGGTAATACCATCTTTCCAGTGTTTGAATACAAGAAGAATATGTTTCTAAGCCAATTATCTGCTATTGCCTATGGCAGCGTTTCTCAACCTTTTTTCAGTCAAGGCACCCTTTAAAATTATGGATAATCTCAAGACACCCTTTAAAATTCTGCGGAATCTCAAGGCACCCCAACCTAACATGTAAAAACCTATTCTACACACATCCAGGACACGCAGTGTTAGAGTTGATTTATTCTTCTAAAGCAAATACACCTTTGCACACTGATACTGACTAGTATTCCAGTGTGTGTCTCATTTTCTCTACCTCAATCTGCTAATGTGACCCCAGTGCTGACGGAGAGGGGCAGGGGAGGGCCAAACAAGGATGATGTGCCTGCACCCAACGTCCACCTTATCAACTGATGATGTCATTGGTTGTCAGGATGCGGGCAGCTAGAAGGTAAAAAAAGGGCACAATGAAAACCTGTGGCTTTGTGTACTAAAAGGCAAGATTGATCCACCTGCTGGCTTGTATACAATTTTTGAGCTTTTTGCCAAGGCACCCCTGAAGAAGCCTGAAGGCACCCTGGTTGAGAAATGCTGGCCTATGGTATAATGTCATTATGCCTACACATTACTCACTGCACTTCTGTCAAACATTTAAAGCGGTTCTTCACCCAGTTTAAAAAAATGTAAACGTCAGCACCTACAAATACTGTGATAGGGTGATTTGACTGGAAATGGAAGTGGGTACCTGTCAAAACCAGGTACCTGCTCTGCCCCCCCCCCAAGAAAAAAAAAGTGGCAAAGATAGATGAGGAGGGAGAAGGAGGGCATTGAGGGCCTTTAAAGTGAAGTTCCGCTTTAATAAGAAGGTCATTGGAAGCAAAAATTTATTTTTGCTCGGCTACCAATTAAAAAGCAGAAATGTTGGATCTTTTGACCTAAAGGTAATCTGTCACAAGGCCAAATTAATCTGAGAGATGTTACAGTTGGGCCTTGCCTTTATCTGATTCACAGACTGTATATAGGGCAGTGAGGCTGAACAGCTTCACTCTGGGTGGTACTAGTGTCCTGTGACTTCTGCATACAATCCAGGAGTTAGACAATTGCAGCTTTCATCTAAGGCTTTTCATATAGGTATTTCACTTCATCACAGTTAACTTTTAAAAGTTTTTCTGTACATGCTTAGCAGAATTATGGGCATTGCTGCAACTGTTGACCAGCATAGCCTTTCTACTTCCAATCCCTGGACCTGTGATGTTCCACTCTCTATACAATGGCCATACATCTCCTGTACACAGTTTAGAACATTTATCAACACCACAATATTTAGCTGCTTTCCCAGGAGTAGTAGAAATGTGCAGGATCCAGACATGAGAAAACTAAATTATGTTGCCCAGAGGCTCATCACAAGCCCTCCATTTTGTGTTGATTTCTATTAGATTAGATCAGATTTTTTATTCTTTCAATATGCCAGCCACATTTTTTTAATCATACTCAAATTATGATCACGTTATTAAGTTGATCTTTTTTTCCTGTACTGTTGTGATGCCTGTGAAAAATATTCATTTTCAATGAGTCCTTGAGAGAATCAATTGAATGTGTTTTTAAAAAGCAGCATACTAGTTTTTAAAGATATGATCAAAATAATGAATGATTGGACTGAACAAGCATGGTTCTGTTAGAGGATGTGTCCTGAGACAAGAATTTAGTGTGCCTATTAGCAGGAAGAGCCCCAAGAATAATATGCAGTATGTCATAGTGTGCAGGGCATGTACAGAATATGAGAGTCCCACCATGGTCTATATCAACCCATGTCTGAGCCACAAACATCCCATCCAGCCACAGGAGCAGGAATGATGGGAAAGGGAGCAGACTCTGCTGAATAATATAAGGCCAGGCAAAAACCTCTACAAGTCAAAAAAGTATAAACGGATGGCCTTGTATGCACTAATCTATACAGCAAGAAGGGCTGATAAACTGCTGCACAGAAACCTCAATTCCTACACCAAGGACAAATGAAAACATGGCAGCTTATTAAATGGGCCTTCCACTGAAAGTCATGCTTTAACGAATTTTGGTAAATGTAATATTTTTAAAGTTAATATTTAAATTGCTGATTTATATCTGTGTATATCTGAACCTAAAGCTCCATCTGCTGGCTGTCTATGAAAATATACATAGGCAGTATTTTATATTTAGCTGCCTAAAAAAAAAAAGAGACAATGTCTTTAAAGTAGAACTTCACCCAAAATTTCCACTTTCCCTCTTCCTCCTCTCCCCTCTTCTACCACTTTTGGAAACTAGATACCCACTCTCACTTCTGCCCGGATCACCTAGGGGATCCAAGCGGAAGTTCAACCCACCCCCACCCCTTTGCCGGAAACCTTCTGGGACACATCACAGGTCCCAGAAGACTGTAGGACCATTCACCAGGCCTTAGTAAACCTGATGCTGCTGGTGCACCGAAGACCAGTGGAGAACCATCCCGGTTGAGGACAGAGCTGGATCTCTGGACAGGCAAGTGTCCATTTATTAAAAGTCAACAGCTACAGTATTTGTAGCTGCTGATTTTTAATTTGGGGGGATTTTTTAGTTCTGACAAAAAATAAACAAAATACACTATATGTGCAAAAGTTTGTGTAGACAATCTCACCTAGCTATATAACTAAAGTAATACTGACAGCTCACCAAATGATGGAGATCAGGTTTTTCCAGTGAAAGGTACTGGTAATACCACGGTACTGGGACATTTAAGACAACTGTGCATTTCAAACCTTAATAAAACAGTTTAGAAAGCCATTTTCTGTTCCAGCATGACTTTGCCCCACTGCACAAAGATGGAATTGGACACCTTTGTAATGAATTGGAATGCTGACTGTGAGCCAGGTCTTCTCCTCCAATATCTTCATCAAACCTCACAAATACTCTTTTGGCTTCTGGAAAGCTTTCCCAGAAGGGCAGAGGCTGTTATAGCCATAAAGGGGCAGCTAACTCCATATTACTGCCCCTGGTTTTGAAATAGATATGTTTGATGGTCAGTTGTCCACAAATGTTCGGCCACATAGTGTACTGCCTTACATTCCCTTTAACCTAAAATTTACCCATACTACCCTTAATAGGTAAACCATTCTATCCCCTTCGGTTTATGTTGTTTCCATCTATGTTGGGTCAGCGTCACCATAACAGGTATTTTTATGGTACTTTACACAGTGCATTTCATACTTTTCCATTCACATCTGTCCCTGCCCTCAAGGATCTTGCAAGCTAAGTTCCCTATCTTGCATACAAACACACACAGACACTAGTGCCAATAATCCTACCAACATGTTTTTGGGGTGTGTGAAGAAACAGGAGTATCTGGGGCAAATCTCGAGAGAACATGCAAACTTCACGTAGATAGTGTCCTAGCTGGGATTTGAACTAAGTACATGCTAACCACTATACTGCCCAATGATGATTACAGAATACAGATTACATTTTCCTTGTTATTTTTCTAGCTCATTATGAAAGCATGAAATAGAGAATATGATTGACTATTGTAACCAAAGGCACCTGTTCTTCCTTTGCAAAACATTTATGCAGACAGCTACCTTAGTCTATTTATGGCTTACCAAAGTGGGGCTCAATGGGGGAGCCTTTAATTTTCACTCCTTTAGGTCCTGTCTCAATAAGAAAGTGACGAACCAGCTGTTCCAATGGATCTGAGGAAAGAAGGAATAGAGTTACATTGGGTATAGAACAGAATGATTCCCCTTTAAAATAATCACATAATCACAGCCTGAAATTAAGACAGACACAGCTTTTGTTTTATCCAGCTGTATTTATTCAGTGCTACTTATAACATCCAAGTGAAAGTTATAACACCAACATGTCAGAAAAAAACTTCAAAAAAATTCAAAAATGGAAATCACTGAGTTGCAAAAAAGATCACCTCTTGTGTCAGTATTTTGTTGAACCACCTTTTGCATAATTCCAGCCTATAGTCTGTCTGGATATGTCTCTACTAACTTTGCACATCTAGACTTTGCAATATTTGCCCACTCTTCTTTGCAGAACTGCTCAAGTTCAGTTACATTTCATGGTAACCATTTGTGGACTGCAGTCTTCAAGTCATTCCACAGATTTTCAATGGGGTTTAAGTCTGGGCTGTGACTAGGCTATGAAAGGACATTCACCTTTTTCTCCTTCAACCACTGTGTGATTATTTTTGCTGTGTGCTTTGGGTCATTGTCATGTTGGAAGATAAACCTTCTTCCCATTGACAACTTTCTGGCAGAGGGCAGCAGATTTTCCTCTTGAATTTAATTGTATTTTGCCCCATTCATTTTCCTTCTATCCTGACAAGTGCTCCAGTCCCTGCTGCAGAGAATCCCCCTGTAACAGGATATTGCCATCTCTGAGCTTTATTGTAGGAATGGTGTTATTTGGATTTGATCTGTATTGGATTTCTCCCAGACATATCGTTTAGTGTTGAGGCCAAATAATTAAATTTTAGTCTCATCTGACCACAACATCTTTTTTCCATGTGGCCTCAGAATCTTCAAGGTAAGCTCAGTCATGACTGTATGTGGCCTTTCTTGAGGAGTAGCTTTCTTTTTTTTGCAACCTTCCTATACAAGCCTCATTTGTGGAGAACTTGTGATATTGTTGTTACATGCACACAATGACCACTCTTTGTCATCAATTCCTGCATCTGCTTCAGAGTTACAGTAAGTCTCTTGGCAGCCACTCCAGTTTGGAGTGATGTCCTGATCCTGGGAGGGTCTGTGTTGTACCAAATACCTTTCACTTCCTAATAATAGATTTCACTGTGCTTCTAGGCATTAATAAAGCCTTGGAATTTCTTTTGTATTGATCTCCTGACTTGTGCCTGTCCACAACTTTATCCCGGAGATCTATTAACAGTGCCTTGCCACCCATAGTGGATTGTTTGCTGCAGTTGCACTACCAGGGACTGAAATGCTCCTGGAAAGCTCTTTTCATGCTGAACTAATCAAAATGACCACAGCTGATCACAGTTGAAAGGCATGTGGCTTTGTGTGCCATTGAGAAGGCGAGTAGCTACACCTGATTGAGTGTACAAGTCATTTTAAGGAGGGGAATGATCCTTTTTCCAACTCTGTTTTTGAATATTTGGAACTTGGATGTTATACGGTGCAGTGAATTAATACAGTTGAATAAAACAAAGACTTTGTCTATCTTCATTTCAGGCTGCAAAGCAACAAAATGTGATTATTTTAAAGGGGAAGTGTTTCTTTTCTGTACTTACTGTATAGAAAGTGGGCTCTAATGCTACCAATGAGGACATTAACTTAGAGGCAGATTACCTTTGCATGGCTGAGTCGGCATATTGGGAGGAGGGCTAAACACCTTCAGGGCCAAACCATACGCTCCACGGAAAGAGTTACTATCACGAATTAGGAAGGACCCTGGCTCTGCACCTCTTAAAAGTGCGATGGCTAAAAGAGAGAGTAAAACAGAAATATGAGAAGCAGAAGATGTTAATGTAAAATGCATAATTAATAAAGACTATAATGCACATTTACTTTGCAAAATGATTCTTATTCTCAGCCAAGTGAGTGTTATTTTCTACTCCCATTCTTAAAACTGAATGTCATCGCATGAATGTGAATTAACGTCAAAGAAGTTAGTATAATTAACAAGGTTTTATGAGGAAGCTAATCTAAAACAATAGTACCTACTGTACCCTGTACTGGTTTGTTAGGGCTGCAACCAGTTATTATTACAATAGCCACAAAAGATCCAAACTTTTAAAAATCAGCTGTTATTTTGCAGGGTGGGTTCAAATCTAAGTGGAGGGTGAACCGATGGTCTCGGTAAGGGTAGTTGA
The DNA here is from genome assembly GCF_062004578.1 of Staurois parvus. Lineage (NCBI taxonomy): Eukaryota > Metazoa > Chordata > Amphibia > Anura > Ranidae > Staurois > Staurois parvus. The sequence goes on from NW_028318358.1 coordinate 10,956,940, forward strand.
AAGAGAATCTCTCTCTATTTGTCTCCATGCACACTGGTGTTTTTTTAAGCTCCTAGAAGCTGTGGTTAGCATTTTTTCTGCTCTTAAAGGCTAAATAGTGTTATCCTATGTGTCCATGCACACTGCTTTAGGCTATTAGCATTTTTTGAGCTTCAGTAAATAGTGTTATCCTATGTGTCCATGCACACTGCTTTAGGCTTTTAGCATTTTTTGAGCTTCAGCATCTAGGAGTAGAAAAAAAAATGGATTTGTAGAATTTTTTGGAGCGTTTTTTTCAGCAGAAAAAAATGCTAAACGCTCCTAAACGCAGTTAAATGCTACTAAAAATGCTCCTAACAACTTTTTTTTTCTTACTGTAAAAACGCTAATAAAATGCTAATGCTCCTAAACCACTCCTAAAATGCTACTAAAAAAGGCACTTTTAGAAGCCATTTTTATCCAGCGTTTTTTGAACTTAGTGTGCATGGAGTCTAAGGGTTATTACAATCAAGTGATCATTTGGTAAGACACAAAACTGTATAAAACCCCAACAATTAACTTCTTTTCAATGGAATTGCACAGAACGGCCCCAAACCTCCTCTTATCAGATCCCCACCAGTGCTCCTGGCTCCTCCTCTCTGTCCAATGCCCCCATAGGAAGCCGTTTCCTATGTGGCCACTTGTGCATGCTTGCTCCTGAGCCCTTCTATCCATTGACACAGACAGCAGGACTCTCCTGGCTCCCTCGCCACTGGCTTTGATTGACAGCAGTGGGAGCCAATGGCTCCCAGTGCTTTAGTGCTATAGCCACTAGCAATAACCACTGTCGTCTCCCAGCGGACCCGCCCCCCCCACCAGGAGCAGACAATTGTTTGGCAGGAGGGACTCCCCTGTCAGAACTGTCTGTGTTGACGGAGGAATTGTGGTTGCAGGAAAGAAATTTGCACCGTCTATGACCGGTTAAGCCCCCCTTTCATTTACAGCCAAAGAAGCTGCTATCTTAGCTTCTTTTTGTTCCACAGTTGCCACATCACTGCACATGTGATCAGTTTTGATGCCAGTTATTTGATGGCTTGACAGTTCAGTTGAGAACACAGGCACATGTGACAGTTATCATTCACAGCATAAATTGAATGTAATTGTTTTGGGAAACAGTTAAAGCGGAACTAAAATTCCGTTGTGGTTTGAGAGCAGGCAGGTTATTTGTATTGCTTAAGAGACATACAATATCTTTTCTGCAATTAACTTCACTTACCTGCTTGTTTGCAGTGTCCCCTGGCATGTTACCTGAGCTGCCCAAGAGCCTGATCCCAGTGCACCAGAATGTCAGCCTCCTGTCCCAATGAAGCTGGCTTAAAACCAGCGCTCAGGAGAAGATGCCAGCGAGGGACAGGACAAGGTATAAACTACCTTTAGTTCCACTTCCATGCACACTAGCATTTTTTTTTTAACTCCAAAAATGCAGGATAAAAAAAGTTGGTAATAGCATTTCCTGTAGTGTTTTAGAGCATTTAGGAGCGTTAGCATTTTTTATAGTGTTTTTACAGTATATGTAGAAAAAAAAGCTAGAAAAAAAGCAGTTAGGAGCATTTTAGTAGTGTTTATTAGCATTTAGCAGCATTTAGGAGTATTTAGTATTTTTTTTCTGCTGGAAAAATGCTCCAAAAAACGCTACAAAAACTATTTTTTTCCCTGCTCCTAGATGCTAAAACTCAAAAAACGCTAATAGCCTAAAGTAGTGTGCATGAACACATGGGATAACACTATTTAGCGTCCAGGAGCCGGAAAAAAAAATGCTAATAGCTTCTAGGAGCTTAAAAAAACACTAGTGTGCATGGAGCCTTAAAGTGGTTACAAAGCCTAACCATTCCTTGCATTAAGGTAAAAATAGTTAGGCTTTGTAACCACTTTAAAGCGGAACTAAAAGTAGTTTGGTCTTACCTTGTCATGTCCCTCGCTGGCATCTTCTATGTGCCGGTTGCAAGGTAAGAAATGTTTAGGCATCAGTATCCCCCCCTTTACCCCCCTTTTTGATATAGCTTCTGCTAGCGATAATCGCAAGTGAATATGGCAGGCTGGTTGTACCCAAGTATCAATTGATCAACTTGGTACATTCAGCCTGCCAACACATGGTTCGAATCTCGGCCAGTTCCTACTGAACCGGCCAACATTCGAACAGACTATGGACGGCCTTAGCTCCACTTTAAATGGACCATTGAAAGTGTTTTGTTATATCTATTTGACAAGTGCAAAAATTACCTGATAATCCTTTTAGAAATCCAGTAAGCTGATAACTTCTTTTGCTTTCTGTCTCTGCTGACTATTATTAGTTAGCATTGTTCCCAGCTATCTCTGTGGACTACAGAAAACCTCCTCCATGTTAAGCAGATGAAAGGAGGGGAAGGAGGAGTTTTTCTTTATCCCTAACAAACTTCCTGTCCTAGGGTGACAACTCTGCTCCTCCATAGATAAAGTATGGCAACTCACCCTTGGACAGGAAATATTGTAAATTACTGGCTGGATCACCAGACAAAACTAAAGTGAAAAAGTCTCCACATCTAAGGACTGGTAAGCTGCAATATATCACATTTTTGTTCTTGGGTTTGGATACACATTAAACCGAATGAGAAACTTGCTTTTTTTTAATACAGTATATCAGTAATCAAATGCAAGATGAATGCTGATACATATTTGCAACATCCTACTGTAAAACATCTGACTGCAGCACAATGCAGACCACATGAGGCGCTAAAAAATTAGGATTTCATTACCTTGCTCCCTGGATATATTTGGCTTATACCAAAACTTAGAGGAATCCTGCACAAAGTTAGCAGCCAGAGGAGCATCCTGCTGTACATCTGAATGTCAAAAAGAAGAAGGAAATATTTCAGACTCTTGTACACATTCATATACTAGGTGAAAGTTGTAGGCATTTGTTATTTTACCTTTAATTGTGGGTAACTTGTCTTCTTGTAGCGGTCTTGGTCTTCCGTGAGTCCCAGATTTGTCCCCTGTAGCTGGAGTATGGCACTTTTCTGGCAACACTGGTGGCTGGCCATTTGGAGGACAAGGGCTCCCAGAATAATAAGCGGTGCTTATAGGGAACAATGGGGTTGGAGATGGAGACAGGAGCTCTGTCTGGCTTCCCATTGGTGAAAGTGGTGGGCTGGTATGGACTTCCCCTCCATGGCTGATGGTGGGTGTGTCAGGAAGGGATATTGTAATACTTTTCTTCAAAGGTATAACAGGGTTATTCGGCACAACAGGGGGAGGGGAAGAATAAATGCTTCCAGTGGGTACACTGTATTGAATGGAAGGAGAAGTGGATGTTTCTGTATAGACAGAAACAGGATTTACTGACACCTGTCCTTGGTTGCTTTCCAAGGTGATTGGAGTAACAGCGATCAGGGGGGCGGTCTTGGGTATATGTGATGGAGACTGTGGAATGGATGAATATCCTTCGGATGTTGAAGACGAAACGTCAGAATGTGGGACTCCAGGCCTGTAAAGGGGAAAACACATTAGTCCTGGTATAAAGCTTTTGAGCAAATGCTACATAAGGTTATATTTTTTAGCAATCAACAAAAGAGTATTTTAAAGCATTTTTTCTGGCATTAGGTAACAGCCATGAAAAATCGTATTTGTCATACCTTGATAGTTATTATCTAGTAAAGTTTTACTTGTTTTCTTTGTAAAAATGATAATGGCTTGAGTGACCTTTATTTCTCTTCTAGGCTAATACATTTTTATATGGTTGTTTTTAATCTGTTTTTACTAATAAACATTTAATAAAAGACAAGGTATTCCCAGAGCATTATGGGTTAGCCAAACAACAGACAGCAGAGCAGCTTGCTTTGAGACTCAGTTTGTCTGATAAAAACCTTGGACTTGTTTGTCTGGTAAGGGATGAGTCACTGCTCTGATGTCTTATTGAGTTCCATTAACAAAGGGCTTCTTTCAGCATAACAGTATAGCTGAACAGAAAACAATGCTACTGATGTGAGAAGGAGACTAGCACATTTGCTGGATGAATAGAAAACTACATAAAGTCTGGTCCATAAATATTGGGACATCGACACAATTCTAACATTTTGGGCTCTATACACCACCACAATGGATTTGAAATGAAACGAACAAGATGTGCTTTAACTGCAGACTGTCAGCTTTAATTTGAGGGTATTTACATCCAAATCAGGTGAAAGGTGTAGGAATTACAACAGTTTGCATATGTGCCTCCCACCTGTTAAGGGACCAAGAGTAATGGGACAATTGGCTTCTCAGCTGTTCCATGGCCAGGTGTGTGTTATTCCCTCATTATCCCAATTACAATGAGCAGATAAAAGGTCCAGAGTTCATTTCAAGTGTGCTATTTGCATTTGGAATCTGTTGCTGTCAACTCTCAAGATGAGATCCAAAGAGCTGTCACTATCAGTGAAGCAAGCCATCATTAGGCTGAAAAAACAAAACAAACCCATCAGAGCGATAGCAAAAACATTAGGCGTGGCCAAAACAACTGTTTGGAACATTCTTAAAAAGAAGGAACGCATCGATGAGCTCAGCAACACCAAAAGACCCGGAAGACCACGGTAAACAACTGTGGTGGATGACCAAAGAATTATTTCCCTGGTGAAGAAAACACCCTTCACAACAGTTGGCCAGATCAAGAACACTCTCCAGGAGGTAGGTGTATGTGTGTCAAAGTCACCAATCAAGAGAAGACTTCACCAGAGTGAATACAGAGGGTTCACCACAAGATGTAAACCATTGGTGAGCCTCAAAAACAGGAAGGCCAGATTAGAGTTTGCCAAACGACATCTAAAAAAGCCTTCACAGTTCTGGAACAACATCCTATGGACAGATGACACCAAGATCAACTTGTACCAGAGTGATGGGAAGAGAAGAGTATGGAGAAGGAAAGGAACTGCTCATGATCCTAAGCATACCACCTCATCGGTGAAGCATGGTGGTGGTAGTGTCATGGCGTGGGCATGTATGGCTGCCAATGGAACTGGTTCTCTTGTATTTATTGATGATGTGACTGCTGACAAAAGCAGCAGGATGAATTCTGAAGTGTTTTGGGCAATATTATCTGCCAAATGCTTCAGAACTCATTGGACGCCGCTTCACAGTGCAGATGGACAATGACCCAAAGCATACTGCAAAAGCAACTAAAGAGTTTTTTAAGGGAAAGAAGTGGAATGTTATGCAATGGCCAAGTCAATCACCTGACCTGAATCCGATTGAGCATGCATTTCACTTTCTGAAGACAAAACTGAAGGGAAAATGCCCCAAGAACAAGCAGGAACTGAAGACAGTTGCAGTAGAGGCCTGGCAGAGCATCTCCAGGGATGAAACCCAGCGTCTGGTGATGTCTATGCGTTCCAGACTTCAGGCTGTAATTGACTGCAAAGGATTTGCAACCAAGTATTAAAAAGTGAAAGTTTGATTTATGATTATTATTCTGTCCCATTACTTTTGGTCCCTTAACAAGTGGGAGGCTAAGGCTGGCCATACACTATACAATTTTCTTGAGATTTTTGGTTTAGATTTACCAAAAAACATATAATTGGAGGTCAAACCTAACAACACTTTCAATTGTATCCAATTAGGCAGACCCTTGCACTACATAGTTGAAGGTAAATCTAAAGGAAATTGGGCAGACATTAGACAGAAAATTGTATAATGTATGGCCAGCCTTAGGCTGGCCATACACTATACAATTTTCTTACAAATTTCTGTCCAATTTCCTTTAGATTTACCTTCAACTATGTAGTGCAAGGGTCTGTCTGATTTGATAGAATTAAAGTGTTGTTAGGTTTGACCTCATATTGTATGGTTTTGGTAAATCTAAAGCAAAAATCTCAAGAAAACTGTATAATGTATGGCCAGCCTTAGGCTGGCCATACATTATACAATTTTCTTGAGGTTTTTGCTTTATATTTACCAAAAAAACCAAATAATATGAGGTCAAACCTAACAACGCTTTCAATTGTATCCAATTAGGCAGGCTCTTGCACTACATAGTTGAAGGTAAATCTAAAGGAAATTGGGCAGAAATTGGACAGAAATTTGTAAGAAAATTGTATAGTGTATGGCCAGCCTAACTAAAAAAATATATCTGCATCTGTGTGTAAACATCCTTGAAAGGTTAGTACAAAGTGGTCTTGGTTTAGACTCACCTGTCTGCAGTGCCAGGGCTGGAAGGCTGTGATGAGGGACTGTGTGTGGGCACTGGTCCATTACTTGGTACAGCTGGTCCCTGACTGCAGGGGTTTTTGAATGTCTGAAAAGTTGGACTTTGAATATGCACTGTGCTGTGTAGCTGGGGGCCCTGTTTGTGAACTGGATTGTGTAGGGTCACTGTAGACATCTGTGTGTGCACTGTGCTGTGTGTCTGTGCACAGCTCTCTGCATGTGCAGTCTGATGCTGCATGTGAATGCCACTATTGCTCTGCATACTCGGTGCTTCAGTTCTGATAGGGCTGTGCAGATGGACTGAATTTTGCTTGGGGTTACCAGTCTGTGCACCCTGTGTGCGTACAATAGTGGATGTCTGAGCTGTGTGGTTGTAGGAATTTACAAGTGAAGAAGGCTGTGTATTCTGGCACTGTGCAATCTGGATGGTACTATTATGTGAAGGGGAGTGTGGGCTTACAGGCTGTACCTGCGCAGCAGCAGGGCCTTTGACTTCAATCTGAGACTGTACAGGAGGAGGATGAGCGTTCATACTCTGCGTGTGTGCAATGGTGCGCGCCTGTATCCTCTGTTCCTGCGACATCCCACCATTATACACCTGGATAGGTGAGCCATGTCCCTTGTCAGGGCTCTGACACTGCACAGAGGGACTTTTTTGTTGCACATAGCTATTACCTGGTATAACAGGGCTCTGTGTATTCACCTGACTGTGGAAATGCACATGTGCACGATTAGGACTATGTGCTTGTTTTGCCAAAGCACTGTGCTGCACTGACTGACTCTGTGGCTGTATTGAATGGTCTGCTTGTAATGGCGCCCTCTGTATAGCTGAAGACGCAGAGCCAGAACGCACAAGAATGCTGGTTTGGGTCTGCACAGCTGTACTTTGGGTGTGGACATGGTTATGCTGATTTTGCACTGGTTGACAGCATGTGTTTATAGGAGTACTTGCATGCACGGGGCTCTGAGGATACATAAAGGCATCATTGTTGTGGCCATTCATTGGATTGTGAGTCTGTGGATTGGTGGTGGGGTGGAGTTGGCTCTGATGTGATGAAGGGTTAGGATGCAGAGGGCTGTTTATGGGTGCTATGGGGGAGGAGCTGACTGCAAGCGATGGTCCTGTAGACTTCTGTGTCTGAAGTGTGATGGCATCTCTTTGCACCCCATGGTCAGTGACATCTGCAAGAAGATCAAATGAAGCAGTGTTAATACAAACTGTGCATGGTACCTAATGTTTCCAATTTTAATCAATTAGACATGATACATAGTAGTGGTAGACATTTTGAGGGATTAGCAAGCGTGTAAGGCCTATAACAGAATGCCTTATACATATGGGGGGTATACTGCTCTTCAGTAAAATGAAAAAAGTAGAAAATCATTTTTAAAGGGGGAATAATGCCCTGTCACTGTGGTCCTATCCACTGGTCACTTCTGGTCAGTGGATGGAATCGATGCCCAGCAGACCAAATTTTTCTGCAACTTCAGTCTTGCTTGTGGTATAATGCATGAAATCATGGATTTAACTGGAGCTTCTATTTCCAAGCACTGGTACTAAAATTGCTACAACGATGCCTTTCCACCCACACTTCTACCAGTAACTCTTGACAACTTCTACTATCAATCCATGGACATTAAAGTAGAGATCTGGTCAAAAGATAACTAAGCTTAAATCTACTCCCACCCCCATTCTAAGCCTATTCTAACTACTTTGTAAAGGAGAAATGTCTATACTTATCTAATCTAAAGACACTCCAGTCTGGTCACATGGTCGGGTCCCAGCACCAGCTGACAGCTGCCAATGGTTGCCCCATAGTAAGTCTATGAGTGACGTCACTGCCCAGGCTCTGCAACTGTTGTCTGCAATCATGTGACCAGGCTGGAGTTCCTTCAGTATAGGTAAGTATGCACATCTTTCCTTTACAAGGCTGTTAGCATATGGCTTAGAAAGGGGGTGGGGCTAGATTTAAAGAACCCTGGGCAAAAATGTTATTTTACCATGCAGTGGGGCTTTACCCTCACTGCATGGGTTACCTGCTCGTTTTTGTCTAGGGGATTGCAGAGCAGAGATATACTTACATAATCCACCGATCCTGCTAGCACAAGACCGGTTCCTGCTTCTCCTGCCCCCCACATGCTAGCGGTCTTGTGAATGAACTGTCCCTGAGATCATCATGTCCACTGACTGGCTCTGGATGTGAGGACGGCAAGAATAGTCCACCACTGAATGTGGGGGATAACAGTTTTCCAGAGGATCGAAGGATCGTGTAAGTATAGCCTTTTGATGCACCCCTAGACTAAACAAGCAATTAACCCATGCAGTGCCAGCACAGCCCCACTACATGGGAGAAAAAAAATATTCATGGAGTTCTTCTTAGCTTTTGACTGAGCTTCTACTTTAACCTGTAGCACAGCACTAAATGTTAGAAAAACCACAGAATGCGCTGTTTGGTCTGTCATAGCAGCTGACAACTCTTAGGCTGCTATTAACTTATCCTTTCCATTTGACATGAAGGCTATAGCTGAATAATGCTAGTTTAGCTTATCAAAAGGTGTTGATGTGGAAAAAACAACTGAAAGATAAGATTGTAAAGTGTGTGGTTAGCATTGGTAAAACAAAAGCCATAAAACCATAGTGGATCTTGTAACCAGCTGTGAAATTATCGGCTGCTATAAATCATTGGAGGAAAATATACTCTTCTTTTTCCATGTGAGCTGACATCATCTGGCTCTCATAGTGTAATGGGGGTTATGGAATGTATAGCAGCATTCTGCTAAGACTTAGTGTCTCCCACCCATTGCTGTGGAGATCTCTCTAAACAAACCAAAGTGTTCCCCAATGGAGTTAATCAAGATGGGAGTTTTAGTCAAACACATAACTATTTTAAATGTTTGCCCATAGGACTTGTAAATGATCTTGGCAGCAGGAGAGTGAGTCATGACATTCCCATATAATGGGTTCCCAAATTTGCCATAAAAAAAAAAGAAAATACAAAAACAGAGTGGGTAAAACATGCTGTCATTTCTTCAATAAAGCCTTTTTAAAAACAGAATATCATGAACTGAATCACTTTTATATGTGCTTTTATATTACGTTTTTAAACTTGTAAACTGTTGTATATACAGTGGAGACAGGTTTAGCTGGAAGTGGCAGCAGAAAACCATACATGAGACAGGGACACCCAGGGACAGTCCAAGCAGGCTTGTCATGCCTTTTTATTCAGCATGACAGCAAACAGTTCCACACATGCTGGAGGGCTTTGTACAGCAAGTCCATAGCATAATGTTTTTTGTTTAGTTACATGGAAAAGTAAATATTGTGTTTGTCCAAGTAACTAAACTCAATTGAGTGCTTGATTAACTGGGTGTTCCCTAATGAGTTCCCCAAACATGCAACACTTAGTTTTCTGTCAGTAGTCAGCCTTTGCACCAAGCAGCAGGTTCCCACAACAAAGAGAGCAAGAGAGAGCCCCAAGCATTGGTCAGGTCACATATATAAAATTCTGTGCACAGCTGAGACTAATATCAAGATCTAGCTACCAGGTGAGATGTTGACATAGAAATGGAGGCTTTTACCAACCAAAGCGCTACAAAGCTTTCAGGACCCAGGACAGAGCTTATCAGGATTCTGAGAAAGCAACAAGTTTTTTTTTCTATATCAGTTATAAACCCTGGAGTCTCTCACCAAGTGTATGTGAGAAATCTAGGTGGCACATATACACCGTCCACATTCCTGCCAGCCAGTTCTTCATATCCTCCCTTTTTGCTCAGATGTGTGGGAAGAAGCACATTTTGCCAACATAGGGTGGCCTCCTGACAGGCCATTAGCATTTATTTGCTGGTTCCCTGGTCTGTGTTCTAAATAAAATGTGATGTCATGCAGAGACAGAAACCAACTTGTGACCCTTGCATTTTTCCTTTGTTCAAAGCCAACCAGTGTAGTGAAGAATGGTCTGTAATCAGAACTGTCTACCCATAGGTAATAGGTTGGGGGATGGTTAGCGTTGGTTGCTTACATAGTCCTGCTTTCAGCTCCTCAAAAGCTTTCTCTGTCTCTACCTTCCATTTCACCATGGTGCACTTGCTCCCCTTGGGTAGATCAGTAATTAGGCACTAACATCCTGTACTATCCATCAATTCCTAGAAAGACTCCGACTTGTTTGTTACACTGGCTGGGGCCACCTTATAATTTCATGTCTTAATGTTTTAATATTCTTGTTGTTCCTTAGAGGCTTGCTGTTAACCATATTACTGGGCAACATCAACTAGATATGCCAAAGCATATGCTTTGTGGGGCTTTGTGTGGTCCATAATTCTTTGGAATGAAGCTGGAACCCCATGTTAGCCAAAGGGAAGGACGATGTACTGGTACATCCCTTGTGGTTTCAGAAAAGTGTTTTTTCCCTTTGCCCTGTCTGTTAAAGCCTAACTCCTTGTTTCATTTAACTTTAAACAGTTTGTTTGGCCCAAGCTGGTCCAAACTATTTTCTTCACTAATACATCCATCCACTGAACATCCAGACACAGAAATCTTTGTATTTTTATAACAAGGTTTCCTCTGATTGACTGAGGTGGAGATCTCAACATCATCCCCATCTTTCTACCTTAGCCAATCAGAGGAAACCTTGTTATAAAGTTGAAAAACTAAGAATAAAGCCGTACTTCCATAAATTCTCACCATGTAGCCTAATCAAAGCAAATGGCTTCCAACATAGTCCCTGCCCTAAGCCACACCCTATGGCATATTTCACCGTGATCTGGCTTATTCATAGAGGCCATCTAATAAAAAGATAATGTGAAAACTGGTAGGAATCTTAACAATACCATGTAGGAAAAAATATCAACATTGTAAGATGGCTATTTTGGTGCGCTTTTGAATGGGTCACATTTTAATTACGAAAGCTGAATGCAAAATAAGCAGTCTGTAGCCAATGCCTAACCTATAAATTGTCCAAATGTTTAATGTGTTCTGAAGAGGTCAATGTTCTTCGTTAGAGGCTGCAAGTCTATAATTTGAACAGTATTTAAATTGTCTGTTAACTCAAGTTGTTTTGCATATTTGTTTCCACAAGTTCTAATTAAAAGGTTGAGTGGCTAAGTGCTGCATAGATTTTTATATGTCTTGGGAGTGTAATGATGAGGTTTCTTCTGGTGTCTTTGCCCTCTTCTCAAAGAACCATTAAAAAAAACAAAATTCTCCAATTAGCTGTTTATGCTAAAGTAAGTGGAAAATAATGTTAAGTGTTGCAACATTTGTTTGGTTTTCCAATGGCCTTAACCAGTACAGTACAGTTTGTTTGGCATTTTCTTGAGTCCAGAGGGTATACAAAAATCCAGAAAATATGCATTTTGTATAGATATTATCTTTAAACTATCATCTTAGCCAAGTAAAGGACCCACCAGGGCTTGAATGGAGTCTAGAGAGCACCATGAGAGCAAGGAACACTACTGAGATGACAGGTGAGGCAGAAGTATCTGCCTGGATTTCACCATCGCTGAAAAAAGCAAATATATTAAAGTAAAGTTGAGCAAGTATTCAGGTGATCCAATGACAGTGGTAAGGGAAGAAGAAGCAACGTATAGCTGCCGGGAACCAGAAGCTGATAACACAAGCTGCAAGTAAGTGTGTTATGTGATCTTTCTACTGAGAAGAAAGGTTGTGTGAGCTTTGATCAAAAGAAGACATTAAGACAGATGCTCACCTGAAAGTGAAAAGTAACCCAAAGGCCTTGGTGAAGGGGAACAGAGCTCTGTCATCTCTTAAAAGGATGCCATTGTTAGAGACATGCCATTTATAGAGGCATACATGAGGTGCACTGAGACAAGAACCTCTCCCTCTGCTATAAAGGTAAATGGTACAAAGGTGTGAAAATTACAAGCAGAGCAGATCCAATCTAAGCTAAAGTACTATGAAAACTGGCCCATATACAAGATGATGTGAGTAGACACTTGGTTTTCCAGCATTATTTTAAAATCTTCTCACCACACTAACCAGCTCTATAAACTGTATCATTCTGCTAATTAGAACAGAATAGGCTGGAATACTAAACCTCAACATTCCATATCTGATAGCTGCATAAAATTTGATAGAGAATTACAATGGACACAACAGGGCTGATTTATTAAAAATGGAGAGTGCAAAATCTGGTGCAGCTGTGCATGGTAGCCAATCATCTTCTACTTTCAGCTTGTTCAACTAAGCATTGACAATAAAACCTGGAAGCTGATTGGTTACTGTGCACAGCTGTACCAGATTTTGCACTCTTCAGTTTTAGTAAATCAGCCCCAATGAATGTTTGGAATACCCACATATGTGTAAAGAGAAAAGACAGCAATACTATGTACAAAGTGTAATATGTCCCTGCACTGTCTTATAATCAGTGGCGTCCCGAGGCAGGTGCGGGGGGTGCGGCCCGCACTGGGTGACACCGACAGCACGGGGTGACACCGGACCCGCTCCACGAAAAGGTAAGTTGTAAAGATCCATCAGATCCATCCTGCGGGGATCGTCAGCTTTCTTTATAACTTACCGTTTCGTCCAGTGTCACCCCGTATAGGTTGCATGCCGACGATCCCCACAGGATGGATCGGATCTGCAAATTGGGAAGCATAATGGATCGGATTCCGATCCATTATGCTCAATCCTCAGATCCGAATCATCCTGCGGGGATCGTTGGCATGCAACCTATACGGGGTGACACCATACCCGCTCAAAGAAAAGGTAAGTTGCAAAGAAAGCCAATGATCCCCGCAGGATGGATCAGATCTGCGGATTGAGCATAATGGATCGGAGTCTGATCCATTATGCTCAATCCACAGATCCGATCCATTCTGCGGGGATAGTCGGGAGGGGGTGTCTCCAAGTGTTACACACCGGGTGACACCAACCCTAGGGACGCCTCTGATTATAATATAGGTTTTTTTTAGATGGTTGTGTCTACACTTCATAGAACAGTTACAAGAAGAAGGCAAAGTCAATCAGTGAACTGACACTGCTATTCAGGACACATCGCTAAGCCAAGTTGTATTTTCAGAAGGAGGTCGGCGATGGCAGCCTGCATATTTTCATCATGACAGGTTCCTTTAACTACAGCTATAGGTTTCAGTTGGGCACATTTACTCAGTAACACTCCGCATGTAAAGCCAGGCCAGATTTTCATTCCAACCAACACTGGCAATCCTACAGTAGAATCTGTCAGCAAGCCAAAAGGAACAGAGCTTCAGTGATCCTGCAGTAGGGAAATAATCGCTTCTTGGTTTGGCACACTCCCTGTGCTTGGAAAAGAAATTTCTGACTGGACAATGACGCAGTAAACTGGGAAAAGTCAGGAGAGGAAATTTCCAGGAGTCATCTTAGCTGCTTTGTGGAGTAAATGAATTAATATATGCCTGGGGGCAACTGGACTACATTTGTATCACATCTACATTGCAATTGTGCTGTGTTTGCAAGCATTTGCCTTTCTTCACTTTAGAGATACAGCAATTCATTCTCATTGTAAACATAGGTGCAGTACAGATTGCTGTGTGTTATTTGCAACTTAATACATTTTGCAACACCCGGGTCCATTTATGGACAAGTTAAAATGGAACTAAATTCTCCCAATCAACATTAACTATTCTTAATCAGCTCTTGCCAGACAATTCGCATGGAAACCTATCACAGTTTCTGAATTTAAAAGTTTTTGGGGCCTAACCTTCAACATGGGCATTACAGCAAAGAATGGATTGCAGTCAAATTGGTACACAGACACGATTAATCAAATGCCCATGTTCTCTGTTGTTACTTTGAGTGGTTATACCGGGATGATGCCTGCAGCTACAGCTGGTGGTCGGCTTTCATATAAAAGCAATCCTAGCAGCTAATTAGCTGCCGGAACGCATTTACTAGCAGCGGGAAGGGACATCCCCCCCCCCCGCCACCTTCCACAGCTTTCTTGGGCTCTCCTGTCCCACAGTGGAATCCAAGAATGCAGACGGCTGACCATAGAGCTGATTGGAAACCAGAATGGCTCCAATCATCTCTATGGTCTAAGAAACTTGAAGCTATGAGCATTTCATCATTTCTGTTTTGCTGGATATTAACAATGCCATTTTTAAATTGCGAAAGCATCTGATCACACTGATCTTGGTGTGATCAGATGCTTTAAGGGCAGAGGAGATTTCTCAGAAAAGAATACCTGTCATTGCCTATTGCTATCATGGAAATATTTACATTCCCTGTGATAACAATAAGTGATAAAAAAAAAAAAAAGAAAGCAAAAGTGTAAAAAAAACAAATTTAAATTAAAAAAAAAAAATCACCCCTGCCCCAGCCCCCTTCCCATGCTCATGCTCAAAGGGTCACAAGTGTTGGTCCCGTATCAGTATGTAAACAGAGATTGCACCATGCATGTGAGGTATCACTGAAAATTTCAGATCGAGGGCAGTAATTCTAGCACTAGACCTCCTGTGTAATTTTAAAGTGGTGACCTGTAAAGGCTTTTAAAACGTCGCCTATCAATATTAAAAATTGACTTAGTTTGTGGCTGTTGCATGGGTGTGTGCAATTTTAAAGCATGTCATGTTTGGTATCTATTTATTAAACATAACATCATCTTTTGTATTTTATCAAACAATTTGGCAATATATTGTGTATTTGTGCATTAAGATTCAAAAAAGTGTTTTTTTTTTTTTTAAATTAGCGTTTGAAAAATCGCTGCGCAAATACCGTGTGACATAAAAAATTGCAACACCCACCATTGTATTCTTTAGGGCCATTGCTTTAAAAATATATATTGTTTGGAGGTTCAAAGTAATTTTCTAGCAAATAAAATGGTTTTTCATGTAAACAAAAAGTTGCAGAAAAGGCTTGTTCTTCAAGTGGTTAGAAAAGTGGGTGATGTGTGGCATAAAATTCTAATGTTGGTCCTAAAATGCCAGGATAGTAGAAGCACCCCCAAAATGATCCCTTTTTGGAAAGTAGACACTCCAAGATATTTGCTAATGGGCATGGTGAGTATTTTTCAGATCTCATTTGTTGCCACAAGTCTTTGGAAAATGAAGAAAGAAAACAAAAACCCTGTGGCAAAAATGATATACTCACCATGCCTCTTATCAAATTCTTTGTATTGTCTACTTTCCAAAAAGGGGTCATTGGGGGGGGGGTTGTTTGTACTATCCTGGCATTTTAGGGTCTCCGAGACTGTGATAGGTAGTGAGGAAGTGATATGAGGAAATATGCCCTTTGAAAGCCTGAAAGTGATCATTGGATTTTGGGGGCCTGTATGTTGATAGGCTGCCAAAGAGTCTCTCGTATGTGGTATCCCCATACTCCGGAGAAGTAGCAGAATGTGTTTTGGGGTGTTATTCCACATATAGCCATGGCATACATGAGCAATATATCATTTAAGTAACTGTGTAAAAAAAAAATTGCAATTTTTCAAACATTGTATGGTAAAAAATCTTTCATGGACTCAACATGCCTCTCATTTGTACTGTCCTAGCATTTTAGCACCTCAAGAAATGTTATAGGCAGTCTGAAAGTAAAAGCTGAGTAAATTCCAGTATATATACAACATAGTTTGCAGACGCTATAACTTTCACACAAACCAATTAATATACATGTATTGGGATTTTGTTTACCAAAGACATGTAGCAGAATACATGTTGGCCTAAATCTAGGATTAACTTTGAGTTTATTGCATATTTTTTGTAACCAAAAGTAGAAAATATCTTTTTTTTCAAAATTTTCGGTATTTTTTTGTTCATATCACAAAAAATAAAAACCATAGTTGTGATCAAATACCACCAAAAGAAATATCTTTTTGTGTGGGAAAAAAGGAACATAAATTTTGTTTGGGTACAGCATTGCATGCCTGCACAATTACCAGTCGAAATAGCGCAGTGCCTGGTCAGGAAGGGGAGTACAACTTCCAGAGGGAAGTGGTTAAAAATGAATTAAATAGCATTTTCAGTTTGTGGTGCTCAGGTACAGTTAAATCCAGTTTTAAACACAGTTGTACAAACTGCAACTCTGCATTCTCAAGAGTGTTTAATATCTGAATTTAATCACTGCTGCTCTCAAAATCCACTTTTAACCAAAACTAATTCTTTGCTATCAATTTTTGCTTCATGGTAATCATTGTTGCTCTTAAACATCTGTAGCCCTGTCCATGCTGCATCGGGCTGATGCTGCATCCACCTACAGTAGGTCAGTATGATTTAAAAAAAAAAAAAAAAATCCCATACTTCTATTTTAATCTACAAAACCCTGCCTTCTCTTGTAGTCTGTCTTTAGTGTTTGCTCTGCTAGGCATGTGTCTTTTACATACTTTTGAATCATTATCTGACAAGTACGACCCCTACTCCATTTCAGTATAAATTTAGATAATCTTTATGGGGCAAGCATAGAATGGGGTAGGTGCTAGCAGATATTATCTTATCGACTTATCAACGTATTAGGGCACTTTAGGTACAAAAAGAGAATCAGCAACAAACTACTTTGTAAATTGCCAGACAGACTGCAAGTGACCCTATTTCCCCCATTCAGATCTTTCATCTCATTTCTGTCACCTAATCTCTTCACACTGTAACGTGTGCTCTCTACCTTTTCTTCTCACAGTTCTGTTCTCTCCTTAAACTCTCCTTCCTTCACCCTTCTCCAACCCACAGATCATTTATATCACCCTCACTCCTGCCCCTTCCTTTGTTGCACTCATCAAATCCTGCTAATTCTGAACCCACATGCTAACAAAATCTCTATGGCACTAGGGCATATCCCTTCATATACAGTCAGGTCCATAAATATTGGGACATCGACACAATTCTAACATTTTTGGCTCTATACACCACCACAATGGATTTGAAATGAAATGAACAAGATGTGCTTTAACTGCAGACTGTCAGCTTTAATTTGAGGGTATTTACATCCAAATCAGGTGAACGGTGTAGGAATTACAACATTTTGCATATGTGCCTCCCACTTGTTAAGGAACCAAAAGTAATGGGACAGAATAATAATCATAAATCAAACTTTCACTTTTTAATACTTGGTTGAAAATCCTTTGCAGTCAATTACAGCCTGAAGTTTGGAACGCATAGACATCACCAGACGCTGGGTTTCATCCCTGGTGATGCTCTGCCAGGCCTCTACTGCAACTGTCTTCAGTTCCTGCTTGTTCTTGGGGCATTTTCCCTTCGGTTTTGTCTTCAGCAAGTGAAATGCATGCTCAATCGGATTCAGGTCAGGTGATTGACTTGGCCATTGCATAACATTCCACTTCTTTCCCTTAAAAAACTCTTTGGTTGCTTTTGCAGTATGCTTTGGGTCATTGTCCATCTGCACTGTGAAGCGGCGTCCAATGAGTTCTGAAGCATTTGGCTGAATATGAGCAGATAATATTGCCCGAAACACTTCAGAATTCATCCTGCTGCTTTTGTCAGCAGTCACATCATCAATAAATACAAGAGAACCAGTTCCATTGGCAGCCATACATGCCCACGCCATGACACTACCACCACCATGCTTCACTGATGAGGTGGTATGCTTAGGATCATGAGCAGTTTCTTTCCTTCTCCATACTCTTCTCTTCCCATCACTCTGGTACAAGTTGATCTTGGTCTCATCTGTCCATAGGATGTTGTTCCAGAACTGTGAAGGCTTTTTTAGATGTTGTTTGGCAAACTCTAATCTGGCCTTCCTGTTTTTGAGGCTCACCAATGGTTTATATCTTGTGGTGAACCCTCTGTATTCACTCTGGTGAAGTCTTCTCTTGATTGTTGACTTTGACACACATACACCTACCTCCTGGAGAGTGTTCTTGATCTGGCCAACTGTTGTGAAGGGTGTTTTCTTCACCAGGGAAAGAATTCTTCGGTCATCCACCACAGTTGTTTTCCGTGGTCTTCCGGGTCTTTTGGTGTTGCTGAGCTCACCGGTGCGTTCCTTCTTTTTAAGAATGTTCCAAACAGTTGTTTTGGCCACGCCTAATGTTTTTGCTATCTCTCTGATGGGTTTGTTTTGTTTTTTCAGCCTAATGATGGCTTGCTTCACTGATAGTGACAGCTCTTTGGATCTCATCTTGAAAGTTGACAGCAACAGATTCCAAATGCAAATAGCACACTTGAAATGAACTCTGGACCTTTTATCTGCTCATTGTAATTGGGATAATGAGGGAATAACACACACCTGGCCATGGAACAGCTGAGAAGCCAATTGTCCCATTACTTTTGGTCCCTTAACAAGTGGGAGGCACATATGCAAACTGTTATAATTCCTACACCGTTCACCTGATTT
Organism: Staurois parvus; assembly: GCF_062004578.1. Classification (NCBI taxonomy): domain Eukaryota; kingdom Metazoa; phylum Chordata; class Amphibia; order Anura; family Ranidae; genus Staurois; species Staurois parvus. The sequence continues at coordinate 10,975,388 of NW_028318358.1, forward strand.
GGATGCAAATACCCTCAAATTAAAGCTGACAGTCTGCAGTTAAAGCACATCTTGTTTGTTTCATTTCAAATCTATTGTGGTGGTGTATAGAGCCAAAAATGTTAGAATTGTGTCGATGTTCCAATATTTATGGACCTGACTGTAAATGACACTCCAATATTACCTCCCTCACCCTTCAACGTCTCCTAACTTCTGGAGATACAGTATACCGTTGTGCTCAAAAGTTTGCATACCCTGAAAGAAATTGTGAAATTTTGGCATAGATATTGAAAACATGACTGATCATGCCAAAAAACTGTCTTTTATTTAAGGATAGGGATCATAAGAAGCCATTTATTATATCACAATGATAACAGATATCACCCAAATAGCCCTTGTAAAACGTTTACACACCCTGGAATGTTTGGCCTTGGTACAGATACACAAGGTGACACACACAGGTTAAAATGACAATTAAAGGATAATTTCCCACATCTGTGTCATTTTAAATTGCAATTAGTGTCAGTGTATAAATAGTCAATGAGTTTGTAGCTCCCAGATGGTTGCACTGAGCAGGCTGGATACTGAGCCATGGGGAGCAGAAAACAACTATCAAAAGACCTGCATAACAAGGTAATGTAATAATTCTTCTGAGCAGTCATATTTTCAATACCAATGCCAAAATTTCATGATTTCTGCCAGGGTATGCAAACTTTTAAGCACAACTGCATCCCCTGTTCCCTCACAACTACTACGATAACCCTCTTGGTCTCTCCTAAATTCTCTAACGTGCGTCTTCAGTCTCTCCCTCTCTACTTAAAAAGCCCTAGCTAGACCCCACCATGTCCCATCTCTTTTCTCCCATTTACCTCCATACTCCTAGAATGCCTAGGTTACAACTGCCTGAGTTACCACCTCTCTAATAACAACCTTCTGGGATCCTCTCAATCTGGATTTCGCACACAACCCTCCACAGAAACTGGTTTCCTAAAACTTACCATCGACTTACTAGCTGCTAAAACTAATGGTCGCTCCTCTGCACACTTAACATTTATTCTCTATGCTGCCTTTGATACGGTTAAATTCCCTTCCTCAATATACTCCAGTCCCTTGGCCCCTGTGACTGTTCCCTTTGCTGGTTCTCCTATCTCACTACAGCTTCAGTGTCTCTTACAACTCTCCCTTTTACTCTCCTCCTCCTCTTACTGGCGGGGTCTCCCAAGGTTCTGTCACCAGACCTCTGCTATTTTTTATGCCCCTTCTTAGCCAATGACACCACAAAGCTACTAAATAACTCCCTGGTTATCCCTTGCCTCGACTATTGCATCTCCCTCCTCGTTGGCCTACCTTTATATAGGCTATCCCCCTTTCAGGCCATCATGCATGCTGCTGCAAGAATCATCCACCTTACCAACCATTAGGTGTCCTCTGCCCCTCTCTGCCAATCCATCCATTGGCTTCTCCTCACCCAATGAACAAAGTTCAAAATACTACCAACCTACAAAGCTATTTACAACTCTGCCCCGCTACATCAACAACCTTGTATTAAAATATCAACCAAACCTCCAGGGCTTCTCCAGAGCCTTTTCCACGCTCTGGAACTCGTTACGCCCAATCTGTCCATCTATCTGCTACTCTTTCAACCTTTAGAAGCCCTCTGAAAATCTATAACTTCAGAGGATTCTATCCTGCCTCTAACTAATAAACTGTATTTTGTGTGTTTTTACTTTATCCATCAGCTCATCCCTAAAAGTTATTAAAGTGGACCTTTGGCCACTTCTCCCCCTTGTAGGCAAATGATGTACATGGGGGGACAGGGCCACACTTTTTAATGGAAAACAACAAACAAACAAACCACAACAACAACAACAAAAAGACATCCATATTCTGGCAGCAGAGGGGAGGAGAAGTGGAGAGGAAGGAAGTTGCTGTTGATGGTAAAGATCAGATTTAACTTTTATATCACTTGGCACCTCCTTTTAGATTGTTGGCTCTAACAAGCTGGGCCCTCTGATCCCTCTTGTATGGAGTTGTATTGCAACTGTACTGTCTCTCTCCATTTTGTAAAGAACTGCACAAACTGTTGGTGATATATAAATATTGTATAATGATAACTATATACTGGCCCCACCTAACATTAAACATTATACAAGTGCAGTTCAATTGCTTCTCAGTATGTATCCCAAGACTAAAAAAAAAGAAGACTATAAATCCTGTGTGCATTATAGGCACTAACTCAGGACCAAGATGCGAAACATTCATAGTTAAATTTACAATCACACAGGTTTGTGCTCTTAATCAGCTTGTGAATCTACCTCAGCTTCCTCCCACAAAGTCAAGGGATGCATATCATGTATGAACTTCCTCTTTCTCAACCTCTTAGGTAGGAGGCAGAGCCTAATGCAAGTCCTCATAATCCAGACAGCTCTCTATGAAATTCTTCAGAGCCTGTATTTTTACAGCAGAAAGGAGCAGAGACCAGAACCTAGATTCTGCCCATGGCTAGGACTTTATAACTCTAACTTAGTCCGATCCAAGTCCAAACTCCTCTTTTGCTGACAGGTGGATTCTATCATTTTCCAAAACAAGTTAAATATTGCATTATATATGTTTTGTTTTGATTCTAAAGATATGTACTGAGACACTACTAACATAATTACAGTACATGCCAGCTACAAAATGATTGGGCATGAAATTGGTTCCCATTGTGGGATGGGGTACTTCCAATTCCTGGAAGCTTGAACTTTCTCGAGCCCAAAATGCACACATACATGTAGCAGAGTATATTCAAGCTGTGTAATAACAGATACCCTGAATATTATTCCTGCACACATAAATATACTGATTCATTACCATAGATCTTAAAAAGCAAAACAAAGTAAAGCTATCCATACATGGTTGCTGGCAAACCAAGAATCTCTTTACTTTAGTAATATTTGCCAATCTCTTGAGACTGACTGTTCACAAGCCTGTGGTTGTTATACAAAATTTTGGCTACAGAGGGCACTGCCCTCAAAATCTCAAACTGGCTACCAATCCCACTGGACAAGTATAGGTGTCAGATGTGAGATTGACTCCATGTTTGCACATTAAAATGTCATCTGAATAGATCCCATCTTTTTAAAGTAATCTTTGACAAGAAAACCGAATTTCTAGTTTAAAATAGTCAATATACTGTATGACAGCCACCAAACAGTTGTGGCAATTAGACCACTGCAAATACCCAGATGTCTTTTTCAAGGCCAAGCTGGAAGCTGGCATACAAAACAATTACTTTTGTGCTATTGTACAGTGCTGAGCAAACCCTTTGGCACTATATAAATACTATATAATAATAATAATTACTTAGAATGATCCTTTCTATTCACCAAGCATGTAAAATACTGATACCTTTACAATCTGCTTTAAATGTGCTCCTCCTTTCCCCAAATCATGCAGACCAAACAGCACTGTTTTTATGCAAAGTATTACTTTTCCTGAAGCCAGGAACTAAGTCCTTTTCTCTGTCTATGATTATCAGCCTGGCTTTACCTTCTTTAGGCTGAGCAGGAAGCAATATGTCAGTGACAAACTAGGTCCCTAGAAGCAGAGTTTCTGTAAAAAGTGGCAAAGTAAAGAGTTGTTTTAATATATTTCTAATAAGGATTGTTTCATTCTACTCACCTTTTGGTTGTTGTTGTGGTGGTGTTAATTCGCCAGTACTACCTGCTGACATGGTGTCACTGCTCATTCTCCGAGGGTCAGAGCAGGAAGGGACAATGGGAGACACGGAAGTTGGAGGAGACGGACTTCCAGGTTGGTTATAGGAAGACATACATGTGGGAAAGGAATGGGCACCATAACCATTAGGTGGACAGTGAGTAGGAAGATAAGAAGGGTGCAAGAAATGTGGATAAGCATGAGCATATCCAGCATCTGAGTAATGGTTATAATGCAAAGAATCTTCATTATGAGGGATGGGGAACCCATAGTGCATCTTAGATGAGGGAACCTGAAAGGGAGGTAGAATATCATGGTTGGGTTGTCCATAAGGCTGTGATAGGTGTATTGGCAGTTGCTCTCGATGAAAATGCTGAACTGGTGGCATCTTCCCTCCATCCAAGGGCCACAAATTTGGCACAGGGTAGCAAGGTGAACTCTGGCAGTGAGAACAGGGGCACATAGGTGGCAAAACAGGTTCATGAGCAGGAGGCTGGCACATGTACTGACGATTTTCTCTGAGACTACCTCTCTTTGGTGGACTTTGTGTCTGATTTGGATAATGTTGAGGTCCTTCAGACAAGGAGCGATACAGCCTCCTTCGCTCTTGTTCCCCATATATGCCTGGATAGTGAACACCTTGCAGTATGGCACTTGTTCCTGGTGGACCACGGGAATCAAAGATGCCTTCTGTTCTGAAGTAGGACCTGTTAGGAGGTCCCTCAATACTGGGACCTGCATATCCTGATCTACAGGAGCAGTGTCTAGATAATAAAGGCCTTCTTCCTGGAAACATAGCTAGGCCACCAATCTGTCCCATCTCTTCTTCCAGAATGGCTGTCTCGCGATCTGCTTGGCCCTCCCAAGGATTTTCACAAGGGGATTCCCTCTGTTCTTCCCAGGATGGGGGTGTTAAAGGCAAACTTTGAGATGCTGCTTCATCAGACATTGCAGACCATGGAGGGGAATACTGAAGTTTTGATTCTCCGTTAATGTTTGGCTGAATGTTCTGGCTTGTCACTTCCTGACTAACCTGATACCGTACATTTTGATGTCTTCCTTCTAAATTCTGCTTCTGGTGTGCATTTGTAGTTACCACTTCCTTGTGCCTGAGAACCTGAGAGTACTGGGGCTCAGCCTCCTGTTTTACACTGACTCCAAAACCACCTAGAAGTTTCTCTAGGTCTTCTCTCTCAGAAGCTGTTGGTAATATTTTTTGTGGAGTCTCCTCCAACCTTTCTGTAGCAGCTGAAGAATGGCCAGAGTCACTGCTGACAGACAAAAGACGCCCATGTTGCTCAGGACTTCCATTAGCAGATGTCAATGGTGTTGTCTTCTTCTTCACTCGGGCATACAGACTTCCATCCAACGGGCCACGAGTATGACTAAGATCTATGCAAAGAGAGAAAAAGATATAAAGAAAAGAGAAAAACAACAGAGGAAAGTTAAGAAGTCACAGACATAATCAATTATATGATGAAAGTAAATAGTAAGAATGTTTGATGTTGTTATGAATACTAATAGACAAACCTAAAAGCAGTCGACAAACTAGGCAAAATACATTCAGCATAATAACACACAAAATTGGAAATGAGTGCCTCTATCGAACTGGACAGTTGGATTTGTTTTTGTCCTGCATTCAAGTAACTTTTACTTTTAAGGCAATGTTGTTAAAGCAGAACTACACTGCTTATGAGCACCGTAAGCCAAAAGCGCTATTGAATTTATTTTTAAATTCCAGCTATGTCTCCATGCTTTATTTTGCTGAGAATTTACTTTGAAAAACATGCCCTAACATTTCTGGCCATCTTGAATAAGGGCAGATGATTCATGAAGCTTTTACTTCTTAAATTTATCTGCTCTTAATTCTGACATGCAGGCAAGAGGGTGTGCAAGAGGGTGTGCTTAGCTGACAAAACCCCTCCTCCCCTCCTGAAGACTCCTGGGATGTATCACATAATTTTCCTTGGCCTGGAAACCTGGAAGGAACTTTAGAAAAAAATAATAGAAATAAATAGGATATACGTTCCTATCTATTTACTAATGCTAGTAGCATAAGGCTTAAAAATAATCAATGTTGATTGAGAGAGTGAAGTTCAGCTTTAAGCAGCAATAGGGAGATCCTTCAACATGTGCTGTATAGTGAATGTGCACAATGGATGAAAAGGAAGCTCTGTTTAGTGTCTGAAAATGCTCTACCAAAGTATCAGATGATTCTGTGACCTTAGCATGAGCTCCTGTGTGTTTTAAATCGAATGAATAATCCGCCTTGTTGTTAAACCTTTCCTGCTCATAATCATAAGCATGTCATTAACAGAACTGTGTAGAAGATGCCAAGCAAAAGCTTGGGTGCACTGGACCCAAATCATATGAAAAAACCAAGGAACCCATAGGATCCTCAGTCAATATATTAAACAACTATGAACTATTCCACTGAAATCCTTGCAACAAATAGATTTTATTACAGAGGATTTCACAGAGATAATCTAAAAATGTATATTCCACATGCAGTGTGTACAGATCCAAATACACCACAACACTGTTAATTCTACAGTTTAAATAGTCGTATATTTAGTCATCCAAGTAACATTTCAACATGTTGCTATTTCTTGAATTTTTCATACAATACTTAAAAAAATACTATATTTCTCTCGGAATATAGAGACATTTGTAGCATTGAGTTAATGCACCCACAGTTAATACAATCCTGGTAAGACCTGTGATTGTGGAATTTATCAAATACTCATGAACCCTGTATGTGCTTAATCTATTGAGCCTCTCCAGTTAAAAAAAAAAAACACATCTACAGTAGAATGTTTTCTACCCATGGCCCCCACATACCACAAAAAAGGGATGCTAGTATGGGTTAAGATTTATGTGCAAACATATATGACCAAGCTTGTGTGTAAGACAAGAGCATATCTGTCCAACAGCTAAATTGCTAAACTCATAGAAACACAAAAGAATGAAGACAGAAAAAAAGACCAAGTGATCTATTGAGTCTACCTCCAAAAAACTCATGTCTATGGCCAACTAAACAGTTAACAATACCTTGTTTGGGATCAATTACTAAGGACCATGATTGGTTATCATTATTTTATGATACAGAAAACCTAAACTCCAACCACAGTAAAACTGGCCAAATATAAACGTATATGATTGTTTCGAAAACAAAAATAGGAATAGTCTCACATCCGTGTTGTCTTTAGAGCCATGTACTCAGGACACGTACCCTGCTAGGGTCACCCCCACTACAGCAGTTGGCATCTCTCCCCCTCAGCTGCCTGTCAGAACGATTGACTTCAAAGCTGAAGGAAGCTGCCCTTGGCTCCTACATGTCACATGACACAGCGAGGGGGGGAGCCTGGGGGCAAGAACATCCCAAAGCATTCTGCTATGCTTTGACTTGGGGAAGGAGAAAGTGGTAACAAAGATGTGTGCCTAATTATTTTTTTTTTTTGGAGTAGTCTCACATCCGTGGTGTCTTTAGAGCCATGTACTCAGGACACCTACCCTCCTAGGATCACCCCCACTGCAGCAGCTGGCATCTCTCCCCCTCAGCTGCCTGTCAGAATGATTGACTTCAGGGCTGAAGGCAGCTGCCCCTAGGCTCCTACATGTCACATGACACAGCGAGGGAGGATCCTGGGGGCAAGGACATCCCATAGCATTCTGCTATGCTTTGACTTGGGGAAGGAGGGAAGGACAAACTGGCAACAAAGATGTGTGCCTATTTTTTTTTTTTTGGGGGGGGGGTAATGATTATTTGTGCTGGAGGGATTTATTTATTTATTGGGGGTGGGGGGAGGTGTAGGCCATACACAGATACAGTATGTCCTCTGTGCAGATTATGTGCAGTGCAATGATAATGTCACCATTACTGTTACTTTACAAAGGTAGTCTGGGTTTGCTAAGGAATTTCGTGCATACAGAGTGCCTATAAAATGCATACCCTTTGTGCCTATAAAACAATATATTTAAAGCAAAGTATTTCTGTATGGAGTTCAGCTGTACGTATACAAGAAACATATTTTTCCAGTCTCATCCTTTCCCACTGAATCATTAATATTACTCACACAAACATAAAAGACTTCAATTGCTTAAAAAATTAAATTGTTTTATTTAAAGCCCACAGTAACATAAGGTCACCATAATATTAACCTGAATTCAAACCTCTGCTCACTTACTAATCATTTCAAAGGAAATGACTAATCCTTTAAATCTATCCCTCCGGGGTAAACTACATGACAGACACTGAATTGAAGAGCCCCCTGTGCTATAGGTGAAACGCTTCTGCTAAGAGCTTACATGACGCAAACGGTCAACTCACCTTCCAGACTATCCTCATGGTTAACATTGAGATTTTCATAGGAGTCATAACGTACTAATGGATCAGTGATGTCATAATCAACCGCAATGCTGGGATCCTTCCGGATTACATCTCGCCCTTTAATGACCAGGGAAGATATAACAATAAGTTAGAGGACCAGCAGGAAGGCAAGCAGACATAACATTGAAGTGCTGTGTAGGTGTGAGCCAGATGTTTAAGAAGTCACATGCCACAAAGGTCAGTACAAAAATGTAGGGGGGACGAGATATACAGTATGTCATTGTGGGTCTTAAGGCAGTGAGTTGAAGTAGGATAAACCAAGTCAGATATTTCCTTTTGGGCTCACTTACACCAGATGCAGACTAAAGCATTTTTCTATGCAGTATCAACACATATACAAGAAATTAATGTATTTCAATGAGCCTAGTTTCAATAATTATGATGTTTTTATGTGCACTTAAAAAGCACATTATGCTGCTTTTTTTCACATAAATGTACTGGAAAGCATGTAAATGTACATGAATCCATTGCAAACACATGTGAATACAACTCATTAAAAAAAAACATAAATAATGCCTACAAAAGTACCACAAATACACAATAAAAGCAACAAAAATACACTGAAATAAATTACAAATGCACACACGGAACTGCATAATGCATTCAGGGATTCTGGTGTAAACAAGCCCTTAAAGGAGAACTCCAGCCTAATTACAGGATAACGTTTCACCTTTTATGAGAGAAACACGGAGGGTGCAATTGCTGACATATGCTGCAAACACCAGTTAATTAGCTTTCAGGCTGACCCTCTAGCTTTATTACTTTGAGTCAGTAACCTAGAACAAGTATGCATTAAATCTGAACTTTTGACTTTCCTGTACAACTGTCCTGGGTTACAAAACCAGAGCAGAAGGTTAGTTTAGCAGCTAGACAGATAACATTTTTAGCCAAAGGGTCAGCTTGACATCCAGCATATTCAGCAAAGGTGTCAACCTAACAGCCAGGAAACTAATTTAAAAATCACAGCAGGGCATAGATCAGCTACAGCACATAGATTTTTTGGAGGCCATACATCATGGGGTATTTGGAACACACTGCTTTTATAAAGGTATAAAAAAAGTGTACATACATCAGTCGGGCTAGAAAATTCCATTCTCACTCACCTTTTCCCTTGTCCTGTGCAGAGGAAAAGATCAGCTCAACAACTGCATCTTCCGGGAATCTTCCATCTAATAGTTAAAAAAAAAAAGAATATAGCTACTATGCTAAAGAACTGCAATATTAGACTTGGGTTGGTTCCAAGACACACGCAACTGGTTTCAATCAATGAGCACTTAAAATATAAGAAAAAACGAATGTCACAGTGAACAGAATTTTACATTCCATGTTTTATAACACCAGAACTAAAAAGGACATAAAACATGATTCAAAGTTGTCCATTTCTTTACCTAGGACTGAGATAAGTGACTTTATCTTATTACAGTAGACAGATGGAGCTTTAATATGTTTTGCACAGCATGTGGTGGGATGATGAAATGTATAAATGCTAAACGTAATAATACTGCTGACAAAAGTCCCTAGTTAGTAAACTGAACGTGTACATAAACCCTAATCACTATGTGTACATCTACCCCCACCATGTGTTTCCAATCCCAGTGCATTTGGCCTTTGGCTGAAAGTAATGAATTCAATGTTTTTTCTTATCTCCAAGTCAGTTGGTGGGACTTTTCTACAGTTTTCAGCCCTCAAGCAACTCTTTGACACTGATTTCTCAAAAAAAAGATATACAAATACAGACTTTTTCATGATCACTATCTGAACATATACACTCTCCCTACCCCGCATGACAATGCACAGGTACACCTGACAGGTGCACAATGACAAGTTAGCATTGCTCAACCGTGGCCCATTCAGGATCTAGGAGAACAGGTGACCTGGCTTCAGTGACGCCACACTTATACGGAACCCAACATCCAGGAATAGAATCCTGCTGGCAAAGCGTAGTAGAGTTGATTAGCTACATAATTAATACAGTGTGGACAAGCTGACTCGTTTTCGGCTGATAGGCCTTAATCATTGCTATGATTAAGGCCTGAAGTCCAAAACACATTAGCATGTTTGCACTGCATTGACTATGTAGCCAATAAAGTCTAAAGCATTTGGATGACACCAAGTTGCCAGCTTAATTCTTTTCCTGAATGTTGGGTGCCACATACTGTAAGTGTGAAGTCACTGAAGCCAGGTCACCGGTTCTCCTAGCTCCTGAATGGGCCAAGGTTAAGTGATGCTAACTTGTCATTGTACACCTGAAAGATCATCCCGATGGGTTAGGGTGCAGCAATGTATTGGGGGTGCTTGCCACTAGTAAGTGTTGATTGGGTGCTCCAGGCAGTGCTTGAATAACAAAATGTTCAGGCAACAGGTGGATTTATTCTAAAAGCTATCAAAACATCATTAATTAATTAATTCAACCCTTCCTTCTAGATTGTAAGCTCTAACAAACAGGGCCCTCTGTTTCCTCTTGTACCAAATTGTATTGTAACTGTAATGTCTACCGTCATTGTGTAAAGAGCTGCGCAAACTGTTGGCACTATATAAATCCTGTATAATAATAATTAGGCTACATTTACATTTTCTCACATATCTTGTTTGATAGAGTACCTGAGATGACTATACACACAACATGCAATGGTTTTGAGAATAAATTTGGTGGTTCTGCAAGTTAATGAGCATATAAGTGTTTATTGTCATAACGGTGGAATATTCATGATTGATTAGTGATAGTTCCTTTTTTTTTACACAGAACAGGAAACTGCCCTCCACCCTATGCAGCCAACGCTGGCCATGAAATTAAGTCAAGGAAGGAAGAGTAGATCATATCAATGATTCATAATAGTATATCTCACACTATCCACTGCTCACTGCAAAGATCAGCCCTTGTACAGCCATTATTGCAGAGGTCTGGAGACAATTTGTAACTGCACTGCATACGATGCTCCTCCTTACCTGTGCAAGCACAGTCCAGCTGGTCCTTGCTGAAGCACAGATGTGTGTTGTGAATGGTGCATGTATGGAACTGAAGTCTGAAGAGCACTTCTCTCTCATGAGGCTTGCAACGCTTGTGATAACATTTCACCTGTGAAACACACAAAGGTTAATGCTGCTTATTAATCCCACCTGCAGACTAAGCTGTATAGACATCAGAAGCAATCAAGAGTAAAGAAATACAGAAATAAGATTATTCTCACCCTACTGGCCATATTCAGTCACACTACAAAATGATTGCAGTTTTATGGGCTTTGTTAGTCAAACTAAACCCAATCACCTTTTACTAAAGAAATATCCAGTTATGTGTCTCCCAGTACAGCTCCTGCTTTGTCACTCTGCCATATGTGCCTCTGGCCCACAACAAGGGGCTGGGCTGGCACACAGTGGTCTGCCTTGGAAGCTCGTCCAGAGCAAGAATGTGCCGCTAACATAAACCCAAACTGCAGGCGGTATAAAAGGTGACACATCCTATTATTAGTTACAATCACTAAACCTAAGCCCTTGGGTTTCTAAGGCACAGGATTCAATTAAATCACAACCATATATCAACATATGATTATAAATAGTATAAAAAAAGAAATTGTACGTAAAACAACACCTACAGCCCTTTAAAAAATGTTTCTTATAATCAGTGATATTGGAGTACCCAAAGCACATATCCAACCCTCTACAAACTTATTGAATTATAAATTAAGGCAGCCAACTGTTCTGTCCCAAAAATTGCCCATATATAATTCTGTGAAACAGTAGACTTTGCAAAGAAGAAGGGAAAGAAAAGAAGGGTTACTGATGAGTTCCACGCATTTTGCAGCCAAAGCCGTTTCATCAAGAGCAATACATATCAGAAGCTGTAATTATAGAATACAGAACAGTAAATCTATACAGTAACAGATTATAAAGATATAGTTTTACTGTTTACTGCATATATTGAATTAGGAATTCTGATATGTATTTCTCCTGATGAAGTGGCTTTGGCTGCGAAACACGCAGAGCTCATCCGTGACCCTTCTTTTCTCCTACCTCTTCTTTGTCTACAGCATTTAATATGGCCCATTTTTGGGACAAAAATGTTGGTTACCTTGAGTTATAATGCAATAAATTTGTAGAGGGTGGCATATTTGCTTTGGGTACACCAATCACAATGTTTATCACAATTTTAGTGGTAGGAGGTGTTGCTTTATTGTGCTTTACACAATTTATTTTTTATATTATGTAAACATAAAATTAAATATGTTGATATATGGTTGTGATTTATTTGATATCCAGTGCCTTAAAAACCCAAATGCTTAGGTGTTTTGTGACATGCCAGTAACATTGGCGAGCGAGTGCATGTAGACAGGAAGTGACTAAAGAGATCAACAGCACTTGAATACAAAAAAGACGAAAAAAAAGGTGAATGGGTATAAGGGGAAGGTATAGCAGTTGTTTATTAAACAGTATGCTAAAACAAACCAAATGTCTTCCAGCTTCAGTTTCAATCTACTTTAATCAAAAATTTATTTGTATTACCACGGGAATCTTCCTTGCTCTTCTGTGGCTGACAGTTTTATGAAAGCTAGCAGTGAATTTGACTTGCTACATAGCTTACAGGCAGGGGCGGACTGACAACTCATGGGGCCCCCGGGCAATAGGGGATCATGGGGCCCCTGTGTCCTTGCCCAAACTCAAAAAAGCCTATGAAAAAGGTACCAGGGGCATCACATTGGGCCCCCTACTGACCCCAGACCCTCGGGCAGTGCCTGAGTTTCCAAATGGTCAGTCCGCCCCTGCTTACAGGTACCCATGAGCTACAACTGGTTGCACACTACTGAACTAAAAGTGAAGAAATCATTTGCGTTTTAAACAGGTTAGGTGCAGCAAGTCAAATTTTCTTATATTTATTACAAAATCAGCCATTATTGAGTAGGAGAACCAGGCTGCAGATTCTACTATTGTAAATCAAGCCACAACTTCTATTTTTCAAAAACAAGCTAATTACTTAAAGTGTATGTACACACTAACAATTGGCTTCTCTTATGTGCTCCTATTTGATCTGGTAAATAAACCATTGGAAGTGTTTTGTTATATGTTTTTGATAAGTGTAAAAAATACCTGTCAATCCTGCCAGAAATGTTGTCAGCTGATAACTGTCCGTGCTCTCTGCCTGTGATGCATTCTTATCGATTAAATTGTAGCTCTCTCTGAGGGGTACATAACCTCCCTTGTCCTCTATGTTATAAGGAAAAGAAGAGAAGGAGGTGTTTGTAGTCCTATCCAGTGTGTTACTGACAGGATCCCCAGGTGAAAATAAAGGATAAAAAGCTTGAAAATATAAAAACTTACAGATTCCACATCTAAGGACTGGACCTTTTGTTCTTGACTCAAATGGAAAATGTTGTTAAAGTTTCTGTCTTGTGAATATTATCACCAAAAAAGAAGGTGATCGAAAATCCAAACTTTTAGATTTATCACCAAAACAAAAAGTAAGGGGAAATCTTCTAAAAGGAACACTGGTTCCAAAAGGTTAACCATGTCTCCGAGATAGGAAGAGAAAGGGAAAGCTCCCCAATGGCACATAGACAGGGGTGTTAACCCTTCTCTACCTTCTCAAAACTATAAGAAAAGGTTTCGGCTATACATACACTTCAACTGATGTGCTGTGAAGAAATATCACTTTGGGTCAGTTTATTTTTATCTAAGAACCAAAAAGAAGAGGGCTACTTTTCTAGCATCGTCTATGCATGTCAATCTTTCACTGCACACTTGTCTCACTGCTCCCCTCACCCTTCATGCCCATTCTCGGCAACCCTGAGTTCACCCCAGGTCTACATAACACACCTTTTCACCACCTTCTGTCCTGTGGCTATTTTCATCTGATGGACTTTCTGACCCACGATGACAGCCTCTGTACTGACGTAACCCATTTGACGGCCACACCGCTTAGACTTTTAGAATAGCTTCCAGCAGCACCATTTTCTTCACAAACTCTCTTAGCAGAAAGGCTTTACACAACCAGTCACAGAGTTCGAGAAAATATGTCAAAGGTGTGAACCGATCTATACCCCTCCTTTTCTGTTATCCTGTGTTATGTTATCTTGTGAACATTATCGCCAAAAACAAGGTGATCTGAAATCCAAATTTTTAGATTTTTCACCAAAAAAAAAGGTTAGGGCAAATCTTCCAAAGGGGACACCTGTTCCAAAAGGTTAATCATGTCTACAAGATAGAAAGAGCTCCCCAATGGGACACAGACAGGGGTGTTAACCCTTCTCTACACCAGTGTTTCTCAACCTTTTTAGAATCATGGTACCCTTTAACGTTTTGAACAATCTTGAGGCACCCTTTAAAATTATGGACAGTCTCAAGGCACCCCATTCTAAAATGAAAAAAAAACTATTCTAATAGTGTTACATAATGCAACAACACCCACACATGTAGGACACCCAGTGTTAGAGGGGATATATTTGTCCAAAGCAAACACACTTTTGCACAAGGACATTGATACTGAATAGTATTCCAATATTTCTCTTCTCTCTCAGATTTTCTCTATCACTCAGCTAATTTGACCTCATTACTGACAAAAAATGGGAAGGAGAGGGTCAAACAAGGATGCCGTGCAGGCGACCGACATCCTCCATGTCAACTGATGGCATCATTGGTTGTTAGGATGCCGGCGGCTAGAAGGTTGTAATGGTGCACAATGAAAACCTGTAGCTTTGTGTAACTAAAAGGCAGGCTTGATCCACTTGCTGGCTTGTATACAATTTTTGGGGCAATTTTTAGGCATTTTAACAAGCACCCCTGAAGAAACTTCAAAGCACCCTGATTGAAAAAGGCTGCTCTACACTATCCAAAACTATATGAAAAGGTTGTGGCTATACATACACTTCAACTGATTTGCTATGAAGAAATATCACTTTGGGTCAAATTATTTTTATCCAAGAACCAAAAAGAAGAAGGCTACTTTTCCAGCACCATCTATGCATGTCAAGGTTTATATAACATGATGAAGAGAGTGTTGGGAATTGCTAAATCCTCATTGAACCACACATACAACAGTCTAGTCTAGTGAGGTTAATATTTGTCTGGTTTGGCTTGATAAACATCATTATTAAGTCCTTGGTGCCCCATACCTTTCTCTAAACTCCAGCAGACATTAACATCATATTTTAGAATAGCGGACAGGATATTATATCTCAGCTTGAGAAACGTGTGCTTGTTTCAGTTTTACCAGCAGATGTTACAGCTGTTACTTCACAGTGTGCAAATATTAAATTGAAAACCATAGATCATGTGATTTTCCCAGAAACATCAGAACCAGGTTTGCAGTTGCCGCAACTTTAATAATTCTCTGTCCCAGTGGGCTGGAAAAATAACTACAATTACAGGTGCACTTGGCTTGCAACCCAGACAAACACAGATGTACAGAATTCTAAATACAGGAGGAAATTAAAGTGGTAACCAAATCACATGTTACAGATTCTGAAAGCAGGACTGGTAATAAAAGTCAAAACCTGATTGGTTATTATGAGCAGTGGCCCTACACTTCCCTTGTGTAGCAGATTACTGTTCTTCTATGGTACATACCATGATATCACCTTTAAGCAACAAGGCTGGCTCCAGACTTATGCACAGTTGTCGCCTCTGACTTTTGCCATCTGCTAGGCTTAAAAAAAGAAAAGAAGATGAACCCCAGCAATAACAATAAAGTAGGAAAATACTGCTCATTCCATGTGACTACTTTATCATTGACGTATAATTTTGTATAATTGATATACAATACAATTATTGTATAATTAATATGCGATCAAGCTAGAGTTAAAAAACAGTGGGGAAATACACTGAAACTGATGGGCTGAACCTACTAGATCCCAGAGGTGTAGACCAGCTGCATGGATTGGTAGATCTTCAGAAAAGGGCAGAATCCTGTGTAAGAAAGTCAATGAATTAAATAATGCTAAAGTAACAGAGGACTAAGACTGAGGTATGCAGGTGGAAAAAATCACAGCCAGGCATTCCTGGTATTTTATGTGGCATGGACTGGAATGTGAAAGATATAACAGAAGAAAGGAATTATGATGACACACGTAAAACAGAACTGTTTTATTGCTGCAGATGGCAAACATATGGGCATTGTGCACATAATGCTACATAAATTTGCATCAGAATTCCACTAGGGATGAGTGAGGTTCACATAAGGCTAAGTCTTTGGAACAAGTAGCTAAAATGTTTTGAGCTCTGACCTCCCAAAAGCCCAGAAGGTTCCAAGTTCAGACATCCAGAAAATATTGCTTCCTAAACTTCTACGGCCAACGTAAAAAGTCTCAGAATGGAAAGAGGCTATCAATGGATTCAGTCTGCCTGACTGTACCATTCCTAGATTACTTCTCCCCTGCCCGCTGAGCTCAGTAACCATCCTACTCTAGGTAACACAGTGACAGTCTCCAGAAAAATCTGCTACTGCACACTTGTCTCACTGCTACCTTCACCTTCGTGCCCATTTCGGCAACCCTGAGTTCACCCAAGGTCTACATAACATACATTTTTACCACCTTCTGTCCTGTGGCTATTCCTCTCTGATGGACTCTCTGACATGCAATGACATGCCTTCTCTCAACTGATCTAACCCAATTGGTGGATCCACCCCCCGTGGACCTTTTTGGAATGGCTTCCAGCAGCATCATTTTCTTCACAAGCTCTCTAAGCAGAAAGATATCACATGTCCCCTCACAGAGTTTGAGAAAATATGTCAAAGGGGTGATTTAATCAGTTATTGCCTATCCATTATCTAAACCTCCTTAGTCTGGAGGTTTAGATAATAGGTTTAGGTTTAGAGGTCCAGAACCCGACTATACTCCTCCTTTTCTGTTGAAATGGGCATCGAACCTAGACACCTAATTCTCAGCTCAACAAACGGAGAAGATCCTTCACTTTCCCCAAAAGTCCTCCATTGCTACTAGGCTGTAGAAGATGAGCTGCAAGATCCTCACAAGGTGATACAGGGTCCCTACTGTTTTCCGCAAAGCCTTTCCTCAAATTTCAAGCACTTACTGGAGATATGGTAAGGACAGTAGCACTATGCTCCATATATTCTGACAATGTTTGAAAATACAAACCTTTTGGCAGGAGGCGACAAGTATTATAAAATAACTTATGTCTGTAGATTTACACAACAACCTGGTGCCCTGCCTGTTGCATTTGACCGAAAGACACACCAGGAAATATAAGTCCGCTTTGACCATTCAATTATTGAATGTGATGAAGGCTTTTATTCTGCTTTGGTGGAAGGACACACACCCGTCAATCAACTCTCTCTGATTCACCAAAGTGAACTAGATTAGGAACATTGAAGATCTTACAACTACCCTGCGTAGTATGAAAGAGACCCTTTAGTCAACCTGGCAATACTTTGTTTTTACTGACGTTTATCTCAATGCGCTCTCTCGCAATCTGAGTTACCTTTTTTAACCCTTCGACCCCCTCTATGGGAAAATCCCTTTCCCTCTGCCATGTCCCCTTCCTGCTCCCAACTCCCCACCCGTCTCCCCATCCTTGTGCCCACCCTTCTGTTCAGTTGTTTACCTAATATTTTTCTCTAATTTGGTCTCGCTTGTAGGCCCTACTATGAAACACCCTACTCTATGTAGTTACTTTATATACGGGAAACAAGTGTACAAGGGTGTCTTTTCTGCCCTGTAGATGACTATCAGTTTCTTTTTGCACCTTTTTGTTCCACCTTTTGTGGTTATGAAGCCATTTAGTGTTCAATTTGGATATGTCAAACCACTTCCAGGGCTGCAAGCATTGCATGGCCTTATTTGTCTATTAGATATGCGAGTTCTATGTACCCGTTCTACCTGCGTTTTACATTTTCTTGTATCGTGGCTTTTTGAATAAACCATAATACACATAAACCATGTTTTTACAAATCTGCATTTGGAGTACATTATGGGGTTAGCAGAGTACTTCTTTTTAAGCATGCTCTGATTACATGTAGTATGCCAAAACCTATAGATTATGGTTCCCTATTGAAAGTTGGATGCTATTGAGTTTCCAAATAACAGTGAGCAATAGAAGTCAATGCAGTTTTTCAGAAACATCAGTGGGATTAGCACACACACTCTATGACTATGTCTGAGAAACAGATGTCAGAGGGAGACGGGAGTTATAAGAAGCACATGTGCTTGAGACAACTGTATAATGAGCACCATATAGAAGAAATGAATTGTAGAACAATGACACAGAAAGTCAGGACCGCAGGATGATGGAACGTCATGGCTCAAATATTTACAGTAATAGATATGTAGAATAGGCATCTCTAGAGATTTGTCACTCAGTAAGTCCCTGGTCTTACAGATCTGTATTATTATTCTATTGTTAAGCCTGGTTTTTTTTTTTCACATTGCATGAAAACGTAGAAATATTGTTGCTCAGAAAGTGATTGTCTGGTACAGAAATAGTTACATGTTACACATCTGCGTTATGAAATCTACACATTTGAAAAAAACGGTGAGCAATTAATTGTCTAAATGTGATGACCAATGATCACCAATGTCCACCAAGAATGAAAGTGATGTTAAATGCAAAATTCTGGGTTGCCTCCAGAACAAGAGGGGAAATCTTCCAATGGGGACACTTATTCATGTGACTGCCTTTTAAGAGGAGATTTCCCTTACACTGCAAAGATATCCCCTCACTACCTGTTTACAGGACAGGAAGTGAAGAAAAATCTTTCTAATGAGACACAGATGGCAAAAAATGATAATGGTTTAACCCTTCCCTACTATATCCAAAATGAAAAAATAAAGTTCTGCCTTTAAATATACTTTAAACTGCCCCCCATGCAGCATGACCAGTGTTATACAGCAAAATGAGACAATATTGAAATCACTTTTACTTATTGAATTCATGCTGCTACTGCTGAGTGACTAGCTTTGGAAAATAATTGATTTCCCTTTCTTTTCATGTCTCCAACTCTCTCAAGAACCAGAAACTCTCTACAGTATCTGTATCAGGGGCGGTTTGACCATTTGGAAACTTGGGCACTGCCCGAGGGCCCGGGGTCAGTAGGGGGCCCCATGAGATGCCCCTGGTACCTTTTTCATAGGATTTGTTTAGTTTGGGCAAGGACACAGGGGCCCCATGATCCCCTATTGCCCGGGGGCCCCATGAGTTGTCAGTCCGCCCCTGATCTGTATGGTTCAAAATGTCCATGACAAGCAACAGTTTAATATTATACAACAGCATCAATCCAGAGTCTAATTTTTACCATCAAGCCAGTGAGTGATATGGAGGTTTGTGTTATTTTAATTATGAACTGCCACAATTTTAATTTTTCTTTGTCTAGTGAAATATTCCTATTAAAACATCTTTAGTCCAACCAGAATCTACATAAAACTGAGTGTAGAGCAGCAGTCCCCAATCTTTTTGGCACCAGGGACTGGTTTTGTAGAAGACAATTTTTCCATGGATGGGGGTGTCACCAGATGGCTAATTCACATGGTATGCAGTGACAGGTGTTTTAATGCATTGTAAAATGACTATCACCGTAAGGACACATGGGAAACAGTTGTCCCATTTACACTGCCTACTGCGATAAAATGCAGACATGCTGCATTTTATCATGGCGTACCGTGCCAATCCTCATGGCAATGTACAGCAGGGCATTGCCTGCTATACATTACCATGAATGAAGTATACATTTTGCAAACTTCATATAAAATTTGTACAAAAAAAACACAGCTGCCCCCTACCTCCAGCAGCTCTCCATTCCCATGCTGTGTGGCGTGGTTCCTAATAGGCCACAGACCAGTATTGTGTGTGTTGGGGACCTCTGCTGTAGAGGACAGACTATGTATGCTTGTGTCAAGTCCTGTCTCTTTATTGAGGTCTAAAAGCTTGAACAAACCCTTGAACATTAAGGTATGACAACAAGGTGGATTGTTGGTTATTTTGCCCCCATGCTCCACTGCTTTCTGCAATGCATTTTTAATCCATGTGGCCACATTAAGCCAATGATGTCATGGGGATCCTCATCTCTTTATGTACCTGAAGCTGTAGAGAATGGAATGCCCTGGCTATAGTTGATTGGATGGCAGTGGGAGGGAGTGACAGCTTCCTGATAGGTTCAGTCCAAACCAAAGTTTGGACCAAACTGGAGCTCATCCTTATTAGCCACATGCTAAGTGTTCTGCATCTCTACTTAAAATAAACGATCAGAAAATTATTAATTTAGTTAATGTGCTATAGGTTGTTCAGCCCTTTTACACTACTTGTCTGTATGGGCATGTATGAGTCCAGTTTGAGGGCAGATGTGGAAGTGAATGCTTACCCCCATCTGTTTGCAGTGTAGGAATGATTGGCAGTAAAACACACTGCAGGGACAACATATCACTGCTGATCTTTATGGTGCTAGACAGCAAACCTCCAAAGT
The DNA here is from genome assembly GCF_062004578.1 of Staurois parvus. Classification (NCBI taxonomy): domain Eukaryota; kingdom Metazoa; phylum Chordata; class Amphibia; order Anura; family Ranidae; genus Staurois; species Staurois parvus. The sequence continues at coordinate 10,995,856 of NW_028318358.1, forward strand.
AATTGATATATCTGTGTACAAAGAAAACAGTTAGTAAATCATAAATTCGCTGACAAGGAAACACCAATCTAAACTACTGCAAATAGGCAACACGACATTTCCATTATCACGCACAGTTGACTGTTTAGAGACATATTTATAGACATATATACACAGAACATTTATAGGTAACGTTGATCCAGGGAATATTTGATTGCCTCTCGGGGATCAGGAAGGAATTTTTTTCCCTGCAGGAGCAAATTGAATCATGCTTTGCTGTTTTTTTTCCTTCCTCTAGATCAACTGTGGGTATAGGAGTAGAACTTTTTTTTTTATGGTTGACCTGGATGGACTTTTGTCTTTTTCCAGCCAGACTAACTATGTAAGTATATATTCATAACAAGATCATTTTATATTTATGTTTGGAATCATTACTGAACATGCACACTTGCTGGTGAAATTGGCAAACAAGACAAGAACTGTCTGACTGACAGATATACATGTGATGTTTCTAAATCACACATTGTGATCACGTTTATCACGTATCAAAAAACATACCTAAGGCCTCCTTCACATGGGGAGTCCCCCTATAGTGCTTAAATTTTTTTTGGGTGGGAAGGGAGGAGAATTTTTTTGACCCACAATGCTCATACATTTGGGGGGGGGGGGGGGGCGTCGTTTAGCATCTTTGCCCTGGGTGCTAGATGATCTTGTCCCGGCACTGCTAATGGGGAAAAATGTAGAACACTGGATGAGGTTTCCAATCTGGTTATTAGCCCTTGCCCCTATATAGTCTTATAGAAACAGGGAAATTTATCTAATCCTGCAGAAATTACATAAAAATCACCTAAGCTCTATGGATAGCATGTGTTAAGAATAATCATTCAATTTACAATAGGTTGAATATCAGTGTATGTAGAGTGACTTCCCCATGGTTAACCACCAAGCTGACCTATCTTTCTCTCAAACCCAAAATTTACAGCCAAGCCAATGAACGTCTTCCAGGCTGAAGTATGTATTCTGTTTGCACTTGTAGATTATACAACATATCCAGTATAGAAGCAATATTTCTTATACGATGGTAATTCACAATCTTGCTACTAAAATCTTTAAGACTTTGCACAGAAAAAGCCAAGGAAATAAAGAAATGATCTGCAAAATGCATAAGCTGATAGTAGTCAGATGTCAGCTTTCATCAGAATAATAGTTGCTGCATATTTACTGTGAGTTACATGTATTTGTACATTGCCCTTAGCCTTATTAAACATAGGCAGAGTGTGTTTGTGTGCTATGAAAGTTACGTGGGTGTTTGATCTATTAATCAGCTATATGAAACATGTGTTCCCACAGCTGCTGAGGGACTAATGCCCCGTACACACGATAAGAAAATCATCCAAAAAATTTCGTGGAACCACTGATCGAACAATTTTTTCTTCATTGATGAGCAGGATGTTTTAACTGATAACGATATTGTGAACAAAAAAATCTGGTTGAACAACAGTGAAAAATGTTGTCGTTTTGCATACGAACGACCGTTTTTCTATGCGGTGGTATGACGTACGAAAAAAATCTGTCAAGCGTTATCACGCAAGAGCGGAAACAGAAGATGACCCGGATGTTTATGTCCAAGGAGTCTTCGTAAACACGAACGAAAAATCCAAATGTTAAAAGTAAATTGGCCTAATGAGATAATAAAACCAGAATCATGTATATTATATTTTATGTATCATTATTTATGTATATAGGTAATGTAATAAACTAGATTATACTCATTGCTGATAATTGTTGTGGAGATCGCTTGTTCTGGCCGGAAGGGCGAGGCTACAAGGTCACACGCACACTGCATCGCTTCCATTTGTACGGAAAACGTCAACACTACGTATTGCCCGATGAACGATTAGATTGGTTAATGTGGGCCAATGAAAGAACACCTCTCGGATGCAGGATGACGGGTCAGTCGATTTTCTAACCGTGTATTCCCACCTTTAGGCTCCATTCACACTTAGCTGAGTGTTTTTCAGGTGTTTTTTTAAGCTTTTTATTCCAGGCGTTTTTGAGGGGTTTCTTTTAGCAGATTTGCAAATATTCTAGGTGTTTTTTCAGGCGTCTTTCATTTAGGTATTTTTGCTGTGGCCAATAAAAACATAATGAGATGACAAAGCCTGAAAAAACACTTGAAAAAAACGCTCATTCCCACTGTTCAAGCATTTTCTATTCAAATCTATGGGGACAAAACTCTCAGATCTGCCTGAAAAGTAGCGCAAGTACTTTTTTGCGCAACAGGCATTTTGCTACAGGCGACAAAATGCTCAATTGTGAACAGGGGCCATTAGAAATAATTGGATTTTACTTGTGCATTTTTGAGCGTTGAGCTTGGAGCTGAAAAACGCTAAATGTGAACAGGTCTAAAGCGCCTAGGATGGCTGGGTGTCTTGGTCTCGTAGTCCCTCAGCAGCAAGGTGCTCAGCGCCATCCCACATACTGGTTTAACAAGAATTTTCCCTGTCGAGCCTGCTGGGAAACAAGTGAAACTGTATTTCTGCCAAATCCTTTCACAGGAAATAAGATCAGTAAAAAGCTTTCTGCAGTTCATGATAACAGGATACAGGGCAATGGAGTATTTCTCTGCTGTAGCAGGATAAGCTCCTGATTTCCCAGCTCTATGCTAAAAAAACATCAATGCAAGACTAAGGCACTGCCTGCGAGCTAGGAATAATGACAGGAGTTATGGGTTCAGTACGGTTACCAGCTTCCCTTCACTGACCTGCGCTGGGATGGATGAAGTGATGAAGAGACCTTATCTTCACAAAACTTTCTCATGGCCAGAGTGCTAAGAGCCTGATCCACACTACAGAAAAGGAACGGAAACCAGGCATGTGATTAACAATCAGGGGAAAAAGGGAGAGGTACGATCATGAAACACAGCATGGCAGGTGAAAATTATTCACAAACTAAAGCTAAGAGATGAAAATGTGCCTGTAGACAAAAAATACAGAAAATACAGACTACAGACAGAAAATACTGCAATACAGTAGAATAAAAATAATATAATGGCTCTATAGTATTGATTCATTTTTTTCATTACAGGTACTTTTATAGCACTGTCAATTTACGCAGGACTTTACATATATATTGTACATTCACATCCAGGGGTGGACTGACAACTCATGGGGCCCTCGGGCAATAGGGGATCATGGGGCCCGTGTCCTTGCCCAAACTCAAAAAAGCCTATGAAAAAGGTACCAGGGGCATCTCATGGGGCCCCCTACTGACCCCGGGCCCTCGGACAGTGCCCCAGTTTCCAAATGGTCAGTCCGCCCCTGTTCACATCAGTCCCTAACCAGGGGCAGACTGACCATTTGGAAACTCGGGCACTGCCCGAGGGCCCAGGGTCAGTAGGGGGCCCCATGAGATACCCCTGGTACCTTTTTCATAGGCTTTTTTGAGTTTGGGCAAGGACACAGGGGTCCCATGATCCCCTATTGCCCGGGGGCCCCATGAGTTGTCAGTCCGCCCCTGTCCCTAACCCTCAAGAAGTTTACAATCTAAGGTCCCTAACTTACATTCTTACATACACATACTAGGGCCAATTTAGACAGGATCCAATTAACCGACCAGCATGTCTTTGGAGTGGCAGGAAACAGATTGACCCGGAGGAAACCCACACAAGCACAAGGAGAACATGCAAACTCCAGACAGGTAGTGCCGTGGTTGGGAATCAGACAGAAAACCCAAGTGTCGCTAGGCAGAAGCGCTAACCATTTAGCCACTGTGCTGCCCGTTTGGTTTGTTGTTCTTATATGATAGCCATAGACTAGCAGATATTTCCCCAAAAGTAACACTTTGAGTCTTTCCTCTGATCTATTGCATTGTAAAAGGATGAGGTCCACACGCTGGGTGTTGTTACCACTTTCAGATTTCAGAAACGGAAATTTCAGAAACATTATGAACACATAATCATAAGCAAATGCTATGCCCTCATGCACACTGGACGTTTTGATAACGCTGGTAACGTTAGCTGTGTAAAGTCACGTTACAAATGTGAGTTTTTCAGGTTTTTTGCATTAGCATTTAGCTGCATTTTGCCGCGATTAGCAGCGTTTTCCAGCGTTTGCAGTTTATAATGATTTTGTTTACCAAAAAAATTTTTATTTTGTTAAAAGAAATGTCCAAAAACACTGGTTTGCAGCGTTTTACCGTGTTTTTCAGCGTTAGAGCGTTTTTACAGCTAAAAAGCTCCTCTAGAAACCCACTAGTTTGGGGTTTTTTTTCCTGCCAAAAAAACGTTGATTACAGTGTGTGCATGGACACATAGGATAACATGCTGGGGAGTTTATTGACTGTAGAAAAAAACGTCAAACGCCAAAAACAGCAGGTGTAAAAACGTCAAGTGTGCATGAAGGCTAAAAGTCAGGAACATCCATTGCTTTTATAGAACATTATTAAAGTGGAACTTTAGTCAGAAATTAAGTCCTGCTAGATCACTTTAGGCTGGCCCCTTTTGCGGATATTTTTTATAAGTGCCTATAGTATTTAAAATACAGTAATACACGGTCTCACCCTGTTCTGCACATGCTCTATTTTTCAGCACTGTGCCAAAAATGTACAGGCTGATCTGCTGACAGCCTAAAGATTTACTTCTGCTCAGGACTCTGGGTTTCAGCAAAATGGCAGCCTTCGGCAAGAAGAAACAGGCACAATGCTGGAGGCAATTTACAGCACACAAAGTTTGGTAGCATAACTATTAATGTGGAATGTATCTTCCTTGCTAAAGGACATTATTTTTTATCAAGTTGTTATGGGTAAAGTTTCACTTTGCCTAATTTATTTTATACAGAGATCAAATAGAGGAGCAGGCAAGAATACTGTATAACTTCAGTGATGCTTTTAACAGAATTAGCTCTGACATGTGTAATCTTTTATACAGAATCATCTCATTAAACTGTACAATCACATCCACTTATGGGATGCCATTCCTCCCACTAAATTACACTCAATATTATGTTTTCATGCTGGATAGAGGAGTAATGAGCATATTTGATACTTGCCAGTTACTGCTCTGGATATAAACCACAAACAGCCCCAACAACATAAACATATTTTGCAAATACGGGAATGTGTTTGGCTGTTCCAAAGCTGTCCAAAGGGTTTAGGATGCATGCATGATATAAGTACCTTAAGGATAACCACCTACGGTGTGCTCCATACATTTTTATCTGCTGACCTTATAATTTTATATCAATGTACAGTGGAGGAGAGATGTTATTTATTTATGTATTCAGGTACTTATATAGTGCTGTCAATTTATGCAGTGCTTTACATATATATGTATATTGTACATTCACATCAGTCCATAACCCTCAAGGAGTGTACAATCTAAGGTCCCTAACTCACATTCATACATACTAGGGACAATTTAGACAGGAACCAATTAACTTACCAGCATGTCTTTAGAGTGTGGGAGGAAGCTGTGGTACCTGGAGGAAACCCATGCAGGCACAGGGAGAACATGCAAACTCCAGGCAGGTGGTGCTGTGGTTGGGATTTGAACCAACGACCCTAGTACTACCAGGTGGAAGTGCTAACCATTTAGCCACTGTGCTGCCCCTTTGTTTAAATGGAAGGGGATCTGGGAGCAAAAGGTTGGCATTAGTTTATAAAGTGGATAGAAGGGATCAGAGTTCTCCTACAGATATGACATCTCAAACCTGTGGGTACTGTATCTTGAAGGACCCAGGACAAATGTCCTTTCTGCTTTTCTAGTAAGAGTCCTGCACAGGAGGCAAATCTCTTTTAATAATCTGCAACCAGTCAGAGTCATACATACACATACTAGGGTAAATTCACCTACAAGCATGTCTTTGGAGTGAGGGAGCAAACCAATGCAAGCTCAGGGAGAACATGCTTACTCCAGGCAGGTAATGCAGTGGTTAGGATTCAAACCAAGTCCTAGGACTGCTAGGCAGAATTGCTAGATACTTACCCACTGTACTGCCTGTTTGGTTTATTGTTCTCATATGATGGCCACAGACTGGCAGATATTTCCCCAAAAGTAACAGGGAAGATATTTGCTTTCTCTGAACCTGGGGTCCCAGTGCTGGTACCCACTAATGGTACTTTGAGCCTTTCCTCTGCGCCATCGTATTGTAAAAGGGTAAACTTCCAAACCACAGGACACATCATAAGAAACTGTGTAATGAGTCCCATCTAAAATGATTGTGTGAACAGGTCATGTATATAGTTCTGAATATGATTAGCTGTACCCTGATATGTAACCACAGAAAAAACATAAAGTTGAAACATACCTCGCAGAGATCTTGCTGTAGTGCATGTAGGATGCTATGACTACTCCTGTCTTCCCCTGATTTCCCTGACACACAGATAGAGAGTAAGAGAATAAGAGTTATACATCTGAAGAATCAAGCACCCGTTCATGTCTACACATTTCAGTACAATCATTAGTGACCTAATCCTCATGTGTAATTAGCTCAGTCCATACCTTGCAGTGAAGGACCACAACATGTTGAGGATGTGAGTTCAGCCAGGCCTCTATTGCTTTACAGATAGAACAGATGATGTCTAGTGGAGGTGCATGGCAGTCTGGCCAGAAGAAATCCTGAACCTGTGACATAAAGTTGGAAAGTGTTAAACTTTTCTCATGTATGATGATACTGCTCTGAGACACCAAGCAGCAGAGTTTGCATGTAATCAAATAACAGATTATAATAGACCTGATTTCTTTGTAGGCCAAGTGGTCAACAGGATTTAGCTACTGTGCAGTTGTAAGTGAGGTCCTACTAACTTGTGACTTACATTTCTTTCACAGAATACTCATTTTTTCTATAACAGGACACACTAACTAAAACCAATAACTGTCTTGTGTAAGCGTCCTCCCCAACTCCGGAGACCAGCAGTTACCAGTTTAGATACTGAATGCTTGGAAGCGAAAGTGAGGAAAGGTGGAGTGCCTAGGTGCTGAATGTCTGTATCTATGAGATCTGACTGTGACCTTGGACTCAGTGGGCCAACTATGACCTGGTCTGCACATGTATTGACTGCACATGTATCAAATAACCAATATTTGTACCTTTGGGTTGAGCTTGCGGATATCATGTCTTTTCTTGGATAAGTTAAAAAGCTGTAAAAGACGACATGCTAGTTAGAATCCAAACATACATACTGCAGATATTGTGACTTTGCATGTGACACAGTAATGTTCTTATTTACGCTCCCATACAAACAGCAGCCTCATCCTGAGCAGTAGTTTTGTGTAATCCTTTCCGAGAAAAAGCAAATTCATAGCAGCTGATAAACACATGGACACTCCTGTAAATGTATATAAGACTTTACAGGCATATTATCAGCAGAAAAATAATAAGTAATATTAAAGGGGACACAACGACCATCAAGCTCAATCTATTCTAATGCCTGTACAATATACACTAGATATACCAGGAGCGGACTGACCATTCGAGCACTCGGGCATTGCCCGAGAGCCCGGGGTCAGTAGGGGGCCCCATGAAAAGCCCCTGATACCTTTTATAGGCTTTTTTGGGTGTGCTTTCAGTGTGGACAAGGACACAGGGGCCCCATGATCTCCTATTGCCTGAGGGGCCCATGAGTTGTCAGTCCGCCCCTGACCAGGACTTACCTGAACATTCCAATTCATATATTTCATACACTACTTAAAGTGGAGCTTCACTCTCTAAAATCAACATTGACTATTTGTGATCCTTACGCTGCTAGGATTAGTAAATAGATATATCATATTTACTTATTTTAAACTTTTTTTTACATTGTTTCAGTTACTTCCTTTTTCCCAAACCTGGGCAAATGATTGCATACATCCCAGGAAGGGAGGAGGGATTTCCTCACTTAAGCACACTATGCTGCCTGCATGCTTGAGCTAAGGGCAGATGGATTCCAGGAAGTAAATGCTACATCACATGTGTCAAACACAAGGCCTTGCAAGCCATTTCAGGTGGCCCTTAGACCTCTGCTGCAGCTGAAGCACCCCATGCCCACCCTCGTCTCTGCACCCACCTTATCACAGCAGTCGGCAGCAGAGAGGAGGACACAACTTTTCCTACAAATCCTGCACTTCTCTGTGAGCTGCAGCACCCCCTAATCTCTGCCTAAACTAGTCTCAGAATTCAACAGACTCCAGCAGCTGAATTCAGCCCTCCTCTAGTCCTCCTGCAGACCCTGCACTTTCTTCTTTCCAGCTCCGTCCCCAGCTGCTTCCCGGCAGCAGCAGAAGTTAGGAAGTTTGCAATGTGATGTTAGAGAGGGTGGTGGACTATTGACTTCTGATTTAAAGATGAAAGTGGGGGGGGGGGGATCCTCTGGACATGTAATCTTAGAGATACAACAAGCCCTTTGAGGGCAACCATAATGCTGATGCAGTTTGCGATGAAATTAAGTTTGACACGCCTGTGCTACATGAATCACCTATCATTACTTTTTAGCAAAATAAATCACAGAGACATGAATGAATAAGTGAGTTTGCTTTGAATATTAAAAACATATAATTTTATATAACATAAATATTTGAATAATAAAAATTAAATAGAATTTTTGGTTTGTGGTGCTCAGATGTGTAGTTCTGATTTAAATTGTTGGTAATCCTGTTAGATTATACAACTGCATTGTAATGTGTGGTTATCCTAACCTCCTGTAGGAGAGAATTTCAGAATTTGACCCCACCCACTTATACTGGTAAATAAACTATTTCTACTAAAGTCATCATGGGCAAATGAGCAGTTCTTTGTCACTACAATTTTAGAGTGATTTTTAATATCTTTTTAAGATTCTTGTTAAATGTACTGTAGTTGTCTAAAGAGTAATGTACAGTGGGGCAAAAAAGTATCTAGTCAGCCACTAATTGTGAAAGTTCTCCCACTTAAAAAGATGAGAGAGGCCTGTAATTGGCATCATAGGTAGACCTCTACTATGAGAGACAAAATGAGAAAAAAAATCCAGACAATCACATTGGCTGATTTGGAAAGAATTTATTTGCAAATTATGGTGGAAAATAAGTATTTGGTCACCTACAAACAAGCAAGATTTCTGGCTCTCACAGACTTGTACCTTCTTCTTTAAGAGGCTCCTCTGTCCTGCACTCATTACCTGTATCAATGGCACCTGTTTGAACTTGTTATCAGTATAAAAGACACCTGTCCACAACCTCAAACATTCACACTCCAAACTCCACTATGGTGAAGACCAAAGAGCTGTCGAAGGACACCAGAAACAAAATTGTAGACCTGCACCAGGCTGGGAAGACTAAATCTGCAATAGCCAAGCAGCGTGGTGTGAACAAATCAACTGTGGGAGCAATAATTAGAAAATGGAAGACATACAAGACCACTGATAACCTCCCTCGATCGGGGGCTCCACGCAAGATCTCACCCCATGGGGTCAAAATGATCACAAGAAAAATCCCAGGACCACACGGGGGGACCTAGTGAATGACCTGCAGAGAGCTGGGACCAATGTAACAAAGGCTACCATCAGTAACACACTACGCCACCGGGGACTCAGATCCTGCAGTGCCAGACGTGTCCCCATGCTTAAGCCAGTACATGTCCGGGCCCATCTGAAGTTTGCTAGAGAGCATTTGGATGATCCAGAAGAGGACTGGGAGAATGTCATATGGTCAGATGAAACCAAAATAGAACTGTTTGGTAGAAACACAACTCTTCGTGTTTGGAGGAGAGAGAATGCTGAGCTGCATCCAAAGAACACCATACCTACTGTGAAGCATGGGGGTGGCAACATCATACTTTGGGGCTATTTCTCCGCAAGGGGACCAGGACGACTGATCCATGTACAGGACAGAATGAATGGGGCCATGTATCGTGAGATTTTGAGTGCAAACCTCCTTCCATCAGCAAGGGCATTGAAGATGAAACGTGGCTGGGTCTTCCAACATGACAATGATCCCAAACATACCGCCCGGGCAACAAAGGAGTGGCTTCGTAAGAAGTATTTCAAGGTCCTGGAGTGGCCTAGCCAGTCTCCGGATCTCAACCCCATAGAAAACCTTTGGAGGGAGTTGAAAGTCCGTGTTGACCAGCGACAGCCCCAAAACATCACTGCTCTAGAGGAGATCTGCATGGAGGAATGGGCCAACATACCCGCAACAGTGTGTGCCAACCTTGTGAAGACTTACAGGAAACGTTTGACCTCTGTCATTGCCAACAAAGGATATATAACAAAGTATTGAGATGAACTTTTGATATTGACCAAATACTTATTTTCCACCATAATTTGCAAATAAATTCTTTCCAAATCAGCCAATGTGATTGGCTGGATTTTTTTCCTCATTTTGTTTCTCATAGTTGAGGTCTACCTATGATGTCAATTACAGGCCTCTCTCATCTTTTTAAGTGGAAGAACTTGCACAATTGGTGGCTGACTAAATACATTTTTGCCCCACTGTACCTGAAAAAGATTTGTACTGAAATCAATTAAATGCTTTTGCTGTAAATACTACCATGCTATACAGTACTGAATTATCAGTAGTTACCAAATATTTGTCCTCATGTTTGGACCTTAGCATGCTAGCCACTTCTCGCAGGTTGCTTTGGTATCGCTGTTCCTCCAGGTTGGTGGGGAAGAAGACACTAATGATACGCTCCGTTATATATGTTAGATCTAGGTCGTAATTGCGCTGCATTACGTGATCCAGGCTGAAACTCCTGAATTAAAAGAAAAAAATTTCAGATATTGAATTAAACACTTGGCTGAAATTGAATCCACCTATCACATTTTTCCCTGACACAGAAGAAAGGAAACAAAATGAATTGTTGTAGCAATGGATTTTTTTTCTGGGCATATAGTAAATAGCAAAATTAAAATTAGTTCTTAAAACCATAAACTTCAATGTACAAATATTAAAACTGTAGATAGCACCACAACCAATAATTCAATTCAACAGCCACATGTTAGCTCAACGCGTTTGAAATGCTTCAAACATTTTCATCAGGAGCACATGTGAACAGTATCCATATGAGGAAATCCAGTAATAAAATCAAAAGTCTACCTACAGTTTGTTGGTGTGGAAATTCTCAATTCCAGAAGGGAACATCCAAGGGACATAAACATGGTAGTCCAAACAATGTACTGGTTCTCCAAAATAATCCCCTAATTTGTTACTCCAGAAGTAAGAGCTTCAGAAGTAAGAAACGGTATATTCATACAATTTATTTTTACTATTTTCTGGTCTAGAGTGGAATCTGACCATCCATGGAAGAGGTGTATTAACACACCCAGATCCTTAACCATACAGCAATGTATGCAATCCAAATGGTCCGATAAAGTACTCCAAACATCGTATCCCATCAAAAAAATAAAACCACACACACACACACATACAGAATACGGCAGGAATTGAAGCTCTTCAACTGCCTCTATTCACTTCTATTAAAATGTGCCACAACCACTTCGTAAACACACTGTAAACTGCCTGTGGTTGTAAGGCATCAAAAATGATAATTTCCCATTGTAGCCTTATAAAAAAAATAAATAAATAAAAAAGGTCACATCACAGGGCATTTGCAGAGCATCACTGGTGGAACCTGCGCAACTGGAACACTTGTGAAATGCGTCAGTCACACCCATTAACAATATAGGTGCGTTAATGTGCATCAAAGGCTGCTTCAACATTCAATGCCCATATAAAAGAGCCCTTAAGAAGAACAAATGACAGTCCTAAAGTTGCTGGAAGTAAAAAGAGCCCTTCAGCACTACTAGAAAAGTGTCCCCTGCCCAAAAGCACAAACATTTAACCTTCCCCCCACCAACAAAATAACACATAGCCTAAAGCCCAATACACACGGGCTGAATAACAAACCTGCTGAACTGGCCACCTTCTGGTCCATGCTTACAGCTGTCTGTTCTACAGACAACAACTGACTTCTGTCAAATAGTCTTGCTGGAAAACCAGCTTTCGATCAGTGCTTGCAGCCAATGGCTGCATCGGCTGATCAGTGTGTTCTGGCTGGGGATGTCTCTCTATCAGAATAAAATATCTCAGCAGAAAAGATCCCTGCATCATCTCTGTTGATCTGTCAGTTTTTTTTTCATTCAACCCACAGGTTGAATGAAAAAAAAACAAAACTGTTTGTGTATACCCAGCTTGAAGTGTTACTAAACCCTCAACAGTAAAATCAGTCTGTATATGCAGTAAAGCATGCTTGGTATACTCACTGTGGAACCTAAGGGGTTAATCCTCTGCATTACGTAAAAAGGCTGTTTGATCCTGACTTCTCTGATCCTCCCCTTCTCCCAGTGTCCCCCTCTTATCTCCTGATAAGCATATCCTGTGGAGTCCCCCTGCACATGCTCAGTTTGGTGTGTATTGCTAGAGAGGTTTTTTTTTTTCTCCTGGGAGAGTGCATGTGATCAGCACTGTCCAGACAGAGGTCAAGGGTTCTGCATCCTCCTAGAGCAAAATAAAAAGTCCCCCTACAAGCTTTAACCAGTGCTGGGCTGGACACTGATAGAAGTCACAACACTGCTCTAACTACTGATGAGAAAAGGTATTTATATTTACTAAAATAATTGCCTTTCCATGTTGTGTGTACTCAGTGGTGTATTTAGGTTTCGTGCTGCCCTAGGCAACGAAGATCATCCCCCCCCCCACACACACACACACACGCGGAGAGACCCTGACACCGACCAACACCCCGCTCCCCCATGAAGAGTACCTGATGTTGACCAACAACACCCCAGCCCACCACCCGAGAGAGCCTTCCACTACCACCGCCCCCCATACACTGGCAACTCCCCCCACCCCAGCGAGAGAGAAGCATACACCATCAAGCAACCCACAGCCTCTCTCAGATCCCACCTGGTCCCCATGCTGTGTGTGTCTCTTCTTCCATCCCATCTTTAGGGAGGTGGCACTGCCCCCCTGAAAGATGCCGCCCTAGGCAAATGCCTTATTTGCCTTGTGGTAAATACACCCCTGTGTATACTGTGGGAGACCAGATATAGTGAATGCAGGGTCCTGGGTTTAGTAACACTTTAAGCTATAAAGTAATTCCTAAAGAACACTGTCACCTGCCCATTCAGCATACAAGCTATACATAGAAATAGTGCTTGTTAAAGCTAAACTCCGCACATCCTGTTCTCAAGAGGAGTTAAAGGGGTTGATTTACTAAGACTGGAGAGTGCAAAATCTGGGGCAGCTCTGCATAGAAACCAATCAGCTTCCAGGTTTTATTGTCAAAAGTTAAATGGACAAGCTGAAGCTAGAAGCTGATTGGCTACCATGCACGGCTGCAACAGGTTTTACATGCTCCAGTTTTAGTAAATCAACCCTGATATGTCCTTACCTTAGTATGGGTGTCTTTATATTTATTTCCTAAGCAATGCAGAGTTTTCCTCTATGAAGCTTCCACTGTACTTTTGGCCTCAGCTGACACCAGCATTGCAGATTACATTGCAAACAGGTTTTATATTACATTTTTTTCAGGTATTTATATAGCACCAACAATTTAGGCAGTGCTTTTTATATACAGTATATTGTATAATCACATCACAGAAAGTACAGAGAAGGGCAACCAAACTGATAAGAGGCATGGAGGAGATCAGCTATGAGGAAAGATTAGAGGAACTGAATGTATTCTCTCTTGAGAAGAGGAGATTAAGGGGGGATATGATCAACATGTATAAATACATCAGTGGTTCATATAGTGAACTCGGTGGAGAGCTATTCACCCTGAGGTCATCGCAGAGGACAAGGGGGCACTCTTTACATCTGGAGGAAAAGAAATGTAATCTCCAAACATGGAAAGGTTTCTTCACAGTAAGAGCTGTGAAAATATGGAATAGACTCCCTCAAGAGTTGGTTCTGGCCAGCTCAGTGGATTGCTTCAAAAAAGTTCTGGATTCTTTCTTAGATACACAGAATATAACTGGATACTAACATTTATAGGTAAAGTTAATCCAGGGAATATCCGATTTTCCTCTTGGGGGATCAGGAAGGAATTTTTTTCCCTGCAGGAGTAAATTGGATCATGCTTTGCTGGGTTTTTTTGCCTTCCTCTGCATCAACTGTGGGTATAGAATTATAACTTTGTTTTTCTTTGGTTGAACTGGATGGACTTTTGTCTTTTTTCAGCCAGACTAACTATGTAACTATGTAAATCAGTCCCTGCCCTCAAGGAGTTTACAATTTAAGGTCCCTATCTCACATGACTACACATGCATACTAGGGCCACTTTACACAGGAACCAATTAACCTACTAGCATGTCCTTTGGAGTGTGAAAGAAAACCAGGGTATGCAGAGGCAACCTGCACAAGCACAGGGAGAACATGCAAACTCCATGCAGGTAGTGTCCTGGTTGGGATTTGAACTGAGAACCAAAGCAGAAGTGCTAACCATTAAGCCTGTTTTATAGCTCCTCAGTCAGCAAAACTCCTGTTCCCTGCAGACTGGAGAGCTCTAGCGCTGGCTCAGCAGGGGATGTGTTGGACTGCTACAGAGATACCACTGCTTCCACACACAGAGGAGTGCTTAACTGCAGCATGCTGGCAGTAGGCAGGCTTCTCTACTCAGTTTGTGGCTGCTTTCTAAAAATATAAACTGTAATGCAAACCATACATGGGTCGAATTCTGAACGATTTTTCGTCTGAAAATCAAAGACGCAATTCGCTTGGTAATCCAATGGTGCCATCAATGATTTCGAGAATCGGCCGACCAAGTCATAAAGTTCACCCCATATAACAGGTGAAACTTCTGTTCCTTCCAGGTCACGGCTCATGGGCATATTCTTTTTGGAAAAACGATCGTACGATTTGACCATCATTGAATCAAAAATTGGTAGTTTTTCACGAATTTTCCCAAATGCCCGATCACTGAAAAGGGGAGGAACCATGAAAATCGGCCGGTGCCACTGACCCACTAACAGAGCGAAAATCGACCGATTATTCTTAGGTCTGATTTTCGGATGAAAAATCAGTCGAATTTCGACCCATGCATAAGTCCGTGATATGTACCTAGAACCCATTTAGCTGATTTAAATGTTCAGATGGGCTTTAACAATTTGCCCTTGTATTGGTGTTAGTCAACAATGCTGCATATCTTACCTTGGGAGGGAGCTCCGTTGTTTAACACTGATAGATTTTGTGGACCCCTGAAAGTAAGCCATCAAATTAGAATTACATAAAGCATTATCAGTTGTATATATACAATATTTATTGTGGTTTAGGAATGATCATTTTTCTATTAGCTGGAAAACCTACAGCAATCTAATTGTAGCTATACCATCAAATTATCTGCCTGTGTTTCCTGTTTATTTGCTGCTTACATAACCAGCCCATAAAATGAGATAATTTTCCTAATCTTCAAGCAGAGTTACAGCAGAAGCCAATGAAGAGCTAATCGGTCCCAGCAATGGGTTCAGTTCTCGTTTAGTTTCCAAATTGTTCATAGAGTATTGCAAAACTCTCATGTGAAATGTGGTTCACAATGTTTACCCAGGAACAGTGACAGCAAAGATCATGATATAGCCAAAACATGGCAATAATAACTTGTAGCAGTTTCCTGCTAGGAAAACTGTATCACTTTAGTTAGGAAGGTTTCATAACAGACGTTGTGATGCACTGGCAAATCTGCCACCAAAATGACATCCCGAATAGAAGCTGAAACTCAGCACATAGCTACTATCAAATATCTTTTTTCGTCAGCAATCAAGCTACCCACTTCCTTCCTCATATTAAAAATCCCAATGACATTTTCACAATGAGCTACTGATATGAGGAGGTCTATGAAAAGATTGCAATGGGATTAAAGAAAAACTGTCAGGGGAGATTTACAGTGGATATAAAAAGTCTACACACCCCTGTTAAAATGTCAGGTTTCTGTGATGTAAAAAACTTAGACAAAGATAGATAATTTCAGAACTTTTTCCACCTTTAATGTGACCTATAAACTGTACAACTCAGTTGAACAACAAACTGAAATCTTTTAGGTGGAGGGAAATAAAATTAAAAACTAAAATATTATGGTTGCATAAGTGTGCACACTAGAGATGAGCGAATCGAAGTATCCGAAGTGGAATTCGAGTCGAATATCGGAAAAATTTCGATTCGTGCCGAATCCGAAAAACAGCCTAATTCGGACGCGCGAATCGAAATTTTTCCGAAAATGGCGGCTGACATGTGCGGCGACGGAGCGGGGATGTCGGGGAAGGCGCGCAGACAAGGCGCGCTGCCCCATAATGCATTCCTCAACGACATGTGATCGCATCAGCCAATCAGCAGCCAGCCAGCCAGCACTGTGTAATGGTCGAGGTATATATAGCGGCCATTTTGGAAATCTTCATTTGCCTGCAGTCATTGAACAGAGGCAGACCGCTCTGTACTAGGGACAGGGACAGAGTTAGGGCCACAGAAACGAGAATTGGGGACAGAGAGAAGTTACTTAGGGACAGAGAACCATTACTCAGGGACACAGACTTGTTAATGAGGGCCACAGAATCGTTATTTAGGGACAAAGAAACGCTAGTTAGGGCCACAGAATTCATACTCAGGGACAGACAGAATTTTCACTCAGTGCCAGAGAATTGTTACTTAGGGCCACAGAAACGTTATTAGGGCCACAGAATTTTTACTCAGGGACAGACAGAATTGTTACTGAGTGCCAGAGAATTGTTACTCAGGGACAGACAGAATTGTTACTGAGTGCCAGAGAATTCTTACTCAGGGCCACAGAATTCATTCTCAGGGACAGACAGAATTGTTACTCAGGGACAGACAGAATTGTTACTGAGTGCCAGAGAATTGTTACTCAGGGACAGACAGAATTGTTACTGAGTGCCAGAGAATTGTTACTCAGGGACAGACAGAATTGTTACTGAGTGCCAGAGAATTGTTACTCAGGGACAGACAGAATTGTTACTGAGTGCCAGAGAATTGTTACTCAGGGACAGACAGAATTGTTACTGAGTGCCAGAGAATTGTTACTCGCACAGACACAAAATTGTTACTTGCACAGACACAGAATTGTTACTCGCACAGACACAGAATTGTTACTCAGGGCCACAGAATTCATACTCAGGGACAGACAGAATTGTTACTGAGTGCCAGAGAATTGTTACTCAGGGACAGACAGAATTGTTACTGAGTGCCAGAGAATTGTTACTCAGGGACAGACAGAATTGTTACTGAGTGCCAGAGAATTGTTACTCGCACAGACACAAAATTGTTACTTGCACAGACACAGAATTGTTACTCGCACAGACACAGAATTGTTACTCAGGGCCACAGAATTCATACTCAGGGACAGACAGAATTGTTACTGAGTGCCAGAGAATTGTTACTCAGGGACAGACAGAATTGTTACTGAGTGCCAGAGAATTGTTACTCAGGGACAGACAGAATTGTTACTGAGTGCCAGAGAATTGTTACTCGCACAGACACAAAATTGTTACTTGCACAGACACAGAATTGTTACTCGCACAGACACAGAATTGTTACTGAGTGCCAGAGAATTGTTACTCAGGGACAGACAGAATTGTTACTGAGTGCCAGAGAATTGTTACTCAGGGACAGACAGAATTGTTACTGAGTGCCAGAGAATTGTTACTCAGGGACAGACAGAATTGTTACTGAGTGCCAGAGAATTGTTACTCGCACAGACACAAAATTGTTACTTGCACAGACACAGAATTGTTACTCGCACAGACACAGAATTGTTACTCAGGGCCACAGAATTCATACTCAGGGACAGACAGAATTGTTACTGAGTGCCAGAGAATTGTTACTCAGGGACAGACAGAATTGTTACTGAGTGCCAGAGAATTGTTACTCAGGGACAGACAGAATTGTTACTGAGTGCCAGAGAATTGTTACTCGCACAGACACAAAATTGTTACTTGCACAGACACAGAATTGTTACTCGCACAGACACAGAATTGTTACTGAGTGCCAGAGAATTGTTACTCAGGGACAGACAGAATTGTTACTGAGTGCCAGAGAATTGTTACTCAGGGACAGACAGAATTGTTACTGAGTGCCAGAGAATTGTTACTCAGGGACAGACAGAATTGTTACTGAGTGCCAGAGAATTGTTACTCGCACAGACACAAAATTGTTACTTGCACAGACACAGAATTGTTACTCGCACAGACACAGAATTGTTACTCAGGGCCACAGAATTCATACTCAGGGACAGACAGAATTGTTACTGAGTGCCAGAGAATTGTTACTCAGGGACAGACAGAATTGTTACTGAGTGCCAGAGAATTGTTACTCGCACAGACACAAAATTGTTACTTGCACAGACACAGAATTGTTACTCGCACAGACACAGAATTGTTACTCAGGGCCACAGAATTCATACTCAGGGACAGACAGAATTGTTACTGAGTGCCAGAGAATTGTTACTCAGGGACAGACAGAATTGTTACTGAGTGCCAGAGAATTGTTACTCAGGGACAGACAGAATTGTTACTGAGTGCCAGAGAATTGTTACTCGCACAGACACAAAATTGTTACTTGCACAGACACAGAATTGTTACTCGCACAGACACAGAATTGTTACTCGCACAGACACAGAATTGTTACTCAGGGCCACAGAATTCATACTCAGGGACAGACAGAATTGTTACTGAGTGCCAGAGAATTGTTACTCAGGGACACCTAATCGTTGAATTAAATAGTATGTCAGACAACATGCAGAGGAGTGGCAGAGGAGGCAATGTTTTAGGAGCGAGCAGACGTGGCAGCAGAGGAAGGGGTCGAGGCAGCAGTATTCGCAGCCAGAGGCCAGTGCTCCCGGTGTCATCCAGCGGTCGTGTCTCCACCGACAACCCTGCCGTCATTGATTGGTTGGCTCGGTCGTCTTCCTCTTCCCAGGTCACCTCTGACACCTACAGCCAACGGTCGGTGGGTACGTCAGACACAACCGTTAGTTGGCATGGCCCGGGACCAAGCCCACTGAAATCACGTGTCCTCTACCTGCCCCTGTCCTTTGCTGTTCCCTCACCAAGCGAAGTATCGCATGCTGTGGGCTCAGCCCCACTGTACAGTGAGGAAGAGCTAACAGAGGGCGGTCAGGAACGGGGGGAGACATCGGCCTTTTCAGCAGCCAAGCGAACAAGTACTGGCGAGGAGAGTGGCTCGGTAGCCGGTCTAGAGACAGGTCTGTCTCCTGACCCAGACGCAGCCGAGGGGGCTAGTAGTGAGGCGGAGACCCTACTTGATGATGAGGAGGTTGATCGCACTTGGCAGCCTCGTCGTCATCAGGCAATTTCTTCCGCATCATCAGGAGAAGAGGGTGGCAGCTTGGCAGCGAGCAAAACAGTCGGTGGGTTGCCCAGGAGACAGCAGCAGGGTCGCATCAGTGTCAGTGGAGCCAAACGTCCACGGAGTAGAGCACCAGCTCCACTGCAGCCTACCACCACGGCCAGTAGTGGTGCCGGTGCGCACGGAGGAAGTAGCAGTCAGCCAGTGAAGAGTAGCGGGGGCAAAGTTTCCTACTCGGTGGTGTGGCAATTTTTCCTCAAGCCGCCCGAGGAAGTAAACGTAGCCGTATGTCGACTATGTGGCCAGAAATGCAAGCGTGGCCAGGGGGCCCATGTTGGGACTACAGCGTTGCGTCAGCATATGCAGCGTCACCATTCGGTGGCCTGGGAAAACCGTGATAAACATACGGCGGTTCTGCCTGCCCCAGCCCCCGCTCCATCACCCGCTCCGTTACTTGCTCCGTCACCCGACGTCGTCAATCGCCCTCTATCAGCCAGTCAAGGCTCCAACACCTCTGCTGAGGGGAGTTGTCGCTCATTGGCATCTTCCGCTCGTTCAGATGCTCCTTCTCCTGCTACTCCTCTTCTCGGATTCCGTCAACAGTCTTTCTTGGAATCCGTATCCAAGAGACAACAGTTTGCGAGCACGCACCCGACGGTGCAAAAGCTGAACGTCCTCCTGTCCAAGTTGCTGGTGCTGCAGTCCCTCCCTTTCCAACTGGTGGACTCAGCACCTTTCCGAGAAATGATGGCTTGTGCCGCGCCGCGGTGGAGAGTGCCAAGCCGTCATTTCTTTGCCCAAAAGGCAGTGCCAGCCCTGCATTCACATGTAGAAGAGATGGTGGGCCAGTCTTTGAGCATGTCGGTCTCTGCCAAAGTGCACGGCAGCGCCGACGTGTGGAGCTGTAACTACGGTCAGGGACAGTACATGTCATTTACGGCCCACTGGGTGAACGTGGTGCCGGCACAGCCGCACCAGCAACTTGGACAGGTCACGACGCTTTTGCCTCCACGTTTGCACGTCCTTGGTCCAGCAAGCATGTCCGCCTCTACCACCTCTTTTTCCGCCGTGTCCTCAGCCGCCACCCCCGTGCCAAGTCCCATTACCCGACCGGCATATCACATGTGCAGGGCGCAACGGTGTCACGCTGTGCTGCACCTGGTATGCCTTGGCGAACGTAGTCACACAGGGGAGGAACTGCTGAGTGTAATGAACAGAGAAATCGACAGATGGCTGTCTCCGCGCAAACTAAAAATCGGAACCATGTTGACTGACAACGGAAAGAACATGGTGTCTGCTCTGCGTCAAGGAAGGTTGTGCCATGCGCCATGCATGGCTCACGTGTTCAATCTGGTTGTCAAGCGGTTCCTAAAATCCACCATCCCACTGCAAGACATCCTTAAAATGTCACGTAAACTGTGCATGCATTTCAGCCATTCCTACACCGCAAAGAACACCCTCATTGAGCTGCAGCGGCAGAACGGAATTCCACAGCATCGCCTGATCTGCGACGTTGCAACAAGGTGGAATTCAACCCTACACATGTTAGACCGCCTTTACGAGCAGCGAAAGGCCATCACCGATTTCCTGATGTTACAAGCGGATAAAGGTACTCCCCTGTGTAACTTAGATGTCAGCCATTGGCAGCTCATGCGTGACACCTGCCGCTTGCTCAGGCCCTTTGAGGAGGCCACGCTATTCGTGAGTCGGCAGGACTATGGGATGAACGACGTCATTCCTCTGTTGCACGTCCTGGAACAAATGCTGTTAACAATGGCTGGTCAGGGTGCGGTAGACGTGGCGCACAGATCTCAACGCCACATGACCCCTGTGGGGGCAGGACAGGAAGAAGAGGAGGAGGTAGAGGAGGACATTTGTGCTCAGGAATTATTGAGTGAAATGGGTGGTTTTTCCACTCAGCGGACAGGAGTGGAGGAGCAGGAGCATCTGGTAGAGGAGGAGGAGGAGGAGACAGAGGACCCAGACGCACCGTGGCAGTATGCTGTGGAGATGGAGGCAGGGAGTCCCTCGCATTCCTTGGCACAAATGGCCCATAGCATGCTCGGTTGCTTGCGTAGCGACAGCCGAATAATAACCATCAGACAGAGGGATGACTTTTGGCTGTCCACCTTGTTGGACCCTCGCTACCGGTCCAAAATGGTGGCCTTTTTCACACCTGCTGAGAGGGAGGCCAAAATTACGTACTATAAAAACCACCTATGTAGTCAGTTGGTCTCTGCCTTTGTGCGCCAACGTCCATCCTCAGACACTGTGGGCCCTGTGCGCTCGCGTTCCGCTGGCATGGCAGCAGGGGAGGGGTGGGGTGGTAGGAGCAGTGGCAGCTCCACCAGCAGTGGCTGCCTCAGTCTGCAGTCGATGATGAGTAGCTTTCTTCACCAGCGCAGTGAGGAAACTACTAACCAGCCGCAGCAGCAGCAGCAGCATCAGGTGGACCTGGAGCAGGAGCTCAAACAACAGGCTTGGGCCTACTTGGACAGCACCCTGCCAACCGAGGTAGACAATCCCCTTGACTACTGGGCAACGAAACTTGACCTTTGGCCCCAACTAGCTGAATTTGCCCTTGAAAGGCTGTCATGCCCGGCCAGTAGCGTGGCATCGGAGCGCGTGTTTAGTGCGGCAGGAGGTATTGTAACTCCGCGGAGGACACGACTGTCCACCCAAAGTGTGGAGAGACTCACGTTTGTGAAAATGAATCAGGCGTGAATTAGTCTGGATTTCAAACCACCAGTTCCTGACACAACTGACTAAATCCGCCATGAATCATGCCTCAAACATGTGCCACTTTCAGGTCTCCTCACACTGCTGGTGTGTTTAATTTTTTGACATAGGGTGCTGGCAGATTACGGGCCTCCTATAGCTGCTGCCAGGCCCCTAATCTGCCATAGGCCCCTATATACCGCCTCCTCATGCTGCTGCTAGGTCCAGAGTCTCTCATGGGTCCCTGTACGGCCTCCCATTGCTGCTGTCTCCATCGCCACACTCTGCTGCCATGTGCCACTTTCAGGTCTCTTCACACTGCTGGTGTGTTTAATTTTTTGACATAGGGTGCAGGCAGATTACGGGCCTCACATAGCTGCTGCCAGGCCCCTAATCTGCCATGGGCCCCTATATACCGCCTCCTCATGCTGCTGCCAAGTCTAGAGTCTCTCATGGGTCCCTGTACGGCCTCCCATTGCTGCTGTCTCCATCGCCACACTCTGCTGCCATGTGCCACTTTCAGGTCTCTTCACACTGCTGGTGTGTTTAATTTTTTGACATAGGGTGCAGGCAGATTACGGGCCTCACATAGCTGCTGCCAGGCCCCTAATCTGCCATGGGCCCCTATATACCGCCTCCTCATGCTGCTGCCAAGTCCAGAGTCTCTCATGGGTCCCTGTACGGCCTCCCATTGCTGCTGTCTCCATCGCCACACTCTGCTGCCATGTGCCACTTTCAGGTCTCTTCACACTGCTGGTGTGTTAAATTTTTTGACATAGGGTGCAGGCAGATTACGGGCCTCACATAGCTGCTGCCAGGCCCCTAATCTGCCATGGGCCCCTATATACCGCCTCCTCATGCTGCTGCCAAGTCTAGAGTCTGTCATGGGTCCCTGTACGGCCTCCCATTGCTGCTGTCTCCATCGCCACACTCTGCCATGTGCCACTTTCAGGTCTCTTCACACTGCTGGTGTGTTTAATTTTTTGACATAGGGTGCAGGCAGATTACGGGCCTCACATAGCTGCTGCCAGGCCCCTAATCTGCCATGGGCCCCTATATACCGCCTCCTCATGCTGCTGCCAAGTCTAGAGTCTGTCATGGGTCCCTGTACGGCCTCCCATTGCTGCTGTCTCCATCGCCACACTCTGCTGCCATGTGCCACTTTCAGGTCTCTTCACACTGCTGGTGTGTTTAATTTTTTGACATAGGGTGCAGGCAGATTACGGGCCTCACATAGCTGCTGCCAGGCCCCTAATCTGCCATGGGCCCCTATATACCGCCTCCTCATGCTGCTGCCAAGTCCAGAGTCTCTCATGGGTCCCTGTACGGCCTCCCATTGCTGCTGTCTCCATCGCCACACTCTGCTGCCATGTGCCACTTTCAGGTCTCTTCACACTGCTGGTGTGTTAAATTTTTTGACATAGGGTGCAGGCAGATTACGGGCCTCACATAGCTGCTGCCAGGCCCCTAATCTGCCATGGGCCCCTATATACCGCCTCCTCATGCTGCTGCCAAGTCCAGAGTCTCTCATGGGTCCCTGTACGGCCTCCCATTGCTGCTGTCTCCATCGCCACACTCTGCTGCCATGTGCCACTTTCAGGTCTCTTCACACTGCTGGTGTGTTAAATTTTTTGACATAGGGTGCAGGCAGATTACGGGCCTCACATAGCTGCTGCCAGGCCCCTAATCTGCCATGGGCCCCTATATACCGCCTCCTCATGCTGCTGCCAAGTCTAGAGTCTCTCATGGGTCCCTGTACGGCCTCCCATTGCTGCTGTCTCCATCGCCACACTCTGCTGCCATGTGCCACTTTCAGGTCTCTTCACACTGCTGGTGTGTTAAATTTTTTGACATAGGGTGCAGGCAGATTACGGGCCTCACATAGCTGCTGCCAGGCCCCTAATCTGCCATGGGCCCCTATATACCGCCTCCTCATGCTGCTGCCAAGTCTAGAGTCTGTCATGGGTCCCTGTACGGCCTCCCATTGCTGCTGTCTCCATCGCCACACTCTGCCATGTGCCACTTTCAGGTCTCTTCACACTGCTGGTGTGTTAAATTTTTTGACATAGGGTGCAGGCAGATTACGGGCCTCACATAGCTGCTGCCAGGCCCCTAATCTGCCATGGGCCCCTATATACCGCCTCCTCATGCTGCTGCCAAGTCTAGAGTCTGTCATGGGTCCCTGTACGGCCTCCCATTGCTGCTGTCTCCATCGCCACACTCTGCCATGTGCCACTTTCAGGTCTCTTCACACTGCTGGTGTGTTTAATTTTTTGACATAGGGTGCAGGCAGATTACGGGCCTCACATAGCTGCTGCCAGGCCCCTAATCTGCCATGGGCCCCTATATACCGCCTCCTCATGCTGCTGCCAAGTCCAGAGTCTCTCATGGGTCCCTGTACGGCCTCCCATTGCTGCTGTCTCCATCGCCACACTCTGCTGCCATGTGCCACTTTCAGGTCTCTTCACACTGCTGGTGTGTTAAATTTTTTGACATAGGGTGCAGGCAGATTACGGGCCTCACATAGCTGCTGCCAGGCCCCTAATCTGCCATGGGCCCCTATATACCGCCTCCTCATGCTGCTGCCAAGTCCAGAGTCTCTCATGGGTCCCTGTACGGCCTCCCATTGCTGCTGTCTCCATCGCCACACTCTGCTGCCATGTGCCACTTTCAGGTCTCTTCACACTGCTGGTGTGTTAAATTTTTTGACATAGGGTGCAGGCAGATTACGGGCCTCACATAGCTGCTGCCAGGCCCCTAATCTGCCATGGGCCCCTATATACCGCCTCCTCATGCTGCTGCCAAGTCCAGAGTCTCTCATGGGTCCCTGTACGGCCTCCCATTGCTGCTGTCTCCATCGCCACACTCTGCTGCCATGTGCCACTTTCAGGTCTCTTCACACTGCTGGTGTGTTAAATTTTTTGACATAGGGTGCAGGCAGATTACGGGCCTCACATAGCTGCTGCCAGGCCCCTAATCTGCCATGGGCCCCTATATACCGCCTCCTCATGCTGCTGCCAAGTCTAGAGTCTCTCATGGGTCCCTGTACGGCCTCCCATTGCTGCTGTCTCCATCGCCACACTCTGCTGCCATGTGCCACTTTCAGGTCTCTTCACACTGCTGGTGTGTTTAATTTTTTGACATAGGGTGCAGGCAGATTACGGGCCTCACATAGCTGCTGCCAGGCCCCTAATCTGCCATGGGCCCCTATATACCGCCTCCTCATGCTGCTGCCAAGTCTAGAGTCTGTCATGGGTCCCTGTACGGCCTCCCATTGCTGCTGTCTCCATCGCCACACTCTGCCATGTGCCACTTTCAGGTCTCTTCACACTGCTGGTGTGTTTAATTTTTTGACATAGGGTGCAGGCAGATTACGGGCCTCACATAGCTGCTGCCAGGCCCCTAATCTGCCATGGGCCCCTATATACCGCCTCCTCATGCTGCTGCCAAGTCCAGAGTCTCTCATGGGTCCCTGTACGGCCTCCCATTGCTGCTGTCTCCATCGCCACACTCTGCTGCCATGTGCCACTTTCAGGTCTCTTCACACTGCTGGTGTGTTAAATTTTTTGACATAGGGTGCAGGCAGATTACGGGCCTCACATAGCTGCTGCCAGGCCCCTAATCTGCCATGGGCCCCTATATACCGCCTCCTCATGCTGCTGCCAAGTCTAGAGTCTGTCATGGGTCCCTGTACGGCCTCCCATTGCTGCTGTCTCCATCGCCACACTCTGCCATGTGCCACTTTCAGGTCTCTTCACACTGCTGGTGTGTTTAATTTTTTGACATAGGGTGCAGGCAGATTACGGGCCTCACATAGCTGCTGCCAGGCCCCTAATCTGCCATGGGCCCCTATATACCGCCTCCTCATGCTGCTGCCAAGTCTAGAGTCTGTCATGGGTCCCTGTACGGCCTCCCATTGCTGCTGTCTCCATCGCCACACTCTGCCATGTGCCACTTTCAGGTCTCTTCACACTGCTGGTGTGTTTAATTTTTTGACATAGGGTGCAGGCAGATTACGGGCCTCACATAGCTGCTGCCAGGCCCCTAATCTGCCATGGGCCCCTATATACCGCCTCCTCATGCTGCTGCCAAGTCCAGAGTCTCTCATGGGTCCCTGTACGGCCTCCCATTGCTGCTGTCTCCATCGCCACACTCTGCTGCCATGTGCCACTTTCAGGTCTCTTCACACTGCTGGTGTGTTAAATTTTTTGACATAGGGTGCAGGCAGATTACGGGCCTCACATAGCTGCTGCCAGGCCCCTAATCTGCCATGGGCCCCTATATACCGCCTCCTCATGCTGCTGCCAAGTCTAGAGTCTCTCATGGGTCCCTGTACGGCCTCCCATTGCTGCTGTCTCCATCGCCACACTCTGCTGCCATGTGCCACTTTCAGGTCTCTTCACACTGCTGGTGTGTTTAATTTTTTGACATAGGGTGCAGGCAGATTACGGGCCTCACATAGCTGCTGCCAGGCCCCTAATCTGCCATGGGCCCCTATATACCGCCTCCTCATGCTGCTGCCAAGTCTAGAGTCTCTCATGGGTCCCTGTACGGCCTCCCATTGCTGCTGTCTCCATCGCCACACTCTGCTGCCATGTGCCACTTTCAGGTCTCTTCACACTGCTGGTGTGTTAAATTTTTTGACATAGGGTGCAGGCAGATTACGGGCCTCACATAGCTGCTGCCAGGCCCCTAATCTGCCATGGGCCCCTATATACCGCCTCCTCATGCTGCTGCCAAGTCTAGAGTCTCTCATGGGTCCCTGTACGGCCTCCCATTGCTGCTGTCTCCATCGCCACACTCTGCCATGTGCCACTTTCAGGTCTCTTCACACTGCTGGTGTGTTTAATTTTTTGACATAGGGTGCAGGCAGATTACGGGCCTCACATAGCTGCTGCCAGGCCCCTAATCTGCCATGGGCCCTTATATACCGCCTCCTCATGCTGCTGCCAAGTCCAGAGTCTCTCATGGGTCCCTGTACGGCCTCCCATTGCTGCTGTCTCCATCGCCACACTCTGCTGCCATGTGCCACTTTCAGGTCTCTTCACACTGCTGGTGTGTTTAATTTTTTGACATAGGGTGCTGGCAGATTACGGGCCTCCCATTGCTGCTGCCAGACATGTAATCTGCCATGGGCCCCCGTACCGACTCCTCATGCTGTGACGTTGCAACAAGGTGTAATTCAACCCTACATATGTTAGACCGCCTTTACGAACAGCTAAAGGCCATCACAGATTTCCTGATGTTAAAAGCGGATAAAGGTACTCCCTGTGTAACTTAGATGTCAGCCATTGTCAGCTCATGTGTGACACCTGCGCTTGCTCAGGCCCTTTGAGGAGGCCACGCTATTCGTGAGTCGGCAGGACTATGGGATGAATGAGGTCAAATCGGCCATGGGCCCCCGTACCGCCTGTTCACGCTGATGCTGGTCCCACAGTGTGACCTGGGTCCCTGTACGGCCTCCCATTGCTTCCACTCTGCCATGTGCCACTTTGAAATCTCCTCACACTCCTGCGGTTGTCCATTTTGTCATAGGTTGCTGGCAGATTACAGGCCTTCCATAGGTGCCACCAAGCCCCATATCGGCCATGGGCCCCCGTACCGCCTGGTCACGCTGCTGCTGGGCCCACAGTGTGACCTGGGTCCCTGTACCGCCTCCCATTGCTCCCACTCTGCCATGTGCCACTTTCAGGTCTCCTCACGCTCCTGCTGGTTTCCATTTTGTCATAGGTTGCTGTATGGCCTCCCATTGCTGCTGCCTCCACCGCCACACTGTGGCTCCAAACACTGGTTTTGGCCCCGTGACTGGCCAAAGGAGTGAAGTGTGCAGTGATTCTAAGATCGACGGCACTCATCTGCATGTCATACTGACAGACAGTATTATTTCTCTTCCCCAGCAGACTCCAAGGGCATTTAAATTAAAGGTACAGTGTTCTGCACTAATATTAAGTCTCTCTGAAGCCTAGAAACACCCTTTTTTAAGTTAAATTCACAGCGAATTTATTCGACTCGAATCGAATATTGTCCACGAATTCGCCGAATCAGTCGAATCAAATTTTTCATTTCTTCGCTCATCTCTAGTGCACACCCTTAAACTAATACTTTGTTGAAGCACCTTTTGATTTTATTACATTACTCAGTCTTTTTGGGTATGAGTCTATCAGCATGGCACATCTTCACTTGGCAATATTTGCCCACTCTTCCTTGCAAACACACTCCAAATCTGTTAGATTGCGAGGGCATCTCCTGTGCACAGCCCTCTTCAGATCACCCCACAGATTTTCGATCAGATTAAGGTCTGGGCTCTGGCTGGGCCATTCCAAAACTTTAATCTTCTTCTGGTGAAGCCATTTCTTTGTTGATGTGGATGCATGCTTTGGGTCGTTGTCATGCTGAAAGATAACGTTCCTCTTCATGTTCAACTTTCTAGCAGAAGCCTGAAGGTTTTGTGCCAATATCTGAACTGCTGCCACCACCATGCATCACTGTGGATATGGTGTTCTTTTGGTGATGTGCAGTGTTGTTTTTGCGCCAAACATATCTTTTGGAATTATGGCCAAAAAGTTCAACCTTGGTTTCATCAGGAAAACATTTTCCCACATGCTTTTGGGAGACTTCAGATGTGTTTTGCAAACTTTAGCTGGGCTTGGATATTTTTCTTCGTAAGAAAAGGCTTCTCTCTTCCACTCTATCCTATAGCCCAGACATATGAAGAATATGGGAGATTGTTGTCACATGTACCATACAGCCAGTACTTGCCAGATATTCCTGCAGCTCCTTTAATGTTGCTGTAGGCCTCTTGGCAGCCTCCCAGACCAGCTCTCTTCTTGTCTTTTCATCAATTTTGGAGGGACGTCCAGTTCTTGGTAATGTCACTGTTGTGCTATATTTTCTCCACTTGATGAGGACTGTCTTCACTGTGTTCCATGGTATATCTAATTCCTTGGAAATTCTTTTGTACCTTTCTCCTGACTGATACCTTTTAACAATGAGATCCCTCTGATGCTTTGGAAGCTCTCTGCAGACCATGGCTTTTGCTGTAGGATGCGACTAAGAAAATGCCAGGAAAGACCTACTAGAATAGCTGAACTTTATTTGGGGTTAATCAAAGGCACTTTAAATGATGGCAGGTGTGTACTGACTCCTATTTAACATGATTTTGAATGTGATTGCTTAATTCTGAACACAGCTACATCCCCAATTATCCCAAGTGCACACTTATGCAACCACATTATTTTAGTGTTTTTATGTTTACTCCACCCCCCCCCCCAAAAAAAAAAGATTTCAGTTTGTTTTTCAATTGAGTTGTACAGTTTAAAAGTCAGATTAAAGATGGAAAAAGTTTTGAAATTATTTATCTTTGTCTTATTTTTTTACATCACAGAAACCTGACATTTTAACAGAGGTATGTAGACTTTTTATATCCACTGTATGTAGGCTGCCAATGCTGAGCCTTCATTCTAAGAAAAAGCTAGTTTTTTGGATGTTGATGCTTTGTTCACTGACCCAGAAAAAGCATAGAAAATCTCAGACTTTTCTGTGGCTTTCATTTGCTGCATGCTTGCTCCAGGTTTGTGACATTGATGTACTAAAGTCAGATACAGCAACTAGCATTTCCATTAGGAAGCCAGTACTGTCAGTCTGCATATAGATCTTTCTCCAGCTAGCTTTATGACCTAGTGTTACTGAACTGGAATATGCAAGCAGCCAGTAGAGTCTGAATATGGCGACTTGTAGCATTCAATACCTAACATTCCAAGTTTATGCCGATCATCCTAATTGTACTGGAACCTAGGCAAATCATTAGGCAGCTAGGTAGACAGTGCTGTGCCGCTATGTGTATGGGTCCCATAGCCGTGGAGCAGTCTGAAAACACATGGCTCTCGAATGCTGCTAATTTGGAGGGACTTTTCCCCCTGCAGATCCTTACTTACCTCTTTTAATGGCTGCAGCCTCCAAGACTGTCTACAGTCTCGATGGTAAAAATCTAGTACTGGACTGCCCAAGGCTGCACACTAATGTCCCATAGACTTTAACCACTTGCCTACCGGGCACTTATACCCCTTTGTTTACCAGGCCAATTTTCAGCTTTCAGTGCTGTCGCTCTTTGATTGACAATTGCGCGGTCATGCAAGATTGTACCCATATGAAATTTGTATCTTTTTTTCTCACAAATAGAGTTTTCTTTTGGTGGTATTTAATCGCCGCTGGGCACTTTACGTTTTGCGTTATAAACAAAAAAAGTGGAAAAAATTTGTAAAAAAAAAAAAGTTTCTTTGTTTCTATTATAAAATTTTTCAAACAGGTAATTTTTCTCCTTCACTGATGTGCATTGATGAGGCAGCACTGATGGGCACTAATAGGTGGAACTGATGGGCACTGATAGGCAGCACTGATGGGCACTGATAAGCAGCACTAATGAGGTTGCACGGATAGGCGGCATTGATAGACAGCACTAATGAGGTGTCACGGATAGGCGGCACTGATAGGTGGCACTGATAGACAGTACTGATAGGTGGCACTGACTGGCGGCACTACTAGGCATTGACAGGCACAACCACTGGGCACTGACTGGTGGCACTGACTGGCAGCACTGCTGGGCTGCACTGCCGGGCACAGCTGGGTGGCACTGGTGGGCACAAGTGGGTGGGCACAGGTGGGTGGCACTGGTGGGCACAGGTGGGTGGCACTGCTGGGCACAGGTAGGTGGCACTTCTGGGCCAGGTGTGTGGCACTGCTGGGTGGCACAGGTGGGTGCACTGCTGGACACAGGTGGGCGCACTGCTGGCACAGGTGGGCGCACTGCTGGGCACAGGTGGGCAGAGCTGGTGGGTGGCACTGCTGGGCACCAATCATCAGGGCACTGACAGTCACCGCTATGTGCTTAAAGGGGACCCGAGAGTAATCAGCGGTCCTTGATCACTCAGTCCTTGGTGCAGAGCTGGTGGGGGACAGATACAGAATTGGACAAATACTGCAGCAATCTAGGTGAGTATGAATGTTTTTCTTTTCCCGCACATCTCTTTTAATGGGGTGTACCCGCATTGTACGTGCAAAGTGCCTTTCAAGTCTATTGCATGTTGGTGCACAGAAGACAGCAGCCAGGCACTAGATTTCCACTGGAAACTGGCACAATTTAGTACAGTCTTTCTCAAACTTTTTAACATTCCAGGCTCACAGAACCCCTGCTAATAATTACTATATCTACAGTTCACAGTACATTAGTGTGATGGTCAGTGGGTATAATGCTCCTTAAATTTGCAGTTATTGGGAAGAATACCCCCCTTATACCTGAGTGGCAGAAGTTGCTCATTGCTCAAGAAATCCCTAGCAGCTCTGGGAGGAGCCTTGGTTTGAAAAAGACTGGGTTAGTATATTAAGGGGCTTGGGGGGCTGTGTGAATTTTTAAAATGTCCTTAACTTGTCCCTAACTATCAAAAGCATTATAATACAATAAACCTTTTATCCAACCTCTATATTATTGTATTTATTTTGAAAGGTCATAGAACGTAGAGGTAAAACAGCACTTGCTGTTCAACAGATCTTATTCTTTGCATATTCTTGGCCTACAGTGCCTAGAAAAAGTATTCATACCCCTTGAAATTTTCCACATTTTGTCATAATACAACCAAAAACGTAAATGTATTTTACTGGGATTTTATGTGATAGACCAACACACATAATTGTGTGCACATAATTGTGAAGTAGAAGGAAAATGATCAATGGTTTTCAAAATTTTTTTACAAATAAATATCTGAAAAGTGTGGCGTGCATTTATATTCAGCCGTCTTTACTCTGATACCCCTAACTAAAATCTAGTGGAACCAATTGACTTCAGAAGTCAATTAATTAGTAAATAGAGTCCACCTGTGTGTAATTTAATCTCAGTATATATAAAGCTGTTCTGTGAAGCCCTCAGAGGTTTGTTAGAGAACATTAGTGAACAAACCGCATCATGAAGGCCATGAAACACACAAGACAGGTTAGGTATAAATTGTGGAGAAGTTTAAAGCAGGGATAGGTTATAAAAAATATCATGGAAAATATAATGGAAAGAGTATGGCACAACTGAAAACCTACCAAGACATGACCACCCACTTAAACTGACAGGCCAGGCAAGGAAAGTATTAATCAGAGAAGCAACTAAGAGACCTATGGTAACTCTGAAGGATCTGCAAAAATCCACAGCTCAGGTGGGAAAATCTGTCCACAGGACAACTATTAGTCGTGCACTCCACAAATCTGGGCATTATAGAAGAGTGGCAAGAAGAAAGCCATTGTTGAAAGAGGCGAATAAGAAATCCTATTTGCAGCCATGTGGGGGACACAGCAATCATGTGGAAGAAGGTGCTCTGGTCAGATGAGATCAAAATTTAACTTTTTGACCTAAAAGCAAAACATTATGTGTGGCAGAAAACTAACACTGCACATCACCCTGAACACACCATCCCCACAGTGAAAAAAGGTGGTCACAGCATCATGTTGTGGGGATACTTTTCTTCAGCAGGGACAGGGAACCTGGTCAGAGTTGATGGGAAGATGGATGGAGCCAAATACAGGGCAATCTTAGAAGAAACCCTGTTACAGTCTGTAAAAGACTTGAGACTGGGGCGGAGGTTCACCTTCCAGCAGGACAACGACCCTAAACATACACCCAGAGATACAATGGAATGGTTTAGATCAAAGCATATTTATGTGTTAGAATGGCCCAGTCATAGTCCAGACTTAAATCCAATTGAGAATCTGTGGCAAGACTTGAAAATTGCTGTTCACAGACACTCTCCATCCAATCTGACAGAGCTTCAGCTATTTTGCAAAGAAGAATGGGCAAAAATTTCACTCTCTATATGTTCAAAGCTCGTAGAGACATACCCAAAACGACTTGTAGCTGTAAGCGAAAGGTGGTTCTACAAAGTATTGACTCGGGGAGCTGAATACAAATGCACGCCACACTTTTCACATATTTATTTGTAAAAAATGTTGAAAACTATTTATCATTTTTCTTCCACTTCACAATTATGTGCCATTTTGTGTTGATCTAACACATAAAATCCCAATAAAATGCATTTACCTTTTTGGTTGTAACATGACAAAATGTGGAACATTTCAAGGGGTATGAAAACTTTTTCAAGGCACTGTATATGTAACTTAGGATATCGCAGTGATGTGTCCTTTATCTATATGCAGTGTACATAAAGGTAAACCTCCTTTCCAATTCAGAAAGTTTGGAGGTAGGGGATGCTCCTGCTGCTACACAACACATGCCTAAACTGCTTGTACAAATAAGTGCAAAATTTAACAGCTGTTATTGTACTGAATGATTAACATGGTGGAGAAGTAAAATACCTTGTACAACGCCCTAAACTTTCCCCAGTGAGTTTATCACTGAAGCCTAATGACAGCAGCATATAGCTTTCTGTCATACATTATTCACTGCGTAGTTTTTGGCTTCTGGGACCTGGTAAGCCTTTCTCCTTTGTATAAAAGCAATTGGCCAGCTATATTATATGTTAGAGACATTCCACTGACTGGTGATTCAATCAAGTAAGCTGAAACAGACATAATAAAATGCTAATAAAGCTAACACCTCCCTTGACTCTAACTGCATTATGGTGTTCTAACCTACTGGCAATGAATCCTATTGAGCGGTTATGGATTACACACATGCCTTCTGGCATATATTCTGCTTTCCTATACAGATAGATCAATGATTTCTGCGGAGACAAAAATTCCAATATTGTTTTCTGGGCTGTATACATGGCAAGTATGCCAGACAGCGTATTATCTAGGGGAATGCAACAACTTATAGTTTAAGTATAGCAATGTGATCTCTGGATCAACAGCCCTAAGTCATATAAAAAATGCATTCAAACCCACCTCAAGCTAAAACTTTATAATGTTTTGGGTTTTGGAAAAAGTAAGGAAGGGTTAGAATTGTGGGCAACTACTAACTGTCATTCATGTCCTTAAATGAGAGTTCTCCTTACTTCTGTTCTATATGTCATGTGTCAAGTGCAAAAGGAAATGCAAGAAAGTGTCCCCAATTTCTATATATTTGAATTGTGTCAAACAGAACAGTGGGTTCTAACTAAAGTTGGCAGCAGGAGATTTGTCCGCCATGGCGTTTAACATGTCCAAGGAGGGAAAGACTATGCTAGGAAATTGACTTTTTCTGAAGTAGTCAAATTTACTAGCAAGTTCTAAGGCACATGCAAGTCAAATTTCAATAAAGAAGTTCTACAGACATTTGTCCAGCTGGTCATTCAGTCATAACATAACATCAACAAGATAATCGGGGGTACAAACGTTGTTAAGAGGGCACAATGTAAGTTTAGTAGGTTAAACCTTAGTTCAAGGGACTTTTTCAGGTCCAGGAGAAGCCATCTATAGCTTGGAAAGCATAAAGTAGGAAAACAATGAGCCATTTCCAACAGCCTTGCTGTAAACCTAGAATCCTGACCTGAACAGACAACTTTTTAGTGCCATCACGCATGCAGCTTGCATGAACGAGAACAGTAAAGTGAAGTAAATAGCTCCAAAAGAGCTTGGTTTTGGTAGGGAGGGTAAAAAGAAAGAGGAAAGAGAAAAGAAGAAAAAGGAGAGATGCTCCTCTCAGTCAACATCTCAGCTCATCCCCTGCCCTCTTGAACCTAAATGGGAGATTGTACATATTACATCCATGGCTTCCAGACCTTTTCGAACCTGTCTTATTTGTCATGTAGGATGCTCACTAATCTTTCATAGAGCACAATGCAGAAATCTTTTTTTTAGTCACTGCATGATTGACCACAGGTAATTTCCATGCTTCGGCTATGGACATTTTAGCTGCTAAGAAGATGTTGAAAATAAAATGCTGGTTATGTCTATGGCCAGTTCATTTAAAAGGGCTGTTCGGGCATTCTTGGGAACACTGATATTGATAACAGAGTGGATCTTTGTATATATTCTTGTCCAATATGGTTTGACTTTAGGACAAGTCAACCAGGTATGAAACATTATTCCTGTCTGAAACAAGTTGGGAAAGCATCAGGGTAGATCTTAGCTATCCTAGAAGTGTTAGCAGGAGATAACTTTGTAATTAGCTTCATTTATGGTTGTGTTAGATATCCCCTTGTGTGTTCTGTAGTCCAAGAGAATGAGTCCTCTTCACTGATCACAGATATGTTTCCCACAGTAAGCTGTGAGGTAATTTAATAGAGACTGTGGAGAATAATTGGTACAACACCGAGATACCTCCCTTCTGTCCCACATCTTGTAGACATCGATTCTTGAAGACAGTTTCTACTGTGATATCATCCATTTACTTTTTAATGGAAGAAAAAACATGGAGGATTTGACACATATGATAGGTCTCTGAGGGGGGCATCTCGAGCATCTGAAAGAAGTACTCTGGGGTTCACATCCCTTTAAAAAAAATGTCCTAAATGATATAGGCCTTTGTTTAATCACCACTAATACTGATGGGGTTATAGGCCCCATGGAAACATAGGACTTCTAAAAAGTGGAGCAACGGGCAATG
Organism: Staurois parvus; assembly: GCF_062004578.1. NCBI lineage: Eukaryota > Metazoa > Chordata > Amphibia > Anura > Ranidae > Staurois > Staurois parvus. The sequence continues at coordinate 11,031,333 of NW_028318358.1, forward strand.
TAAGAGTGGATTGTTTGCAAATATTATCCCACACATATAATGCTTTATGGTTTTAGGTGGTAGCCACTTGAGGAATTCTATGAAGTGAGGAGAACTCACTTGAGATTCGATATTGATCCAGTCTGGTTTATAGGGAGTAGTGTAGATCTGTGGTAATGGTGTCAGTTGCCGCTGTCAGGGATCGCCGCGGTGCTGGTCCCAGCGCAGGCGTAGTATGCCGACTCGCACTGGCGTACGGGCGCTAGGTCCTGGCCGGCCGCGGCGACGGAGCTCGCGCATGTGCACTGGGGTCCGCGGGTGCGCACCTGGCACCAATGACAGCACAGGGCACGGTATTTAAATCCCCCCTGTGCTGTCACTGGTTGCCGTATGTTCTTTCTTGTGTCCTGTTCCTGAACTGGTGAATTCGCGATTGTTGCTGACCCGGATTGCTCTGACCTTGCTGATTTCTCCTGTCCCGACCCTTGGCTTGCCTGACCTCGCTCCTGGATGCCCCCTTGTGGATCTGATCTCTTGTTGCTGACCTGGCGTGTGACCCGACCATTCTCTGCTCACTGCTTTGTACCGCACCGACCCCACGGCTACCGATACGGCTTGTCTGACCTCGCACCTGCTCCTCCTTCCATCCCGTCGGGTTATCCCTGCCTCCTTACATCAGGCTCTCACCCAGCAGGAACCTCTGGCAAGCTCCTCTACTACTGGTGGCTATACCCGGGGGCCGCGACCTGGTCTCGGCTCACTCCAAGTCCATCCCCACCATCAGGGGCCCTGGTGAACAAGTGAACCGGGACTTAGACTCCACGCTCTGGGGAAGCCTGACCAGTGGGCTGCTAGAGGTACCACCAGGCAGTTACTTACAGCCACTCTATAATATTTTAAAGGTTTGAAACTTCCAAACCTACAACTTATTTGGGACCTTGAGTCTAGTGGGACTACCTACACCCTTTAGGGCCCCAGACTTATTTTAGGAAGCAGGATTGATGGATAATGTGGGGAAATAAAACACTCTTTGTAGCAAAGTCATTTTTATCATAGCAATTTTACCCATCTATGAGAAAGAGAGTAGGTAGACCACAGATTCATCTTGTTCAATAATTTTGCAGAAAGAGGGGTGTAATTGTCAATATACTGAAAGTAAGTTTAATTTCTAAGTAAGACAAGAAATAGGACTGCCAAGTAAAGGGAAAGGAAGCTATATTCTGACAGATTTACATTACAGAGCTTCAAATTTGTCTCAAATAACCTTACGTCCTGAGACATTACCAAATTCAATCAAGGTTTTAAACATATTGGGTACTGTGGTGATTGCAGAAGTGATAAACAAGAGTAGATCATCTGCAAAAAAAGGTGCATTTATGAGCATGGAACCACTAGTGACGCCAAGATGTCAGGGTTTGCGCAAATAGCTATAGCTAGTGTCTCTAATGTTATAAAGAATAGAAGGAGTGAAAACAGAAAGCCCTGTCATGTTCCTGTGTGAATATCAATTGGGTCAGACTTGCACCCTTCAACTGTGACAGTTGCAGTGGGGGAGGAGTATAGCGAGTGTTAGGAAGTTTGGCCCAAAGTTCCATCTGGTCAGAGAGCAAAACAAGTATGGCCAGGATAGGATATTAAAAGCCTTATGCAGGTCTAGAGAAAGTAACATTTCCTTCCAACCACCCCTTGTCTAAATTCAAGCATAGTAGAGACTACTGTCTATTGCCTTTTTGATCTGGTGTGCCTCCTGTCTTTTGGGAACAAAGCCCACTTGATCTGTATGAATATAATACTCCAAAAATCCACAGTCTTTATTGAGTATAGGGATTATTGAGTCTTTATTGAGTATAGGGATTATACAGATATGAGTTCTTTTGGAATCTGCATCCAGGGGGGAAACTTGATGCAGTGTACTGAAAAGTCCAGGGGTGAACCTTGCTGCAGTGCATTAAAAAATTTGGATAAATGTTGTGCAGAGGGGCAAATACATTCACCGGCCACTTTTAGGTACACCTTGCTAGTGCTAAGACAATATCCCCCAGGCCATTACACCACCAGTCTGAACCGTTGATACAAGACAGGATGAATCCATGCTTTCATCTTGTTTACGCCAAATTCTAACCCTACCATCTAAATGTCGCAGCTGAAATTGAATGCCCATTCTCCTTTAGCCCTTGGACATCAACAAGGAATTTTTGCCCACACAACTGCCGCTCATTGGATATTTTCTCTTTTTCAGACCATTCCCTGTAAACCCTAGAGATGGTTGTACGTGAAAATCCCAGCAGATCAGTTTTTGAAATACTCAGACCAGCCCGTCTGCCACCAACAACCATGCCACGTTTAAAGTCACTTAAATCCCCTTTTTTCCCCATTCTGATGCTCAGATTGAACTTCAGCAAATCGTCTTCACCATGTCTACATGCCTAAATGCATTGAGTTACTGCCATGTGTTTGGCTGATTAGCAATTTGTGTTACTGATAACTTGAAGGAGTGTATCTAATAAAGTGGCCAGTGAGTGTATTTTGTGTTATAAAACCATAAAGTCCCCTGGGCCTGGGGTTTTTAGAATTTAGTGTGTTTGATAGTGAGCAGAGTTTCTTCAGTTGTAACTTGCTTTTTTTAAATTTCTCTATGGGTCTGTAACAAAGAGGGGTCCAGGAGATTTAGGAAGACCGTGTTTGGTCTTGACTGTGCTGCATACAGCATAAACTAGTAAGCGTGAACTTCCAAGAGAACCATTTGAGGACTCTGTGTAAAGAAACCAGCAATTTTTAAGTCACTGACTGAGTCTTTTGAACAAATTTAATTTAAAGGAAATATCAAGCTTCAGACAGCTTTACAGTCAGCCCATTCTGAAGGCCTTAATATAAGTAATACTGTGTGTTTTTGAGAAAGGTATGACAGTCATGGTACCAATTTCCATGCTCAGCATTTTTTTTATAAGTAATGAAGTTACAAGATATTCACAGGTTTATGATGAAGATATTTTAGTATGTATAGAAATTATGTACATTGGCAAGAGAAAATGTTTTGTGAGGAATATGTAATACTCTATTAAACAACCTCTGTGCCAGAAATGCATAGCATGATTATGGAAGACACCCAAGCAAAAGCTTCTGAAGAGCGCTTCAAGGGAAAGAAAAATAAAATGTAATGCATTTAAAGAGGAACTCTGCTGACATCATGCAGTTATTAGTATGTAAATGTTAGTCTGACTAACAGTGGGTTCAGAACGAATGTACAAAGTGTAAGGCTGAGTTCACACTGTTGTGCTGTGGGAATATTGCATGCATGACATTCATCAACGCATGTGAGTTGCAGTGCATCACAATACATGGTAAAGCACTACTGAACATTGTGGTGCTGTGTTGCAGAAAACAGTCTCCAAGTTTTGGTTCATTAGCCAGTCCATTTTCATGAGTGGGCTGTAAACCAATGACATAACACGCACTGATGCGCATGCATTCACGCACTGCAACAATGTAAATCCAGCCTTAAAGCCTAACTCTAGGAAAAACTTCTTTTGTTTTACTTTTTAATAGAATAGTAAATGGTCAGAACCTCTGTAAAGTTTTTATAGCTGTTTCCTCAATAGGAAGATTTTCTTCTCACTTCCTATCCCTGTGATCCCTGGTCAAGCAGAAGGCAGAGCCAAGTGAATTGATGTTTGATTGATAAAGGGCCCAGTATTTGGACCTCCCAGGGTACTTTAGGACAAAGCTGAACCTGCAGCTTTTTGCTTTGGATGAAATTGGCTGCTTAGGATGTTTATGGCCAAAGGCAGGTCAGATTATACGATTTATTTCCTGCAATCACGGGTTCCCTCATCAACACTGTCAGTGTTGATGGGGGAATCCATCCAGAAGGAAGGCGTGGGGAGTCCTACCTGCTGGGAGAACACAGTGATTACTGCTAATGGCTGTAGCCACTGGCAATAATCGCATGCAAAAAGTCCAACATGCTGATTGTACCCAAGCTGATGGATGATACAATCAGCCTGCTCATAGATGCATCGAATCTCAGGCCTGTCCCTGCTAAACTTAGATTCGACCCATCTATGGTCAGCTTAAATCCTAGGATGAATACAAGATTACTTTAAAAATCTAACACCTGTGTATTAGAAACTAGAGAAACATTTATGTTTGTTTGTGTGGTCCTCTAAAGTAATTGTGTTAAAATTTTTAAATTATGCTAAATTATTACCAAAATGAACATGGAACTAGAGCACCATTTTATAAATTAGTTGTGGGCACCTGAGCTGCTTGTCACTGTATCCCAGAATTCTCTGACATGTTGGAAAATCTATGGACCTCACAGCTGTTTTTTTTTTCCAATCCATATTTTGGATTGGGAGGGTCACAGTGCGTTCTAGCAGATGGACAGATCTCACCATTGTAGTTCTTGACATTTCTGCCTATTCTTGGTCACAATTAGAGCTGTAACCAGCTCCTAAATCTACGTATGACAATTGTGCAAACAACAAGCTATGACATATCTGAACAAGTGTTTCTTTTGAAGGTTGAAAAATAAACTGCAATATGGATCAACAAGGTTACCTAATGTAGACAAGTTTCTATATACAACAGTCTCTGCCCTGGTGGTTTTCCCTTTCTCTTGCCCCTCCTTCTCATCATCTACTCTAGAACTGGCTGTGTCACTCTCTCCTTAATCCCAGCCAACAAAAACTTCACACAGACATCCAGCCACGTCCTGCTCATTTCCATCACCCTTTCCTTGCCAGCCCTTCCACTCCTCCCTGCATCCATTAACCCCATGCCTTCCTCACCATGTGCTGTATGCTGGGTCCCGGAGCAGTTCTTCTCCTCTGCAAGAGAACACACAGGTCAGTTAATATAACTGTGCACAGGTAACTGCTGAATGACACCATTTCAAGCAACTGTAAATAAAAATATTTAGTCTGTATACATACTTCCATCCAATGAATTGAACTTTATTTATATTTAAGCATATATAATTATATGATATCTTATGTTGCATTAAAATAGCTTCTATATGGCTATGATATTTCAAATTAGGTAGTGTAAAATTGGAAAAAACCTATATTGCAATATGTCAAACACCTCACATCTGCAGTCTCCACTCTCACAAAAGGGTTATATTATAATCTCTGGTGTTGGATGAGCAGGTATTTAGACATGAGAGTCCTTTCATCTTGGTCATCACCAAGGATCTGAACATGTGTATGGCTTTATGGATTAAAGGATATAGAATTTGGCACCTTGAGAGGAGTTCCCTGCAGTTTTAAAATTCAACTTTAAAGTCCCCATTCCCGTAAATGCTGGCTGTTGTCTTAATGCCAACACAAACCATTCTCATTTCTCAATAAATAAGGATAAATCCATTCACAAGCTATATTTTCTCAGTTCACGGTGATCAGTAGAAAAAACACTTATAGAACAAGTGTGATATTCTCAGGATTGCATTTAAATAATGCTTGATAACTTGGGAACCTTTATTGACTGACTAGCAGTTTGTATTTAAAATACATCACTGCAGATGGAAAAGATAAGAAAAATAGTTGAATATGTAAAAGTTTTTATAGCTGAACAAAATTGTGGAATATATAAAGTGACTCTGTCAAACCAGCATATTTTTATCAACAGCTCACATCTAAAGGAAGCATGGATATACTTGTTGGGTAGGTGCAGTATGATTTGGTGGTAGTAGTCACACAGGCCTGGAGTGCAATACCTGATGTATTGAAGATCTTGCAAACAGTACAACAACCCGGCAGGGGAGCTCATCCTACCAATAACTAACAGTCAATGGTAGTAAGCCCGAACTAAAGACAGCGCTCGCCAAGGGGGGTGGAATGCAGCCTGGCTGGTCCCACCTATAAAGGAGCATGCTGGAGTGCAGATGTAGGCCCTGAGCTGTCTCTACTCCTCTGGAACCTCTCACTACTGCTAGTGCTGTCCCTGACAGACGGGGATGCTCTCCCTGCACTAGCCACAAAACCTGGGAGCAGGGACTTAAAAAGACTCAGCATGACCCAAGATGGCAGCGAGGGTCACCTGGATACACTGTAGCCAACTGGAACACTGCTTCAGGGAACCAATGGAATCATAGAGAAACCAAGTTTCTCTTTACTTCCCCCTCCAGCTGTACTGCCACTCTGGATGAGCGCCACCTACAGTGGAGGAACTAAACTGCACCTGTCTACATACTTACCTTTATGGCAGCCCATGAATTCAAAAATCACTGTCTCCCCTTCCTCAGCCACTGCAAGTATTGGACCAGTCTGATGGCTCAAATATTTGCTCCTCCTGCTGGCTGATGTGGTTCCTGTCCGTTGTGACCTGCAAACCAGCGGAAGGAACCATAGTGGCTGATAAGAAAGCAAGTATCCTACACACTGGAAATGTAGAATACATGCAGTGGATTTTCAACACAGGGGCCACTGCAAACGTAAGTATATCCACACTTCTTTAACTGGTGTACTATTGACTTAAGGTGACCCTGTGGTGAAGATAAGATAGACACTAGATCCCTTGTCAAGGAAGATATCTTGAGTTGGCATCAAACACCAACCTGAGGGGGAACTTTGTAACTTCAAAGGGTGGACACCCCTACCATGTAAGAAATATTACAAAATGCTCACATAAATGATTCTGGGAAGAATCTGCAGCCAAATTCCCATAATGGTGCTGTGCCATCTTACTAAGGAACTCCAACCAGTGTGTAGGCTAAGAATGCAAATTCCAAATGTTGAATGCAAAGATTCATATGCTCCTCTGGAGAAAACTGATTTCCTCTTAGGAGAGAGTTGTATGTAAAGACTAGATATGTTTGTATACTTACCATGTCAGGTGGGGGAGGTGTGGAGCAACATGGAGGAACCTGCAAGATTCATGTAAAAATAAAGTTAATTAAAAAAGGGATGGAAGAAGGTGTTCAAATCCTATTTAATATGAAGAACAAAGCAACACAGCCTAGCCATTCTGTGACATACACATACCATACTACAATTTATATACTGTCACTCAGAAAACATATTACTTCTTTTATATAAAAAGACACACCTAGCTTTACTACTGAAAATGTCTTAGGACAGTGGCAGGTTTCCTTCACCACTAATCATGTAAATCTACATGTAAAATGAGTCATGTTTCTAGGAAAATAATCATTGTGAGGTGCAAATGTTTCCAGTGCCATGCGGGAGTCCTGTAAACAAGGCACAAGGGATCTTTATCCGCATATGAAGCCTTTCTAATAGTAGGTGTTCACCTTCACAGGACTTTGGTCTATATTTAGCTGAGAACCCTCCACCCATGAAATGGACAGAGAGCCTATTCATAATGACCTTGTAAAATTATGACTGACATCCAAGAGACTAAAAAGACTTCATTTTTCTAAGCACAAGTAGCACAAGAATGCTTCAAAAACCATGTGTGTGTATTGAGACCCAAACCATGAGTTAGGTTTTAAATCCCCCACCCCATAAGATGTAATTAGGATAACTGTGAAGAAGATGGTCAGGTACTGCAGCCAGCAGGATAAATTGGGACACTTGGGGTACATGTGGTCCTCTTAGTTCCCCCTTGGTTAGTTTAATGATATTAAATTATATCTAAAGCTAAAACTATTTTTTAGTTCTGCATACTGTGCGGAAGGGTTGGAATTCCTGCCATGTTTTTCTTGTCTGTGCCCCCACTGTGGAGAATCACTTTTCTTATTTGTTTCGGTGACCATTGTTAGTGGGGCAGTAAGTAAATGTAAATAAAACAGGGTAAAACATAGCTGCTGTGTAGACTACTGCCCTAATGTACATGTATAAATATGTCACACTGACCAACTAGAGTGCTGTTCTCCAGCGATGTGTGGTCCACAATGTCCCTTGTTGCCTTGATGGTTCTGAAAGCTTTTGCCAGCCTTTTTCAGATCTGGTATCTTCTGAGTTGCCATTAAGCCGCCACTGATAATGGGGAGTTACATCATCCCCAATACTTGACTGCATTTCTGGTATTTTACAGATGCCAGGAATAAGCCAGGGTGTACACTGCCCTAAGAATGGACTGCAGCCAGTGACCTCTAAATATAAAAACAGCTAGAACCAAGAAGAAGCACTCTTTAGGGCAGAAAGACTTTGCATTTCTGTTCTGCCAAAAAAAATCTACTTTCTAGCTTTTTTTAAAAAAAAGAAATCAGCTTAGATCCACTTTAAGGTTCTCATTGAAACATACTGTATATCAATCAGATCAGAAGTAAATTTAAGAAAATAATTTTGCAGAGATTTACATAAATTTTCTGTTGTGTTTCTACAACAGGGGGTGAGAGGAAACCACCGCCATAAAGACACACAAAAAAATGACAGGTGTTTTAACAATTCCTTACTCTGCCCAAACTGGCGCATATGGTCATATTCTCCAATTGGCATAAAGTAGGAATTATATGGACCCTGAATAATGGGGCTGTAAAAAGCACTTAAGGCACCCTAAAATGGATAAAGGAAACTTTTCAGACAAAAATCAAATGCTCAACCCACCCAAAAACCTGGCAATACTGCCTTACATTGATAGATAAAAAAAGAGAAATGCACAATACAAATGACGGACAAGGAATGACTTAGATGTCAGTCTCACCTTTCCTTCACATCTTTTATGACTTATAATCTTGCATACTGAAATACAAAAGAAATACAGCATATTAGATAAGGCTCATAGAACATTAAAATGCATTACCAGTTACTAACACACAACTCTGATGCCCACTGTAATGAACCCTCTCTTCAACTGCTGTCTCCAAAGAGTCTTAGCAAACAAGATCTGTTGCCACTGATTTCTGGAGGTGTAGGAGAACTGGAGCAATACAGAACATTAAGAGCAATAACATTGAGGGTGGAAGTCAAACACTTCATGATGCCTTCTACAGTTGTAAGAAAAAGTATGTGAACCCCTTGGGATTACGTGGAGTTTTGCATGAATTGTGCTCTGAACGTCATCTAAGTCACAACAATAGAACACAGTCTGCTGAACATAATACTTCACAAACATTAGATGTTAACCATGATTTAATTGCACATAACATGTTAACATTCACAGTGCAGGGAGGAAAAAGTATGTGAGGCCCTAGCTTAATGACTTCTCCCAGAGCTAATTGGAGCAAGGAGTGAGCCAACCTTGACTCCAATCAGTGTGATGATATTGGATGTGTTGCTGACAGCTGTCCTGCCCTTAAAAAACACACACCTGTTTTCACTTTACTGGTTTCAAGAAGCACTGTCTGATGTGAACCATGCCTCGCAGAAAAGAGCTCTCAAAAGACCTACGATCAAGAATTGTTGACGTGCATGAAGCTGGAAAGGGTTACAAAAGTATCTCCAAAAGCCTTGATGTTCATGTGTCCACAGTAAGACAGACTGTCTACAAATGGAGAAAGTTTAGCACTGTTGCTACTCTCCCTAGGCGTGGTCGTCCTGTACAAATGACTGCAAGAGCACAGCGCAGAATGCTGCATGAGGTAAAGAAGAATCCCAGAGTGTCAGCTAAAGACCTACAGAAATCTCTGGCACATGCTAACATTTTTGTTGACACATCTACAATAAGGAAAACATTAAACAAGAATGGAGTACATGGGAGGACACCACGGAGGAAGCCATTGCTGTCCAAAAAGAATATTGCAGCACGTTTGAAGTTTGCAAAAGAGCACCTGGATGTTCCACAGCACTACTGGCAAAATATACTGTGGACAGATGAAACCAAGATGGAGTTGTTTGGGAAGAACACACAACACTATGTGTGGAGAAAAAAAAGGCACAAGGGGTTCACATACTTTTTCTTGCAACTGTATTTATCGCTGTCCTTCTACACAAGCTGCAATAAAAGTTGGCTTCAAGTAGTAATAGTCAACCAAATACACAGTGTGTGGCTGTGCGTGTAGGCTCTCGTGTGGGGATCTTATTGCTTGGTTCTGAATGATCAGATTAATAAGACTTGCATTAATACTTCTCCTTTAATGTCAGTCTTGGAGAGCTTTAGCAAGCAGATGTAAATTCCCATGGGTGGATGACTGCACGAATGTTTGTAATGTACGGTTTGTCTCTTCAAAACCGCTATGTACTATATGTGATATGAGCTGGAGATCCCCTATTCTGAAATAAACAATTGCAATTGATCCAGACATAGCCTAAACAAAAAAGCTTTTATTAGAAACAACAGGGTGTTTGAGTTTAGGTAAGCCCCTGCAGGAAGTACTTGGTTATAAAATAAAGCCTACACCATAGGCACCCTTTGTCCATGATTAGTCACAGGCAACTTTCAGTAGTGCAGTCTGGGACCTAAAAATCACAAATTTTGCCCTACCCTGACCATGGGGCTTCCATACCTTAAACACTCAGGTATCTAAGGTCCCATGTACACGGGATGTTTCTGAACGATGGAAAGTGACTGCTGGAAAACGTAGGTTAAAAAACGTCTGTTTAGCCGCGTTTGCATAATGCATTTATGTGCGTTTGCATTCAGAAGCGTTTTATAAAGATAAGCACAGGAGAACCTCCCAAATGCCCAGAATGCACTGAAAAGTGGTAAATTATTAACTATTTCAAACTGTTTCAGAGAAATACACACAGTAGAAGCAGACACAACAGTACATGTTGAGATAATTAGGTGTGAGTTGCTCATTAACATGTTTTGTTTCCAAGGGTGGGAAAGGTGTCTGCTAGAGGGAGTCATTAAGGCCACCTGGCAGGGGGAATTTAAGGGTGTGAATGGGCATTAATATATCTTTTGTTTCCAAGGGTGGGAGAGGGCTGAGGTGTGAATTGGTCATTACAATGTGTGACAAGCTTGGTAGGAACATCCTGTGTTAAGTGTTTTGTCCATCTGAGCACCTTGAAAACTTTGTATGCATTTTTCATAATGAAAAAAGACTCTGGACAGCATTGGGAACTGGAAGAGTTAGAAAAAAATTCAAAACGCAAAAGCTTATAAACACGATTTGCCGCGTTTACAAGCGTTTTGTTTGAAACGCTGATAAAATCAACGTCTGAACGCAAGTTAGTTGTGTTTAAAAAAAAGGACTGTAAACTCAACTACCTGTAAACGACTGTAAACGAAGATGTGTACATGGACACATAGGAAAACATTAGGGTGAGTTCAGGGGCAGCTGAAAAAAAACGCTGAACAGCTCCTAAATGTGAGTTTATCAGCTGCAGTGTACATGAGCCTTAAAGAATAACATGCATACTTAAGACCTGTCATATATCAGCAGGTCTGATTCATCCCCATCCTCATAATGCAATATGACCATCTTGTATTTTGCTCTAATTAAAGTCTAGCTAAACCCATAAACAAAAAAAAAAATATATATATATATACATTGCAGTTTATGAGTCCTTAAATGAGGTAACTGCAATTTATCTATTTATTTATTTATTTATCTTTATTTTCACCTGGTAATCCCATGACTAGCACACTTCCTGTCCCTGAGTGGCTATGATCGCTCCTCCAATGTATCCACGGTTGCCACCAAGGATGGACTTCAAACATGTCTGTCTTTGTTCATATCCATTACATGAGAGGTGATGGGATTAGTAGTTTACAAAAGAAAAACATTGTTTTTTCTTCCAGTATATCTGAAAGGCAGTGACAAGGATACTGCATTTCTGGCAAAATCAACATGTACTTTCTGTACTTGCTTAAAATGTTCTGAAAAAGTAAAACGAATGCAGCCATCAAATCTAAGGACTAGTTAGCTGCAATAAATTACATTATTGATTTTGGGGTAAGTAAACTGTGGGTAATAAACATGATGAAGGGAAGGTGTTGTATGACACATTATATTCTACCACTGAAAGAAAATATGAAAGAAGTTTACATTTGCAGCATGTAGGAACTTCAGAAGGTCAACGCTAAACATTGTTTGGTTCTGTAGACAGCATTATAAAAGGCTAATACAACGTCAAAATTGGTACTTACACATGTTGCATTAAAAAATGTACTCTCATAATACAAATAATGACATTTTTTAATATCTGCCTGGATTTTAACTTTAAAATGGAATTCCAGCTTAACCCTAACTACTCTAAAAAATCTTCCCTCCAACTCCTAACACCTATGCTTTTTAACCTGTGCAAGAAATATATACATCCACTTGTGGACTGCCCACCTGCAATGTACTGCAGATGGGTGGTCTGTACAGGCACAGCAACGTACCTGTATGTCGCTGACCTCTTTCGGGTACAGTGTGTACTCATGAGTCCCCACCTGCCAACTCACAGCAGGAGTTTGTCAGCAGGTCCCAGCCAATGATTCATGGCTTGGGACCTGCTGATTGGCTGTGTCCAATCACAGTCCAGAGCCGTGTATTGACAATCAACAAAGGGAACAGTCTGTTTTTGGAAACAGGGATTTTTAGTAAAAAGCAGCACACACTGCACTAATTAACACTTGTTATGCACACACCTAACCCCTTGATTACCCAAGATGTTAACTCCTTCCCAACCAGTGTCATTAGTACAGAAAGAGTGTATAGTATTAGAAATGATCACTGTATTCGTGTCACTGGTGATGTCAGTGTCAGTTAGTCAGGACCCATTCAGTGTCAGATTGCCCTCTGCACTATCACAGTCCCATTAGTAGTCATTAATCACCACCATTAGTAGTACAAAAAAATATGTATATGTACCATAGTTTGAAGACATTGTAACTTTCACGCAAACCAATCAATATACACTTATTGGGATTTGTTTTTACCAAAAACATGTAGAAGAATACATTTTGGCCTACATTTATGAAAAAATTTGATTTTTGTAATGTTTTTGGGATATGTTTTATAACAGAAAGTAAAAAATAGTGTTTTTTTTTCAAAATCTGTGGTCTTTTTTCGTTTATATAACAAAAAAAAACCTAGTGGTGATCAAATACCACCAAAAGATAGCTCTATTTGTGTGAAAAAATTATACAAATTTTGTTTGGGTGCAGCGTTACATGACTGAGCAATTACCAGTTAAAGTAGTGCATTGCAAAATAGCAAAAAATGGCCTGGTCACGAAGGGGGTAAAAGTTTTCAGAGCAGAAGTGAATATACAGTACTTATCTATTCTCAGCCAGCTCCTGTCCAGTCACCTGATCTCCCCTGCATCATCCAGCAGCAGTTTCATGGGAGAAGAGGGAATGCCAACAATGGATGGGCCATTGACGTCTAAGAGTGATATCAATGCTTCAGGAACGCTTTCTCCTTTTCCCTGCAGTGCTGCTGGCTGACACAGGAGATCACATGACCTGAACTGAGTGGCCTGAACATAGGTAAGAACCTTATTATGCAGGGTAGAGTCATTAGGGTTAAAGTGGAAGTTCAGTCAAACACAACTATACGTAAATCTACTCCAATCCCCATTCTAGGTCTATTCTCTATACCCTGTGAAAGGAAAGATCTTACCTGTGCTGAGGGCACTCCAGTCTGGTCACATGATCGGGGTCCCAGCACCAGCTTCAGTGAAAAGAGATCGGCAACAATGGCTGAGGGCCTGGGTGATGTCGTCACCCACAGGCGTATTATGGGGCAACCGTTGTCGGTTGTCCCTCCTCTGCACTGCAGCTGCTGCTGGGGTCCAATCATGTATCCGGAGCGCTCTCAGAATAGGTAGGTATACAATCTTTCCTTTCCCAGGCTAGATAGAATAGGCTTAGAATGGTGGTGGGAGCAGACTAAGGTATAGCTAGTGTTTGACCAAACTTCCATTTTAAGCTGTAATTCCACTTTAAGTTTGGAATTAAGATTGTACCATATTTTATGTGGCCCGACACACTCAGAGTGCTGCTTAACTCATTGGTCAATCAGCATGCCCAAGTACTGTCAAGAGCGGAGATCCTAGACCTATGCAACCATTAACTTTCAGAAAGCTGATATGGTTGTAGGATTTATGGGAGGCTACAGGTGGGAATGAACCATGAATGTAGAAGCAGCAACTTCTGGTGGCTGCCGTACAGTTCTTGTGTTACTATATCTCAAATGGAAATAGTATTTATTTTCTTTAGTTCAGTATGAGAAAACTGTAATTGAAGGCAGCCACAATAAGTTTACAATTGTCAACTGTTAGTATGAGGAAGTCTTGTGTTATCAAAGCCTAGTATTAAGCCACCCTCTGCTAGGCGTCCCAGCTAAATGCAGTTTAATGAGGACTCTGAAAGCTCTTCTTTTATGGTTTACGGGAAAAGTCATCACTTCACTGTGACTCACAGCCCTGTATGACATTGTGACATTCCCTGTAATGCGAACTCCCTGGTCATATCACTGACCACAGACAGTTCAATTGTGACCTCAGTCTAAAATGTGATCCAAGAAAACTACAAGTTCTTTCTATGATCTGCAGTTTAAGGGCTGACGCTAGGAAAGCTGGTAATCCACAAGACCTCATAGTGATATCAAATATATTCTTTGAACAATTGTATTTAGACTGGATGGCAGATAATACCATTCATAGACATAATGGAGTTGATTTACTAAAACTGGAGAATGCAAAATCAGGTGCAGCTGTGCATGACAGCAAATCAGCTTCTAACTTAAGATTGTTCAATTAAGCTTTGCCAATAAAACCTGGTAGCTGATTGGTTTCTATGCAGAGCTGCACCAAATTTTGCACTCTCCAGGTTTAGTGGCATAGCTCCCCATGCCTCAGGTCAATAAATGATCAGCTAACAATTGCCTATATACATGTACAGGGCATATATATTTATAGAAAGTGCAGCGCAAAAATAAGTGAATGATATTATAGTGAAAATAAATTGCAAAGTCAATCTGACATATAGCGAGAAAAAAGAAAATTGATCAGCGGAACAGTCAAGTGCAGAATATAAAAATCAAATATAAAAAATGCTCCAACTATCCAATAAATGTGAAACAGTAAAGTGCAGCATAAAAGTGAGAATATATAAAGTCCATAAAATATCAGTGGAGTAAGAGCTATAAATTGTCCGTAAGGATATAAGTAAGGCAATCACAGTGAAATATTGTGAAGTGATCCAATAGGGAATCCACCACCTCTGTCAGATGTACACTCAAAAGACATCTACTGGTAAACAGCATGTAAGCACATCTCATCTGGGTACAGATAACAGCAATGAAGCCTCTACAAGCGATGCTCAGCCAAGGGCAGAGAACGCAGGTGGACCCTCTCCTATGAGGAATAGCTCACCACAGGAGCCAAAAAGTAGTATATAGTGTAGTATTTTATTAAATAATGATAAAAGACAATCCACGTGGAAACAAGTAAGAATGAAGGTAAAATGGAGTACCAAGATGGCCGCCATTCTTACCTTTGGCAACGGCAACGTGACTTCAGCAAGTACGGCTCCACCTGATGAGTTTCGTACACATGCACATCTTCAGGGGTACGCTCACTAACAGGCATAATTTGGTTTAATCCCTGGGAGTATACAGTACTCATGTATTCTGGGGTTGTAGTGAGGAAGGTACAAAACAACAGATTGTTGTCATGGTACCGCCATTGTAAAAGAATATCCCTATCTACCTTTACATTGGATAAAGCTGAGACAGACAATGGCCTACTTTGTAGTTGATATTGTAAAAAATAGGAACAAAATTGTAACTAATGGAAACTAACATTTATTTTAAAATGTTACTAAACCCAGGACCCTGCCTTCACTATATACAATCTCCCACAGTACACACAACATGGAAATGCAATTATTTTAGTAAATATAAACTGCTAAACACCTTTTCTCGTCAGCAGTATATGGAAGTCTTGTGACTGCTATCAGTGTCCAGCAGAACACTGGTTAAAGCTTGTAGGAGGAGTTTTCATTCTCCTCTCACTGTCCTATTAGACTGCAGGACACCTGACCCTCTGTCTGGACAGTCCTGATTGGCTCTGTGCTGATCACATGCTCTCTCCCAAGAAACAAAAAGTCTCTAGCAATAAACACCAAACTGAGAATGTGCAGCTTGCCCCCAAGGCTCTGTTCTATCAGGAGATGAGTCGAGGACAATGGAAGAAGGGGAGGATTAGAGAAGACAGGATTAAACATCCTTTTTACACAATGCAGAGGATTAAACCCTTAAGTTCCACAGTGAGTATAACAAGCATGCTTTACTGCATGTACCGACTGATTTGACTGTTTTGGGTTTAGTAACACTTTAAGTTTTGTGTAACAAATATAAGAAGCGCCACAGAAAATAACAAGATAAATAAAATAATAAGCAGCACCTCTAACCAAAAAAGGTGAAATTGTCTATAAATAAAGAGTGCGCTAATTATTCACAAAAAATGCAAGGATAAATCGTAGAAATAACAAATAAAATCCATAAATATAAACATAAGTCCAGCCACCATAAACAGTGATAGTCCAATATCAACTTAATGGCAATCTTGAAACAAACACCCATGTGCAAATCCAACACCAAATGAAATGAATACACTCACCAGAGCTATATGCTGATTAAATTATAAACCAGCATGATAGCATTTTGCTCTGGGAGCGATGATCTGCAGGATATCCCAGTAGATGAACAGCAACCAATAGTGATCCAATCAGCACATATGGAACAGCTAGGCAGCACATATGGAACAGCTAAGCAGCAAACGGTCTTCCAATAACATGGGCAAAGCTCGAGGAATCAGAAGAGATATGATGGTGCAGTACGTTTAAAACCAGTAAAATTTTATTAGTAAAGTATAACACTCACAAGGAAGGTGTCTAGCCGACACCAGCAATGACTCCGCCCCTTGAAGACATCAAGTGACGAAAGGTGTTGGGAGTGGCCTAGTGGACTTGACGTCGGGACGATCCTCCCAGCTGTCGGCTGTGAGATCGCGGTGCAGGAGGTTCATCCCTTGGTTTTTTCCCTCGTGGATGTGTTATTATAGAGGCTGTCATTGCTGGTGTCAGCTAGACACCTTCCTTGTGAGTGTTATACTTTACTAATAAAATTTTACTGGTTTTAAATGTACTGCACCATCATATCTCTTCTGATTCCTTGAGCTTTGCCCATGTTATTGGAAGACCGTTTACTGCTTAGCTGTTCCATATGTGCTGATTAGATCACTATTGGTTGCTGTTCATCTACTGGGATATCCTGCAGATCATCGCTCCCAGAGCAAAATGCTATCATGCTGGTTTATAATTTAATCAGCATATACAGTCAGGTCCATAAATATTGGGACATCGACACAATTCTAACGTTTTTGGCTCTATATACAACCACAATGGATTTGAAATGAAACAAACAAGATGTGCTTTAACTGCAGACTGTCAGCTTTAATTTAAGGGTATTTACATCCAAATCAGGTGAACGGTGTAGGAATTAAAACAGTTTGCATATGTGCCTCCCACTTGTTAAGGGACCAAAAGTAATGGGACAATTGGCTTCTCAGCTGTTCCATGGCCAGGTGTGTGTTATTCCCTCATTATCCCAATTACAATGAGCAGATAAAAGGTCCAGAGTTCATTTCAAGTGTGCTATTTGCATTTGGAATCTGTTGCTGTCAACTCTCAAGATGAGATCCAAAGAGCTGTCACTATCAGTGAAGCCAGCCATCATTAGGCTGAAAAAACAAAACAAATCCATCAGAGAGATAGCAAAAACATTAGGCGTGGCCAAAACAACTGTTTGGAACATTCTTAAAAAGAAGGAACGCACCGGTGAGCTCAGCAACACCAAAAGCCCCGGAAGACCATGGAAAACAACTGTGGTGGATGACTGAAGAATTCTTTCCCTGGTGAAGAAAACACCCTTCACAACAGTTGGCCAGATCAAGAACACTCTCCAGGAGGTAGGTGTATGTGTGTCAAAGTCACCAATCAAGAGAAGACTTCACCAGAGTGAATACAGAGGGTTCACCACAAGATGTAAACCATTGGTGAGCCTCAAAAACAGGAAGGCCAGATTAGAGTTTGCCAAACGACATGTAAAAAAGCCTTCACAGTTCTGGAACAACATCCTATGGACAGATGAGACCAACATCAACTTGTACCAGAGTGATGGGAAGAGAAGAGTATGGAGAAGGAAAGGAACTGCTCATGATCCTAAGCATACCACCTCATCAGTGAAGCATGGTGGTGGTAGTGTCATGGCGTGGGCATGGATGGCTGCCAATGGAACTGGTTCTCTTGTATTTATTGATGATGTGACTGCTCACAAAAGCAGCCGGATGAATTGTGAAGTGTTTCGGGAATATTATCTGCTCATATTCAGCCAAATGCTTCACAACTCATTGGACTCTTCACAGTGCAGATGGACAATGACCCAAAGCAGACTGGAAAAGCAACCAAAGAGTTTTATAAGGGAAAGAAGTGGAATGTTATGCAATGGCCAAGTCAATCACCTGACCTGAATCCGATTGAGCATGCATTTCACTTGCTGAAGACAAAACTGAAGGGAAAATGCCCCAAGAACAAGCAGGAACTGAAGACAGTTGCAGTAGAGGCCTGGCAGAGCATCACCAGGGATGAAACCCAGCGTCTGGTGATGTCTATGTGTTCCACACTTCAGGCTGTAATTGACTGCAAAGGATTTGCAACCAAGTATTAAAAAGTGAAAGTTTGATTTATGATTATTATTCTGTCCCATTACTTTTGGTCCCTTAACAAGTGGGAGGCACATATGCAAACTGTTGTAATTCCTACACCGTTCACCTGATTTGGATGTAAATACCCTCAAATTAAAGCTGACAGTCTGCAGTTAAAGCACATCTTGTTCATTTCATTTCAAATCCATTGTGGTGATGTATAGAGCCAAAAATGTTAGAATTGTGTTGATGTCCCAATATTTATGGACGTGACTGTAGCTCTGGTGAGTGTATTCATTTCATCTGGTGTCGGATTTGCACATGGGTGTTTGTTTCAAGATTTCCATTAAGTTGATATTGGACTATCAAGGTTTATGGTGGCTGGACTTATGTTTATATTTATGGATTTTATTTGTTATTTCTACGATTTATCCTTGCATTTTTTGTGAAAAATTAGCGCACTCTTTATTTATACACTTTAAGTTTTGTACTTTCAGTTTACCTTTATGGTGACTGTAAATGTGACATTCTGGATAGCATCATTTCTTCCCAATCAGTCAATTAAGGTAAAACGTCTGGGCAGCTTCAAAGCAGCAGTGACAGAACCTGGCCTCAGAAACCCAATGATTTTCAGGCTGTGTGGCACCAGTACAGCCTAGCCTTGACATTCTATTGAAAAAGAATGTATTTCCAGGACTGGGTGAACCAGACTAAAGCTGAAGGGGTACCTGTGCTGCAATTTCAATTAATCTCTGACGTGCCAACTATGAAGGAGTCCATCACTAAGTGGACTGAACTTGGTACACTGCTTGAAAAACAGAAAATATTGGGCTAGTATTAACATTGGCCAAAAGCTTAAAGTATATTTCCACTTTTACAGCCACACTGGGATAAAATCTTGTTTACATTTGTTACATTTTCCCATTCACATAGCACAAAGCATAGCTTCAAAAATATTTAAAACTGCTGCTTACCCTATCACATGCACTTTTCTGGAAACTCCCACATTGAAAAATCCTACTTCAGTCTGTTGAATGTGGGGACTGAGCTGTGTTTACCATATTTAAACCTGTCTGTACTGTGCTTGCATATCTCATTATTAGTTGTAAACTAGATTTGAACACAGTCTGTCCCAAGAAATGCCTGGTACATGCCGGCCGAATATCGGCCGCCTCAACAGAAACCACCCAACATTCGGGTCGTGTGTACAGCAGACTGTCCAGCAGAAGCCCGGCTTCAGTAGAACAGGCATGCCAGAAACAACATCTACCAATGCCTGCAAGTGCTCACCAAAGTGTTCTGGCGGGGGGGCGGTACCCCTGTCAGACCACAATAGCTCAGTGGGGAGATCGCTGTACTAACATTAGAGAGTTAGTGGAGAGACATCCTCGCAAGCTCCTCAGTTTTTTTTTCATTTAGCCCGCTGGGCTCAACGAGAAGAAACTTCTATGTATACCATGCAAAAGGGTTGGAAGCTTTAGAAGTTGGCCTCCTGCATTGTATGTAAAATAGGATCTAAACCACTTATGAACAACCTCCCCCCATGCTGATACTCTCTGTTTTGTTCGGCAGCCAGTACTGCTGATGAACATGACCCATTCAAGTGAATAGGATTGCTCCAAGGTTATGAACCAAATGCTGGGCTCGTGGTTGAGGTGTGGTATTTCAATTCAAAAACCCAATCTGCTGTCAAAAAATAAAGAAGGCAGTCAGGGACAGCAGTATTGGCTCATACTTCTCTTTAGCCATTTCTGTGCCATTCTCTGAAAAGCCATCTACCACAGACTGAATTTCCAAGGCCAACACAGATGCAAACAAACCCTTACTCTAAAGGGCAACTTCATACTGCACTTTAGCTAAAACACAGCTAACCCATGGTTTTCATGTTGGTTAGCTGAGCTTTCCCACAGACTTCAATGCAGGAGTTTTGCCGTGCTTTCTAAAAGAGTTTGAGACATATTAGAAGTCTATGGGAAAACAAAGCTAACCCCCACGAAAACCATGGGAAAAGGATAACGAACTAAACTAGTATACACATATCCGTCTTATGATCTCTGCTACAGATAGATGGATTCAACTTACATTTTTACATAGAGTATATTACTCTCCCCAACGCCTGTTGGTACTTTTATACACATGGTCTGGTCTTGCCCTACTCTACAATTTTTTTGGAGCAAGGTGGTGTCTGACCTTAGTGCCTTAAGTGCATTAGCGGTGTCTCTGGACCTGTTACTCCTCCTACTAGGCATCTGTGATACATTAAATACTACCCATTACAAAACATTATTTTTGTTTTATGCATTGTACTATGCTAGGAAATCTATTCTTCTCAAACGGAAGTTAGCTACCCCCCTACACTGCAACAGTGGCATGCTTTGGTTAACCAAGTATTGCCTTTATATAAACTCACGTAACTGGCTCGTAACTGCCTGACGAAATTTCAAAAAAGTATGGGGGACTGGGTCAAAGCCAGAGAACTAACGCTATGACCCATTGATGTTTTACTGGTGAATCATTCTGTTCTGATCAACAAGGGTTTACCCCCTCTGGCCTCCCCCTTTTCCACCCGTTTCCCCTAAAGGCTTGCTCCCATATCTATTCACTTGGTGAACTCCACCTTCTACGTTTCTTGTCCAGATAACTGGGGATTACCTGAATATTTGAATGCTTTACTATACTACCCTGAGTTTAATTGCATTATGGTTTGATATGTTGTATACTGCCTTTTGTACTGATCTGTCTGATTGCCATCGTTGCCAGTTACACTTTGGTATTGTAAACTTGTATGCTATCTCTCTCTTCCTGTGCCTACTTGTCTTTGCTTTAAATTTTGTTGCCATCCAATAAACTGAATGTTAAACCAGTATACATACCCTACATTTGTTTTTTTTACCTCCTCCCCCCCCAAAATAAAAGGGTAGCTGTCCCACTAAAGTTGCATTCGCTTTATATTACATGGTTAGTTCACAAGATTACAATGCTTTGTAGTGTACATTGACCACTAGCATAAAATTCTGGCCAAGATGATATGTGACTCCTATCGACAAAATGATGTAAAGCCCCAGTGACTGGGATTTAGAATTGTTCTCATTTACTGTACACCAAGTTCCAAACAATACAGATAAATAAAAACAGGTGGTGCAGTATATGGTTTTCCAATTCAGTCTTGCAATCATCATGTTTTCTGACCTTGAGTGACCACCTCATATGCCAGACATCTCCGTAAAAGCTGCAGCATATGTCTTGGCTAGAAAAAAATCCAATGTGAATTTATACGCAAATAAAATGAAATCATGTTGAAGCAGAAACAAAACAATATGTATTATATTTGCACTTCAATGTAATCGGATTATAGCAACTTTCACGGGAACCGATCACAGGAATTTAAAAAAATTATCAGCGTATGCCATTCCCTAGATGTACTAAAATGGAGCTTCTATTTGGAGATTTTATACATATACTGTACCACTGAGCAATACATATTAGATAAGTTCATTCTATCTTCTAAATAAATACATAAAATATTTTGGGCTACACAGAATTACAGGCCAAGAATCTCCTATCTGGAATCTGGAGTAACTATTTTGCATTCGTTCACAAATATTGCCACCACATATATTGACGTGCAGCTGCAATCCTTCTGGGTAACCAAATATTATTAGTATTCCAAAAGGTAGGCTTTCATTTACAATCACATACCCATCATATTCAGTATTCACCAGAAACATCAGGCCTCCATTTCTGAAAGTCTATATATGCTTTTGTTACAGCTTCCCAATCGTAAATTCACCAGGTAATCTCCTGTAGCAACAGCATCTGTCTTGTGGTGTTTTTACTCCTTCTAGCTTTTTGGTTGCTCCCAATCCCCACTCCAGCACAGGGAGACAGGATTGCAGCGTCAATTCACTTAGGACTTTCTGCCTACTTCTCATCCCTTTCAGGAAAGCCTCCACCAGTATATCGGGCAGGAACTTCTCACATTAGTGTCCTCAGAACCCCCCAGTCCTCTTGCCCTCTCACCACCCTTCAAATCCGGGGCCCCTGCATCTCCCCATCTTCTTACATCAGAAGCCTCAGTTCCACCCACTCTTTCACATTAGAGTCCTCAGTTCTCCCCTCCACCATTTCACAAGTGAATCCTACCTTCCAACTTTCGCCAGAACTTGGCTGTGGCAGCATGGAAGTGGGCAGGAGACGGAGAAGGTCTAAACAGCGGCAGTCACCTGTTCCCTTCTGAATGCTGGGACTGCCCTGAAAGCTACCCGCCCTAGAGTAGCGTCATATGTTTCCATGGTGCTGGGGGTTGGCCTATCTGCAGCATGGAAACGCATGATGCTGTGCAAAAATACCAGACGTATCGTAGTCCTCATGGTAACCCCTGACGGCACTCCAGGATGCTGGTCTACATAATGGAGGCATAGCTAAAATGCCCAGCCAGTTATCCTACTATGTAGGAAAATAACACATAACATTAGGGAGAGTGGTAATTCCCTCATATACTTTCTGGTCCATTACAGCAGACTCTGTAAGAAAATACCTTTACACTCACGATTAGACATCTTCAGAGAGGGAGAACATTGCAAAAGCTCTGGTGCAGAAAACTCAGCAAAGAATATCCAGACGTACTGGCCTAACCTGATAGTGGAGTCCTGTGCTAACTGACCACTTCTGAAATTCTGCACTGTTTAATGGATAGACTCCCAGAATGTTTAATATCCAGCACTAATCTACTAATAGCCATTGATAGAAAATTAAATAGATAGAAAATATTCTCCTGAGGAAACAAAGCACAACTGGCAAGTTATGTGTTGAATATAGCCTCTAGAGTGCCCAGTGTCCTTTTCTTCTGTAGGCACCAGTATGGTCCTTGGTTGCTTATTACCAGAAAGTTGTGTCTCTCAATAGAGAATAGAGAAAGCCTAGAGATTTAACATTTCCAGAAATTCTGAAGCCATGAGAAAAAAAAACATTTTTAATTTTTTTCCGGAAAAAAATTTAAATTTTTAGAGAAATTGAAAAAACTTTGCCGTGGAGTAGTTTTACAAATTGCAAGTCATTTTGTTACACTGGGAAGGTGAAACGCAGTGTATATAAAAGTATTAAGCTTGATGTAAAAGTATGGCTTATTCAGTAAATAAACTAAACTTGCTTTTTAAATTTTAATCTTTTATAACCATTGGAATAACAAAGACTGTATTTTGTATTTTTGAGATGCAGTGGTTTATAACACTTCCTTACTTGAAGATGCTGCTGGTGAAGAAACACTTTCTGATGATCCAGAAACAGCAGAAAGAGTGCTTCTAGAATGACAACTCTGGAGGGAAAAGCTACTCGCATTTTCATTATGGTCCTCATCATTTCATTCCATAAAGTACTTTAATGTCTGCCCAACACCTCTAGCATGCAAGGATGTGTTTTGTCATCCTTGTAGCATTTGGAAAAGAATATTTCTTCGCACAATATTTGCAAATTGCAGCTTTGCTCTCAGTAGAAATTGCACTGTAGAAATGTTTCCAAATGCTAGATGCTGGTCTCACCATTTTACTGAGAGGATAAAAAACAATGTACTGATGGTGCAGAACATTAATAGGAATAATTTAAAGGTTATAAAGATAAACTCAGTTGTCAGACAAATTACCCTCAATTATCCTTACCTGTCAATTAAGGCCTCAGAGGACAGAAACTATCATCTAATGAAGCCAAACAATCACCCAACTGTAAGAGGTACAAGATGGAGCCCACAAGAAAACTAAACTGGAGCCTTTCCCCTACAGTGCCCCCTAGTGGCAGAAATGCATATTTCTCTCGTTTGAGAACTTAATTGAGAAGTACAGTGTTACTTGAATTGTATTCCAGGATTTGCTTGCCTTCAGGTGAGATAGCTCGCAATAATTCAAGACTTTAGATAAAATATCAGAAATCTTTCATTAAGGTCTTCATGCTATATAGTTTGAATTCTATGTCATAGATATATTATTTATCATTGTAAAAGAACATATTCCACATTTTTCAAATTTTTCTGGAAAAAACCCCAAACATCGGTTTGGGAAAAAACATGTTTTCCTTTTCTTTCTCAGGCCTTCCCATCTCTAGAAAGCACATGTATTTTTGTACATATGAAAATCTAAAATATAAATCATTAAAAGAAATGTTGAAAAAAATGATACACTATATGCATTACCTTGTCACTTTAAGTAATTGCCGAATTAATTGGCCCATATCAGAAATGTAGGGATACAAAGGTATCAGGGCTGAACTGCTGAACACATGGCAAGTCATATGTCTGCTTTCATTTTCTAACTTCCACTAAAGAAAAATCTCCTACAATACAATTGTTTGCAGCGGGCAATACATCCATTGCTTAAGGTGTGCTGATAATGAGACATACAGTATAAGACCATCCGAAGTCACCTCCAAGGCGGAATAAAGGCATGCAGACTACTTATCATCATTTACCTTTGCAGACACTGCCTTGGGACACGACAGGCTCGTTGCAGGCGGCACACAGCCGCTTCTTTCTCAGGCCTTTCTCTTGAAAGATGTGACGCTCACCCCCTGCAGGCTGTAAAGGAAACAAAACTGAGATTAAAGAAGACCACAGACCAAGGATCTAAAAAAGTCAGCATGTAACAAAGTTGCAGCTTGTTTTCCCTTAAAAAAAAAGCTTGTATGGAGTTTAAATACCAAATCACCACTAAAATTGTGGGCTCACAAAACATGCCGCACATACCCACAACAAAAGCATAAGAACGACATGGAAGAGTAACAACAATTTAGCGCCAAACACAGGAACAGACAAGTTGGATTCAAAACATTTTTCCTTTTAGTAATATAAACTTTCTATTGTTTATTAGGTTACATAATTTTAAAGGATGACCAGGCATTCCCAGTTTTTGGGGACAGTGCCTGATTTCAGAGAGCTGTCTTTTGAAAAAGAGTGCCACCATCCACATAGAAGAAAAATATATTTGAAATATATTTTAAAAATATTCTTCCCAAATATATTGCCATGTATTTGAAATGCTACAATTTTGGCCATATTCAATATATTAAAAAAAAAATAAATACATACATATATATATATATATACATAATGCATGTTGAAATGCGTTTTTATTACAAAATATATGAAAAATATTTTTAAATAAGTACATTTCAAATATACTGTATGTCTTTAAAAATACAAATCTACATATTTGGAATGCATTTAAAAATATATGTAAAAATATATGTTAAAATTACTTTTTTATATGTTAAAACAAAACTGAAAAATATGTTTAAAAAATATATATTTTTTAAATATATTCTTCAGATTTTTTTTTTTAATGTATTTTTGAAATGTATTTGTAAAATGTTTTTCATATATTTTGTAATAAAAACGCATTTCAACATGCAGTATACATACATATATATATAGATAGATAGATAGATAGATAGATAGATATACATTTTGAAATATACTGAATATGGCCAAAATTGTAGCATTTCAAATATATGGCAATATATTTGGGAAGAATATTTTAAAAATATATTTCAAATATATTTTTCTTCCATATGGGCAGTCCCTGTTTTTCCAATAATCTTTCCATCTGCAGGACAATCTGCCTTGCGACATTTTGTCAAGTTTTTTTTTAATTGGCTGCCTTTGCCTGGAAAAGGAGGTAGAAATAGGTGGGAGGATGGATGAAGGAGGGGAGCAGAGGAGTGGGTCTGTCTCCTAGCTGTGTCCAGGCCTCATGATGTCACCCAAGGTATGTGCAGTCCTATGAGTGGGCAATAAGGAAGAGAATGAGATGCTGCCATACTCCTGCAGCACAGACTCAAGGCAGTAATTTGTGCATATTTCAGCTTGTCATTAATTCCGACAAAGCTGCTGGCAGCAGGCTGTATGTTGCACCTGTGCCTTTCCACCACCAGAATATTCATGTTTTTTACGCTATATTGGCAAAATAATACCATTTTTGAGCTTCTTTTTTACAGTACCACACTGCACTGCCCTAAAATTTTAATAAAATGTCAAAGCAAAGTACACAAAAAATAAAAACCCAAACCATAACCTCACATTCCCGAACTGCCTCCCATCCCTGCATTCCCAACAATCATTTAGGGGCAATATTTCATTTTGTTTATATAATTTTTGCATGTGGATATCCTACAGATGAGCCACTTCAAGTTTAGCCTTAAGACTTCCCCCAGTCATGTTCCTTAGAAAAATTGTGTATTTATATTGTTGCCTTTTAATCACATTAGAACACCATGTATTTTGGTACTGGTATTGTTTGTTTTTGCATTGGTATATGTTCCACATGGCAGTGTCCAGCAAAGCATTCTTTTTTTTTTCCAAAGCTCGCAAGTTGGCCTTAAAAAGGCCAGAAAAAATAAGAATAATCTCCTAAGAATTTATATCTATAGAATTTGGGCACTATATGGGGGATTTACTGATTTCAAGTGTTTGGCAACAGTCCAGCTCATCACTGGTTGCTGACAAAGACAAAGCTGCCCCTTATTGTGGCATTTCACTGCATTACCCCCCACTCCTCGAAGGTCATGCTGACCTAAAATGATCCACAGGGCAGGCAAGGCAATTCGACTTGGGTACTACCTTTAAAAATCCTAGTCCTAAATACTAACTATTCCTATGCAAAAATGGGTCTCTTTTCAAGGTAAGGCTTCCAGCTCAGACATGACCTTGTGGAGTTGGTGATGGCTACAAGGAGTTCTCTTGGTGTTATGTCTGCAAGGTTCTCTGACATGAAACTGCTTTTTGATTTGGTCTCAACTGAATCCCTGGGTCTTGACACTGTGAAGGAGGGTATAGATAGCATAATGGAAAAAATGGACACTGACATTTTAAAGGAGTTGGACTTCTCACTTAAGTTGAAAAATAGGAAATAATATTTAATACATACAACAGAGTTGTAAAGTAGATCATTAAAATAAAAAGTATTTCTCAAATGCTGAATTCAAATGTGGATGAATTAATGGCAGTCAAGAAGACAATAAAGACGGCCATACATGACCCATACATGATCCAGCGGTTTGAATGAAATAAAATGAATCTATTCACCCTCGAATATGTAGATGAGGGAATCCATCCTGCGGAGCTATTGTATTCTGAAAGAGTTCTCTGTCCTCAGAATATTCTCATCAAAACCTCTGGCTGTAGCCTGCAGCACTGATTGAGCAAAAAAGTTTCCAACAGGTTGGCTAGAAAATTTGGGAGAGATCAACTTCTGTACAAGTCTGCCCATACATGGATCGAAATTAGGTCCATGATGAACTGGTTAAATTTTGATCCATCTATGGCCAGCTTAACCACTTCCCAAAAACCCTATAGCAGAAGCACTGCTACAGGGTGGCAGGGATGCACAAAATCATTTATATATACGTGATTTCGCATTTCCAGGTAGGGGATGCGCGCTCCCTACCTGCGCTGCTATTGGCAAATCAGCATGTCAATCACCGGGTCCCGGCCACCGATTTTCGGCCAGGACTCGTTGATTGTCGGCAGAACAGACAGGGGAGAGGTCTGTATGTAAACAACACAGGTCTCCCCCCTGTCAGCACGAACAGGCTGCTTTGTATTGCTCTGCATAGCAGAGCAATACAAAGCAGCTTGTCTACATAGTAAAACACACACAGCACACTATGTGAAATACACACAGCACACAGTTATCCCTTTGATCGCCCCAGATGTTAACCCCTTCCTGCCCAGTGTCATTAGCACAGTGACAGTGCTTTTTATTAGCACTGATCACTGTATTAGTGTCACTGGAGATGTCAGTGGCAGTTAGTCAGTTCCCCCCCCCAGTGCCAGAATGCCCGCCACAGTTCCACAGTCCCGCAATAAGTCACTGATTGCCACCATTACTAGTAAAAAAATAAATAAATAAAAATTCCAGTATATACACCGCCATTTGTGAACGCTATAACTTTCATGTAAACCAATTAATTTACAGGTATTGGGAATTTTTTTAGCAAAGACATGTAGCAGAATACATTTTGGCCTAAATTTATGAATATGTTTTTAAAAATTTTTTACTGGATATGTTTTATAGGAAAAAGTCAAGAAAACAACACAAATTTCAATTGGGTGCATGACCGCGCAATTGTCAGTTAAAGTAACACAGTATCGCACAGTATGGCCTGGTCAGGAAGGGGGGTAAATCTTCTGGAGGGCAAGTGGTTAAAGAACTGATGGGTCAGCTGAGGTGTAAACTTTTACAAAGCAGTAACACTGGAGAGTCAGCTGAATACAATGAAACACAGGACTATCAAAGGTGATGGCTTCGAGGAATACCAACTTGTTGGTGAGGATTGAGAGAAAAATATCTCTAATGTTTTAAAAGGCAATTTCCAAAGAGCAAGCAGGAACAGATTGCCATAGGAAAAAAAGATAGCAGACCATCCGTGCTATCTGCACATTGGAGAGGGTCTGATCCTTTAAAAGAAAAGAGGCATGGGGGGGATTTACTACAACCAGAGTACTCAGAACCTGGTGCAGTTGTGTGTGGTGGTAGCCAATCAGCTTCTAACTTCAAAGTGAC
Source organism: Staurois parvus (assembly GCF_062004578.1). NCBI lineage: Eukaryota > Metazoa > Chordata > Amphibia > Anura > Ranidae > Staurois > Staurois parvus. The sequence continues at coordinate 11,060,350 of NW_028318358.1, forward strand.
TGGAGAGAAGCGCCTTAGTACTAAACAATTGTAAAGCTGCTATGCACGAATGAGGTACCAATAACCCCTAGAAGACCTTACTAAACATAAAATAAAGTGCAGCGCTAAACATATATAGATAATGACATGTATTCAATCAGTTCGATCAATAAAAAGTCCTCCTCAATTAGGTGACAGAGATTAGGTGCTCAAGTATGCAGGTGACTTGGTTCAGGTATCCGTGCACGAAAGTGATAAAGCAATGCGCACTCACCAGACCCGCATAAAATATGCGCCTTTGTGTATAAATGATCCAGATGTCATCCGATACTGGGTGGTCCTCCCTCAGCTGTGTATGAGGCTGATGATCCTCTCCACTTAGGGGTCCCCCTGGTGTTGGACGTTAAAGGATCTGGTCTGGGTCCCTTCGGTGTATCCAGGAGCAGGTCTCCTTGCTGTTCCTTCATATGTGTGCACAGAGAAACACACATATGAAGGAACAGCAAGGAGACCTGCTCCTGGATACACCGAAGGGACCCAGACCAGATCCTTTAACGTCCAACACCAGGGGGACCCCTAAGTGGAGAGGATCATCAGCCTCATACACAGCTGAGGGAGGACCACCCAGTATCGGATGACATCTGGATCATTTATACACAAAGGCGCATATTTTATGCGGGTCTGGTGAGTGCGCATTGCTTTATCACTTTCGTGCACGGATACCTGAACCAAGTCACCTGAATACCTAAGTCACCTGCATACTTGAGCACCTAATCTCTGTCACCTAATTGAGGAGGACTTTTTATTGATCGAACTGATTGAATACATGTCATTATCTATATATGTTTAGCGCTGCACTTTATTTTATGTTTAGCTTCTAACTTCAGCTTGTTCACATGTATTGGTGTCCAGAAACCAGCAGCAATCTACGCAGCCTGTGCTTGTATTATTTCCAATGGTGATGGCCAGCATGCATTCCAAGCCTCGCTATCGGCCACATGTGACGTCACGGGAACCCAGAAGTGACGGGATCACGCTTCTACGTACGTTTCGCCTGCCGGCATCCTTCCTGAGGACTGGGAGGCCTGATCTAGGAAAGCTTGCTGCTGGTCATCAATATTTATGATTACAAAGCACTATTTGACCAATTTTTTCTAGTGAGTGAGAAATTCACATGGTGAAAGAGGAAATTTTTGGTCTACAGGACATCTTTATGGGACTGTCACTAAATATATGTTCACTTTTCATCATATCGTGTCCAGCATTATCATTTGTTTTATGTTATTGATAGAGTGCCAATTTTTAATCTTTATGCAGCTAGCATTTTTAAACATTTTTTTTACATGTCTTCAGTTACTTCCTGGTTTCTGGCCTAGGCAAATGATGTCATACATCCCAGGAGTCTTCATAACGGGAGGAGGGGTTTTCTCAGCTAAGCATGCCCTCCTGCCTACATGCCTGAGTTAAGGGCAGACAGATTCCAGGAAGTAAATGTTAAATGAACCATGGATGAAGATGGGATGAATTAAGACATGGATGGATGAGGGACTTTGCTTTGAATGTTGAAAATCAATTACCTAATGTTTTTGATTTGTGGTGCTCAAATGCAATGGCGTTCCACTTTAATGATACCTTTAAATAGGTAACCAGTGCTACACAGCACATGTCAAAGTTCAGGTTCTCAGTGCTAAGCACAGCTGGTTAAAATGTAATGATTTAATAAAATTTGAGCATTCCCATCTTCACTGAAGACATGTTTTCAGTAGAAAAGATAAACGGACAGTAAAAATGGGATGATAAATATGCAGTAGTTAAATGATTTTGCACAGCTGCTCAGCTCCAGTGTTTGACGTCAGTAACAAACAATGATGAAGAGGAGGTGACAGGAAGATGTATGCAGACCACTAATTAAGCTGATAGGGGAGCGCTGGGCCAAGCTGTAAGGATATAATGGGACAAACTAAGTCTGTCTTAACTGTTCTCCAGGAACTTATCATTCATTTAAAGATCAGCTAAAAATACAGAGGAGAGGAAAGGATCAGTAGAATCCAAGGAAATTCAGGCCAGAAACAATCTGGTAAGATTTACCAGTCTAAGAAAAATATAGTAAATAAGTGTTCACAGGAGAAGACTTTGCTATGAAGCCATACCCAAGTTACTGACATCCATCTCCACACTGTCTGGACTTTGTCAGGAGGTATGACAAGACTGCAGCCTTTCCGACTGTGAATGGGGCCAAAAGACAATCAGGAGTCCATTTGTAAGCTTCTGTTTACTACTTCAGTCGGGATAACCCCATCTACTTCCATTAATATCCTGGGAGGTATCAGAACAAAGAAGGTAAACTGAAAAGATGTTAGATGGTAATACTTGCTGACCACTGAACATGATTTTCCCACCTGTGAAGCACCATCAGGAAGATATGACTTCCATTATGATCTGTAATTGCTTACAGATCCATCAATGAATTCCCTGACACTTAGCAAATGCAGCAACTATGAGATGGTATGTTCTCTAAGTGCTTACAGATGGGAAAGCTGAAGGTTTGATGGCCTGGTAAACGTAACAAAATTCACAGACTCCTGGAGGAATGCCCATCAAATAATGTTTCTTTCCTTAGCCACCATAGCTGAATTAAAGAGAACCTGTCAGTATACAAATATGGGAACAGACACTGCTGACTTGTTTACAAAGAAGCCACCAGCGTTGTCAAAATTTTCCTTTATTCGCTACCAAAGAGTTAATAATCTGGAGCACGGATATGTATATCTGATGTCACATGCTATGCACATGCGTGTTTCAAGTCATTGTTATGCCAAAAAGAGCATATGCCAGTCTCTGAACTTGTTATATTAAAACAAGTAGTCACCGATTGCCTTTAAAGTCCATTTACAATCAATGAAGTGCACACCTGAAGAAGGACCTTGCCACCTATAAACAGAAAACCCAGGACAGAAGTAGAATGTGATTAATCTTGTTAGAGAAAGGTTAAAGGGAGGGGGTGATAAAGGAGAAGATCAGAGTTCAACTTCAAGGCAAAACTTTCCTGACAGAAGCACAGATAATGCCATTGCTATATTCCATCTGAAAATGCTTTTTGAATGGCTATAGAGTTGACGCAGTGCCTTCAATACCCCGAGTCACAGACCCCTTAAAGCCTGTACACACAATGAGAAAATTGGACGAAAAATACCACGTTTGGGGCAATCGATCAAAATCTGATCATTAGTACACAGCTTTCGAGATCACAACAGTTCATGCAAAATTATCCAAAGAAACGAGCACAAAATGTTTCCTTGTACGATAACAGAACTAAATATTTTTGTTTAATCAGTACAGTATTCGCCCTGTAAAAAATACAGTGACCAAGACCGTGCATGCTTAGAAACAAAAGAATACATTACAATATAATACATTACATCATTGTGAGAGAAGTATGCGAAAAAGAAAAAAAAAACAGACAATCGTCCATTCTCATCGAGTGTACGAGGCTTAAGTGTTCAGATGAAGAAACCAAACCATAATAAAAAATGATATTTTAATAATGATAAATATATGTAATTATTGTATACCAGTGGTCTCCAAATTGCAGCCTGGGGGCCTAATGTGGCCCTTTGCATATATTTATCTGGCTCTTGGGGCACTATTCCTTCTACTGACACCAACGACGGGGCACAAATGTTTCCCCTAATACCAAAGATGAGACATCGGTTACTCCCACTGACATCTGGGCATTTTCTATATCTACTGGCTGGCCCCCTAAAGTCTGAAGCACAGTAAACTGACCCTTACCTGGAAAGTTTGGAAACCTCTGGTCTTTACAAAAGCAAAGTCTGCACATCGTATGTATTCACCGTCTTTTTCATAAAACCCCTAAATAAGCTCTGGTGTAAACAACTGTTTTTAGAAGCATGATCTCAGATATGCCAGAGTTTATTAAGTTTATTACAGAACATCATGACAAACAGCATCATGAAGACCAAGGAACAAGCATAAAATTTTGGAGAAGTATCACTCAGGGTTGGGTTATAAAAAAAGCTATTCCAAACTATAAATACCTCTTGAAGTTGTATTAATCTATTTAAATAAATGTAGTGAACCTGTGACCATGCCTGGCAAAGATCATCCACTATACGTAATGACCAGGTAAAGAGGCTATTAGTCAGAAAGGCAACAAAGAGGCCAACAGCAATTGTGAAGGAGCTGCAGAGACGCACATCAGAGTTGACAGAACGGTTCACTGGACAACTACTGTATAACCTGGGCACTCTACAGTCATGCACAAACAAAAATCCTGTTTTTTTATTATCCTTGCACAGGATTGTGTATTCAAGGTGAACACAGCTTTACATCATTCATTAACTTTTCCAACATGAATATGCTCTACCCTTCAGTGAATTAATTGTGCCACCATCCCAATCAAAATGAAAACTTGTGGCAAGACTTGAAACTTGCCAAAATCCCCATATGATGTATAGTTTTTCTTTTTTCCACATAAGTTCACAATACACTTAGGTCCATATATATTTGGACACAGGTACAATTTTAGTTTTTTGCAGGTATTTACCAAAACATATTCAAACTATAGTTATATAATGAATATGGGCTGAAAGTGCACACTCAGGTTTAATTTGCGGGTATGTACATCCAAATTGGAAGAAGGGTTTAGGAATCACAGCTCTTAAGAGTAGCCATCCCCTCTTTTTTAAGGGACCAAAAGTAATTCAACAATTGAATCAAAAGATGTTTCATGGCCAGGTGTGGGCTACACCTTTATTTCTTGCCTCTGTCCAAATATATATGGACCTAACTGTATGTACTAAAGAGTGCTTATCAGCCCTAGTAATGGCTCTTCCTCAGCTCTGGACGCTGCTTGGATCCAAGTCCGACCACTAATGGTAGATATGAGGAAATGTGCACCAATGCAGCTTCATTCCCATTAATGTGCCTTCTCCAGAGCCAGCAAAGGTTCATGGGGTTAGAGAACTGCACACGCCAAACCTTAGCTGAGACAAGCAAGAGACAATTAAGGTAAAATGGGTTGTAGTGTAAAATCAAAATAGCATTGTGGATTATCAGAGTATCATCTCAAATATATAGTGACCAAAGAGAAAAACTAGTGTGGGACTTTATTTATACTACTGGTAACCACAGCAGATAGAAGACCAGAATAATATATATGAAACTGCATAGCTTTCATGCAAATTTACTTTAGGGCCTTGTCACATCAAATGCAGTCAAGTGCATTTTTTTTCTCCATCAAAAATGCATGGATAGCAGCTTATATGGTTTCCAATAGCATCGTTCACACCACTGTGGTCAGTTGTAGTGAGTTCCAGTTCCAGAAAAAAAAAAGTAGAACATGCTGCATTTTTTCTGCACTGAACTGTACTGGAATGTTGTAAAACGCATCAAAAACTCACCAGAACACACCTCAATGGACCAAAAAACACACGTATTTATTGATGGTGAAGAAAAAAAGAGTGGTAAAATGCACTGGAACGCTTAAAAAAAGCATCAAAACGCACCGAAAACATGACAAAAATGCACATGCAAAAACAAATCCGATTTGCATTGCTATGGTGTGAACCAGCCTAAAAAGAATAAATAATTAACATTCATATATAAAAAAACAGGATAACCACCAATCAGGTGTTCCTGTTACATATTCTTGAGATAGGTCAAAACGTTTCGTGGGTTGTCCCACTTCTTCAGGGCCAAGAAGGGTAATGTGGCAAACAGTAAGTTGCACAAAAAGAGTAGAGTCATTTCCCAGCAGAGATGTCTAGGGGTATAACTTGTCCAGAAATTCAAAAGTCCCTAAAGTTGTGTCAAAATACTATGCTAGCCAGCCCATGGGAGAAACTCCTTCTCATGATATCTTTACATGTAATTAGGCAAGACAGAAAATGTGTCTCCAAATTTATAGGAAAAGCTCCAAAAGATGCCCAACAAAAAAAAAACAGATCACAAAAGCCGTCTTAGTAAGGACTAAGGTGCTATTCTGACAATAATGACTGGGTAGTGCGACTTGTAGTAAGAGACAAGCAAGAACTAATCTGACAGATTTTATCTCAACAAAATTGCATACAGTAGGGTGTGCAGTATGGCAGCATGCATTGTGTTGTGCTTTGTTTTGTACTGCATTGTTGTGTGTTTCCTGCCCATTATTCATTAAACAGAGCAAGTACTTACAAGAGCAGGTCTCCTGTGTTAGGAAACCCCACCAAATTCATTCTGCAAGATTTTTAGGTGCTATGTTCTGTTTTTTTTCCACTGACTTAAATAGACTAAAATGCTAGAACATCCAGGTAGCCATTCTCTACTTAATGTACTGTAGTTGAAAGCAGCACCATGAAAACCATTTTGTTTCCATTGTTCCCATGTTTTGGTGCAGCACTAAAAAGCAGGAAACTACACTCACCGGACACTTGATAAGGTACACCTGTTCATTTGCTTGGTAACACAAATTGCTAATCAGCCAATCACATGGCAGCAACTCAATACATTTCAGCACTTCGACATGGTGTCGACGACTTGCTGAAGTTCAAACGGAGCATCAGAATGGGGAAGAAAGGGGATTTAAGCGACTTTGAACGTGGCATGGTTGTTGGTGCCAGACAGGCTGGTCAGAGTACTTCAAAAACTGCTGATCTACTGGTCTTTTCATGCACAACCATCTCTAGGGTTTACAGAGAATGGTCCAAAAAAGAGAAAATATCCAGTGAGCAGCAGTTGCATGGATGAAAATGCCTTGTTGATGTCAAAAGTCAGAGGAGAATGGGCAGACTGGTTTCTGAGACATTCAGATGGTAGGGTCAGAATTTGGTGTAAACAACATGAAAGCATGAATCCATCCTGCCTTGTATTCATGGTTCAGGCTGGTGGTGGGGATGTAATGGCATGGGGGAGATTTTCACTAGCAAGGTGTACCTAATAAAGTGGCCGGTGAGTGTATACTACATGGCAGTCATTGGGAAGGAGCCATATAGCACTCAAAGGAGCTAAGAGCACCACTTGTTTAGGAAAGGTATTTTATCTGCAAGGCTGTTAAAGTGTATGTCAAGCTAAAAGCTTTTTTTCATAGTTTTAGAGGAAGATTAGAACTTCTGAAAAGTTTATACTGCTATCCAGGGTTCCAAAAGTTTTACCTTTACTTTCTGTCCTGCTGACAACAGTTTCACCAGTCTCTAATATTCTCCCACAATGTATTACATTCTGTGAAAGGAGGAGGAGCATTTGAATTAGAAAATTGAAAGGATCTCCTCTATCCATTCAGAGAATGCACTGCATTGTGGGAAAATAATAATATGCCTGATCTAATTAGCAGAGAGGGCATAAGGAGGAAGGCAAGTGGCACAACCTTTCTCAGAACCAGCACAGGATCTTCACTCTCATAGCACCCAAAGACAGCCATTCAGAACAGAATCCAGCAGATCTGAGGAGGCACAGCAGGAAAGATTTTTACCAAAAGCAGCGTGCAGGAAACAGGATACACACAATTACACATAACTAATATGTTTGATGCTGTATCAACAAAAATGCAGCTTTAAAGTAGACTCAGAGAAGGCAGGGCAGAGATAGTGTTTTCAGACCATTGTGGACTTTCTTCTGCAAATAGATGAGGCAGACCAAGTGCATGTCATTCTCACCTAGATGGGAAAGTGAAAGCAGATACCTGAAACCCCCTCAAAAAAGTTGCAAATGTGTTACAGACTTGGGGAAGAGGATGCATGGTACTTTCCGTTTTGAGTGATGGACTGCCTAACTGCACTGCTGGAATCATGGTTGATCCTTGCTGAAATGACTCAAATTCAAGCCACGAACAGCCCTGCCGACGCCACCCGGCTCGACAGCTTGACTGAGAATTTTAAGTTGGCCAAACAGTGACTGCAGCCAATCAGCTGTCAGAATACAATAGCCAGCAGTGGAAATCCAGCTGAAACAACTGAAATTTATTCCGTGGGCAACCCTGACAACATCACCCAGCACAGCAAATTTTTCAATCAACCTTTGTCAAAGGCTTTACACGGAAGATTCTCAAATAGCACCTGTATCCAATCAGGTGCAGTCACTGTTCAGGTATTCCGACAGCCATGGGTGCCAGCTGTCAGTATACAATAGCTAGCAATGTAGCTTTGTCCATCCACTCTATTTAGCGTCAATATTTCTTGTTCAGCCAGCTGGGGAAATTTTTACGTTGATGGCCAGCTTTAGAGCGCTACTGGTTGGTTACAATATTAAAGATATTCAAGCAAGATTTTGTAGGTATCTGAAAAGTCTGTTTTAATGAAGTCCTCCCAGGCTGCATTTTGCTATTTCAAAAACACAATACATCTGAAATGCATGTAAACCGAACGCACATGACCACGTGCGAACAAGCCCCCAACCCTGTCAACAATTTACTTTGATCTCTGCTGATTAAGAAGACTTAGACCACCCATGCATAGTAATGCAACAGAGAGCATCTCCACTAAAGAATGTCAAGAAAGGATCAGTTTCTTTCTAATCTTCCCTCATAGACACCTTTCTTTAGATTTTGATCAGACATCTTGCTGTCTATACCCTGTTCAACGATAGTCATCCAGAAGACAATAGATATAGGCTCATCACAGATTCCAGCATTACTTCTGATAATAGGGCTGTGTAGGGGGTAACAGGCATGAGAACTCCTCGTTATGCTTCAGAATATTTCTTCCAGGGACACCCATTGCTCTTTTTCTTCTGTAATGGTGACCAAACTTTTCACTGCTCCAATGAAGCATCCATACAGTATATCGGCCAGGGAGATAGACCGTAGTGGTCCAGACATGGAAACGTGCAAGTGAACTAGGACTGCCTGGTATTAACTGTAAAAGTGATGCACACATATAGCCAGCACAGGATTAAACTGGCCCATTTCAGGAAATGGTCTGTAGACTTTTCTACCCATTCACATCACAATTTTACTTTGAAGGTTTAACTTTGACACATACTGTTGTTTCAATAAGTTCTGCAAATAGCACATGGAAATTCTGAACCTGAAAAATCCTGTAAAAGACCCAAAACAAATAGAGGAAATTCTTAGCATAATGCGCCTTTCATCATACCCCTTTACATGGGTGAAATTTTGGGATCATATTTAGACAGAATCATATCTAAGAAAGAAAACAAAATAACCCCAAAACCTCTGAAATGTTTCCAGTGCTTTGCTTTTCAGGATCTGGTTACTTAAGCCCGTGTGAGCATACTTTATGAAATTTTGGTGGGGAACGAAGGCCCACGAATGCTATAAAACTGCCAGGCGTATTTTAATTTCTTGGACTGACCTCCCTATTGGTATTAACTCTTTCCATATGGCCGCATTCACCAAGTAAAATGAAAGAGCCAGCAGTTTCAAATGAATAACTAACATCAGCAACACATTCAAAAGAACATTTCGTTTAGTAAAATATTTTTTGTAGTTAAAAGTCTCGAGTTATAACAACATCGGGTACTGAAAGGATTCAATTTGCACCTGAACTTTATTGGCACCTATGGCATGATCAAGGGTTCACTCTGATCTAAGATCAAATGCTGCACACACACACAGTTTACCGGCTGAATGGCTTTCATTTCCATCCTAGCATTCATCCTCTTCAACTTCTGAGCTCCTTGGATAAGGCAGCATTCACAGAGAACACACACAGGGGCATGAAAAAGGTTGAACAGGTCAGAATCATGTGAAAAGAGGTTGTAGTTCCATCAGAAGACTCGAAAGAACTCTACTAAATCTATCCACAAAGGATATGATAAACGTCAGGCCACAGATGATGTGACTTTCTTGCAACCCATGGTTGCAGGAAAGAAAATTGCTGCATTTCTCCGTGAACACAGTCAGTGTTGATGGGGGAATCTCTCCCATGCAGCTATTGCGTTCGCCTGGTGGGGGGCCCAGTGAACCACCCCTGCCGGGAGAACACAGTGATTGTTGATAGCGGCTACATCTGCTGGCAATAATCACATGCTAGAAAACCAACATGCTGCTTGTACCCCAGTTGATACATGGATCAAATCTCGGCTGGCCCCTGCTGAACTGGCTGAGATTCGAACCATTTATGGCTGGCTTATGGCTAGCCACACACAGTCCTACAGGCTAAATGGGAGAGGAAAAAAGATTCTTCTTCCACGATGAACAGCATGGATGGAGGAATATCCCCTGCAGGCTATTGTATTCCGACAGCCGATACCCCTGCAGCTGTCAGAATACCTGAACAATGACTGCATCTGATTGGATTTTTCATTGCACTTAAATTCACTGCATTACATTTGAATTTTCCACATGGCTTTTGATTTTCAGATGCAGGTTCTTAGAGCCAAGTCACCCACTGCTTGGATTTCGGTGATTCACCAGAAATCGGCTGAAATTCAATCCATGTATGGCCAACATAAGGTAAATTGGACCTACTGACTTATGTTCAGTTGCAAAATTGCAAGTACAAGGGTTATATGGACAGCTTTGATCTCACTCTACTGAAGGGTTCAACCTCATAATGTCTAAGATGTCCAGCAGGTAATTTGGAACAAAATTTTATTAGATTGTAAGCTCTCGTGAGCAGAGCTCTCCTTACCCTCTTGTATTGTATAGTAAATGTACTGTCTTCCTTCCTTCCTTTTGTATAGTGTTGTGTAAACTGTTGGCACTATATAAATCCTGTATAATAATAATAATAATAAGGCTGCAAATGAGCAGCGTGTCAACCAGTAGTTAGAACAGCCAGTAGCATGTGATATTTTTTAAAGTTCTAACTATCCAAAGCTCAGGAAACAGAAAAGAGGACAAAAATAGGTACTATTATTGGCATTACTCCTATGGGGATGTGGTTCCTGTTTTAGGATAGTTACTTGAAAGGATTTGAGCCATATCCTTTTTCCAGTACCTACAGTACATGTGTATTTTGCAATAAAGTTCTGCTTTTAATATACATTGGGTTTTTGTTTGTTTTTTTGTAGGGAAGGGGAAGGGATGTCATTATGTAGTTGTTTGCGGATCTATGTTTTTCAAGTCTAATATCAGATTGAATGGTAAACAGAGTTTGTAAGCGGAAACTAAAGTTTTGCAAATATAATGTACTTTAAAATTTCATTGTGGTGGATGTTAAGTGTAAAAACTTAACTTTCCTTTCATCTTCATTAAACTGATTCTAATTTTTTTTTTCTTTAAAATAACAAACATGTCAAACTTACCTGCTCTGTGCAGTGGTTTTGCAAAGAGCAGTCCTGATCCTTCCCTTCTCAGGTTCCCAGCAGGCGCTCTCCTCCCCTCCACCACGTGCCCACATAGCAAGCCACTTGCTATGTGGCACTCGAGCAGGATTCGGCCCCTCACTTGCTGCTGTCAATCACTGGTTGTAATTGACAGCAACAGCAGCCAATGGCTCCTGCTGCTGTCTCTGAGCCAAAGAGGAGGGAGAGAACATAGAGAGCCTCTGTTGTTGTGCACAGAGCTGGATCAAGATTAGGCTCAGGTAAGTATAAGAAGGGGGGGGGGAAGGCTGCATGCAGAAGATTTTTAACTAGATGCAAAGAATGCATTGAGGTAAAAAAACGTTTTGCTTTTAAAACCAATTTAAGCTCATGCTGAAGTGCAGTCTCTATCTTTGCATATGCTTGATGGCACCTGTGTCTAACAGAGGAGTGTATGGCAGGGTTCCCCCAGACGTTTTGATACATAAGACTTGCTATATAGAAATGTGTATTAGGACTGATATAGGGAACATTGTTTAGGATGTTAAAGTAAATCTATGGTCACAGCATATACTTTCATTTTAACATCAGCATTGTATTAGTAATACAAACAAAATTTATTTTGGACAATTCAATATAAAAACCTTCTTTCATATTGTGAGTAATGCCTGTGTGCTGACCATCTCTGTCCACATCTTCTTAGATTCCCTGCATGCTTTGCAGCTTCTCTTCTGCTGTTTACTTTCAATTTCTAAGGACTACATATCCCATGGTACCTTGCTGCCTGCAAGTTGTGATTCCTGTACTGACTCCGCCTCCTGAAACTCCTCCTCTCAGCACCTCTAGCTCAGAAGGCAGGCTCTGTGAAATGTGTGACACAGCCGTGCTTACCCACAGGGCATAGTGAATATGTGTTACACAATTCAAAGAAGTAAATGTGTGGGGAGCTTCACAAAGTAAATCTACAAACTTCAAGATCCTTCAGATTAACCAGTTCCCGACAGCCCTATAGCAGAACTACTGCTACAGGGCGGCAGAGCTCCGCAAAATTACATATATATACGTGATTTCGCATTTCCAGGTAGGGGGTGCGTGTGCGCGCCTTACCAGCACCGTCATTGGCGGCTACAGCTGTCGATTACCGGGTCCCAGCTGAAGATTCCCCACTGGCACCCAGCGATCGCCGAGTATCACTGTCCGGGGAGAGGTCTGTAGGTAAACAATACAGATGTCTCCCAGTCAGCTCCAGCATGCTGCTTTGTATTGCTCTGCATAGCAGAGCAATACAAAACAGCATGCCTCCCTAGTAAAACACAGTACACAGTAAAACACACACACAGCACACAGTTAACCTTTTGATTCAGCATGCTGCTTTATATTGCTCTTTATAGCAGAGCAATGCAAAACAGCATGCCTCCCTAGAAAAACACAGCACACAGTAAAACACACACACAGCACACAGTTTACCCTTTGATCCAGCATGCCTTTGATCCCTTTGATCCAGCATGCTGCTTTGTATTGCTCTGCATAGCAGAGCAATACAAAACAGCATGCCTCCCTAGTAAAACACAGCACACTTTTTTTTTTTAAAAAACATTTTTACTGGATATTTTTTATATTACAAAGTCAAAAATAGTTTTTTTGTTTATAGCACAAAAAAAAAATGCAGAGGCGATCAAATACAACCGAAAGAAAGCTCCATTTGTGAGAAAAAAAGGACATAAATTTAATTTGGGTGCAGCATTGTATGACTGCGCAATTGTCAGTTAAAATAACGTAGTGCCAGAAAATGGCCTGGTCAGGAAGGGGAGTAAATCCTCTGGAGGGCAAATGATTAATATTAGTAGGCTAGAAATAATTGAAATTCACTGTGGAAACGAACATATAATTATAGATTTTGTCCAAAAATACAATCAGTACATTTCAACTACACTTCACTATATTGCCAAAAGTATTCATATGCCTGCCTTTACACGCACACGAACTATAATGGCATCCCAGTCTTAGTCTGTAGGGTTCAATATTGAGTTGGCCCACCCTTTGTAGCTATAACAGCTTCAACTCCTCTGGGAAGGCTGTCCACAAGGTCCAGTAGTGTGTCTATGGGAATGTTTGACCATTCTTCTAGAAGCACATTTGTGAGGTCTGGCACTAATGTCAGACAAGAAGGCCTGGTTTGCAGTCTCCGCACTAATTCATCCCAAAGGTGTTCTATTGCGCTGAGGTCAGGACTCTGCGCAGGCCAGTCAATTTCCTCTACCCCAAACTTGCTCATCCATGTGTTTATGGACCTTGCTTTGTTCACTGGTGCGCAGTCATGTTGGAACAGGAAGAGGCCATCCCCAAACTGTTCCCACAAAGTTGGGAGCATTAAATTGTCCAAAATGTCTTGGTGTGCTGACACCTTAACAGTTCCCTTCACTGGAACTAAGGGGCCAAGCCAAACCCCTGAAAAGCAACCACACACCATAATCCTCCCTCCACCAAACTTTACACTTGGCACAATGCAGTCAGGCAAGGACCGTTCTCCTGGCAACCGCCAAACCCAGACTTGTTTGCAGAGAAGCATGATTCATCTCTCATAGATTGTACGCCCCTTGAGGGTTAGGGACTGATGTGAATGTACAATATATACTTAAATTGACAGTGCTATATAAGTACCTGTAATAAATAAAATAAATAAATCTCTACAGAGAATATTGACTCTGCAGACAGCTGGCAAATTCTGCACACTGTGACCCCGCTCTGTCACTTTACGTGGCCTACCACTTCGTGGCTGAGTTGCTGTTGTTCCCAGTTGCTTCCACTTTGTTATAATACCACTGTTGACCGTGGAATATTTAGTAGCAAAGATATTTCAAGGATGGACTTATTGCACAGGTGGCAACCTATCACGGTATAATGCTTGAATTCACAGAGCTTCTGAGAGCGACCCATTCTTTCACAAATGTTTGTAGAAACAGTTTGCATGCCTAGGTGCTTAATTTTATACACATGTGGCCATGGAGGAGACTGGAACACTTGAAGCCAATGATTTGGAGGGGTGTCCCAACACTTTTGGCAAAATAGTGTACTTTCACTGTGGGACTTTTTGAATTAAAAACAAGCAGTCAAGTGTGATCACACAAAATCTAACAAAATACCGGGCCTCTTGGCTCACCAGCAGAAGTTGGCTTCCTATTTGTTTTTTGTCAGCCACTAGAACAATTGCTCAGGCATGGAAGCGCCCGTTTGTCCGTATGTCCACTATGATGCTTGATGAACAGATGTCAAGTATTTGTAACGACTCCCAATGGAAATTTTTGAAAATATGGAAGCCGTGATTGCAATATGCCCTTCCCACACTCCCCCCGGCTAGTCTGGGGTTGTGATGTTGCTTGGTACTGGCGTTCCTGAACCCTTGCTCTTTTTATACTCCTCCTTCCTTTTCTATTTCTGTTTGTTTTTGGTGTGGCAGTGGATAGCTGCCTTTAGTTTGAGTTACTGTCGATGTTATACTAATGTTTCTGTCATTTATGTGCCATTGATAGCCCCGGCATGGGCGCACCTTTTGCTCTGTTGGTGTTAGAGCACTGTTTTCTTTATTTTTTTATGTGCAATTGATGGCCTCTGTGTGGACATGTTTTGTTGCTTCTGTCTTTTTTTTAACCATTTGCCGCCTGGCAAAATCCCTCAGCGTTCCGGGTGGACGCCATATGGCGTCCTCCCGGGCATGCGCAGTTTGCGCACCTGCAGAGCCGCACTGCGGCGCGATCTGTCACGAGCTGTGTACCTCGGACACGGCCGATGACAGATCTGAGTACCGGCCCCGTTGCCAGTACTATGTGACCTGCTGTGACCAATCACAGCAGGTCACATGACAGTTGTATACAATGGATGGCTTCATTCATGCCATCCATTGTATACTAGTGTGCCTAGCTGTGAATGGTCACAGCGATCACATGCACAAGCTGGGCCAATCACTGCTAAGCACAAAAATAAAAAACCCTGAATGAATCGATGTCATTCAGGTAAATGCTTGTTTATAGCAAAGTAATTCTTTGCTATAAGCAAATTGCGTAGAAAAAAAAAAAAATACTAATCACTTCCCCAAAGTAGTACAATGTTACTATGGTAACATTGTACTACTTTGGTGATAGTGAAATATGCAAAAAAAAATCTTAACAAAAAGAAAAAAATGTAATAAAAAATTTAAAATAATAAAAAAATTTAAAAAAAGTTTACAAAATTACATTTTTTTTTTCATACTGTTAGTGTCCCTGCTCACCGCCATGCCAGCTATATGATGACGCTGTACTGCACTGGTGACAGTATGTAAAAAAAATAGTGAAAATAATTTTTTTAATTTTTTAATTTTCCGAAAAATTACGACAAAAAAAAACAACTTAAAAAAACTCGCCATGCCTCTTATGAAGTACGTCGGACTGTCTACTTTGCAAACAGTGGTCATTTGGGGATATCTGTACTGTTCTGACATTCTTGGACCTCAAGAAATTAGATTGGCTGTCAGTACTTCAGGATTGATCAATATTCAGATCTATACCATAGTTTGTGAACTCTATAACTTTCCTACAAACTAAAAAATACATCCTAATTTGGGTTATTTTCACCAAAGACATGTAGCAGAATACATTTTGGCCTAAATTTATGAAGAACAATTGTTTATTTGCAAACTTTTATAACAGAAACAAAGAAAGACGTGTTTTTATTTAAAAAATTTCTGTCTTTTTTTGTTAATTTAGCAAAAAATAAAAATCCCAGCGGTGATTAAATACCACCAAAAGAAAGCTCTAGTTTTCTGAAAAAAATGATAACATTTTAGTTTGGCTGAAAAATGGCCTGGGCAGGAAGGGGGTAAAAGTGCCCAGTATTCAAATGGTTAAATGTTTATAAACTAATACAAATCATTGAAATACAAAAAAAATAAAAAATCTAAGAAAATTAAATTTTTACTTGTTAGGTTTCAAAACAAAAGCAGGAAGGTTCATACGTAACAAGTTATGAGGAATGGTTTTCTTGAGGCTCTCTTAAGCGAAAAATCTGTTAGCTATAATCCCCCCTCCTGTTGGTTTTTACAATCCTTTTTTAATAATAAAAAAGTACACTGAAAGAGTTACATAAAAAGGTAACATAAAAAAATATAAAAGTATAGAAGAAAGAGTATATTGGGTGGAAAAGCAAGACAAACATAATGCATTGCCAGTGAATGACATGATGTTTGTTAATAGCCTAAATAGAACTGATTAAAACACATTCCCCTGTAAAACATATTAAAGGTTCTGCTTCATGTAGTGCAATGGACAGTTAACGGGTAACTTTGGTAAGATGTTGCCTAGTGAACCTTAGTTAATAAGTCAACGGCAAACACAAGCAACCGAGAAACAGGACAGGCAATATGTGTTTTTTTTCGTTTTCTGAGTTTATGTATAGAAGCATATCCAGTGTCTGTTTGTGATTTCACATATGAGGCCCAATCTGGGAATCAATAAATAGGAATAAAGATTGTAGACTCCATATACACAATTGTCTCTCTACACACACACTGTTTCCCATATAGGCACTGTTCATCCTACACCTGATCTTCCTACACACACTGTTCTCCCTATAGAAACAGCTCTCCCTATACACAATCCTTTCTATACAGACACTGCTTCCCCTATACACACTGCTCCCCAAACAAATTGTTCCCCATGTACACACTGATCCCTATATAAATATTGCTCCCTCTACACATACAAACACTGCTCCCCGTACACAGACTGCTCCCCATATACACACACTGCTCCCCATATACACACACTGCTCCCCATATACACACACTGCTCCCCAAACAATTTGTTTCCCATGTACACACTGCTCCCTATATAAATATTGCTCCCCTACACATACAAACACTGCTCCCCAAACAAATTGTTCACCATGTACACACTGCTCCCTATATAAATATTGCTCCCCTACACATACAAACACTGCTCCCTCCCAAACAAATTGTTCACCATGTACACACTGCTCCCTATATAAATATTGCTCCCCTACACATACAAACACTGCTCCCTCCCAAACAAATTGTTCCCCATATACACACTGCTCCTTATATAAGTATTGCTTCCCCTACACATACAAACACTGCTCCCCAAAGAAATTGTTCCCCATGTACACACTGCTCCCTATATAAATATTGCTCCCCTACACATACAAACACTGCTCCCCGTACACAGACTGCTCCCCATATACACACACTGCTCCCCATATACAAACACTGCACCCTAAACAAATTGTTCACCATGTACACACTGCTCCTTATATAAATATTGCTCCCCTACACATACAAACACTGCTCCCTCCCAAACAAATTGTCCCCCATGTACACACGGATCCCTATATAAATATTGCTCTCTATACACATACAAACACTGCTCCTCTTACACAGACTGCTCCCCATATACACACTGCTCCCCAAACAAATTGTTCCCCATATACACACTGCTCCCCAAAGAAATTGTTCCCCATGTACACACTGCTCCCTATATAAATATTGCTCCCCTACACACCTACACATATAAACACTGCTCCCCGTACACAGACTGCTCCCCATATACACACACTGCTCCCCATATACAAACACTGCACCCCAAACAAATTGTTCCCCATGTACACACTGCTCCCTATATAAATATTGCTCTCTATACACATACAAACACTGCTTCCCTTACACAGACTGCTCCCCATATACACACACTGCTCCCCATATACACACTGCTCCCCAAAGAAATTGTTCCCCACTTACACACTGCTCCCTATATAAATATTGCTCTCTATACACATACAAACACTGCTCCCCAAAGAAATTGTTCCCCATATACACACTGCTCCCCAAAGAAATTGTTCCCCATATACACACTGCTCCCCAAAGAAATTGTTCCACATATACACACTGCTCCCCAAAGAAATTGTTCCCCATATACACACTGCTCCCTATATAAATATTGCTCCCCTACACATACAATAACTGCACCCCAAACAACTTGTTCCCCATGTACACACTGCTCCCTATATAAATCTTGTTCCCTCTACACATACAAACACTGCTCCCCGTACACAGACTGCTCCCCATATACACACTGCTCCCCGTACACAGACTGCTCCCCATATACACACTGCTCCCCAAACAAACTGTTCCTCATGTACACACTGGTCCTTATACAAATATTGCTCCCCCTATACGTATAAATGCAGCTCCCCCCTACACAGACTACCCCCCATATACACAGTGCTCCCCATAATCGCATGCCTTCAAACACACTGCTCCCCAAGTGCAAGAGGCAGCACCGCACAACCATTTCCTGTCTCTATTTTCTGTCATTCTTCCCCGTTCACAATGCTCCTTTTTTTCAGGTGGTAAGAAGTAACATGATTTCTATAGGAAATTTGGATTGTTTGATTTGTACATCATCACATAAATATTTATTCTGAGAGATTCATGAATTTAGCAACACTAATGAATTGGATTTATTTAGTCATCTTGTTTATTTAAAGTGATATGCGCACCTGTTTCTAAATTGTAAAATATTATATTTACTTGCTTTAACTTTTTTTTGCAGGTGCTTCCTGGTAGGCCTACAACCCAGGAGTCTTGATGGGCATTTTTTTCCTTTCATCTGGAGGAGGGAATGAAGGGTTTTCTCAGTTAAGTACACCCTCCTGTGTACATGCCTGAGCTAAGGGCAGATGGATTCTAAGAGGAAAACATGCTACTTGAATCATCTGCCTTACTCAAGGTGGCCCCAGCTAGAAATGATAGGGGGAGGGGGTTCAAAATGATAATATCTTAGCAAAATAGAACATCAAGACATGGATGGATGAGTTTGGTTTGAATATAAAAAATGAATTAAAGAGCGCTTTCAGTTTGTGGTGCTCAGATTCTTTGCACAGGGTCCCCAAAAAATATACGCAGCAGCCAAACGTGACAATCACAGTATTACCTATTGTTGGTCATACACAGCTAGATGAAAGCAAATGATGCAACTATTCTGAGCATTGATTACAACAATCGGATAAGTTGGGAACAGGGGCGGACTGACCATTCGAGCACTCGGGCACTGCCCGAGGGCCCGGGGTCAGTAGGGGGCCCCATGAGACAGACTTTTTTGGGTGTGGTTTGAGTGTGGGTGAGGACACAGGGGCCCCATGATCCCCTATTGCCCGAGGGCCCCATGATCCCCTATTGCCCGAGGGCCCCATGAGTAGTCAGTAAGCCCCTGGTTGGGAATCAGATTAAGGAAGTCCTCACATCTCCACTGATGTAAGATTTTAAGGTGTGCATTTTTGCAAACACAATCGCTGCACAGTTTATGAATCTGTGAATACTGTATGTGTTCTATATTTCATACACATTTTCTTCATAGCAATAAATGTCTCTGACCATTCACACAATACCTGACATGCAGCACAAAGCTCCCTTTTTGTACACTACATCATTGTCATCTGAATCAACTTACACCAGCATGCATGGCTGCAAGCCAAACCTAACAAAGTCAGAAACGCATTCCCATGGAAAAACAAGTCTGATCAATGGTCAGCTCTTACTATTACCATGTCCTCCTATCATGGCACATGTCACACAGTTCTTCACATTGCTTGTCCTTCCCAGCACTCACTGCACCCTAAGTGGCAGAGAAGCCCCTGTCAACATTACCAACTGTCTTCTATATATTGTGTGTTCTTCAAGGCCACTATGCAGAAGCACAAGCTATACAAACCAGTGTACTCTTTATCCTTCTGTTTAAACACCCATGACTGCTCAACCATAACGGGAAGCTGGATCCGTAGCAGATTTGGATAGCTACATAGTTAGTCTGGCTGAAAAAAGTCTAGTTCAACTATAAAAAAAAAAGTTATCCTATACCCACAGTTGATGCAGAGGAAGGCAAAAAACCTAGCAAAGCATGATTTAATTTGCTCCTGCAGGGAAAAAATTCCTTCCTGATCCCCTGAGAGGCAATCAGATATTCCGTGGATTAACCACATCCCTGTCGCCCTATAGCAGATATACTGCTACAGTACGGCAGGGGTGCCAAAAATCACATATATATACGTGATTTTGCATGTATGGGTAAGGGGCGCGCACAATCTGCGCGCACCCTACCTGTGCCGCCTTTCGCGGCTGTCAATCACTGGGTGATTACCCGCCGGCGCCCCGTGATTACAGAGGATCTCCGACGGGGAGGAGGGCTGCGTTGTTTACTAGCAGCGTTCCTCCTTGCTGTAGAGCCATCTAGTGAAGCACCAACACACCGCACCCCAGTAAAAAAAACTCCCAGCACACAGTTAACCCCTTGATCGCCCCTCAAGTTAACCCCTTCCTGCCCAGTGCCATTAGTACAGTGTCAGTGCTTTATTTTTAGCACTGATCACTGTATTGGTGTCACTGGGGATGTCAGTGACACCAAGTCAGTTCCTCCCAGTGTCAGAATTTCTGCCACAGTCCCGCTATAAGTCGTTGTTTGCCGCCATTATTAGTAAAAAAAAAAAAAATCCCAGTATATATACTGGCATTTGTAAACGCTATAACTTTCATGTAAACCAATTAATTTATACAAACTAGGATTTTTTCTTAGCAAAGACATGTAACAGAATACATTTGGCCTGAATTTATGATGAAATTAGATTTTCTTAAATTATTTTACTGCACATGTTTAATAGCAAAGAGTCAAAAATATTGTTTTTTTCTCAAAATTGTCAGACTTTTTTTATAGCACAAAATATAAAAAACGCACAGGCGATCAAATATCACCAAACGAAAGCTCAATTCGTGGGGAAAAAAAGGATGTAAATTTCATTTGGTTGCAGCATTGCATGATTGTCAAAGTATCGCAGTGTCGTAACACAAAAAATGGCCTCATCAGGAAGGGGGGTAAATCCTCTGGAGTGGTTAACTTACCTATAAATGTTAATACCCAGTTATATTCTGTGTATCTAGGAAAGAATCCAGGTCTTTTTTACACCAATCCACTGAGTGGACCAGACCCAACTCTTGAGGGAGACTATTCCACATTTTCACAGCTCGTACTGTGAAGAAACCTTTCTGTATTTGGAGATTAAATTTCTTTTCCTACAGATGTAAAGAGTACCCCCTTGTCCTCTGTGATGACCTCAGGGTGGAGAGCTATTCACTATATGAACCACTGATGTATTTATACATGTTGATCATATCCCCCCTTAATCTCCTCTTCTCAAGAGAGAATAAATTCAGTTCCTCTAATCCAGTGGTTCTCAACCTTTCTAACGCCGCGACCCCTTAATACAGTTCCTCATGTTGTGGTGACCCCCAACCATAAAATTATTTTCGTTGCTACTTCAGAACTGTAATTTTGCAGTGGGAGGAATAGTGCCCCATCATTGGTGTCAGTGGGAGGACTAGCGCCCCATCATTGGTGTCAGTGGGAGGAATAGTGCCCCATCATTGGTGTCAGTGGGAGGAATAGTGCCCCATCATTGGTATCAGTGGGAGGAATAGTGTCCCGCCAATGGTATCAGTGGGAGGAATAGTGCCCCATCGTTGGTATCAGTGGGAGGAATAGTGCCCCATCGTTGGTGTCAGTGGGAGGAATAGTGCTCCATCATCGGTATCAGTGGGAGGAATAGTGCCCCATCATTGGTGTCACTGGGAGGAATAGTGCCCCATCATTGGTGTCAGTGGGAGGAATAGTGCCCCATCATTGGTGTCACTGGGAGGAATAGTGCCCCATCATCGGTATCAGTGGGAGGAATAGTGCCCCATCATCGGTATCAGTGGGAGGAATAGTGCCCCATCATCGGTATCAGTGGGAGGAATAGTGCCCCATCATCGGTATCAGTGGGAGGAATAGTGCCCCATCATTGGTGTCAGTGGGGGGAGGAATAGTGCCCCATCGTTGGTGTCAGTGGGGGGAGGAATAGTGCCCCATCGTTGGTGTCAGTGGGGGGAGGAATAGTGCCCCATCGTTGGTGTCAGTGGGGGAAGGAATAGTGCCCCATCGTTGGTGTCAGTGGGGGGAGGAATAGTGCCCCATCGTTGGTGTCAGTGGGGGGAGGAATAGTGCCCCATCGTTGGTGTCAGTGGGGGGAGGAATAGTGCCCCATCGTTGGTGTCAGTGGGAGGAGGAATAGTGCCCCATCGTTGGTGTCAGTGGGGGGAGGAATAGTGCCCCATCGTTGGTGTCAGTGGGGGGAGGAATAGTGCCCCATCGTTGGTGTCAGTGGGGGGAGGAATAGTGCCCCATCGGTGTCAGTGGGGGGAGGAATAGTGCCCCATCGTTGGTGTCAGTGGGGGGAGGAATAGTGCCCCATCGTTGGTGTCAGTGGGAGGAATAGTGCCCCATCGTTGGTGTCAGTGGGGGGAGGAATAGTGCCCCATCATTGGTGTCAGTGGGAGGAATAGTGTCCCATCATTGGTGTCAGTGGGGGGAATAGTGCCCCATCATTGGTGTCAGTGGGAGGAATAGTGCCCCATCGTTGGTGTCAGTGGGAGGAATAGTGCCCCATCATTGGTGTCAGTGGGAGGAATAGTGCCCCATCGTTGGTGTCAGTGGGAGGAATAGTGCCTGTCATTGGTGTCAGTGGGGGGAGGAATAGTGCCCCATCGTTGGTGTCAGTGGGGGGAGGAATAGTGCCCCATCGTTGGTATTAGTGACACAAATGATGGGGCACTATTCCTCCCACTGACACCAATGATACTTACCTTGCTGACCCCTGCTCCAGCCTGGGCTCGCTCTCTCCCTCTCCCATCTACAGCCTGCAGAAGCAAAATTTGCACTTACCTGTCAGCTGTCTTCCTTCTCTGGCCTCTCTCCTCTTCACTCGGTCCTGCAGCTCCCTCGATCTTCTTCGATCTGCGCGCTCTGCCGCTCGGCTCCTCCTCTCCAAGCTCCACCTCCTCGCCGGTGATTGGCCGCCTGTGTGCCTCTCCTGAGCTACAGTTCCGGTGGCCAATCAGCGGCGAGGAGGCGGAGCTGTTGAGTGATCCCGGAGGTGTGGCCAGGTTACAGGGGCAGCATATCATCCCGCCCACAGATCGCGAGACAGAGCAGCGGTGTCTCGGTTCCTAAGACCATCGGAAATATGTGTTTTCCGATGGTCTTAGGCGACCCCTGGGAAATGGTCGTTCGACCCCCAAAGGGGTCGCGACCCCCAGGTTGAGAACCGCTGCTCTAATCTTTCCTCATAGCTGAGCTCCTCCATGCCTCTTATCAGTTTGGTTGCCCTTCTCTGTACTTTCTCCAGTTCCCCAATGTTCTTTTTGTGAATTGGTGCCCAAAACTGAACTGCATATTCCAGATGAGGTGTTACTAATGATTTGTACAGGGGTAACATGATATCTCTCTCTCTACGGAGTCTATACCTCTTTTAATACAAGAGAGGATTTTGCTCACTTTAGAAACCGCAGCTTGGCATTGCATGCCATTATTAAGCTTGTGATCTACCAGAATTCCCAGATCCTTCTCCACCATTGATTCCCCCAGTTGTACTCTCCCTAGTATGTATGATACATGCACATTTTTAGCCCCCAAGTACATAACCTTACATTTATCAACATTAAACCTCATTTGCCACATAGTTGCCCAATTAAACAGTGCATTGAGGTTGGCTTGTAAACTGAAGACTAAGGACATTATTTCACTGCACAGCTTGGTGCCATCTGCAAAGACTGTACTATACTGCATACCCATTGGCTCCTGCTGTTGCCAGTCTAAACCTTTGAGGAGGAAGTGGGGTGTATGGCTGAGTCATGCTCTGTGTGTCTATGGACACACACAGCCCAGCTCGGGAGTATGCCATGCATGGGAGCCCCCATAGCTCTTGACTCACTAAGGAATATGGAGGCTCTGGCAGGAAGGTGGAGTGGAGAGTGCTGGCGGGGGATTCCAGAAGAGGAGGAAAGGGACCGCACTGCAATATCACTGCACTGTATAACCTCTTTTTTATTTTAATTAAAAAAATGGGGCTTTAATATCACTTCAAGCCCTTGGTGAAAGCTGCCTCATTTGCACAACACTGTTTTCAGTAGAGGCAGTTGTCATTAAGAGGTTAAAAATCTTTCTGAACTGGAACAAATGCTATCTAAAGTTATATTAAAGTGGTTGTATACCTCTGAAATGAAAAATTAACAGAGCATATTCCTCTATAGCAGCGGTTCTCAACCTGGGGGTCGCGACCCCTTTGGGGGTCGAACGACCATTTCCCAGGGGTCGCCTAAGACCATCGGAAAACACATATTTCCGATGGTCTTAGGAACCGAGACACCGCTGCTCTGTCTCGCAATCTGTGGGCGGGATGATATGCTGCCCCTGTAACCTGGCCACACCTCCGGGATCACTCAACAGCTCCGCCTCCTCGCCGCTGATTGGCCACCGGAACTGTAGCTCAGGAGAGGCACACAGGCGGCCAATCACCGGCGAGGAGGTGGAGCTTGGAGAGGAGGAGCCGAGCGGCAGAGCGCGCAGATCGAAGAAGATCGAGGGAGCTGCAGGACCGAGTGAAGAGGAGAGAGGCCAGAGAAGGAAGACAGCTGACAGGTAAGTGCAAATTTTGCTTCTGCAGGCTGTAGATGGGAGAGGGAGAGAGCGAGCCCAGGCTGGAGCAGGGGTCAGCAAGGTAAGTATCATTGGTGTCAGTGGGAGGAATAGTGCCCCATCATTTGTGTCACTAATACCAACGATGGGGCACTATTCCTCCCCCCACTGACACCAACGATGGGGCACTATTCCTCCCCCCACTGACACCAATGATAGGCACTATTCCTCCCCCCACTGACACCAACGATGGGGCACTATTCCTCCCACTGACACCAACGATGGGGCACTATTCCTCCCACTGACACCAACGATGGGGCACTATTCCTCCCCCCACTGACACCAACGATGGGGCACTATTCCTCCCCCCACTGACACCAACGATGGGGCACTATTCCTCCCCCCACTGACACCAACGATGGGGCACTATTCCTCCCCCCACTGACACCAACGACGGGGCACTATTCCTCCCCCCACTGACACCAACGATGGGGCACTATTCCTCCCCCACTGACACCAACGATGGGGCACTATTCCTCCCCCCACTGACACCAACGATGGGGCACTATTCCTCCCCCCACTGACACCAATGATAGGCACTATTCCTCCCCCCACTGACACCAACGATGGGGCACTATTCCTCCCACTGACACCAACGATGCGGCACTATTCCTCCCACTGACACCAATGATGGGGCACTATTCCTCCCACTGGCACCAATGATAGGCACTATTCCTCCCCCCACTGACACCAATGATAGGCACTATTCCTCCCCCCACTGACACCAACGATGGGGCACTATTCCTCCCCCCACTGACACCAACGATGGGGCACTATTCCTCCCCCACTGACACCAACGATGGGGCACTATTCCTCCCCCCACTGACACCAACGATGGGGCACTATTCCTCCCCCCACTGACACCAACGATGGGGCACTATTCCTCCCCCCACTGACACCAACGATGCGGCACTATTCCTCCCCCCACTGACACCAATGATAGGCACTATTCCTCCCCCCACTGACACCAACGATGGGGCACTATTCCTCCCCCCACTGACACCAATGATAGGCACTATTCCTCCCACTGACACCAATGATGGGGCACTATTCCTCCCACTGATACCAATGATGGGGCACTATTCCTCCCACTGACACCAATGATGGGGCACTATTCCTCCCACTGACACCAATGATGGGGCACTATTCCTCCCACTGATACCAATGATGGGGCACTATTCCTCCCACTGACACCAATGATGGGGCACTATTCCTCCCACTGACACCAATGATGGGGCACTATTCCTCCCACTGACACCAATGATGGGGCACTATTCCTCCCACTGACACCAATGATGGGACACTATTCCTCCCACTGATACCAATGATGGGGCACTATTCCTCCCACTGACACCAATGATGGGACACTATTCCTCCCACTGACACCAATGATGGAGCACTATTCCCCCCACTGACACCAATGATGGGGCACTATTCCTCCCACTGACACCAATGATGGGGCACTATTCCTCCCACTGATACCAATGATGGGGCACTATTCCTCCCACTGACACCAATGATGGGGCACTATTCCTCCCACTGATACCGATGATGGAGCACTATTCCTCCCACTGACACCAACGATGGGGCACTATTCCTCCCACTGATACCAACGATGGGACACTATTCCTCCCACTGACATCAGTGATGGGGCGCTAGTCCTCCCACTGATACCAATGATGGGGCACTATTCCTCCCACTGATACCAATGATGGGGCACTATTCCTCCCACTGACACCAATGGCGGGACACTATTCCTCCCACTGATACCAACGATGGGACACTATTCCTCCCACTGACACCAATGATGGGGCGCTAGTCCTCCCACTGATACCAATGATGGGGCACTATTCCTCCCACTGATACCAACGATGGGACACTATTCCTCCCACTGATACCAATGATGGGGCGCTAGTCCTCCCACTGATACCAATGATGGGGCACTATTCCTCCCACTGCAAAATTACAGTTCTGAAGTAGCAACGAAAATAATTTTATGGTTGGGGGTCACCACAACATGAGGAACTGTATTAAGGGGTCGCGGCGTTAGAAAGGTTGAGAACCACTGCTCTATAGTGTGTACTTGCTTCAATTCAAAACACAAAGTGTGAATTCTGTCTCCTCTCTTTCCTCTGCTATCTACATTAGTCACTTCTGACAGGTTATCATACCACAGAATCTCAGGAGGTGGCCTGGCCCACCTCCCTGCCCAGCACACAAAGGGTGATTGACAGTCTCAGCTTTGCATGTTTCCCTATGAGGAGAGGAGTCCTTTGCTTTCAGGTCTTAGATTACACTCAACTCTCCTTTCTATGCTGTGCAGTGTGTGGTATCGGATCCCCACCTCCACCTGCTGAAGTTGAGAAATAGCCTTTATTGTGTGTGTTTTAGAAGGCTGTAGAGAAGAGATGGCTGCATACAAACAAGTACAACGTAGGTAGGAGAATTTGTTTCATCCATAATTATCACCTGAGGCTCTTCACTCCAGTGGGTATAAGTAAGCATTTACAACCACTTTAGCTCTGCTGTGGAGGAACAGCAGCCAGTGTGGTCCCTGAACGTCCCAGTTAGAGATCACATTACTAAGTGTCTAGGCTTGCTGGGTGCACACCACTGGAGATAACCTGGCATTTTCTGCAGAAAACTGTTTTATTTATTTGTACCACCATGGCTGTTAACCTTATATTAAAGTGGACCTTCGCTCCTGGGAAATACCTTTCCTGCCTGAGTTCCTCCACTCTCTATAATGTCAAAATGCTTGTTTTGCTGTTGTTCTTGGCTACATTTAATTTTTTTACTATAGCTTCATCCCCACTACCATTCTTACCTAGACAAGAATGATGTGTCCCTGCTCCTGTAGCCTTGTGGAATATTTCTTTCACATATCCCAGGAGGCTGCAGGAGTAGTGGGCGGACCTGGTGACACCTCATTGAGGGCCCCTGGAGAGGCAGCCAGGTTCTCCACCATCACCACTATCCTTTATAAAATGTCAAAGTAAACATAGCATGCTTCCACAGCAGGTGCAGGGCCACGCAACTGACCTATGCCCATTTTTCAATGTGAAGCAGTAGATATAGAAATAGATAGGGTGTTCGGGAAAAAAGTGAGGCTCCATCAAGATGAGGGAGGGATTCCAGTTCCTACACGGACTTCAAATATTGCACCTGTACATGAAAGGGAAGATATTGCTGAAAAAAAATGGGTTTACAGGAATGGAGAAAAGCTTTATGACAATGGACCACTGGAACCACACAAGTAGCCTGAAATAGTATCACTACGGAGAAAACCCTTGGCTGCTACTATGGATGGTTCAAAGGACTGTGACATGTAGGGAATGTCATATGACACTTTATGCCTATCTGAATGTCACAGAGAGTTCTCTATAGTGAACTCATGACTCCGAAGACCCAACACGTTCATTGATCATGTGTGACTGGTTTTAAAACAAAATAGACTGGTTGACAAGAAGAAGGGTATTTTCTAAGTTGTAATAAGAAAATGACACGTGGAATCTGATTGGCTGTTATGGACGCCTCCTCCAAAAAAAAACCATTTGCATCATCCAGTCTACAATAGAAAACAACTAGTTTCTCCGTATCATAATACCACATTATTTACTGGTTGATTTATGAAAACCAGAGCAAAGAAGATCTGTGTTGCCCATAGTAGCCATTTTTCACATCTCATTTTTCACTTCAACATAGAGGGCAAAAGATGCAACCAACCTCCTTGCTAAGGACAACTGTTCTCTTCCCCCAGTTTTTATAATTCAGACCCTGTCCTAGAGATACTGTACATGCTTCTCAGAACCCTCCTTCTGACACAAGTTATTTTTTAAACTGGTAGTAATCTCGATTTCTAACTTGTACCTACAGGTAAGCCTATAATAAACCATACCTGTAGGTACTGTAAACATCTTATAAAAGTGCACTGTTTAGACGATACTTACTTGTAAAGGAGCATCGGCACATGCGCTCTGAAGGAACGGCATGCCCGTGTTGTTCCTTCAGAGCTATGTGCTGTAAAAAGTGACTCCCGTCAAAAGATCCTCTCCTGTCATACACAGATCCATCCTTCACTCTGCACACTGGGAATCCCATTGGAACCTGCAGAAGTAGGAGGACCATCACACTACATGATCCCTCCTGATTAACGCAACCATGTCTTCATGACTACACACCTTCACGCAGCTTTCCATGTTCCTCAAAACATCACAATGAAGTGGATTCTCACACACTCACATATGTCACACATTCTTAGATTACACCACGTCCTTGTAATGTATAGAAAGAACAGCAGCCCCCATCTCCATACCGTGGCACAGTTGAAACTCCTGCTCAGCCCCCTCAGCACATCCTGAAAAGTCCTCCTAGGCTTCATGGTCACTTGGAGAAGCCCCGAGTTGCAGCTTCCCAGGCTGCACACTGTAGGAGCTGTGTGTAACCAGGCTGGGGGGCTGCGCAGGGAGTGGTGGCTGATCAGGGCGGACAGAGGATGTGATGTTGGGGGGGGGGAAGGACATGATGGGGGGAACTAGCCTTTCCTGAAAGACAAAGCTCACATTTCCTCCCCACCTTATGTTAAGCCTACAACTTAACCTCTGCACTGCCAGCTCCCTGTAGTAACAATGAAGGGGTTAACTTGTCTCTGTAGATTAGCAGAGTGGAGGCTTGAAAGCATTCTATGAAAAATATAATCAGAGCACATCAAGCAGGTTTTATATCCAAATAATTACTAAAACTTGCTTCACTTTAGCATTTCACTTTACAGGAGTGATTATTGAATGCACACTACTCTTGTTATATAAAGCTGGCCATAAGCAAATCAAAATTTGGCCAATTCCTACTGAATTGTCCACAGTTCTTTCCGTGGGTGGCTCCAACTCGATATAAGTTGATTTTATCGACTTTTGTCAAAAGAGTTGGGTGGAAAATTCTTGGCCGAACTGCACCTCCATCCAATCAGGTGCAGCCACTGTTTAGGTATTCTGGCAGCTGTATGTGCCAGCTGTCAGAATACAATAGCCGATATGGTAAAGAAGAGATTTTTCTCATTTAGCTTGCAAGGCTGAATGAGGGAAATCTTAACATGTATGGCCATTTTAAGACTGAGGGTTTTGTTTGTATATGAGGGAAATTAACTATGCACTTTGCAAAGTGCAGTTGCTCCAGAGCTTAGTAAATGAGCAGACGCTTTGCTGACTTCCATTATTCAATCATGTGCAAGCAAAAAAGCAGTTTTTTTTATTTCCCTTACACGTGATTGGGTATTCTTTGCCAAGTGCAGCTTTACCTCATTTACTTAGCTCTGGAGCAACTGCACTTGCAGAGTGCACAGTCTATTTGCCTTTAGTAAATCAACCCCATAGTATTATCATTAGCTTTAATACAATACAAACTCCTGATATGCCTATTTGATTGAACTGTAGAAAAGGGTGTCTAGGTTACCCACAGTAACCAGTACAATTCTAGGTGTCATTTTCCAGGGCAAGTAACAAGATGAAACTTTAAATTTGAATTACTGATGTGGAAAACAGCTCTTGCTACCATAATTAGCTTTGTTTTTCATACATTATTCACAACATTTAAAGAGTTCCTAAACCCACAACAGTAAAATCAGTCTGTATATGTTCTTAGATTGTAAGCTCCGAGGAGCAGGGCCCTCCTATCCCTCTTGTATTGAACTGTATTGTTGCTGTATTGTCTCCCGTTATATTGTAAAGCGCTGAGCAAACTGTTGGCGCTATATAAATCCTGTATAATAATAATAATAATATATGCAGTAAAGCATGCTTGTTATACTCACTGTGGAACCTAATGGGTTAATCTTCTGCATTGTGTAAAAACGCTGTTTGATCCTGACTTCTGTGATCCTTCCCTTCTTCCAGTGTACCCCTCTTATCTCCTGATAAGACTTATGGTGTGGAGACACTGCAAATGCTCAGTTTGGTGTTTATTTCTAGAGAGGTTTTTTTTTCCTGGGAGAGGGCATGTGATCAGCACAGGGCCAATCAGCACTGCCCAGACAGAAGTCAGGGGTTCTGCATCCTCCTAGAGAAAACTCCTCCTATAAGCTTTAACCAGTGCACTGCTGGTGTGAACGGGTATTTAGCAGTTTATATTTACTAAAATAATTGCACTTCCATTTTCTGTGCAAAGAGAAAAGTAATGTATCAGTGCCTGAATATTTTGTTACAAAGTATTTATATTTCAGATTTTCCTTTTTTCAGACAATACACATTGCAATCTGCTTTTACAATCTCTTTGGCCCTGTTTACATCTAACCCGCATTACATTTTTGTAGCGGTTCCGTTCATTTGAATTGGCCTCCCTCTAAAAATGCGTCATAAATGTCACGTACCAGACCCTGGCACTAGACCAAGTGTGTTTTGCGACGTACATTTTTGCGTGACAAAGCACACAATTGCTGCCAATGCTTGGGGTGCCATTAAGAAATAATGGCATTGCAAGTG
This sequence comes from Staurois parvus, assembly GCF_062004578.1. Taxonomy (NCBI): domain Eukaryota; kingdom Metazoa; phylum Chordata; class Amphibia; order Anura; family Ranidae; genus Staurois; species Staurois parvus. The sequence goes on from NW_028318358.1 coordinate 11,091,617, forward strand.
CTTTGTGTGTTTGCAGAAATGTTTCTGCCCACGTTTTCACTACACCCCAGATGAGACCTCCGATTTGACCTCCGATTTATAAATTATGACACCTGATGACCGTCCTAAAAACCGAATCAACTTGTACCCAGTTAGGCAGACTGTTGCACTTTAGTTAATAAAGTGGTAGAACAGACATATCTTAATCCAATTATACAATCCTTCAGATCTACCAACAACTATGTTGTGAAAGGGCCTGACTGATTAGATGGAAATTACAGTGGGGCAAAAAAGTATTTAGTCAGCCACCAATTGTGCAAGTTCTCCCACTTAAAAAGATGAGAGAGGCCTGTAATTGGCATCATAGGTAGACCTCAACTATGAGAGACAAAATGAGAAAACAAATCCAGACAATCACATTGGCTGATTTGGAAAGAATTTATTTGCAAATTATGGTGGAAAATAAGTATTTGGTCACCTACAAACAAGCAAGATTTCTGGCTCTCACAGACCTGTACCTTCTTCTTTAAGAGGCTCCTCTGTCCTGCACTCATTACCTGTATCAATGGCACCTGTTTGAGGTTGTGGACAGGTGTCTTTTATACTGATAACAACCTCAAACAGTCACAATCCAAACTCCACTATGGTGAAGACCAAAGAGCTGTCGAAGGACACCAGAAACAAAATTGTAGACCTGCACCAGGCTGGGAAGACTGAATCTGCAATAGGTAAGCAGCTTGGTGTGAACAAATCAACTGTGGGAGCAATAATTAGAAAATGGAAGACATACAAGACCACTGATAATCTCCCTCGATCTGGGGCTCCACGCAAGATCTCACCCCGTGGGGTCAAAATGATCACAAAAACGGTGAGCAAAAATCCCAGGACCACACGGGGGGACCTAGTGAATGACCTGCAGAGAGCTGGGACCAACGTAACAAAGGCTACCATCGGTAACACACTACGCCGCCAGGGACTCAGATCCTACAGTGCCAGACGTGTCCCCCTGCTTAAGCCAGTACATGTCCGGGCCCGTCTGAAGTTTGCTAGAGAGCATTTGGATGATCCAGAAGAGGATTGGGAGAATGTCATATGGTCAGATGAAACAAAAATAGAACTGTTTGGTAGAAACACAACTCGTCGTGTGTGGAGGAGAGAGAATGCTGAGTTGCATCCAAAGAACACCATACCTACTGTGAAGCATGGGGGTGGCAACATCATGCTTTGGGGCTGTTTCTCCGCAAAGGGACCAGGACAACTGATCCATGTACAGGACAGAATGAATGGGGCCATGTATCGTGAGATTTTGAATGCAAACCTCCTTCCATCAGCAAGGGCATTGAAGATGAAACGTGGCTGGGTCTTCCAACATAACAATGATCCCAAACACACCGCCCGGGCAACGAATGAGTGGCTTCGTAAGAAGCATTTCAAGGTCCTGGAGTGGCCTAGCCAGTCTCCAGATCTCAACCCCATAGAAAACCTTTGGAGGGAGTTGAAAGTCCGTGTTGCCCAGCGACAGCCCCAAAACATCACTGCTCTAGAGGAGATCTGCATGGAGGAATGGGCCAACATACCAGCAACAGTGTGTGCCAACCTTGTGAAGACTTACAGGAAACGTCTGACCTCTGTCATTGCCAACAAAGGATATATAACAAAGTATTGAGATGAACTTTTCATATTGACCAAATACTTATTTTCCACCATAATTTGCAAATAAATTATTTCCAAATCAGCCAATGTGATTGTCTGGATTTGTTTTCTCATTTTGTCTCTCATAGTTGAGGTCTACCTATGATGCCAATTACAGGCCTCTCTCATCTTTTTAAGTGGGAGAACTTGCACAATTGGTGGCTGACTAAATACTTTTTTGCCCCACTGTAAATGCATTAAATGCATTTTATACTTAGGGCCACACATTACATACTATAGCAATCTAAAAAATTTACAGCGATTGTACAACAGACTGTAAAATGTCTGCCAACTCAACTCAAACTGCAAATTAGGAAGGCCATACATTATACTTTTTTTTTGTTGTTCAACCAGCCAGTTGTGCAAAAAAAAAGGTGCCGATTCCCCCATGCGCACACTTGAGGTAGATGGGGAATCACTCCCGCTGTGCTATTGTGCTATAGTCAGCGGCACCGATCGTTCAGGAAAAACCCGAAAAACGCCTTTTATTAGTTATCCTGGTGATTCAAGACTCCCAACAAAACTTCCACTAACCTTCCAGTAAGCTGAAAGATTTTTTTAGCAGATTTATATGGCTCAGTAACACTTGCCTTTAGCATTTGATCCCCATACTTTACCTTACAGGTGATAACATGGGGATTGTTATAACGCTTGGACGCATATCCATCGACGTCAACCAATAGAAAAATAAATTATTGCAGATTTGCAGTTGATCCAAAAAAAGTGGCAAAAGATGTTTGGACTTATGCAAACTATTCATTGGGGGAGATTTACTACAACTGGAGAGTACAAAGTCTGATACAGCTCTGCATAGAAACCAATCAGCTTCCAGCTTGAAAAAACTGAAGTTATGTTGGCCATACACAGTTAGGAAACCATTCTTAAAAGCATTCAATACGTTCGATCAGTCGACTTTCTAGATATCAATTATTGAAATGCAAAGTTTAATGGCAAAAAAACAAACCATCATGCCATATTTTCTGAGCCTAAATGGGATTTTTGAAACATTAGCAGTGGATGGAAACATTAGCAGTGGATAGAACAATCTACTGCTTGTGTGCAGTTCTCATGCAAGCTTCTTTTAGTCCACAGAATGATCTTAATCTTGTTCTCAAATAACTCAATCATTAATATTTGCCAATATATCTGTATGTCCACATCTCTTAAACTGGCCATATGCTGTCTCACATTCAGCCCTGCACACTGGGAACTCCCATCTTTAATAAGCAGTGTAGATGGATGAATCTCTCCTGGGGCTTTCACACATCATCCCCCGGACGAAGCTACGAAATCCCTGTAGCGCAACGCGTTGGGGAGGGGCAGTGACGTCATCGCGCATTCTATCTACGATACGGCGAGTACTGAAGGTGTGTGGACACACACCCTTCGTTCTGATTCAGCTGCAGGCTGTAGGATTTCATACAAATACAAAGCGCAAATGTATTATTTTAAATGTGAGTGCAATATGGAAGCACATTAAAAGCTGTTTTAACCCTGGGATAAGACACCATATCTCTTATCTTTTTTTTGCATGAGACACACGAGGAATACAAAGGCAGAGGACTAAGGAGTGGATCAAAGGAGGGAGTATCCCTCACAGTCCTGTAATCACACAGGTTTTCAGCATCACTGCAAAGACCATATCTTCACACTGAAGGAGAGTATATCTATCTAGGCTGGATATTCATTTTTTTCACATTGGGACATTATTGTTGTTTTTTCACATTGGACTTTTTATTATTTAATTTTCATTTTTATTATTTAATTTTCATTTTTATTTATATTTTTTATTATTTAATTTATTTAATTTTTATTTTTAAATTTATTGATTTTTCATTCACTTTATTATATTATTGCATTTTTATATGATGAATTTCTTTGAGGTTCACCAATAGAAGATTTGCACATTGTAATAGGGATTGCACATATAGTGAGCTGCGAATATGTTATGAATTTATTTTTCACAAGTTTAATTTTATTCATCTAATGAGTCACGGTATATCAACTATCACTTATATATAGTTTTATTTTTATTTTATTTATTTATAAGCACTTTGCACTTTTGATTTAAACTAGAGCGTGGTAATTATTTAAATTATTTGTTTGATAAACGCACATCACATGAGAGTGGGCATAATAACCAGCGATCTAGCACACGTATACTATACCTCGGTGGCTCACAAGCTTATTTGTTTGTAGGGACTACTGTATGCAGCTGCTGTGTGGCCAACAATTTTTCGCCAGGATCCTTTGATTTTCTAATTGTAGAATGTTAAGTGGAAGGATGCAAACATGGCCACCCATTTCTCAAACTTCATCCAGTTCACCAGGAACCAGACAAAATTCACGTTATGGATCAGGCCATTCATGATTAAGTTCAAGCTCAGATAGCCTGATCTCTGTATTGCTAGCACAGGAGATTCTCAAATTTTTATTACATTAGGTAAAATATGTTCATGGCCAGCACACACTTGATAAACTATTCCTTCAGATAATGATCATCATTGTACATGAATGCAGTCCTTTACTGAGCTCTGAATAAAAATAGAAAAATAAATCTAAAGCTACTTATATCTCAGCCATTTATCATACAATTTAGCGCCAATTAGAGGCACTTTACATGTTTATGTGTTTAAAGTAGTCATGCAGAAACATAATGGCTGAAAAAATAAACTACGAAGTGACTTCTCTGCGAACAATCTTGTCCTCCTCATGGAAGCTACGTTCTGCAGAAACAACTGTCCTCTGATATAAACAACTCAATTGTAAAGGTCAATGGACTACAGGGCCTATTTATTTCTGGAGGTATTTGTGCTGTCCATAGCAATCAGTCACATTCCAGATGTCATATAATCTAGAGAAGTTTAGGCCATGAGAGCTACAAGCTATGAGGTTGCTTTGAGCAACAACCCATTTTTCTTTCCCCCAAAAATGATATAGCTGAGACTTACTAAGTGCATTAAAACCACAATTTACCCACCAGATTATCCAGAAAGTTCCAAGGAAAGACACAAAATGATTAGAGGTGATAATTTGTGGGATATTTGCAGCACAAATCTTCACTAAATAATTATAATTTAGAAGAAAAAAAAAACCAGATGCTGAATAGTTGTAATACAAAACAAACCATGTAAGGCCTAATGTACACAGGACATTTTAAAACGCTCCTTCTCCTCCTCCTTTTGTCAGAAAAACGTCTGATGCTTGTCAAAGTGTCAAATGCTTTTACAAGCGTTTAGGTCCATTTACACGCGTCAAACACTTAGGTGTTAATTCATTTTTTTGGCCAAAATAATAATTTATTCTGGCCATTGAAATGAATTAATGCTCAAGTGCTAAACGCACCTAGCATTAACAAACGTTTAGACATGTTTACACACATCAAGCGTTTTTTCTGACAAAACGCTACTGCTCCTGGACGCACTGGCCCTGGGTTTTATTTCCTGCTGGTAAACCCTACTGCTACTAAAAGCTTCTAAAAGTCTATGTGTGCATGGACACATAGGATAACATGGAGAGTCATTTAGAGGCAAGAAAAAAAACGCCTGACGCCCCTAAAAGTGGCTCCAAAACACCCTGTGTGCATGAGGCCTAAAGTTGAACTCTTCCAAGCAGATGTATTCAAGGGTTTTATTACAAAAATCCTTTGTAATACTAAGGCCTCATGCACAATGGATGCTTTGGCCATCTCTCGCAGATGCTTTTCCTCTTGGCAGTGGTGTTTTGGCAAAAAAAACGCTTGAAAGCTGTGAACACATGAATGCGTTTAGGCATGATTAGACGTGTCAAGCACTTGGGAGATAATTCCATTGGCCAGAATAATAATTACCATATTTTCCACTTCATAAGACGCACCGTTTTTAGAGGAGGAAAACAAGAAAAAAAATATTCTGAACCAATGGACTGCAGACGTAATACAGCCATAGTACAGGAGATGACCAGAGACTGCAGACATAGTACGGGAGATGACCAGAGACTGCAGACATACTACAGGAGATGACCAGAGACTGCGGACACCTGTCCCATCACTGGTGTCAGTGGGAGGAATAGTGCCCCATCATTGGTGTCAGGGGGAGGAATAGTGCCCCATCACTGGTGTCAGTGGGAGGAATCATGCCCCATCACTGGTGTCAGTGGGAGGAATAGTGCCCCATCATTGGTATCAGTGGGAGGAATAGTGCCCCATCATTAGTGCCAGTGGGAGGAATTGTACCCCATCATTGGTGTCAGTGGGAGGAATAGCGCCCATCGGTGTCAGTGGGCGGAGCTCTAATAGGAAGAGGTGGGGCCTAAAGAGGAAGGGGTGGAGTTTGCAGTTGAACGGGTGGGGAAAATTTAGATGGGGGGGGTGCCTGATTTTAGTCTTGCCTAGGGCAGCACAAAACCAAAATACAGCAGCACAAAACCAAAATACACCAGTGAGTACAGGAGATGACCAGAGACTGCGGACATAGTACAGGAGATGACCAGAGACTGCGGGCACAGTACAGGAGATGACCAGAGACTGCGGACACAGTACAGGAGGTGACCAGAGACTGCGGACATAGTACAGGAGATGACCAGAGACTGCGGACACAGTACAGGAGATGATCAGAGACTGCAGACATAGTACAGGAGATGACCAGAGACTGCAGACATAGTACAGGAGATGACCAGAGACTGCGGACACAGTACAGGAGATGACCAGAGACTGCGGACACAGTACAGGAGATGACCAGAGACTGCAGACCTTTGAGGAGCGGGGGGGTGCGGGTACCCGAATTTGACAGGTACCCGCTCCCACTTCAGCTGTGATTGCCTAGGCGATTGGAAGTGGAAGTTGTCCTCCCTCCCCGTAGTCTTCCAGGACACGACAGGTCCCAGAAGACTGTGGGGCCATTCACAAAGTGAAGCTGCAAGCTGTCACAGCCAGGTGCCCACACTGCCCACACTGAAGATGCGGCGCCAGGGATAGAAGTCGGCTGATGAAACCAGCAGTGATGAGGACACCGCTGGACTGAGGAACAGGTAGGACCGAGGAGAAGGTTCTGCTGCACAGAAGAGCCGAGTGGCCGGCCCAGTATTCTAACACAGAGGCGGCGACGGGGGGGAATACCTGGCCGGCTGATTTATATTCGCTCCATAAGACGCACAGACATTTTCCTCCATTTTTTGGGGGGGAAAAAGTGTGTCTTATGGAGCGAAAAATATGGTACCTCTGGCTATTGAAATGAATGCCCAAGTACCAAATGTGCCTAGTGTTAATTCGCGTTAATACATGGGTTTATACACGTCAAGCTTTTTGTCTGCCAAAACACCGCTTCTCCTGGATGCGTTAGCAGTGTTTTTTTCTGCTGCTAAATGTCCCTGGCTCTAAACACCTATGTGCTCACTGACATATAGGCTAACATGCAGGGGTGTTTAAAGGCAGAAAAAAAAAACCCGCCAGAAGCCAACTAAGAGTGCCATTAAAAACGTCCAGTGTGCATGAGACCTAAACTATATCTAAAGCCAAACCTTTGTTTTTGTAGTTGTGGATCAATAAGGGAAGGATTATAACCCGTCTATTTTTTATTGCTGTCTCTGTTATCACTGGGGAGTTTCACTCTCTCTGCCCTGTTGACCATTGCCATTGAGTCTGGAAATAAGGTAAGATTCGCTCTCGCTGGAGCAGGAATAAGGGGGTTATTTTTGTTATACTTGTTCAATGACACCTAAGAGAATTTCCCTCTTGGCCGCCATTCTCACATAAACAAGAATGACAACTACTCTGCTCTGAACGCTCCTGGAAGATGTAAGTCACATATCCCAGGATGCTGCAGGTTTTTCACAGAAGGCATAGGAGGACAAATCCGGCAATGTGTCATTAGGGGGCCAGGCTGCCTAAACCAGGAAAAGGTAGTCAGCTCCTGATGATGGCAGAACAAAAATGGCAGTGCGAAACTCGGCATGTGATATGGCACGGCAAAAAACAGCAGGACAATGCTGGATTCACAGGTCAGGTGAGTTTGTAAATACTCCATAACCCCAGAAAAAGGTAAGAAGCAAAAAATAAAAAGACACAAGCTGGAAAAACAAAATTCCTCTTTAAATTCCGACCAAGTCACTTACATCAGCTAAAACCTTAAAGAAACTTTGTTGATAAAAAAAGACAAAAATCAACCCAACCATACCTGTAAAAGGTGGCAGAAAATATGCACCCTTCCCAACTGATCAAGCTAATGAACTTCTCTCTGAAGCTAAGAAAAATTTGACTGAAACCAACATTTTCCGCTGACTTTCGACAATTTCCCTCTATGTGGTCTACTGCAGCTCCCACTGGTTTCTCCCTCTGACCATAACCCATCATAGGATGGAGTAGTGATGTGTAGGTGAACAGGAGGAACCAGTCAGAGCTGTAACATAGTCCTAATATGTTTCTTTATATAAATATGACAAATAAATCATGTGTAGGCAGAAGGCATTTTAACAACTTGAAAACATCCTTTCACCGGAATGAATAGCAGTTTGGGCAAGATTATGTGATGACCAAGACTCCCACTAAAGTTTGGACTCTGGCAGAGCTTTTGAGCTGTCAAATTAAACCATAGCACATTCTTCATTAACAAACCTTAATTTATGTACAAAAAGTAATTTTGAACAATCTAGTAGTGTGTCTTTGGCTATTCACAGAGGTTGTATATGAAGAATTTCCAGTCTTGCTTTTATAAAAAATCTCTGATAAAAGAGGTGATATATTACAGGCTTTTGGCCAAGTGAACACTACAGATCAGTGAAACTCAAGTTCCCATGCAATCCTGTTTTTTCCAGCCAAATCTGTACAAGTGGATATGTTCCTCCTCACAGTCTTCAATTTACTGGCACAAAAAGGAAGCATATTTTTAAAATTCTTTCACTTCACTTGGAGCACAAAAAGTTACATGGCAATTCCTTGTGTGTGCAAGTATCTCACAATTCAATTCTAAAACATATAAGAGATTTAGAGAAGATTATTTAGTTTGCTAATTAACCACTAGCCCACTGTCTGTTAACACCCACTCTCAGATCTATCCTGTCGATTACATTGAGAAACAATGTACGTCTTACAATTCAATTGGTTTAGAAAAAAATAAAGTATCAATTGGATCACGCAGCAAAACACAAGTAGTGCAACAGATCAGGCAGATCTACTGCAAGATCAGACAGAAGAGTCATAAATTCCCTCTTCTGTAGGCAGGACTGTGCCAATAAAAAACATACCCCTGACCACTTTCTAGAGTGGGCCACAACTTTACATTACAAGTACAGAGTAGTTTTACTACCAGTTTAAAACATACAGCCAAAACGTTTCATATACTCACCTCTAACAACTAGACAAATCTGAATGTAGCTATAGCTACATCTGGAACTCACTGTCAGACCACACATATGTTGTGTCTCTTCATTTTATATAGACCCTTAACCACTTGCCTACCCGGTATTTATACCCCCTTCCTGCCCAGGCCAATTTTCAGCTTTCAGTGCTGTCATACTTTGAATGACAATTGCGCAGTCACGCAATACTGAACCCATATGAAATTTTTATCATTTTTTCCACACAAATAGAGCTTTCCTTTGGTGATATTTAATCGCCACTGGGTGTTTTATTTTTTGCGTTTTATTTATAAACAAAAAAAAAGCAAACATTTGAAAAAAAAAGTTTTTCTTTGTTTCTATTATAACATTTTGCAAACAGGTACTTTTTCTCCTTCACTGATGTGCATTGATAAAGCTGCACTGATAGGCATTACTGATGGGCACTGATAGGCGGCACTAATGGGCACTGATAGGTGGCACTGATGAGGTAGCACTGATGCTGCTGCACTGATATGCAACAATGATGGGCACTGATAGGCGGTACTGATGGGCACTGATAGGCAGCACTGATGGGTGGCACTGCTGGGTGGCACTGCTGGGCACAGGTGGGTGGCACTACTAGGTACTGATGGGTACTGCTAAGCACAGGTGGGTGGCACTGCTGGGCACTTGTGGGCGGCACTGCTGGGCACAGGTCGGCGGCACTGCTGGGCACAGGTCGGCGGCACTGGTGGGTACTGATCATCAGGGCACTGATCATCAGTGCCCTGATGATCAGCGCCCATCCATCCTCTGACAATTGCCAGTTATCGGCAGTACTTTCTTCACGCTGTGATAGATTGAGGAAAGTGCAGCTGATAACTGGCATCTGCATTTAACAGTGATCTGCTGTGTCATTGGACACAGCTGATCATCTGGTAAAAGCCTGCTGTGATTGGCCTTTTAGCACATCATGTGATCAGCTGTGTCCGTAGGACACAGAGATTCCCGGGTGTGTGCCCCCAGGGGCGCGCGGCAGGGTGCGTTCTGGGAGGACGTCATATGACGCTCTCCCAGAACTGGAAAACAGCGCTGTAGCCGTCATTCGGCTATAGCACGGTTGACAAGAGGTTAAAACAGCTTCAAGCATCAAAAAAACGTGAGCCATATTTTGTCAATGCATGGCATCACAATTCCACTTTGAGTTCTGATGAAAGATCAGGTGTTGGTTTATAATACATGTCAATAAGCAGGCATAGGTGTATATCCAGCCTTACAGTAAGTGCACAGCAGGGGAAAGGGGGTGATAGGGTGTGTGTGTGTATGTAAACAATTGGCAGGGTTCCTCAATAACTGGGCATGTGTTTGAATAAAAATCTGTTTCAGATCTTTTTCAAAACTATCTCAGTTGGTTTCCTTTTATTATGGGCACATGAATTGCTAATTTTTTGCTAAGGCAGAGGTAGCCTGATTTCCAATAGATTTGCAAGCTAGCTTAAATCTTCCACAATGGAGATGTGGTCACCCGCGGGGCTCCATGCTCCACATCTGGTGGGAATGCGCACCTATACAAGCTTTCTGGGCATACATCTACAATGCTGTGGTGGATGCTCATACTCCTGTCTCCCCTTCCTTTGCTCTTCTCTCTCTTCTTCCTGGTTCTCTGTCCTCTGCTAAAAAGGGAATCCTGTGCTTTTTCCTCATGGCACCCAGGAATGTGTTTGCCAGGCACTGGAGGTCTGAGAACGTTACTACAACTGCAGAATGGATGACTGAACTTGCATTCAATGCTTGGAGGAATTGGTAGCACAACATTGTGACAAATACTGTGTCAATATGGCCACGTGGTCTATCTGGATTTCCATTTCAGACTCTCCTTGTTTTCATATTTTCTCTTAAATCTGGACCTTTCAGGCTTCAGGCTGTGCCACACCTGACCGCTTTCTTGCTTTTCTCTCAACTTTGTTTGCCCTTCCTTCTCCTCTTTCTTTTCTTTCCCTCTCTCCTTCTTAGCCTCTTGAGGATGACTACTTTTTTTTTGTGGTCCACTGACCTCATGTGGGTGTTAAGGGTCTACTGACTCTCCGCTTTGAAATAGCATCTCCTGCTTTTTTTTCAAGTAGGATCCACACAGGCTGATGCCTACTCACTGAGACTCTTGCTGGGACCTCCGCAACACACCTACTGCCAACCTCTACCATCCTACTTGGTTTTAACTTCCCATGATGAAGCAGACTTGGTGGATAAATGTGTCCTGTATTTTTTATTTGGTTCTCAAATATTGTTGCATGCACTCTTCGTCTATAGTAGCCTCTCTCTAGTGGCTCTTTTATATGAAAGTCCTTGAGCTACCTGAGAACGGATTTGTACATTGATCATTGTACTCATCTTTTGTCTCTTGGGAAACACTTTGGTGGTGTCTTTCTTGCTATGCCTGCATTTATTTGTTTGAAAGTGAATAAAGCATTTTTGTAAAAAAAAAAAAAAAAAAAATCTTTCACACTGTATAATTCCTAAAATAAATAATATACCATATGTTTTGCCTCATGGCCAACAACACTATGAGAGTAAATTGTAATACCCCAAAATGTTATTTGGATGACAAATAAATTATTATTAGTTCATTCTTTATTACTATTTTCAGCCTGGGTTCACACTTGTGCGGTGCAACATATCGCATGTGATTCGCACAGAAACCGCCTTTGCGATTTTGTATGGCTCAAATTGCACGGCATCCACACCAAAAAGATGCAGGACCCTTTTTTTGGTCGGCAGTAGAATCGGATCGCATGGGTATTCACACTCATGTGATCCGATTCTGCACATTGCACTGCATTTTGCAGACCGATTTCGGGGTGCTCTTATTTTAACATACACACCCGCAGTGGTTCGCATGAATGGGGTGCAATTGTTATGCAGTGCGGAATTAGCACAGAAATCGCTGCAAATTCCACACCGCATCAGTGTGAACCCAGGCTCAAACGAAAAAAAAAATCTAAATAAAAAATATAGTTATAGGATTGGAGTTGAGGTGTTACCAAGCACTAGCTAACTCAATTAAATGAAAATGCAAGCTTTGGAAATAGGTTACAAAGTTCAACCATATCTAATATAGATGTATCTGACAGACACTCAACATATAACAGTAATTTTCCTTAAACACACATTACTGATTTAATACCATTAGCACATGACCTGTTGTAGAGCTGTATGGCCCTAACACGTGATCAAGTCATTTAATTGAAGGGATATTTTTTTTTTTTTGTAAGGCTGGGCACTACATAATACAACACAAAGAATTATATTGTATTCTACAAAGAATATTCTTACATTCTTAAAGTGATCCTGTCCTTAGAGAAATATGGAAGCCTGTGTGAGTCCAACTCCAGAATTTCATTAACATGAGGTTTAGCATGTCAGCCAAGCAACTTTCATTTTAAAAGGAAAGATTGCCAAGGGCCATTTCCTTGTTTCTTTCAAGACAAGTATACTTTAGGGTAGATCATATAATTTACCTACAGTCTTTGTTATGCTAGACTAATCTGTGCATTCAAATTGAAAATTAGAGACAATTTGCCAAAATTTCCAAAGTCCAGATTTTGGTGTACTACTTTGAATAGTCGTAATTTAATTTGCCCAGCTCTGCTTTTGGCTTATTCAATGAATGGAGACTGTTTACTTAGCAAAGTGAAATTTGTGAAAACGAAGAAGCTGTGCTTACTTTAAAACACCTAGAAAAAGTAATTTTTTTAATTTTATTTGCACATGATTGGTATTCAGACACAGGTTTACCTTATCTATTAACATGCAAAGTGAACTACCTTTACCGTTTTAGTAAATGGCCCCATTCTCTGCAATATATACATAATATGACTAAAGGCAGGATCACAGCTCCCAATGTATTCAGTTCAGGTGCACAAAGACAGGGCCTTAAATATATGGTTTGATAATTTGTATGGTGAATTTCAGTGGAGAAAGAGTGGACTTCAGGGCTTTGGCACTCAGCTGATTGCAAGGCATCAAGACGGATACAGGCTGGCCTGTGAATGGTGAAAGGGGTTGGGTTCATCTATATCAACCTTTTGAAGAGTGAGGGCCACTTAAATGATTTGGTAACGTGTCGCGGACACAATGAACTATGGGGTTTTACTACGCCCCAAACCCAAAATGTAAACGAGCCCTTAATGTCCTGAGACCCTGTGAGGCTGCTTTCACACTCCTGTGTTGCGGTTTACCCACTATATGGGTGCGGCACATTGCACCTGCCACTTTCCTGCCCGTTAGCTGTGCTTTGCCATAGACTTATATAACATCTTGTGGGTGTGGTGCACTTTCTAAAAGTACAGCAAAATTCTTGCATTCAGGAGTTTTGGTGCATTTTCAGAAAGCGCACCAAACCATAGGATATAATAGAAGTCTATGGCTCAGTACAGCTAACCTACAGGAAAGCTTCAGGTACACTGGGCTGCACCCAAGGATCATTGTGAAAGCAGCCCAATAGTTGTTAACCCTTTTAGAGGTGCTAATATTCCCATTGAAAAAGCTATTATGCCCAGTGTATGTGTTGTTTATTATAATTACCTGCTTTTCCTCCTGCAGCTGCTGCTGGCATTGCTCTCCAGGATGCTAGAAAGGATTAGAGGCGATGTGCACTTGCTATCAATCGACCTGGAACAGGAGCCTGAGCTACAAAGGAAGCATCAGCTAATGCAGTTTCTGCTCCCACCATTGTCGGAACCAGCTCACTGTACTCTGATGCTTTGGGATAGTGGGTCGCAAGCCCAAATCACGATCAAAGGGTTGCTGACATGTGCTTCCCTGGTTTGGGGACCATGGGTTGAGCACCTCTGATATATATGGTTTGATGAGATAGGTATAGACAAACTCAAGTGGCCTGCAGAGAGCACTTACTTTAACCTAACTGTACACTTTTGGGGTGAACTGTAATGTCAACTCATAGCCAAGTTTCTTGTCCAACATCAGTACCTGACCTCAGCAGTAGGCAGAATGGACACAAATTCCTATGTACACACTCCAAAATGTTGTGAAAATCCTTTGTAGAACAGTGGAGGACATTTAAGTGGCAAAGTGGGGGGTGGTGACAACCCCATAGTAATGCCCACTGTTTTGGAATGGGATGTCTAACAAACTCATATAAGTCTGACTATAGAACAACATAAGAATACGAATGCCTTTAGGATAAAATGACTCACTGTACCAAGAAGGTGGTAAAGGCAAAGAAAGGGAATACGTTCCCGAACTGAAAAATCCAATTTCACATTATAAAAATGTTTACCTTTAACAAAAAACTTCTTTTCCATAATTACTGATAGGCACAAATACACTTGCCCCCTATTTTGCAGCTTCACAAAGCACTATGGCTAGTGCTGAGATGACATAGTTTCTTTGGAAAGATCTCTATGCAAAACAATTAAGTAAACATCCATTTGTAAAATTCAACATTAGAGGAAACTTGGCTAAATTACAAGGTAAGAAACAAATATCATCCAAGAATTTTTCTCAAGCTTTTCTCATATTGATTAGATATTCTACAGGGGAAATAATGCAATACATAGCTTAGATTAGAATGTGAATAATAGATTCCATTCTTATTACACAACAAAGAATACACATTTATGAAAGATGTAACATATGTTTAAGTACGTATCTACAATATGTACATTATGTCAGAGTAACTCCTTTTAATTTGTACAAAAATTCGATTTTGAAATGATCATTGTATGCAAAACATTAGGAATACTTAACAACACACGCAATAAGCAATGTTGTTTTAGTGGTCATTGGTTGTTGGTTTCATTTGTTGTCTCTGAAGATGGACATACAAAGCTCCATATTACAAGCAATGGGGTTGATTTACTAAAACTGAAGAGTGGAAAATCTGTTGCAGCTCTTTTTGGAATTAATCAGCTTCCAGGTTTTATTGTCAAAGCTTAATTGAACAAGCTATAGTTGGAAGTTGATTGGCTATGCCAAAGCTGCACTGCATTTTGCACTCTCCAGTTTTAGTGAATCAATCCCAATGTAACATATTTGAGTATTGTAAAGGGGGTACTTGAGACGAGGTGTGTCAATCTATGGCCATCGTAAGATGTAAAAAGACTAAAATAAGTTACACACAGTTTTTGTTTTAATGGGGAACTAAACTCAGTTTTGCAAAAATTACTAGCAGGTTTCTAACTTTTCATAACAACAAAGACTCTCCTGTCATAAATGCTCCTCGCTGCGTGTCAGCAATTTTTTTCCCTAACTGTACATTAAGCTGCATATGCATTTTTGGATTTTTGGCCTGGTTTTATGCTGGGATGAAGTAAACTCCAATGTTTGGGAGTTAGGTCATCCCAACCGTAGCAGTCGGGGTGGCCAAAGCCTCTGATCCTGGAAGAAGACCAGGAGAAGATGAAAATTTGGGCAGAGAGGGGCGTACAGACATCAAAGCGCTGGTGGGGTATATTTTTCAAGGTAAATATGCCCCAATGTGTAAATATACTGAGCATAGTTGAAATGATGGCAAAAGCTCCTGAGGACCCCAAATTGTTTTGGCAGGTCAGTACCACTTTAAAGCTGATCTTAAAGAAAACAAAGAGAACCTTTCTCACTCCAACCCCTGTACCTATACAATATATAATTTTATTCTAAAAAATATTTACTTAAAATAACCAAATACTCTGCTCATATTGTAGGCCAGATCCCAAGCTTCTGTACAGTGGGAGGGTCTAGCCTACAGTTTCCTATCAATTTGTGGTGACATGGCCACAGGTCCTGAAGACAGGACTGGTCAATGTAGAGAATGGTGCGTAGCAGATTTCTATCACTAGTCTATATTATCAGAAGAAGTGCAATGGGGCCTCATGTGACAAAAGCAACACACACATGCAGAAACACACACTGTGTAGTTTCAGGTGGGTCGAGAACAATGCTTTTTTGGCTGGAGTTGTGATTTTAAAAAGCCACAGATGTCATGGCAAAGATAAGGAAACATAAAGTCTCTAGTATGCTCTTCTATGACATATGGTATAGGACTTTCCAGGAGTACCTTTAGACACGTGGCTACATGGCTTTGAGATTTATCCTGCCCTATCACGCAACAGAGCCTTGGTCAGTGACCTCACATTTTCCTAAAGAGGCCAAACAATACAGTTTGATCAACAGCCCTAACTAAGTTAGCAGATTAGACAAGCAGCAGTGCACTCATGTCATCTTTGTGCTCTTTGCTTCTTGATTGGTCTTGAGCTACAGTATGTTTGTACAGTCAGGGCCATGGATACGGGGGTACAACCAGTCCTCCTGTATAGGGCCCAGGCCAGCAGGGGAGCCTAGGCAGGGTCTAGGTGAATCTGATGTGGGCAGGGAGGTGATCAGGGGGGCAATTACTGCAACCGATCCCCTGTATGGCTCTCTATTCAGCAGTCTAAAGCTGGTTTCCTTTCCTTTTCCTCCCGCTGGTTTGCAGCTGCTGCAGAGAGAGCCATATAGGGGATTGGTTCCAGTAATTGCCCCCTGCTGCACCCATCACCATCCTTGTGCACGATACATTCCCCTTGCTGACCAGGCCCCCCTTTGTGCCCCTACCCCTGTAGTAGTGTCAGATTCTCTCTTCTCATTCCCCCCGGAAGGAGAATGGAGAGTGGGGGAAAGGTTTCGTAAATATATCACATTTACTAGCTTCTTTCTTTCCTGAAACCACGGAGCCCCATAAAAAAAAGTTTACTATGCTTCCATTATGAATTAACACAATGTGCAATCATCTCACTGTGTTCATTCATAACGGAAGCATAGTAAACTGTGTTGGGTTTTTTTGGGGGGGAGGTCCTGTCAGATTGGCTGTTGGGGCCCTGTGGTTTCTAACAGCAGGCCTGTGTATAGTAGATTACATGGGCCTAATATAATTATTATTATTATACAGGATTTATATAGCGCCAACAGTTTGTGCAGCGCTTTACAATATAAGGGAGACAGTACAATTACAATACATTTCAGTACAGAAGGAATAGGAGAGCCCTGCTCGTGGAGCTTACAATCTAAAGGAAGGGGGAGCTGGTACAAAAGGTGATAGCTGTAGGCGATGTTCTGATGAAGGTGGCTCAAGTACAGTTCTTAGGTGGAGGTGGAGTAGGCTTCCCTGAATAAGTGAGTTTTCAAAGATTGCCTAATAATACATTTATGAACTTACACTGTTGTAGTTAAAACACTTCTAATATTTTATTGAATTCATAGCAGAAAATACTGTCATGTGCACTACAAGTCCCAAAATTCAATGCACCTAATTAAACTCACTCCCACCAACT
Source organism: Staurois parvus (assembly GCF_062004578.1). NCBI lineage: Eukaryota > Metazoa > Chordata > Amphibia > Anura > Ranidae > Staurois > Staurois parvus. Next base: position 11,108,887 of record NW_028318358.1, read on the forward strand.
CCCCTGAGTTTGTCCCACCCACCTGTTAACCAATTGGTTGAAACTTGCCATTGACAAAATCTTGCTTGCTGACTGGGTATTGTCATTGTCATATAAGTGTGAAGTGGGCAGAGATGGCTGCATCTTCTTCTCCTAAGCATGTCCACTAATTGGCTAACAGGTGGGCAGGAAGAGGGAAGTTAGCAGGAGTGCATTTCCTTAGGTGTATTGAATGCTGGGACTTGTAGAGCGAATAGTATTTCCTGTGTACCCGTTCCTCCACAGGAGCCCTAGATGGTCACATAGTGATAATGTAAGGAGCCACCATTTGGTTGATTTTATCAACAGAGCAAACTTAGACAAAACTAATGTGGAAAAAGTCTAGCATTTATATTGCTGATTTAAAAAATATACTAGGTTCATTGCAATACTGATTTTTAACACAAAGGTGCAGTTGTCCTTTAAAGATCAAATACTATTAATTTGAAGTTCTACTGCTAGATGGCTCCTTGATTTGGCCACACTGAGTGAGTGAAAAAAATTGAACGATTTCCCCATCCACACATTCAAGGTGCATGGGGAAATCCTCCCCACTGTGCTATTCTGTATATTCCTGACAGCGGAGACTCTTGCACTTTCAGAATACACTGATCAGTGCTGCAGCCGATTGGCTGCATGTGCTGATCACGCTGAAATTTTCCAGCAGTCCCATTTGGGAGGAGTCACTCACTAGATTGACACCTCTCCAATGGAAAAAGCCAGAGAAGGATCGAAATTCGGCTGGTCCCTGCTGAACAAGCTGAGCTTTGATCCATCTATGGCCAGCTTTAGTCTTATAAAACTAAATTTTTTATTAAAATAAACAAGATACTTTTACCACAGGGGACCAGAAGAATCAAACAAGATGTGCCAGTACACCAACATCAATTAGCCTTTAGGTGGATTTAGTCCATAACTTTCACTTCTCACATAGAACTGTCTGTAAAGAATGGCTTTTAAAAAAAGGACTGAACATGCTTCTCAAGTTTCTTGCCAACATTATAGATCAAAGTCCTGGACAAATGAAACCTCTTTGTTATTTGCCCAAAACACATCCAGATCTGTTATCTTCATGCTCAGGCTGACACATGGACAGTTCTGGTTATTTTAGGGCTGGCGTATGGCCTGCTGAGAGGACTTGCTGCATTGACAAGCATTTTACTCTGTATGACAGAAAATGGCACCTTTATTCCTGTTCTCTTTATATAGGAAACACTTCATATTACAACAGAACAGGAAAGGACAATATACAAAGTGATGGCTCATATGTTTTAGCAGAAATTCTAATTAATTTATTTGTAAAAAGATAAGACCTCTGGCAGAACCACAGGGTTCTTGAAATTCATGGAAATGTATACTTACTTCGGCAGCCAGTCATAATTCTGAAGCATGACTCCAATATGCAGTGCCAGTGGACTGACAGAACTGATCACAGAGTTCAACCTTCATGTTCCATATTTTTTGCTACGATAAACTTATAACATAAGCTTTTTGTACTTACTATAAAATCTTTTTCTAGGAGTCCATTGGGTGAAGGGAATTCAGAAACAGTCAGGTTATACTGCAACATTACAGGAGGTTAGGACCTTGCCAAACAGAATAAATGAAAACCAGTCCCCATATAACCTCTCTTCTACCCAGCATATCTCAGTTTCTGAATTCCAGTGCCCCTCAACAGATGAGGAAGAAATACATTGTCTGATGGAATAATCTCATACAAAGCATAAACTCACAGTGACCAATTCTAGTCTGTACAGGAAAATAATAGTTGGCAAGCCAATGTTTGAATAGAATGTTTGCTAGGAACCGTAGCTGGCTATGCCCAAAGATAGATCTTTTTTCTCCAGCCACACTTTACAGTACCAATAGATAGTCTGGGGTATGGGCTACTATTCTAACAGTCAGCACCAGCAGCTGTCAGAATACCCGATCAGCTACTACATTTGATTTGGCAAAGCCATTTTTTGCCAACAACTTGCACCCGACTCTTTAAATTTTTTAATTGCAGCATGTCACGCAGTAGGGAGTATGTCAACAGGATCACCTACAACACAAATTTTGGTTGGATCATCAAGAACTGTCCAAATTTCTCTAGTTTTTAAAACAGGCCTATTAGGGTAATCCCAGAGTTTATGTGATTGCTGTGAACATGAGTCTAAGCCTAAAGCTGGCCACAGACAGATCGAAATTTTTCAGCAGGAACCGGTTGAATTTTGAACCATCTATGGGCAGACTGGCTGTACTGAATTTGATCTATTGACTGACTTCAGTACAACCAGTCTGTCGGGTTTTAGCTGCCAGTAGTGATCACATTATTCTGATGGAGGAGAAACCTCCTGCTGTCAGAACACAATAGCTCAGTGAGTGGAATTCCCCATTGACTGTGTTGATGGAGGAATCAAACAATTTTCTTTCCTTCAATCATAGGTTCAAAATTGCATAATCTATGGCTTGCTTAAGCCTACACATGGTATTAAATCTCTGAGAGATTTCACTACTTGTTGGCAGTCATCTCATTAGCAGTCTATTAGTTTCAGACCCACCACCTACTGGTTAAGAAAGCCATCCGTAAAAGTGATACGTCATTAGTAAAAACCCATTCGAAGACTTTTTCGTAAAAATAGGCAAACATTCCTCTCAAACTGGAACAAAACTGGCAAACTTAGAAGAAGAAGATGCTATAATTTCCCCACTATCATGTCACCAACCATGCTAATTTTTTGTTCTCAAAATCCACGTACACCTATTTATAAACGTAAAAGGTGATAATGGTTAGAAAATGGTCAAGAAATTGAAAGAGGCAAATGAAAAACTCCTTGATAAACAGCACCATCAACCATATCACTATAAATAGAACAAAATAGAATAGGACATAAACAACAATACCCATTTGAACCTCTAATAATAACTCCCAATAGCTGTAGCCTACGAAATTCTACACCCACAGATGGAATTATTCTTAAAATGATGGCGATATGGCAATCATCTGTGTAATCAAATGATTTATATGAGCATTGTACTACGGTCTTGTTTGGTTACAGGACTGACTGATAACTCTCAGCATGGCTCCAACAGGAAGAGATAAGTGGAGGAATACTCTGCAGCATTCCAAACAGGAAGTCATTCACAGACATAGAATCAGATTCTGATAGGAAGTTGTTAATTGGATGGCACTTGTGTAGGGGTGAAAGCAAGCCACTCATTATTTGTTCAATACAGAAGATGCACTTGATAAGATTTATTTTTTTATGTATGAACATGATGCTGATGGTGGAAGTTACTAATAAGGTTCCATGCAAACTGGGGGGGGGGGGGGGGAGTTTTAATAATGCTTGCAGCATTAGCTGTGTAAAGTCATGTTACAAATGTGAGTTTTTCAGTGTTTTTTTTGTATTTATGCATTAGTGTTTAGCCGCGTTTTTCTGCGTTTGTGTTTTTTTAGTGTTTTTTTACACACAAAAATGTTTTTGCTCAAAAACCACCCAAAAACGCTGGTTTGCCGTGTGGTACTGCATTCTGCCACGTTATTCAGCATTAGAGCGTTTCTACAGCTAAAACACTCCTCTAGAAACCCACTAGTTCTGGGTTTTTTCCAGCCAACAAACGCTGGTAAAGCCTATGCTGGGGAGTTTACTGGCTGTAGAAAAAAACGCCAAAAGCCAAAAACAGCCGCTGTCAAAACATTCAGTGTGCATGCGGACTAAAAGTACAAGAAGACCAGTGGGGCAAATAAATAGATTCAATTACCATTTTAGCTGTGTGTTTTTTCATAATATTTTGATCTTCTCTCATAATTTATCAAGTTGTGTGCTCCAGCTATTTTGCGCATTTTGCCCTTCGTGGTATTAAAGTGTTAATTAACCCACAACAGTAAAATCAGCCTGTATATGCAGTAAAGCATGCTTGTTATACTCACCTAAGGGGTTAATCCTTTACATTGTGTAAAAAGGCTGTTTTATCCTGACCTCTCTGATCCTCCCCTTCTTCCAGTGTCCCCCTCTTATCTTCTGTTAAGACATATTGTGTGGAGTCACTCTGCACATGCTCAGTTTGGTGTGTATTGTTAGGGTTTTTTTTTTTGGGGGGGGGGTGGAGAGTGCATGTGATCAGCACAGGGCCAATCAGCACTGTCCAGGCAGAGGTCAGGGGTTCTGCATCCTCCTAGAGTATAATGAAAACTCCTCCTACAAACTTTAACCAGTGTTCGACACTAATAGAAGTCACAAGACTGCTCTAACTGCTGATGAGAAAAGGTATTTAGCAGTTTATATTTACTAAATTAATTGCATTTCCGTGTTCTGTGTACTGTGGTAGACCAGATATAGTGGATGCAGGGTCCGGGGTTTAGTAACACTTTAAGCATACAAGAGCAATTAGGGGCTCTCAAAAATAAAAATGTCCTCATTCTGCTGTTGTGACACAGCAGCATTTCCCTTAAATTTCTTTTTTTCTTTAGTAAAAGTGAAAAACTATTTTCCTCCAACTGTTCACCCCTTAAAATTCTTACATACATAATAATAGATGATATGAGTAGTTATTTATAATGACTTTTTTTTTATTTGGGATATTTGGCTATAAAAGCAGTACTACATCACAATCACACCCCCAGTGGGTAGAGTTAGACTTTAACATGTATTTTTCTTACTTTTTAGCCTAACTCTTTTGCAATGCAGAATGTATCTAATAGTAACATAATAAAGTAACATAATAAAATATTACGGCACATATCCCCTTAAGTTGTGGATCAATTACTCTTTCAGTTTCATAGTGACTTTATTGGGGTGAATCCCCTGGCACCCAGTTATCTTCATAGTCTACTTTGGCATCTTGCTTGACATTTGATAATAACCATGTTAACGGTGCAGATCTGATTAAAAACAAAGAAATATGATTTTGTTTTCCAGTGGTTACAAGAATTATGGGAGAGCATTGACCTCAGTTAGACGTCTAAAGAAAAACAAATCTAGAAATAAAGTTCTAGGAGGTAAAGTTCTCAGTGACGGGAAGACAATGTTTCAGTGTACTGTGCTTACCACACACTGCTATTACCAGTAATTTGTGGCAATGTAACAAGCACTTTGGGTATCGGAATGGTGTCACTGCTACATTGGTAAATGATGAGGTTTAAAATACTTTATTATTGGAGTTAGGACTTCCATACTGGACCACTCCTTACAGTAAAAGTGCAATTTAACTAAGAAAAAAAATGTACAGATCAACTATATACACTGCAAGCTGGATCTACCATGAGCATGGTATGAGAGTCTAAGAATAATAGGCGGCTTTTTCCGGTACATTTAAAGCAAATTCTTCAATCTCCGTAAAAAATCCCATTTAAACCTTTTTATGCATAATAACACAATTGTAAACCAAATTGGGAGCAGTAAAAAAGGAAAATGTTCTGTTTAAAAGAGGTTACCCAGGTGTTATATTAGGCATCTATGCCTACTGGCCTGATTTTTGGCAGTTTCCAGAAGAATCTTACCTGCTGCTGTTTTGCAGATAACATTCCAAGCCTTCCTGTGAACTAGTTTTAAAGTAGAATTAAAGGCAAAACTTTTTAAAAATTATTTTGGATAGAGTAAGGGAGGGTTATAACCCCTGCCAGGTTTTTTTCCCACTTATGTCCCATTGGAGAGATTTCCCTTTACTTCCTGTCCCACAACCAAAACAGGAAATAAAAGGATATTCCTCCAAAGTGAGTAAATCCCTGGTTGTCATCAGAACTAATGTCCCCATTAGAAGTTTTCCCTTCTATTCAGTACTTAGGTTTTGTGCTGCCCTAAGCATCACAAAAATCCAGCGCCCCCCCCCCCCCCCCATGGAGAGAACCAGCCATTGACCAACAACACCCCTGCCCACCCCCCACCTGAGAGAGCCTTACACTAACACCCCCCCCCTTGTCGAGAAAGACACTCACCTTCACAGCTCCGCGCATCCCCGGGAACAAGAGTGGGGCTCTGCATACACCTTTAAGCAGCACGCAACTTCTCTCGGATCCCACCTGGTCCCCATGCCACATATGTCCCATCTTCCATCCCTTCTTGCAGGGGAGGTGCTGCCCCCCTGAATAATGCCGCCCTAGGCAAATGCCTTGTTTGCCTTGTGGTAAATATGCCCCTGCTTCTATTACTGTTTTGATGACAACCCAAAATGTGGGATCTTCTTTCACTTTCTATGATAACAGTAAACATGACAAATAGAGAAAGTGAATCTCCCTGACGGGGGGCACAAACAGCAATAAAAACTTGACAGGGGTTCTCCATTCTATCCAAAAAAAAAAAAAGTTTTGTCTCTAATTATACTTTAACTTTTTACAAGGAGGGCCAAGTGGGAGGTTTTGCTCTTATTATACTATAATCAGATAATGTATCTCTGGCATTCTTTTGAACATACACCACTTGTATCACAGCAAAGATAAATCTCCTAAAAAATATGAACTCAAGATCTGTGCAGAATAGAGTTGTATGACATAGCATTGGAAAGGGATTTTCCGATGTTGCATCTGTCCCTCACCGGCTCTGAGGGACAGATGACACATGACCACTGATCCCTGAGTTCTCACAGTCGATCTGAGCAGATAGCAGTGACTGTCAGTCTGTGCTCTGCTCCCCATGCTCACTAGAGAGCCGGGCTGTGGAGGGAGTGCCTGGCTCAGCTTTCACCATATCGCTGAGAGGCTGAGTCAGGTGCCACTCCAGATTCTGGGGTGGATCCCGACTTTAAAGTCAGGAACTTTCCCCAGCCTGTACAGGCTGAGTGATGTCAGCCAACAGCAAGCTTTAGCCCACTGTCAGCTGAAAACAGGTCACAGGAGTGCAGAACAAACTACACTCCTGTGATCCACAGAAGTACAGCCAAAAGAACTTTGGCTGTACTTCTCCTTTAATTATCCCCCATGATCTGTGCTCATCAGTTTGACCAAGAATGCATACCACATCAATGGACAGCGTCTGCACTGTGGTTTACAGTCCTAACTGAACGAATGACGAGAGTTATTTAAATCCCCTTTAACAAACAACGGGCTATGACCCCTATCCTGGTCTGGGAAATTGTGCAGACACATTGACCCAAATAGAAGTGGATCAATAAAACCTGGACAACAGCATGTTTTAGTTAGTTAGCTCCCAGGCTCCTGGAAGTTGGAAACTGCTACCGATCAAAGAAATGAACCCTATGTTCACACATATGTGCTTTGCTATTATGTTACATGCTTTGTCGGTCAGCATGAAGCGGCCATCTTCTGGTCGGCATTAAATTACCAAAATTGGGAACTGGCAATGATTACATTACAACTTTTGACAACTTAATCAAAAAGCAGTGGTTCTCAACCTTCCTAATGCTGCGATCCTTTAATACAGTTCCTCATGTTGTGGTGACCCCAACCATAAAATTATTGCAAAACGGTCGATCATTTTGCGCCCTGGTCAGTCGACTGAAGGAATTTGATGGGAACGGAAGTTAATCTGATTGCCAATTGGATCTGATAGTAAAATTTAAGTATGTATGGCCAGTATTCCCCCCCTCCCCCCCAGGGTTATCAGTCCTCTCCCACACCAAGTCATTTGTCTTGGAGCTCCTTGTATGACCCCGGAAAGTTTGGGATTGCTGGTCGCTGTGTACTTCCCTCTAGCGGGCCCTGTGCCCCGGTGCCAGCCCTCGTGCTGTGAGGAGATGCTTCCGTGGGAGGTGAGCGGCTGTAGTGCACACGCTCTGTAGGTAACCAGATCCCCCCTCCCTGGAGACAAAGGGGGGCCTGTATCACATCTATCCAGCTGTTGTGAGCAGCTGCCCACCCGGGGGAAACATGCAGCAGGTGCAAGGGCAGCCAATGGGCAGCAGCGTGGCACCTCCCCCTTGCAGGGGAGGAGCCTCCAGCCTGGCCGGCCGCTCATGACACACAGGGAAGAGGGAGCGGGCCAGTCAGTGTGCTCGTGTTAGTTCAACGTGAGAGGCTCGCAGCAAGCCGGGAGTGCAGGACACCCTGCCAAGCCCCTCCGGCCGCCCCCACCACTGCCTCATAGAGTCTATCTGCATGTGGGCGCACCCGCCTAGAGACGGATAGAGGAGCGGTGTCTTGGTTTCTAAGACCATCGGAATATGTGTTTTCCGATGGTCTTAGGCGACCCTTGTGAAAGGGTCATTCGACCCCCAAAGGGGTCGTAACCCACAGGTTGAGAAGCGCTGTTCTAAAGGAAGAACTATTCTTAATGACTGCCAAAATCAGTTGCTTTTTTGTTTTTAGCAAAGCACTGAAGAATGAAAAGTTTTAGGTTGCTAGGAATGACAATAGCAATTCCTAATGAGTGCATCCTTGATAACAGGGTCCTTTAAATACCTATACCTATTTTACATAATAAAAATTAGTTATGGTATAGTAAAAGAAGTACAATCACATTTCTATTATAAAGTGTATATCATATGAAATGTGCAATGCGTTTTGGATTTGGTACAGACGGTAGAGACAGCAACTGTAGGTTTTGCACTGTATCAAATGAAGTCCCTTTTACTTTACCCAATAAACCAACTTATTCAATCACACATTGCCAAGCACAGATCACAATATCATAAAGAAAAACAATGCATCAGAATGTATATGTAGAAAGGATTTATTCTGATTGGCGACCATGTTTTACTGCACCGTGCACTGCTACTGTGCCTACTGTGTTTGCAGTGCCAGTTTGCATAGAAGGATCTTTATTTGGCCGTGATGGGTCATAGCACATCACACTATCCAAACCCATAAAATCTTGAATGGAAAGTTCTCATCTTTGGTAGCAAATAGTTTTGGTTCTTGGAGTTCTTTCATTTAAATGGTGTATGCTTCTGATTATATGTGGGAACAAAAGAATATAAAACCTGAAAATTGCAGAGCAAACTCAATCATTCAGGTTGGCAGATGCTTCAAGTAGCACAGACTGTAAAAAAATAAATGACATTTCTTATGTCTAGAGCTGGCAAATTATAGGTAGGGGATCTTTAAAAGTCTGTTTGTGCTCTTAATGTCTTAAAATATGTGCCTGTAAAATTGTTGATTAACTACGGATATTTATGGCAACTGGCCGCAGGCATCAGGAAGGGATTTTCCGCTTACTATGAATGCAGTCTACTTTTCCTGTCACTCTGTGAAGGTGGGAAGTACAGAAAACGAGTTAACGAGGGATCCGAAATCATCCCATGGATTAGAAGAGAAGTTTCCCCCTCCCCTGTCCTTGTTCCCAGATGTCAGCTGTATGATAAGACAGAAACTTGTCCCATGATATTACAGGAATGTTCTGCGATGGTCCAGCAGCTGGACAAAGGAGGAGAAGACAGCATGAAATTAAGAAGAGGAAGAATGTAAAGGAGAAGGAAGTAGAATCAGAGGTCAGAAAAACCAGCTCAAACCAGAGATGTTAACTCAAGGACAGACAATAAGCAATCTCTATAACACAATAGTGCCTTATCAATCAAACTTCCTGGAATAAAAACTGCATTTCCTAAAGCGACCAATCAAAAATATTCTATAGTAGAAACCGGCACCTAGGGAAGTAACCTTAGAACATGATTGGTTTTTCTCTGGGCTGTAGGTCAATATGCTGGATAGTAAAATTGTCTTGATTTCTGTATGGCTACTTTACCATAAAGAGCTATAATCATTATTAGTAGCTCTTTCAAAAGAGAAATTGCATTTTTTTGGGATGGTGGCGGTTATAGTTATCTTAATGGTTTGCACCATATTACACTATTTTCAACATCTGATCATTTTAAGATATACTGCATAACTGGGGCAGCACAGTAGCTAAATGGTTAGCACTGCTACCTGGCAGTACTAGGGTTGTCGGTTCAAATCTCAACCACAGCACCACCTGCCTGGAGATTGCATGTTCTGCCTGTGCCTGCGTGGGTTTCCTCCATCACTGGTAGGTTAATTGGATCCTGTCTAAATTGGCCCTAGTATGAATGTGAGTTAGAGACCTTATATTGTACACTCCTTGAGGGTTAGGGACTGATGTGAATATATATGTAAAGCACTGTGTAAATTGACAGCACATGAAATAAATATCTTACTTTTTAAGTGAATGCATGGTTCTTTAAAGGATAAATTCACCTTTGGAGTATGTTCTACCAGTATTTAGAGTGGAACATGTAACATGTTCCAGCTCCTGGATCCTCTCCTCCTGATCCCCTGTCTATGTTACAGCAAGCAAGGGATCCTCTCCCCACACCCACTGTCAGAATTTAAGTTCTGTGAATGAATATACTACAAGTATGACTGTTTGTAGTTCTTAGTGACCTACAATGGCGGTGGTGAGCATTGATTTTTCCTGCACTTCAGTAACTGTCTGCTCATACAGGAGGTATGGGCAGACAGTGTACTGAGCGTCTGCTGGAGCCTGACATTACACCTGCAATCTGCTGATCAAGGGTACAATGCCTAAGGCTACATTCACACTAGCGTTGTATGCAGGCGGCAGAGAGGCGTTTGGGAAGCGTTTTTACCGCTTCCCAAATGCCTCTGCCAATTCTGCACATTACAGCACATGGTGCTGTTCTAACGGGAGCGTTTGCGTCGCGTCGCGGCCAAACGGACGCCTCTGGTCGAGTCAGGAGGCGTTGAAGCCTCCTATTTTCATCTATGGTGCCGCTCCGCAAACGCCCGGCCGGCGTTTGCGGTGCAGTTGCAACACGGTTGTGGGGCGTTTGCGGAGCGGTAACACCACTCAAACTGCATTATAGGCGTTTGTGGGGCATTATTAACGCTCGGCAAACGCCTAGCAACCGCCGCTAAACCGCGCATGCGGTGTTTGCGGAGCATTTGCGAGCGTTAAAAAACGCTCCGCAAACGCCGGACCAACGCTTGCCAAACGCTATAGGGACGTTTGGCAAGCGTTGGTAAAACAGTCAAGTGTGAACGAGCCCTTACAGGCTGCAGTGTAAAAGAATAATAAATGCACATTTCTTTACCTGCAGAAAGATGTGCATTTATTTATTTCTATCTTTTTTTTTATAAAAGATGAACTTATCCTTTAAGTGAGTTTATAGATATAAACCCATCTGTGGGGCAGCACAGTGGCGAAATGGTTAGCACTTCCACCTGGTAGTACAAGGGTTGTTGGTCCAAATTCCAACCACGGCACCACCTGCCTGGAGTTTTCATGCTCACCCTGTGCCTGCGCGGGTTTCCTGCAGGTGCTCGGGTTTCCTCCCACACTCCAAAAACATGCTGGTAGGTTAATTGGTTCCTGTCTAAATTGGCCCAAGTATGTGTATGTGAGTTAGGGACCCTAGATTGCACAGCCCTTGAGGGTTAGGGACTGATGTGATTGCACAATATATATGTAAAGAGCTGCATAAATTGACAGTGCTATATAAGTACCTGAAATAAATAAATAATACTCTACTTATATGGAATCAACTAGATACAAATGACTTGATTTACTATTGATATATGATAGTGTTTCCAAAGTAAGAAAATTATTCAAGGTATAGATTATCATTATATATGTAGATGAGGACCGTTATATTAAATTTATTGCGTATGCTTTTTCACAATGCAGGTCTGCCAATTTCCTGGAAACAATGCCCTCCTGCATGGATGATATCTCATTTCCAAAATTGTGAAGCAGAAAGGTTGAATGAGGATGAGTTCCATATAGAGATCCCTCTAGTGGTTAATTTAGAAATGTCATGGTATAAATACAACAACTATAAAGAAAACCAAGCATGTGAAAATGTGACAGTCATTTCAAAACATTAATTTAAAAGGGAACTATATTCAGGAAATCTTATCCTTCAAACAGTGCAAAACAAGTTCTGACAGGCACCTGGGGGCTGGAAGAAGAGAAGGTGTCTAGGCACAATCACAAATGTGAAAGGGCTCTATTGCCTTTACCATGGAAGTAATGCACATGCTAAAGGTACTGATTACTTTGCAGATTAAAGTGGTTCTAAAGCCGAAATGTTTTTTTTTAATCTAAATGCATTCCTTACATTAATTTAAAAAAAACTCAGCAGGGGATCTGTCCGCTGATCCCCTGCTGTGCTGAGCTGAGCGGAGCGGCTGGATGACAGGTAGATGTCCGCTTGGCTTATGCAGATCAGACATGGACACAGCCCGCTCTGTTCTATGGGCAATCACATGTAAACAGATCCGATCTGGCCAGACGGATTCATTTGTTTTTGCTGAATCAGAGGTAGCTGGGTGTAAATGGACACAAGTCCTTTTACATTTGACTGCCCATAGAGGAGAATGGAGGGTCTAATCGGGTCTGCCTAAATATTGGACAGGTGGGCCCAATCACGCCGCTCATTGGAAAAGGGCCTTATAGCTTTCTGTCCTCCCCCATCTCCCTAGATAGTGATCTGTAAATGGCTGGATCTCCCCTCTCTTCCTCTTCACACAAGGACTTATCATTCAAATGCTATGTGGAAGAAGTGGGGTGTAGCCAAGCCACGCTGTGTGTGTCTATGGAGCCCGACTTCATAGACACACACAGCTTGGGAGCAAGCATGCATTCTATGCCCCCATAGCAAATGGTTTGCTATGGGGGCACATGATGGAGAAGAGCAGGAACCAAGACTAGCAGTGGGGGAAGTTCAGGGTTGCTCTGCAATACCATTGCATTGAGCAGATGAGTATAACATGTTTATTATTTAATTAAAGAAACATTTTGCCTTTAATAACACTTTAAATAAAACTAGTAACTCCCCATTAAACATCCAAACCTTGGATTTAATTTATGTCTGCTTTAATAGTCATAATAACTCCTCTTTAACCCCTTGACGACCAGTAACACATATATGTGGAGTTCAGGAGGTGGGCTTTAGACCTGGGCACCGCGTATAAGTGTTCCTGTGTTTGTGCTGGACACCGCGTTCCAAGCACAGAGACCAGACTCTCACAGAGATCCTTGGGTCTTGTACTAATGATAAGGACCCAGGTCACGTTTGAATTAGAGTTGGACAAAAACAATTCAGCATGCACGCAGATAAATAATTTTCCTTATAAATGTGGTGACCTGCTAGCTATAAGCCCATCTTATTTCAAAATTGCAAACAGTCTTTTAGTGACTACATACAGAATGCATGGAGATGTCATGGATGGGCTGAACTTGCAGCAGATTTCTGAGTCATGTTTAGCCATAAGAGGCAGTGCCTCATAGATTTATGAACCATGACTTTTGGGAACACTGACTCAATACAGATGGGCACAAATCCAACAGGATGGGAGGCATCTTGACTACAAAAAGTGTACAGAGAATTAAAAAAAACTGTGGGAAAATCTAAACTCATAAATAAACCCAATTCATCATGTCCAGCACTGATAAACATCAACACATGCGACTACAGAAAAAGTACAGTGATAAACATAAACAGCACACACAGCAGTATAGCTAAACTTGTCACGGCCTTGATGTCAAATAGGAACCAGAGCTCCACATCATCTCCTTACTGAAGGGGAATTTTACATTATAGAATATTGTTTTCCAACAACACAACACTGCCAGAGCTACCATATTGCAATATACATGTTTTTAATTAAATGAAGCTTGCAAAGAGATAAACAATGTAGTACACACCCAGGATCCCTTCGTTATTGTCATATTCAAGTTTTTCTTCAACTTACCTCCAGTAGCACAAAATGAATAAAACCCATAAAACATAAAAGTGTTTCCTATTGATCAATGCTAAGCTGGCCATAGATAGGTTGCAATTTGGGCAGTTCAGCAGAGACCAGCTGGGTGTCCATGGTTGACAGACGTTGATCATTAGATTGACTAAAAAACTTTTGTTGATCAGCAAATGCAGTTGTCTCAACGGGGGTTCTTCATCCACCTCACTTGACCCATCTATGGCCAGCTTTAGCTCACAGACAGCAAACAAGCCAAACCAAAAACATTTTCAATTTATTCCATTTTTCAGCTCTTCAAGTCCTTAGGAGGGTGTAGCTTTCTGAATGACCCTACACTTTATTGAAGCCACACTGCCCACCACCGAATAGGACAATATGAATGAATTGGTGGGGAGGGTAAATCCACTAAAAATTTTAGATTCTTCCTCACATTGAGTCTGGGTGAAAAAAAAGTGACTTCAGATACACCAACTATCAAACTAGTCATTTGATGATGACCATGTTACACTGACACCTCTCTTGAAACAGTGAAAAAGAGAGACAAACATACAGTCATGGCCGAAATTGTTGGCACCCTTGATATTTTTCCTGAAAATCAAGTATTTCACACAAAAAAGGTATTGCATTAACACATGTTTTGCTATACACATGTTTATTCCCTTTGTATGTATTGGAACAAATATAAAACAGAGGCAGAAAAGCAAATATGACATAATGTCACACAAAACCCCAAAAATGGGCTGGACAAAAGTATTGGCACCCTTAACTTAATATTTGGTTGCACACCCTTTGGAAAACATAACTGAAATCAGTCGCTTCCTATAACCATCAATAAGCTTCTGACACCTCTCACCCGGAATTTTGGACCACTCTTCCTTTGCAAACAGCTCCAGGTCTCTCTTATTGGAAGGACACCTTTTCCCAACAGCAATTTTAAGATCTCTCCACAGGTGTTCAATGGGATTTAGATCTGGGCTCATTGCTGGCCACTTCAGAACTCTCCAGCGCTTCTTTGCCATCCATTTCTGAGTGCTTTTTGACGTATGTTTGGGGTCATTGTCCTGCTGGAAGACCCAGGATCTTGGACGCAAACCCAGCTTTCTGACACTGGGCCCTACAGTGCGACCCAAAATCCTTTGGTAATCCTCAGATTTCATGATGCCTTGCACACAGTCAAGGCACCCAGTGCCAGAGGCAGCAAAACAACCCCAAAACATCATTGAACCTCCACCATATTTTACCGTAGGTACTGTGTTTTGTTCTTTGTAGGCCTCATTCCGTTTTCGGTAAACAGTAGAATGATGTGCTTTACCGAAAAGCTCTATCTTGGTCTCATCTGTCCACAAGACGTTTTCCCAGAAGGCTTTTGGCTTACTCAAGTACATTTTGGCAAACTGTAGTCTTGCTTTTTTATGTCTCTGTGTCAGCAGTGGGGTCCTCCTGGGTCTCCTGCCATAGCGTTTCATTTCATTTAAATGTCGACGGATAGTTCGCGCTGACACTGATGCTCCCTGAGCCTGCAGGACAGCTTGAATGTCTTTGGAACATGTTTGGGGCTGCTTATCCACCATCCGGACTATTCTGCGTTGCAATCTTTCATCAATTTTCCTCATCCGTCCACGACCAGGGAGATTAGCTACAGTGCCATGGGTTGCAAACTTCTTGATAATGTTGCGCACTGTGGACAAAGGCAAATCTAGTTCTCTGGAGATGGACTTGTAACCTTGAGATTGTTGATATTTTGCCACAATTTTGGTTCTCAGGTCCTCAGACAGTTCTCGTCTCCTCTTTCTGTTGTCCATGCTTAGTGTGGCACAGACAGACACACAATGCAAAGGTTAAGTGAACGTCTCTCCTTTTTATCTGCTTTCAGGTGTGATTTCTATATTGCCCACACCTGTTACTTGCCCCAGGTGAGTTTACAGGAGCATCACATGCTTGTAACATTCTTATTTATCCGCAGTTGTGAAAGGGTGCCAATACTTTTGTCCAGCCCATTTTTGGAGGTTTGTGTGACATTATGTCGAATTTGCTTTCTTTCCTCCCTTTTTTTGTTTTGTCCCAATACACACAAAGGGAATAAACATGTGTATAGCAAAACATGTGTTAATGCAATACGTTTCGTGAGAAATACATGATTTCCTGGAGAAATATCAAGGGTGCCAACAATTTCGGCCATGACTGTATCTCAATCTGGATCACAGCTGAACCATCCTGGGCTGTGATGTATCCATCAACTTCTATCTCTGCTATATCACCTATCAGAAAGTAAAACACCTGTGGGATTAGGCTATGATGGAAGTGGCCATGCCCTATTGCGTGTATTACAAACTATTTTTCTTTAATAACTGAAGCTACACCTGGCATTGAGCCACTGTCTTGGAACTAATATGTGACAAGAGCTGGAAAATGGCGGCTTCGACCAGAACCTTCTAACACCAGTATTCATCAGAGTCCCTTTAAATGAAATCCCCTGACAATACAAGTCAAAAATACATAACGCCACGGATTTCGGGATAACTATACTTTCATCAAACTTGGCACTATTCCCAAGAAAACCATACGCATCATTACAGACTTTAGATGAGATGCCCATCCAGTTCTCAAAGCTGCAGTCTACATCAATATTTTTCTTTTCCTGTGAGCCAGGCCATGAAGTACTGTGCAAAGGCAGCTCTATGCTATAAAGACCACCTCCTTTTAGAAGTGAAGTACTGTCTGATCTTTAGCAGGCCATAGACAATGTTATTTTTTTCCCTGCAATTACACGATGCAGGAAAGAAAATCGCTCGATTCCCCCATCAACACAGCTGGTGTTAAAAGGGCAATCCCTCCCACGCAGCTATTGTGTTCTCCCAGCAGGGGGACTTAGGAGAGGTCGTCCCTGCCGGAAAAACATTGCATGAAAAATTCAACATGCTGGTTGTACCCAAGTCGTACAACAATCGAATTAGGTATATTCAGCCTGTCCGTAGATGATTTGATTCTCGGCTGGTCCCTGCTGAACTGGCCGAGAATCAAGCTATCTATGGCTGGCTTAAGGTCTATTAGGAATCCTATAGCCCTGATTAAGAGCAGATATCACAAGATACCTGCAATAATGATCCAGAAAAGCTTCTTTTTTTTAATTTATTTTAGCTTTTTTATTGGGATCTGACTTTCTTTAACGTCATTGCTAAACTACATCCACGGCCATTCCCCTGACCAATAGGAGTGCTTAATGGCCAATGTGACAGTCTAATTAGACAGTACAAAGGCAGTACGTAGTTATGGTTTTACTCCTCCTACAGTGTCCAGTCTGCAAGTTAGGATGACCCAATGTTTCTGACCAACCTGTGCTGCTACTAAGGTGGAAGTTTAGGTCCTGTCTGGCAGAGCTGTCTGGATCACAAGCCTGGGTTCACAGAATTAGTTTTGGAGAGGAAAATAGTTGTTATACATATAAAATCAAGCACCTAGGCATGCAGACAGCTTCTACAAACATTTGTGGAAGAATGGGTCGCTCTAAGGAGCTCAGTGAATTCACGTTTGGTACCTTGATAGGTTGCCACCAGTGCAATAAGTCCATCCGTGAAATTTCCTTGCGACTAAACATTCAACGGTCAACTGTTAGTGGTATTATAACAAAGTGGAAGAAATTGGGAACAACAGCAACTAAGCCACGAAGTGGCAGACCACGTAAGATGACAGAGCAGAGTCAGCGCATGCGTAGAAGTCGCCAACTGCCTGCAGAGTCAATAGCTAAAGACCTCCAATCTTTGTGTGGCCTTCAGTTTAGCACAACAACCGTGCGTAAACAGCTTCATGGAATGGGTTTCCATGGCCGAGCAGCTGCATCCAAGCCTTACATCCCCAAGTGCAATGCAAAGTGTCGGATGCAGAGGTGTAAAGCATGCCACCACTGAACTCTAGAGCAGGGGAAACGTGTTCTCTGGAGTGATGAATCATGCTTCCCTGTCTGGCAATCTGATGGACATGTCTGGGTTTGGTGGTTGCCAGGAGAATGGTACTTGCCTGACTGCATTGTGCTAAATGTAAAGTTTGGTGGAGGGGGATTATGGTGTGGGGTTGTTTTTCAGGGGTTGGGCCTGGCCCCTTAATTCCAGTGAAGGGAACTCTTAAGGCGTCAGCATATCGAGACATTTTGGACAATTTCATGCTCCTAACTTTATGGGAACAGTTTGGGGATGTCCCCTTCCTGTTCCAATATGACTGCGCACCAGTGTAAAAAGCAAGTCCTGACCTCAACCCGATAGAACAGTGGTTCTCAACCTGTGGGTCGCGACCCCTTTGGGGGTCGAACGACACTTTCACAGGGGTCGCCTAAGACCATCGGAAAACACATATTTCCGATGGCCTTAGGAACCGAGACACCGCTCCTCTATCCGTCTTCAGGTGTGGGCGGGATGACATGCCGTCTTTGTCATCTGGACACACCCCCGGGATCAATCCTCGCCGGTGATTGGCCGCCGGAACTGTAGCGCAGGAGAGGCACAGAGGCAGCCAATCACCGGCGAGAAGGTGGAGCTTGGAGAGGAGGATCCGAGCGGCACCGCGAAGATTGAGCGAGTGAAGAGGAGGAGAGCGGCCGGAGAAGGAAGACATCTGACCGGTAAGTGTCTGTACCATGGGAGAGGGAGGGAGGGAGGGAGCGAGCCCAGGCTGGAGCAGGGGTCAGCAAGGTAAGTATCATTGGTGTCAGTGGGAGGAATAGTGCCAATGATGGGGCACTATTCCTCCCCCCACTGACACCAACGATGGGGCACTATTCCTCCCCCCACTGACACCAACGATGGGGCACTATTCCTCCCCCCACTGACACCAACGATGGGGCACTATTCCTCCCCCCACTGACACCAATGATGGGGCACTATTCCTCCCCCCACTGACACCAATGATGGGGCACTATTCCTCCCACTGACACCAACGATGGGGCACTATTCCTCCCACTGACACCAATGATGGGGCACTATTCCTCCCCCCACTGACACCAATGATGGGGCACTATTCCTCCCCCCACTGACACCAACGATGGGGCACTATTCCTCCCACTGACACCAATGATGGGGCACTATTCCTCCCACTGATACCAACGATGGGGCACTATTCCTCCCACTGACACCAATGTTGGGGCACTATTGCTCCCCCTGATACCAACGATGGGGCACTATTCCTCCCACTGACACCAATGATGGGGCACTATTCCTCCCACTGACACCAACGATGGGGCACTATTCCTCCCACTGACACAAATGTTGGGGCACTATTCCTCCCACTGACACCAATGATGGGGCACTATGCCTCCCACTGACACCAATGATGGGGCACTATTCCTCCCACTGACACTAACGATGGGGCACTATTCTTCCCACTGATACCAATGATGGGGCACTATTCCTCCCACTGACACCAATGATGGCGCACTATTCCTCCCACTGACACCAGTGATGGGGGCACTATTCCTCCCACTGATACCAATGATGGGGCACTATTCCTCCCACTGACACCAATGTTGGGGCACTATTGCTCCCCCTGATACCAATGATGGGGCACTATTCCTCCCACTGACACCAATGATGGGGCACTATTCCTCCCACTGATACCAATGATGGGGCACTATTCCTCCCACTGGTACCAATGATGGGGCACTATTCCTCCCACTGACACCAGTGTTGGGGCACTATTCCTCCCACTGATACCAGTGATGGGACACATTTCCTCCCACTGACACCAGTGATGGGACACTATTCCTCCCACTGACACCAATGATGGGGCACTATTCCCCCCACTGACACCTATGATGGGGCACTATTCCTCCCACTGACACCAATGATGGGGCACTATTCCCCCCACTGACACCTATGATGGGGCACTATTTCTCCCACTGACACCAATGATGGGGCACTATTCCTACCACTGACACCAATGATGGGGCACTATTCCTACCACTGATACCAATGATGGGGCACTATTCCTCCCATTGACATCAGTGATGGGACACTATTCCTCCCACTGACACCAATGACGTGGCACTACTCCTCCCACTGCAAAATTACAGTTATGAAGTAGCAACAAAAATAATTTTATGGTTGGGGGTCACCACAACATGAGGAACTGTATTAAGGGGTCGCGGCATTAGAAAGGTTGAGAACCACTGCGATAGAAGACCTTTGGGATGAATAAGGGCAGAGACTGTGGGCCAGGCCTTCTCGTCCTACATCAGTCTGATCCCCCCAAATGGTCAAACATTCCCATAGACACACTCCTAAACCTTGTGGACAGCCTTCCCAGAAGAGTTGAAGCTGTTATAGCTGCAAAGGGTGGGCCAACTCAATATTGAACCCTACGGACTAAGACTGGGATGCCATTAAAGTTCATGTGAGTGTAAAGGAAGGCGTCCTGTTTCCACCATTAAACCCGGCATTAGAAGGATCATAATTCAGCAGGGACTGGGCAAATTTTGATCCATGTATGGACAGGGAGGCTGTAAAGAAGTAAAGCTACTAGTCAACTTCTATACAGCTGTCCTGTCAAATTTTTCCCATTTGATCAAAGCTACAGGCTATAGCCTGCAATGCTGATCGGAGGTGTTGATTTTCTAAAACTGGAAAGTGCAAAATCTGGTGCAGCTCTGCATAGAAACCAATCAGCTTCCATTTTTTTGTCAAAGCTTAATTGAACAAGCTGAAGTTAGAAGATGATTAGCTACCATGCACAGCTGCACCAGATTTTGCATTCTTCAGGTTTAGTAACTCAACCCCAGTGTATTCTGATGGCAGGTTCCCTCTCTCAGAATATAGTAGCTCACCGGGTAGGATTCCCTCATCCATCTTAAATGTGTGGATGGGGGAATCAGGTCAGTTTTTTTCAATCAACCCACTGGTTGGATGCAAAAACTGACCCATCTAAGGCTAGCTTTAGACTACGTTCACTCCCTGTTTGCTAGAATGAAGTAACTATACACAGTAAAACAAGGAGGTACTCCTTGGCTAAAACCAAGAACAAATGTTTAATATATTGCAGCTTAACTGTTCATTTATATCTCATGGCTTATTTTTTTCAGGTTTTTTCCCCCTTTATTTTCAAGTAGTGATGAGTCCAGTAACACATTTTCTTCTCTAGTGTCACAACACCCAATCACTAAGCTGTATCTAAGGGGAAACAACTTTTTCACCTTACGACAGTACTGGTAGGATCAACATGCATTTTTTTACACTTTTGTAACACATATTCAATGGTATGTGTAAAGCATTGCTAAAGTTAACAAATTAAAATTACATATACAACTTTCAAATATCAGTTGATTCAATTTGTTTATTTAAAACTAAGTGTACATTTAGTCCTCATATATACCTTAGAATCTTTCTAGATCTGCATTAATTTCCTTGGCTTCAATTCATCTTGGTTTTCAATATCTCCCTTTGTAGCCACCCATTCAGATGCACTGAGAGCAGAGAGTGTATGAAAGAACACATACTTGGCATCCCTTTAGATGAGCATGCTTCTCCCTGCTGCCTACTGTGCTGTGCTGATCAGTTGCTTGTTTAGTGTTCCAAAAGCAGGACTGATAGAATATACTAAGGCAACTGACAGGTAGACTGCATAGTTAAAGTCTGCAAGATCCAGTGGCCAACTCCCCACAAGGAATGATGGGCTGAGGATATGCACACATTTTCAAAGCAAGAAAAAAATATTTCAGCAATACTAATGCAGAGTTCTGAGTCAGTGATTATTGCTCTTTATTTATACTTAATATAATAAATGTGACTTTAGTGCTTCTTTGGTGCTAGGGACCAAATAGGATAAGTTCTATGTTGGGGTCAACTCTTTGAGACCAGCACTGAGCATTGAGACTAATAAGCTCCGTATATGACTGTGTTTGTGTAATAGATGAAGAAAGTTCAGACACAGCTGTATATAGTTCACTACATAATGGTTGAAGAGCATTCTATTAGACAGGCTAAGAAGTAGGCAATTTCGGCACTAAAATAAGAGGTGGTTAAATATCACCAAATTGCAAAACAAAAACGTTATACTGTACATTCTAAATAAAAAAATGTTCCTGAAGAAAGTACAGTCTTGAAAGAAGAACACACACATACATCAAAAGAGATGCCCAGATTTCAGCTTATACATAAAAGACCAACATATGTATACAGTTCCCTAATGGAAACAAGCAACATTTGAATAATGACAGTTGAACACAACACACATTTCAAAATCCTTTACAAGCATAGAGAAACAAGCCAGGTAATAATTGCTATAAAAATGCTAAAATTACTTTCTAGCCTAATAGTATTATATTTGTCAAAACGTTGGACTTTATAAAAAATCTGCGGTTAAGAAGCAGGCAGCGCTTTATAGACAACACACAATACACACCTTTAAATGTTGATTGCAGCAAAAGTTCAGATTTCATAACACACAACAAAATCCTTTCATGAGTTCCTTTAATTATTTCCTTCTAGATTTTCCTTGCTCTCCCCTTGACATTTTCCTTCCCACGTTCTCTTCGTACTCCCTGTCCTGCAGGCTTTCTCGTCATCGTCAGCCTCTGATTCTGGCACTCAACTGAATCCAGTGCTGTGTTGTACCATCAGATAATAGCGCGTCTGTGCTGGGTCCCCACGCTCCAATCGGAGGAGGGGGGTAATTAAATATCTGGAGAGGGTCACTGGCCTGCCGTTCTACACCTCCTACTCTTCATTTTTATATTAAGCTTTTACATAGTACAACACTCCCATGCTGCACTTTGGTTGGGTTCCAAAAGTCACCAAACATCAGCTGCATTGAATGTCCAACAAAAGAACGCACCTGCGATTTATCAATGATATGCAGAAATCCTGGCTAATGTCTATAAACACAGCTGATCACTGAGAAGACACAGAAATGTTTCATACTTCAGAATATGGAAGGGAGAAGAGTACAGTGGAATGCTGTTATGAGGACAACTACTCGACAAGACAAAAATCTGCTAACTCTCCTATGCATGTAAATAGAAGAGCTGTTCAGATCATGTTAAAGCTAAACTTTTGGCACAAAGCTTTATTAAAATAAAGTGTAACTATCAGTATCTGTCTATATATGTATTATATGTATATATATATATATATATACACATATATATATATTTTTTTTTTTTTAATTTTCTTCCTTTGTGAGCACCAGATGCCTTTGCAAACCCACATATTAACTTGTGCAAATGGTGGTGATATCATGACTGTGTTGACAATAGTTTGTGCTGAAAGCAGAGTTGTGGAAGGGCAGGAATTTAGCAGATCCTCCTGCTACAGTCTGCCTGTAGAAAACTGCAGGGGGTGGATATAAAACCAACCAACTTGTACAAATCACCAGTGATTGATCTGTATTACACAAAACCTCTGTACAGAGTCAAAGGGTAGGAGTTTCATGCTGAACAACTGCATAGATCTGATAGAAATACACAAAGGGCACTAAGGTTGAAATATGAATACACATGGCTCTTGTATTTAGATTATATTTGTTTAGCCCAGAGTTTGCTTTAAACATGAACTCCACAACTGCACATGTATGATTTGCTATTCCGTGGAACCAGCTTTGTTATCCAGACACCCCTGCCACGCAGTACGGTCAGATCCTTGACCTTCACTGCCACATAAAAACATGTGCCCTACCTTCTGATGGGCAGTGAATAAGCATCAGCACACTGATTAACTCTTCCCCCCTGCTGATATGTTCTTTGTCTTTTTATAGCTGCCTGTAAATCAGTTTATAGTGACCAAATTACCTTACTCATTCATGGGAAAGTGAAAGGCTCTCTATGAAGTCCACTCCCCCCAACCCCAAACCCCAAACTCAAACTCTCCTCTTGACCTGGTTACCCTTGGCATAGGGGAGCATGGGGTCAAAGTGCTGATGAGTATAGGGTAATCTTAGTGAACTATAAAGCAAGCCATAGATTATAAAAATTTCTTGCCTTCAAAGAAGGGTGGAAGGTAAGAAAATTGATTGATTCCCCCAGAAACACAATCAGTGTTGCTGGGGGCATGCCTCCCAAAGCGGTATTGCATTCTGCAAGTGGGGAGACTTCTCTGCAGGATGGATAAAAATCAATGTTTTTTTTTTTTTTTAAATAAAAAAAAACGTTTTTTATTTAAATCGGATTTTTTTTATTTTTATCAAATTTTTTTAATAAAATGCTTTTGGAGTAAAAATCTATCTAAAGATAGTTTTCTATTTAAGATGCATTAATAATGTAGTTTATTCAGCATGAAATGGTGAAGTTATGTAGCATGAGGCTGTATATTCTGCAATCTTTACATTTTTGGTAAACTCATTCAATGAATCCAAGCTCTGCAAGCTGAGATAACATGCACTGCATTGATGCATTCACACACTTTCACAGTAACCATGAGAAAAAACATGAAATAAAAGAATTTGAGTAGTTTTCCAGCTATGTGTGATTAACTTATTAACCTAAAATCGGTTCTGATATCACTGTTTTACTAACCTGACAGCTTATTATTCTAAAAAGAAAAAATTCATTTAGTTTGCAAGTATTAAAGATTCTAACTACCAGCAAGAATGAGTCGGATTCCTTACATTTAAAGAGCACCTGTCATTTTAGATCTATCATGACAGCGCCTGTTAGCGGGCATCCCCTCACCTGCTGCCGCCACATCCCTCACCTTGTTGTGTCACTGCCACATCACCAGCCGTCCCATTAAAGTGAATGGGACTGTAGGTGATTCAACAGCGGGTCAGAGGAGGAGCTGCTATGGGACAGAGATGACAGTTGCTCATTAAAAATTATGATTCAGATCATGATTTCAATCAACTTGATTTAAATCAAATCCACCCTGCTTCTCCGCCAGCAGAAAACAATGGTCATTGCTATCAAATGCCAAAAATCCGACAGTCTGGTACAGAAGCTGATTGACAGATCGACTTCAGTACAACCAACCTGCTAATAGATGGATCAAATCTTGGCTGGTCCCTGCTGAACCATCTGAGATTCAATCCATCTACGGCCGGCTTTAGGCTGGATTCACATCCGTGTTCGCCTTTGCATTTTTTGTGAAATTTTTAACATGCATTGCAGTGCGTTTTACACGTTTTCATTATTCTAATGGACATCACAGCACATGAAAAAATTGGACAGGCCTCATTTTTTACCAACACAGCGCACAGATTTTTTATGACACGTATTTTTGGGTGTTCCAAAATGCACATAAACATACAAAGGCGTGAAACCAGGCCTAAAGATATCATGTGACTTTACGAGGAACGGACAAGTGGTCTGTTTAACAACCTTAGCACAGTCCCACCATCCCCTCCTCCCATCACTCTATCTCATCTCCTGTCCAACACTACTTGACTTTCAGTCCTGTTACAGTGAACCACATCCTTCAAGTCCCCTTCAGCCACCCATCACCACATGGAATTCTTTTCTATGTTGCACTTGTCACTTCCAAGTTTAGGTGAAACTCTTCAAGTGTTCCATTATTATCACAGAGTCCAGAGGTGCTCAACCTGTGGCCCTTGGAGCCCTCTGATGTGGACTTCAACCTCAAACTGAATGCTGGAGCTTTGGTGAGCTTTCAGAAGTACACCACACCTTCAAGATATAATAGAACTCTATAAAACAGCTGAGTTAACCCACAGGAAAGCCACAGGGTAAACCGCAGTGTATCAGTGTGAAAGCAGCCTTATAGGGGGCTCACGACAGTAAGAGCCTATTTACATTTGTGGTTTGGGGGGCCTATCATTGAGATGCGTTTTTATCACACAACCCCAACCACTGATGTAGCGTTTGTGTGGCCTCCCGGTCACATTCTGTTTTACACCTGGACAGGAGGGACAGCGGGGGCGGCACATACAGGAACCGATCCCCTCTCCCTCTCTGCTGTAATTAGGGGCTGTGTCACGGTATAGGGGCCCTGCCAATTAATCCTCTTATTAATCCCTCGCGTCTTGCTCTGTATGTCCCCTGTGTCACTCGGCCAAATGGCCTAATTCAATTACTGTGGCCCCCCTCCCTCCCGGCCAGCTTGCTGCCAGCTCGCCACACACCTCCCAAATTGCCTTTCATAAATGTTGACACCGGCCCCTCTTATGTCCCCGTCACCAGCCTGATTAATCCCTGGGGTCTAGTGTCCCCCCCCTCCACCTCTCATCCTGCCGCTATGGGATGAGAGGTGCGACTTCCACCACCCCTGTCCTATCTTCTCCCTCTCCGGCCATGGCCAGAGAGGAGAAGGTGGCGAGATTCACACCTTTCCGTGGAGGGGTGCAAACTTCCCGCAGGGATGGCCCGGGCTCCGGCATCTAGCTTACGTCACCTCAGCCCTGACATCCGTAACGCGGGCACGCAAGGTTCCCACGCTTGCGGATGTCCCTGGACAAAGGCCGCGCTCACGAAAGGCGCGGTCCCTGTCCAGGGGGCGTGCCTCGTTGCCTGGCCTCGGTTGCCTAGACAACCAGGAAGCGTCCCGCATCAGTTTAAGAAGCTGATGCCGGGCGCTCCGGTCATCTTTCCGCTGTGCAGCCACCGAAGGACCTTCGTGGCGGGACCTTCGTGGCTAGACTCTGCAAGCCCCCCAGCCTCATGGGGACCCGCACCCAAGCCGCCAGAGACCCCACAGCATAGGGGAAGATTGCCAGAGACTGCCTGCCATTGCCAGAGACCCCACAGCATAGGTGAAGATTGCCAGAGACTGCCTGCCATTGTCAGAGACCCCACAGCGTAGGGGGAGATTGCCAGAGGTTACCTGCCAGCACCAGGGACCCCAATCCAGGGGAGGGATTGCCAGAGACCCCCAGCATAGGGGAGAGATTGCCAGAGATTACCTGCCAGCACCAGAGACCCCAATCCAGGGGAGGGATTGCCAGAAACCCCAACATAGGGGAGAGATTGCCAAAGATCGCCAGCCAGTACCAGAGACCACCCGCATGATCCGGACTCCGTAGGTACCTGTGTTCTGCTTCTACCCCTGGGAGACCAGGCACCCTGTCAGATCCGTGAGTACATGCTTTCCCCCTGTGTTACCTGAACTGTTGCTGAACTGACCCTCCACCCCCCTTTTGTCGAATTACAATTGCTACAGAGACTCTCCCTTGGCTCTCCGTGTTGGACTATAAGTGGGTTGGCCCCTCTTTGCTACCCTTTACTGGCAGATTCACCCTCCCTACCAGTTCCTTTATTGAATGACTGTCATCTGTTTGTCTCAACAAAGCTTTGTGCGTTTGCCATCTACTCTGTGTGTTCTGTCCTGTCTACCCTCCATCATAGGCTGCAGTAGGAAAATGTTCATTAAGGATATTTAAAATTTAAAAAAAATCAAAATTCTGAACCATTTCATTTCAATGTGGCCCACAAATGGTTACCAAATCATTAAAGTGGAAGTAACGTCCACTCTTTAAGTTGAACCTACAGGTAAGCCTAAAATAAGCCTATAATAAACATTAAATATCTCCTAAACGTGCAACATTTAGGAGATATACAAAGCACGCAGCCAGTGATGTCGCAGGCGCATGTGCTCTCAAGGGACGGCATGCTGTACTGTCCCACCAGAGTTCCATGCTGCAGCCAAGGGCGGGAGTAGTATCATCGTGGCTCCGGCCATTCATACTGCCAGAGCCCGTGAACCTAAAAGGAAGACTGGGTGAAGATGGCGGCGCAGGGGAGCCATGACAGCATGGTGCTGGAGGGCTTTGTGTGTGATTAAATCTGTCATAATATACTAGTATGTGGTGCATACTAGTACATTATGACCTAAACCTGCAGGGGGGCCCATTGTTTTGTCCTTTGTCCAGGAGTTTACTACCGCTTTAAGTGGCCCTCGCTCTTGAAAAGGTTGACCATCCGTGACATAGTCCATCACCTGCTCTATGGGTCTTTCACCCCCTCTCAGCATTCCCTTTTTTTTCTAATCCATAGTCCTTCATTTTAACATCCAGTTCTATATTTCACATCTTCAATCCAGCCCTAAAGTATAACTAAAGGCAGAACTTTTTGTCTTCATTTTGCAATGGGGAGATTCACCCTCTCTGTCCTGTTTAACATTATCACTGAGAGTAAAAGTACTTCCCTCACTTTGGAGGGATTTCCCCTCACTTCCTGTTGTGGCTATGGGACAGGAAGTAAAGAGAAATTTCCCCAATAGGACACAGAAGGAAAAAAAAACCAAACAAACAAAAAACCTGAAACCTAAAAATCCTCCCTTATGCTATCCAAAATGAAAAAAAAAGTATTATCATCCACTGTCAATATTTTGCTACTTGCATTTTACTTTATTTGACTATATGGGCCATATTTTACAGTCTGTCTGTTTATGCTACAGTCTGATGGCACAATGTTTTGTTTTGCAATTTTTGTGTAATATAACTGACTCCAATAATATTGTACATTTACAAACATAATAGTATAACTAATTTTGGACAGTGTGGAGAGGGATAAGAACATGTTTTTATTGCTGTCTTTACCACCGAGCTATGTTCTGTGGGTAGGGCAGCCCATTCATATGCCCTACCCACAGAAATGCAGGGAAAATAGTCCAAGACCCTGTTCCTAGGACAGATCACTCCCGTCATTGCTGCATGAGAGATTACATGTGTGGTCATGATTAGCTGCGGGAGCTGGCAGTCTCTTATTGCTTTCAACAGGACTGCCTCTCACAGCTAATCATGAGAACCCCTGCTGGGGTTCTCACATCTAATCACATGTGTGAATACATATGGCTAGGTTCACATATGTGCGGGTGGTGCCGCTGCGGATCTGCACAAAAATCCGTGCACACATGACCCACGGGCGGGTGCCATTAATTCTAATAGAAAGCCGCATGCACTGGAAATTGCAACCGCACTGGAAACTGAGATTCCCATGCAGGCTGCGGTTTCCAAAGAAGTGCAGGGACTTCTTCCCTGCGTGACCCGGTGCACGGGAGTCAATTCAAATGAATGGGCTCTCGTGCCCGCGCAAAATGCAGCCTGCACGGCCGCATATATATGAACTGGGGGGGAAAGCCAGCCATAGACAGTTTGAATCTTGGCCAGTTCAGCAGGGACCACCTGAGATTCGAACTGTGTATGGGCAAGCTGTGATGACCAATTCATCAACTTGGGTACAACCAGCCTGTCAGATTTTACATGTGATTATTACTAGCAGCTATCATAGCCACTAGAAGTAATCATTGGGTTCTCCCAGCAGAAAGGGCATGCCGTCTCCCCATTCCCAGCCGTCCCCACCCACCCGGGAGAGCACTATGGCTCCGTGGGAGGGATTCGAGCAATTTTCTTTCCTTCCTTCTGTCTATGGCCTGCCTAAAGTCATATTTCAAAATAAACACCAACATGATCAATTCCAATGACTACAAAATTATTTTTCTTGTAAGAGGGCAAAATGACAATTGTCTGCTGATACTGAATACCCAACCTGTAAAATCAAGATTTGCATTTCCAAACACAAAACTGTGGTTTTAAAAGTTACATTTGCTGTGCAGCGATTCAATAGGACCAGGCTTTTTCTATAAGGGCTTAAATAGGATTATGTACAGGAAGTCTGCTGCATATATAATACACCCCCCCCCCATATTCACATACAATCACAGCATTTCTCTGTTCCAGAAATCCCTGAAAGATTTCACATATGAATGTCACTGTTGTTCGGACTCTTTTACTTCAAGCTATCTTATCAGACCCATTTAACTTCACGAAACTTCAATATTTAAACTGAATGTATAGCCAAAACTTATTTTTTTAAATTATGGAAAAAGTGGGATAGGATTGAAACCCCTGACAAGTTTTAATGATGTATGTGTCCATGCGGGGGAGAATCACGTTCTCTTTTTTGTTTTGGTCACCATTATTACCAAGACAGAATGTGATGGTAACGTCCAGGTCAAGTGACTAAAATCAAAAATGTTAGAGTTGTTATCAGAACAAGAGGTAAGAGTAAATATTTCAGGGCTGGGCGGTGTAGTAACCCTGCATTCCGTGTGCGTTTTCTGCATCGCTTTCAAAGCACCCTGCAGTTGCAATCTGCAGCAGTACCATGCGAACCAGTTGCAGTGCATTTTCAACAGGAGTGCATGCACAGAACTGCATGTGAGTCGCACAGGAACGTACATTGTGTTCCAGTGTGATTCTCAGTGTGAACTGGCCTTCAAAGGGGACATCCATCCCAGTGACAAATGTCTAAGAGGGAAATGCCCATCACTATGAAAACATTTATATCTATTATAACTTACAGGTAGGAAAAGTGCAACTAAACCCAAAAACAAACATTTTATATATTGTAGCTCAATGTTTATTAACTTTTTTTTCAGCTAAGGCACCCTTTAGAACTCTGCACAAGCTTGGGGCACCACAATCTAAAGTGTAAAAAAAACGAAACTAATAGTTTTACATAACACAGCAAAATCCACAAATGTAGAACACCCAACGCAGTGGCGTCCCTAGATTGGTGTTACCCGGTGCGGTAACACTTGGTGACACCCCCTCCGATGATCCCCACAGGATGGATCGGATCTGGGGATTGAGCATAATGGATCGGAGTCCGATCCATTATCCTCCCCAATCCGCAGATACGATCCATCCTGCGTTGATCGTCGGCTTGCAACCTATACGGGGTTAATTGATCTCTCCACGAGCTCCACATAAAGGTGAGTTTTAAAGCAAGCCCCCCCTCTCTCTCCTCTCTCTCTGCCCTCTCCCCCCCCTCTCTCTCTCCCCCCTACCTACTACATGAAGCTGCAGTGCTGTCACCAAGATCCAGGGATTACACATTGACCTGCTGCATACTCTGCCTGCTCCTCCAGCTCTCTGTCTTCAGCACCCGTGGCGGGGATGTGGACTCGCCCCTCTGCTGAATCTCCGAGGAGGAGAGGTGTCCGAAGTGCCTGCCTCACTGTCCATCCCCTTAATGCTTGCTTATTTCAGAAGGGGCACATACAGGGATGGACTGAGGCTCTCATGGGGCCCTGTAGTGACCCCGGGCTCTCGGGAAGTGCCCGAATGGACAGTCCGCCCCTGGTGGAGCGGTTCCAGTGTCACCCTGTGGAAAAGGTGTCACCCAGTGCAGCGCGCACCCCCCGCACCTGCCTAGGGATGCCCCTGACCAAGCATTAGAGATTATTTATTCCTCCATTTTTGCAAACTGGCACTGGCTAGCAGGGGCAGACTGACAACTCATGGGGCCCCAGGGCAATAGGGGATCATGGGGCCCCTGTGTCCTTGCCCAAACTCAAAAAAGCCTATGAAAAAGGTACCAGGGGCATCTCATTGGGCCCCCTACTGACCCCGGGCCCTCGGGCAGCGCCCGAATTTCCAAATGGTCAGTCCACCCCTGCTGACTAGTATTCTAACATTTTTCTTCTTCCTCAGTTTCTCTCCCTCTCTCTGCTAACATGACTCCAGCGCTGATGGAGAGGGGCAAACAAGGATGCTGTGCAGGTGCCCAACGTCCTCCTTATTATTATACAGGATTTATATAGTGCCAACTGTTCAACCAAAGAGGGTGTTGGCTGTTAGGATGGTGGCCTGCACTGTGCCATAGGTTGTGATACTAAACAATTAAACGTGTGGCTTTGTGTAACAAATAGGCAGGTTTGATACACTTGCTGGCTTGTTCATACGTTTTTGGGCAATTTTTAGACATTTGCCAAGGCACCTCTGAAGAACCCAAAAGGCTCCCTGGTTGAAAAAGGCTGCTGTAGTTTACCAAACATTGAATGTGGTGGTTGCAATAGTTTTCTTTTTTTTTCATTCCACCTGATGATAGGCCACTAACACACCTCTTGTCTTAGGGTAGCTCCATTCACTCCACTACTGAATCTATGGCGGAGCAATGTAGCCACACTTGGACAGCAGCATTATCAATCAGTGGACAGGATGGTGTTGGATGGACTAGCAGATTTAGATGAACGTTACATTAGTTACTATCAATGTAAAGCCGAACTCCACCTAACACATAAGTAATAGCTGACCATTGTAAGTACCCCTATCAGTGTTAAAGCGGTTCTAAAGGTATTTTTTTTAACTAGAATAACAAAAAACATGTTATACTTACCTGCTTTGTACACTGGTTTTGCACAGAACAGCCCCGATTCTCCTCTTTTCCGGTCCCCCGCCGAAGCTCCTGGCTCCTCCTTTTCATCCAGTGTCCCCCTGGGAAACAGCTTCCTTAGACACAGACAGTGGGGCACTACCCCCCCCCCCAGCTCCCTCTTCACAGAGTTTGATTGACAGCATGAATCTACCCTGTGAGGAGGAATAGAGCAGAGAGAGACACTGCTCTCATGCACAGAGCTGGATCACGATGGAGCTCTGGTAAGTATAAGGGTGACTTTTGAGGGGGGATCTGGTTACAGAAGGTTTTTGTACCTTCATACATGAAGGTAAAAAAAAACTTCAGCCTTTAGAACCACTTTAAATTGTTTGTCTCAACCTTCTAATTGCCAGATTTGCTGGACAGCTTGGTCTGCTTGGAAGTTGAAAAACAGACATTCTGGCTGGATCACCAGGTAATAACACTGCGTTACAGGGGGATTTAGAAAACAAAGACAGCAAATTACAGACTGTATCATATATGCCATTTTTGATATTGGCCATTACACTTTAAGGAAAATCTTCCCAACAAGACACAGATAGTAAAAACACTAAATAAATAAACTGAGGGGGTGTTGGTGAATTAAGGGGTAATATCCAAAGTGCTGGTATATATTACTTAGACTTAAGAGGGAGTTAAACCCTTCCTTACCTTAGCTAAAACGAAAAAAAAAAAACAGTTTTGGCTTTGCATACACTTTAAAGTGGGAATAAAGACTAAACATTTTTTACCTTAATGCATTCTTTGCATTAAGGTAAAAATGTTTAGGAATCAGTATTTCCCCCCACGCCCCAAATACATTACCTGAGCCCTCATTAAATCCAGCACTGCACATGTCTGCAGTTTTCTCTACCCTCACTTCTGGGTCTCACAGGCTTGGCTGAGGCTCCTGCAACTGTCAATCAAAGCCAGTGACAAATGAGTGGGGGGGGGGGTGAGTTCCGCTGTCTGTGTCTTTAGATGCAGCCAGCAGGGCTCAGGAGCGAGCCTCAATGAGTGCCCCCATTAGTAGCAGCTTCTTATGCGGGCACTCGACAGAGAGGAGATGCCAGGAGCACCGGCGGGGGACCCGAGAAGAGGAGGTTCAGGGCTGCTCTGTGCAGCAGTTAAAAGATGTCCACTTCCTGTACAGCAAAGAATGGAATATACTCCATTTAGCCACTGGTTAGTACTTCCGTCTGGCAGCCCTAGGATTGTTGGTTCAAATCCCAACCACAGCACCACCTGCCTGGAGTTTGCATGTTCTCTCTGTGCCTGCATGGTTTTCCTCCAGGTGCTCCAGTTTCCTCCCACACTTCAGATACATGCTGGTAGGTTAATTGTCTCCTGTCTAAATTGGCCCTAGTATATGTATGTATGAAAGAGAGTTAGGGACCTTAGATTGTACGCCCCTTAAGGGTTAGGAGCTGATGTGAATGTACAATATACTGTATATGTAAAGCACTGCATAAATTTATGGTGCTATATCAGCCTTTCTCAACCGGGGTGCCCAGGCACCCTGGGGTGCCTTTGGGTTTCTTCAGGGGTGCCTTGGCAAAATGTCTAAAAATTGCCCAAAACCTGTATATAAGACAGTGGGTGGAACAAGCCAGCCTTTTAGTTACACAATGCCACAGATATTCATTGTGCACCATTACGACCTTCTAGCCGCCAGTGTCTTGACAACCAATGATATCATCAGTTGATAAGGAGCATGTCAGCTCCTTGCACAGTATCCTAGTTTGACCCTCCCCTGCCCCTCTCTGTCAGTGCTGGGGTCACATTAGCTCAGTGATGGAGAAAACCTGAGGGAGAAGAGAAACACTGGAATACTAGACAGTACCAGGGTGCAAAAGTGTATTTGCTTTGGAAGAATAAATCACCTCTAATGTTGGGTGTCCTACATCTGGGGATGTTGCTGTGTTATATACAACTATTAGAATAGTTTTTCACATTTTAGAATGGGGTGCCTCGGGACTGTCTATAATTTTAAAGGGTGCCTTGACTGAAAAAAGGCTGAGAAACACTGTGCTATATAAGTACTAGAAATAAATACATAAATATTCCAGTGGAATTGACTTCCACTTGGAGGTGGTCATTTGCTCTTTAATCAACTACCATTTTTACACAGAAATCATACAATTCAGTATACAGTCACTTAGCTTAGTATACCATTCCTAACACAGACACACACTAAAACATAGTTGTAACCTTTTGGTTTATACGAAACTGAAAAAAAGGAGCAGAGCCTAAACATAAAGCCAACAGAGCGCCCTGGGGCAACTGGAATGTGCATACAGGTCTGACCTCCTTCTAAAGTAGGTGGCAATCTTTACATGTTAATGATCACCACTTTGCTCTGGGCAAGTTCTAGAAATCATGAATCATTTGTTGTCTGATAATGAGCGTCTGTTACAGCTAAACAGAGCTTCACAGTTTTGTGTACATGCTAGTGCACCATGATTACAAATTACTCCATAGACGGCATTTTATTTGATCTTTATTGGGATAAGTGACTCACTTGAAAGAGTTAACCAGATTCGTGAACAAAGGTCCACTTGTCTACAAACACACCAAGGGGCCTTAGGCCATCACTTGCAGGGTCCAAATTGTTGGTGGAGGTTATTAAGAACCCCATGGTAAAGAAATAGGGCGTAAAAGCTAAAATCACATTATCTATGTAGCTTTACCCATAGATAGTATTTAGTACACAGATAAGTTAAGGGGCTAGGCTGAAGCTAAAATAATCTCCAGGCAATCAGCTAAATGGACAGATGAAGCACATATATATGAACCACTTTACCAGCAAAGGTTATTAGTAATACTGTTTAGCCAAACTGTCTTGTGATCCTGCTAGACAGAACAACCATGTCCTGGGCTTCTTTGTAGCTTATTCTGCAGCTAAAGTAACCCCATCACTACACAACAGAATATTATTAAAGTGGAATTCCAGGAAAAAATGTCTGTACACAGTACAAGCCAATTAAAGTGGCAGTAAACCACTTAAATAAAATATTATATAGCTAAAACCTGCTCTACACCTCAGTGACCTATTTAAGCTGCTGTACTTAGTCGCAAATTGTGACGATCAAAGATATCAATATAAATACAGTACTATAAAAAACTAGCAGCTCTCCACTCCCGAAAATGTTGAATAGACAAAACACGTTGGGGCAGAGCTATGTGACGTCATCCTGCACATGGGCTGCACAGCAAGTAGAGCAGTGGAGCCGGCACCAATTCTCAAACAAGCAGTTTACCTTAGTGCTGGGAGACAGCGCATAACAATGTGAGTGGAATGTATGTATTGATGTTTTAATATATATATATAAACAGTTTACCGCTATGGGAGTTTATTATGCTTTCTCCTGCTGTTGGTAACTGTATGTATGAGAAGAAAGGGGAGGAATAATACTGTATATCACTTGAAGCAGTAGTATAGGTTCTTGAGGAACAAAAAACAAAAAAAACGATTTCCCCCTGCAATGTAATATCACAATGTGCTAGTATGCATCACATACTAGCACATTATGAAATTACTGTACCTTAAAACGAAGCCTTCCAGTGGCGCACTGTCACTGCTGACAGGGCTTCCATCTTCATCCGGCCCTTCTTCTAGATATGCAGGCTATGGCCAACTGACTGGCCAAGCTGCGATGATGTCACTCCCATACATGCACGCGGGAGCCCAGGGCACGGCACACGGCTCTGAAGGAACAGCACGGGTGTTTAGTTTCTTCAGGGCATATGAGCCGGTGATGTCTCCAGCTGCTGCTTTCTGGAATATCTCCTAAAAGGTGCACATTTAGGAGATATTCATTTTAGCTACAGGTAAGCTTTATTATAAGTAAAAGTAAAAAAACGCACTTTATTACCACATTAAGAATGGAAAGACGGTTTGGAGGAGTGGTATTACTTAGAGCAGTGGTGGTCTGGAGGAGTGGCGGAACTCCTGAGTGGAGGAACAGTGCAACCCACTAGGTGGAGAGGAGGAACATTGTGAGTGGAGGAGTGGTGGAACCCTCCTGACCTATTGAGCACTATTAGAAAAGTGGGTCTCTAAATTTGGTGAGTAGATTGTGCAAGTGGAGGAGTCACAAGACAATTGAAGAAGTACTACATATGAAAGTTGAAGTGGAATGGAAGATTATAACTTTCGTGGATGAGTGGTGGAACCCTCCAAATGTTAACATTATTATACAATTAAATGGACACTGAGCACTTTAGCACTGGGCACTTTTATTTTGTGGATTTTGCATTTTGATGTGAGTATTAAGCACTTTAATTATAAGTGTTGTATGGTGTGTATGCATGAATTTTGCATTTTCCAAATAATTTATTATAGTACTGCATTCATATTGATCTCAAAGCTTATAAAAAGGCTTACCTGTAGGTACCATGAATATCTACACTTGAGCCATTTAGAAGATATTCACATCAGCTGCAGCTGATGACGTCACTGGCGCATACACAGTTGCTCTAAATTCAGGGCACACTGAGTGTTCCCTGAATGCAGAGAGTGCCATGCCATGATCATGACTCTTGTGCACATGCGGAACCAAGAAGGAAGACTGGGGGAAGATCGAAGCACCAGTTGTAGTGTAAGCTCAGCATTGGAGAGTTCTGTTTTAAAAAGGTAAATCTGTCTATGCGGTCCATACTAGCACATTATTGCAAGATTCTGCAGGGGCCCATTTAAAAAAAAATCAGTAGACTTTACTACTGCTTTAAGTTAAATCTAATGAGGATTACCCTAGGTCTGGCTCTCATACAGTGAAGGGATCCTGTCATTTACTCTCCCATTGTCCATTCACAAATCACCTTGTATGCTGTAGGACAGATGTTTATCATCCTCTTACTCCTGCTACAATGCAGTACTTTGTAACTGAGCAGCCAACTGCCAACCCTGAACAAGGTCATTAGAGGGGGTTGCACATGCACAGGATTTTCAGGGAACTCCAAGAGCAATGGGCAGTACTTTGCCTGGTTTATCGTTCTCTTTTTTTACCCAATAGTATAATTTTAGGCGTTACATTGAGGTTAAATCAAACCCGAAGTGAGTTTGGTAAGGCACAGCTGTCATGGAACAGCAGACACCACTGCCATATCCTTGAATTGTGGGCCACTCTGATACGCCAATTTTCAACCAGCTCTCCTGGCTAACAGCCTGGGCCTGTCCCATCCCCCACCCCCATTCACTTTCTCCTTTCTCTTCTCTTATCCTCCAGAGGTGTACTTTATTGTTTCTATCTCCGGAGGTGCAGTTTATATTCTGGGAGGCCTGGAGAAACACGGCTGTTATTTCCCAGTGATGACTAAATATGTGTTGAACTGTTCCTCCTGAGGGAAGTTTGGTAGAACAGCTCTCGAATGCAGCTGCACAATGTGGGCCAGTTCTGTATAAACCGCGGGGAGCAGTGAGTAGGGAACACAGCTGTGCAACATCAGAGCACAGGTTCCAGGACACTCATTTTACTATTACATGAGTGATCCCAGCAGGCTCCATTTGGCAACTAGAAACATGAGGAGATGATAATGGATTTCAGCAGGTTGATACTACTGAAAAAAAAGGGAAAGAGCTTTTTTTTTAATGGCTTGTATATTAGCAACCCTAAAAAAGTATTTTCACTATGAGAATCAAGAAAACTTTGTTAACAAAGGGGGCTTTTTGAAAGGTTATGTTTTATACCAGGCAGTCACACTTTTACTTCTATTCTAGTGGCAAACCAGTAGCGGTGGTGTCAAAATGATTGATGCTTAGTGGGGCAAGGGAGCCTGCCTTGTCCTTGCACAATGGCACACAATACACTGATCAGCCATAACTTTTGACTACAAACTTAATATTGAGTCTTGTCACCAAAACAACCCTGACCCACCAAGGCATGGACACCACTAGACCTCTGAAGGCATGCTTTGGTATCTGGCACCAAACCGTCAGTAGCAGATCCTTGAAGTCCTGTAAGTTGGAGGTGGGGCCTCCACTGGTTGGACTTGTTTTTCCAGCACATCCCTCAGATGCATGATTGGATTGAGCTCTAGAGAATTTGGAAGCCAACACCTCAAACTTGTTTTCCTCAAACCATTCTTGAACCATTTTTGCAGTGTGGCCGGGTGCTGCAACTCCCTCCTTACTGGCCTGCCTCGCCGCTGGCTATCCCCGCTTCAGTCGATCCTGAATACAGCTGCCAGACTCATTCACCTTTCCAACCGCTCCGTTTACGCCACCCCCCCTCTGCCAATCCCTCCACTGACTTCCAATTGCGCAACAGATCAAATTCAAAATCCTAACACTGACGTACAAAGCTGTCCACCGAACTACATCACTGACCTAATATCCAAGTACCGCCCAGCACACACACTCCGCTCCTCACAAGACCTCCTTTTCTCTAGTTCCCTGGTCTCCTCCTCCCATGCCCGACTCCAGGACTTCTCCAGGGTGTCACCCATCCTCTGGAACTCCCTGCCCCAACCCATCAGATTATCACCTACTCTCCTCTCCTTTAGGCGCACCCTGAAAACCCACCTCTTCAGGGAAGCCTACCCCACCCCCTGCTAACTTGCCGACCTCCTCCACTTTTCATACCACTTCATCCCCCACAGCTTTCTCCTCCTGTGCCACAATCCCCTACCTCCTTGATTGTAAGCTCGAAAGAGCAGGGCCCTCGATCCCCTCATATTTTGCATTGTATTGTATTGTTATTGTTCTGTCCCCCATTGTAATGTACAGCGCTGAGCGAACTATTGGCACTTTATAAATACTGTATAATAATAATTAGCTAGCCACTGCCATCAAAGACTACCATTTCATGAAGGGGTGTACTTAGTCATCAACAATGTTTAGTTAGGTGGTACGTGTCAAGTAACATCCACATGAATAGCAGGACCCAAGGTTTCCCAGCAGAATATTGTCCAAAGCATCACACTGCATCAATTTGCCATAATGCATACTGGTGCCATTTCTTCCCCAGGTTAGCGACACACATGCACCCGGCCATCCACGTAATGTACAAAAAAACATGATTCATCAGATCAGCACACCTTCATCCATTGCTCTGTGGCCCAGTTCTGATGCTCACGTGTACATTGTAGGCACTTTTTGCACTTTTGGACACAGCTCAGCATGAGCTGACCAGTCTGTAGCTATGCAGCCCCATACACAACAAAGTGTGAAGACCATTTTTTCTGCTTTCAACACATCAACTTCAGGGACAACATGTTTACTTGTTGCCTAATCAATGTTATTCATTTAACCTGCCAGTGGTCAGTAAGGTATCATATTTTTGCCTGTCTAAAACCACAGCTGCTACTCTTTGTAGTTATTCTTTAGAAACTATAGTGAGCATCCTGCTACAACAGCCTCCATAATTAGTGCCTGACAAGATAATGGAGGAATCCTATTGCTTCACAATTATGGCATAAAAGGGCACCACCAATGCAGGGGGTTGGGCTCCTCCACAAAATGTGCATCAGGACCTGGGATCCATATAGTCTGCTGCTGCTCCCTACTATTGTCATTAAGCTGACCATACATTATACAATTTTCATTTTCAATTTCCTTTAGATTTACCTTCATTTATGTAATGCAAGGGTCTGTCTTATTGCATACAAATTGAAAGTGTTTAGGTTTGATCTCATATTATATGGTTTTGGTAAATTTAAAGAAAATTGTACAATGTATGGCCAGCATTACACTTTCTGCCCCTTTCACTCCATCACTGAATTATACAAATAGGGATGGCTCCAATTATTAAAACCTTGCGGTTCAAATCATGGAAAAGTCCATCCAGGACTTGTAATGTTAGCCTTCCAGTTTTTTATTTATA
The DNA here is from genome assembly GCF_062004578.1 of Staurois parvus. NCBI lineage: Eukaryota > Metazoa > Chordata > Amphibia > Anura > Ranidae > Staurois > Staurois parvus. The sequence goes on from NW_028318358.1 coordinate 11,148,407, forward strand.
TTTTATTTTTTACACTGGTCGCATATTTAGTTTTGTGACCCCTAAGACAAGTGCAGTTCACCTCTTATGTGCAGTTCACCTACTTATGTCCATTCATGGAGTTAGTTACAGAGGTTACCTTATCTGGCAAGTACGGTGACAGATTAATTGCACAGACATTCTGTGTGAAGACAGAAACATCTAAGATGAGGTTTATGCATAACAGCGGAATGCACTTGGTTTGGGCAGGGGACTATGAGTGTGACCAAAGCCAAAACATGGAAATATGCAAATATTATCACTTCCATGCTTACTAAAAATTAATGAAAAGATGTTGAACAAAATCTTAAAAATACCAAAGAGAGCCTTATTCATCAAGCCCTAAATGTTTTGCCTTGAAGACAATTCCGGCACCATTCTTATCAAGAGAGGACACCTTCAGGCTATAAAGTGTTTTCCTGCCCCAAAGCCTTTTCCACCAGTAGAGGTGGTTTAACATCATGGATCTCTACAGACATGCAAAATGTCATCCGATCCAATGCAATTGCAGATTTTTGGCAACAACCACCTAATACCTATTGGGTCATATGCAAAATGAAACCACTTCCATCTCTTTATCTAGCAGTGATGGAGAAGGAACAGATAACACTGACCTCATAGAGATCTTGGTGTATATCTCTTGAAGAAAAAAAGGACAATGTTTTATGGATGAGCATATATTTTCTGCTTTAATAGCTTGTCATATGGATTAATGATCCCAGTTTTTTTCCTGGAAACGGATGTATTACTTAGCTATAAACATCTGTGTACATGCAATGCTAAAGAGAATCCCTTTAACCTCAACTGCCAAAGTAGGAGGAAGTTGTGTAACGCATAGCTAAGCTACACCCATTTTCCCATAGATTGTGCAATTATCCCTAGATAATTTAAAATAGATTATGCTCACTATTAAACAAAGTGAGGTTTTGTTTGCAGCAAGAAATAGACAAGCCATGCTCTAAGTTTAAAATTAGTAAAGTGGTAAGGCCAGACAAAAAGGCAGATATATCAATGTGTCAGGTCAGCTGACCTAGGTAGCCCCTTTGCCACACAGATATAGATGAAGTGTAATTAAACACTTCAAACAACCAGCACACTGCTCTACTATGCCATAGTGCAGTTACGTTCCTCGGCATCTCTGGCATTTCTAAAGACATGTTTTACATTTATTGAGTCTCCGAAACCTGAATCTGCTCTCCTCCACAAAGTCCCACTTACTTTACGGCAATGATTTGGTAATGCTGCTGCAAAACATTGCACCTTTATGAAAAAGATAGGGGACATGTATAAACTGTTGCTGCTCTTTTGCAGACTTTAACAGGTTTTCTTCTTAGATTACCCTGTATTTGGCTCCATCCATCTTCCTATCAACTCTGACCAGCTACATGGTGGGGATGGGTGTGTTCAAAGTGATGTGCAGTGTTAGTTCTCCGCCACACTTAACGTTTTGCTTTTAGGTCTCATCTGACCAGAGCACCTTCTTCCACGTGTTTGCTATGTCCCCCACATGGCTTCTCGCAAACTGCAAAAGGGAATTCTTATGGCTTTCTTTCAACAATGGCTTTCTTCTTGCCACTCTTCCATAAAGGCCAGATTTGTGGAGTGCACGAATAATAGTTGTCCTGTGGACAGTTTTTCCCACCTGAGCTATGGATCTCTGCATCTCCTCCAGAGTTACCATGGACCTCTTGGCTGCTTCACTGATTAATGCTGTCATTGCCCAGCCTGACAGTTTAGGTGGACAGCCTTGGTAGGTTTTCAGTTGTGCCATACTCTTTCCATTTTATTATGATGGATTGAACAGTGCTCCATGAGCTGTTCAAAGCTTGTGATATTTCTTTTAATAACCTAACCCTGCTTTAAACTTTACAACTTTATCTCTGACCAGTCAGGTGTGTTTCTTGGCCTTTATTATTATTATTATTATACAGGATTTATATAGCGCCAATATAACGGGAGACAATACAGCAACAATACAGTTCAATACAAGAGGGATATGAGGGCCCTGCTCCTTGGAGCTTACAATCTAGGAGGGAGGGGCTAGTGGTACAAAAGGTAGTAACACTGGGGGATGGACTGGTAGGAAGAGTAGAAGATTCCATTATAAGCTAAGGGCAGGATAGGCTTCCCTGAAGAGATAGGTTTTCAGAGATCGCCTAAACGTGAGCAGAGTAGGCGATAATCTGATAAATTGGGGGAGAGAGTTCCAGAGGATGGGGGAAGCTCTGGAGAAGTCCTGGAGATGAGCATGGGAGGAGGAGACAAGGGAGCTAGAGAGCAGGAGGTCTTGTGAGGAGCGGAGAGTATGGTTTGGGTGATATTTGGAGACAATATTGGTGATGTAATTTGTGGCAGAGTTATAAATGGCTTTATATGTTATTGTTAATGTTTTGAATTTTATCCGTTGGGCAATGGGAAGCCAGTGGAGGGATTGGCAGAGAGGGGTGGCAGATACAGAACGGTTAGTAAGGTGGATGAGTCTAGCAGCAGCATTCATGATAGACTGAAGAGGGGATACCCTGCGATGAGATAGGTCAATGAGGAGGGAGTTACAATAGTCAAGGAGAGAGATAACAAGGAAGTGAATTAGTTGCTTAGTAGTTTCAGAGGTTAAGAACGGGAGTATCTTGGAGATATTGTGAAGGTGAAGTCTACAAGGTTTGGACAGTGACTGGATTTGGGACTGAAAGGACAGATGGGAGTCTAGGATTACACCTAGTACCCTGGCATGAGGGGACGGACTGATGATTGTGTTATCGATCTTGATGGAGAAGTCAGGGGAGGGGGCACGGGCTGGAGGGAATACTAAGAGCTCAGTTTTGGAAAGACTGAGTTTGAGGAAGTGGAGTGACATTTATGCTGATATGTCACTTAGTAGGTTAGTAATGCGAGAGGAGACTGAAGGGGTGAGGTGAGGAGAAGAAAGATTTGTGTGTCATCAGCATAGAGATGCTGTTTGTTCACTAAGGTCCCCTTACAAACCTCTGAGGGTTTCACAGAACAGCTGTATTCATACTGAGATTAAATTACACACAGGTGGACTCTATTTACTAATTAGGTGACTTCTGAAGGCAATTGGTTCCACTAGATTTTAGTTAAGGGTATTAGAGTAAAGGGGGCTGGATACAAATGCACGCCACACTTTTCAGATATTTGTAAGATATTTTGAAAACCATTTATCATTTTCCTTCCTTGTGGCATTCACAATTATATGCCACTTTGTATTGGTCTATCACATACAATCCCAATAAAGTGAATTTATGGTTTTGGTTGTAACATGACAAAATGTGGAAAATTTCAAGGTGTATGAATACTTTTTCAAGGCACTGTATCTGCCTTAACTTTGCTCTTGCACACATTGTCAGCTACCTGCTGCCTCAATGAAAGTCAGGAGAAAACGGAGGGTCTTCAAAAAGCAGGAGAATGCACAGAAAAGGATAGATTAGGAGCAAACTGAAAAATTAATTTGAGTTTGTACACATGCATCATAATCTGCTTTCCATAGAACATAATCTGGTCTTCCACCTAACTGTACAAAGTGGTATCAAAAAGTTTTGAGACTAGTTTTGCAACAAGCCAACAGATGGCAGCACAAGACTGCACACACAGTCACAGGGAGCACTGACCTTCATAAGTCACTTAATCTTTGGGAAAAGGGCATTTTTGGGGGTTGAGCTCGTTAAAGGTCTTCCTGATCTCTTACCGTCTTCCAGTGATGTTCTTTCACTCTTGAAGTGCGCCTGCCACTCAAAACACCTGGAACGACTCATTGCAGCAATACCACAAATTTGCCGAATCATGTCAAACATTTCTGTAGCAGATTTGCCCAGTTTCAAGCAGAATTCCATGTTTGCTCTTTGTTCTAACTTGCTGTCCATGATGAAATAGCAGACATGGTAACACATGTGGTAAGAACAGCACCAGTTTCACAGCTCCCGATTTACACAAGATGATGTCATAAGTCAGTGTGACTTATGAAGGTCGGTGCTCCTTGTGACTGTGCGTGCAGCCTTGTGCTGCCATCTGTTAGCATGTTACAAAACTAGTTTCAAAACTTTTTGATACCATCTCGTATTCTTAAAAAGCAGTATTATTATTATTATACAGGATTTATATAGCACCAACAGTTTGCTCAGCACTTTACAATATAATGGGAGATGATACAGCAACAATACAGTTCAATACAAGAGGTATAGGAGGGCCCTGCTCCTTGGAGCTTACAAACTAGTAAAACTCTTTAAAACAAGCACTGTGGAGAAATTCAATGTGGAACCAAGGGATTTCCTCTCATTCATTCACAGAATGCCCTGTAGTCAGTGAAAAGACTAGAAGACTTTTTTTGAATGGACAAAGTGTAGAGCGGGAGACCTACGATCATCACTGTTCTAGAATCAGAATTTTAGGTCTCAGCATTGACAGAGTAAAACTAACATTGTTAGTATCCTCAGCTGCCCTCCAGACACAGCTGGCAAAGCATTAAGAATCACTGCACTTGACCAATGCTAAAAAGTATGTTTTCCTGGAGCTCCAATTACAATTTCAATGTTCACAACACAGGCATTAAAATCTTAGCGTTTTCCCTGTTTTCTGTTGCTCCAGCAACTTGGCAGCCTGCCATTCCTCTATCATGGATTATCAGCCATACAAGCAGGTGCAACCACTTCATAAGTCTGTTTCCTGTCAAGAGGCTTCTCTTGAGTCTACAAGAGACTTAAATTCAGTAGATTTGTTTTGCATTCAATAGACACCTTTTTGCCACATTATCAAAGCCCTGAGAAGGGGTTTTTTTTTGGTCCCTATGATGCATTGGCTGTCTTGTTACATGTGTCAATAAAAATAAAGGAACTTGGATTTTTGAGACGATCATCTGGTGCATATTTTTCAATTTCACCTGGACCTCTCAATTTGGGTGACCCATTTTGGGCCAAGCCATTTGGCAGAACTAACAATTTCCCCTCAATTCCTGCCCTGGGTCAAACCTTTTTATACCAGACAAGAATTGAAGGAATCTCTCCAAAGGAGCCTTCAACTACCCTACAACCTAACAGGAGTTCTAATTTTTAAAACTAAAAAATACAATTTGGAGATAGATACCCTTTAAAAGTCCTAATGCATATATTTGTTCTAAATAAATGACCTAAAAGAACTAACAGTAATTGGTCAGCATGGGAGAGCAAGGTAGAAAAGGAGAGGTCAGCACTGGCAGCCTTCACACCCCCTCAGTCCAGACTCCTTTTACATTCTGAGGAGTGGTCGCAGGAGATAAGATCTCAGCACTGCCCCAATTAATGCTCAGTATGGGATAACCCTGGGGCAAACTTTCATGATTATCCTAAATGCATGTTTTTCACAATTCAAAACCAACTTCATCATTAACCATATGTGGCTGATTCATATTTTGAAAAACTTTTTTTTACGTTGCCTGAAAACAATGCTGTATGTCAGTTCCATAGACCAATTTTAAAGTGAAACAATACTTCTGATCAGCAAGAAATCTTCCTTCCTTGGGTAGGAGCTTCTCAGTGCACTGGGGTAGGAGCCCATACTGGTTTAAGAAGCGATGTACGAGAAAACACTTTTCAGTTATGAAATGAATATGGGCTCCTACTTATTAGCTCCGTGACAGCTAAGTTACATGGATGGTTTGCAGCTGTCTCGCAGAGCAAATATCATTTTAGTTTAGCCGTGCTTAGATTGATTTAAATATAATGACTAAATTGTAGCATTGCACAGTGCCCTATTCAATTTACCCACACCTAACCACTATCTGTAGCTTAGTCCTCAAAGATGACCTCCAGCTTTTTAATGAGGTTTAAATAGTTTGTTTGGACCAGCTTTGTAGAAACAAACAATGTAAACTTCACAAAAGCTGCAGATCAGCTTTAAACATAATTGTTTCTATAAAGCGTTCCAACAAGGGTGCTCTATACTGTAGCTGTGCTGTACTGCGCCTTATACTCACACCTGTAGCTTATCGAAATATATCACATCTTAAAATATAGGACTTCTCAGCAAAGAAATAACTTACTAAATGCTACCTCTTCCCTTCCAGCAAATCACAAGCAGCAAAAAATGAATGTGCCTATCAGATAGTGCAAAATGTGCAGTACTCACCAATTTCCTTCTAATTTAGAGCCTGTCCCTTGTAATCCTGCTTCCTCTGTCCACTCTTCCTCTCTGTCCCCTTTCGGCATCAAAGCAAGACCCCCTACCCAGTGTGCTCCTCCCCCCATCTCTGTGGCTGGTAAAGGGATCAGAGAGTAAGGGGGGCTGTTCAAAGGAATCAGTGCAATGCGGGGGAAGGATTCCACATTATGTGTACAGCACTTTTATCATGACCTAAACAGTAACACAGCCCATACTGTACATGTGCTACCCATGATACACATGTGCTAGACACAATTTTGCTGACAGGTTAAATGTATTCATGGACTAAACAGGATCATTGTTGAAGGTAGTAATTTTGTACTTTAATGCATGCTCATTAAAAATGTCTATATTGATACCTTGTCAATGTAGAAGACGCCTTCAGTTGATTGATCCTAATGAAGAGTTAATGAGGTTGAAAGAGCACCTTTAATCATATTACACCCAATCCATTTTCACCATACCCAAAGGAAAAAGGCTCCCATCCCCATCTGCTCTGCTGTACACATGAGATATGAAATTCAGTTACAAGGTTTGAGGTGATTGTAGCCGTATTAGTGCATATGCGACAGAAACAATTGAGTTGCAAGGTTTGAAAGCTGTGTGAAGATTGAAATTAAATATATAGCCGTTTACCTGTCCTGAGTTGTGGTAGTTTTTTTTTCCCTTTTCATTCTTTTATTTTGAACTAATTCTCCTTCCAGTGATAAACCCCCTGCTATACGGCGAAAAATGACTATATATTAATACTGGATCAGCGTTGATACTCTAGGATGCATGATCCTGATTTGTACATTCAATCTGAGCCCATAGCCTACAGTATGCATAAGCAGGATCTGGCCCATATTACTTATTTCAGGAACTTATATAGCGCCGTCAATTTACATAGTGCTTTACATATATATATTATACATTCACATCAGTCCCTAACCCTCAAGGGGCGTACAATCTAAGGTCCCTAACTTACATCCATACATTCATATACTAGGGCCAATTTAGACAGGATCCAATTAATCTACTAGAATGTCTTTGGAGTGTGGAGGAAACTGAAGAACCCAGAGGAAACACACGCAGGCACAGGGAGAACATGCAAACTCCAGGCAGGTAGTGGCATGGTTGGGATTTGAACTAAAAATCAGGCGGAAGTTCTAGTCATTTAGCCACGGTGCTGCCCACTAGTGCTATTACCACTAAGGGATTTGCACCCACATGTAACATGGAGGTGTATGAACAGACAGACCCCCAGGGAAGAAGGGCCATCCACCAAGTGCAAATTGCAAGGAAAAATAAGGAAGCATACATACCAATTAAAATAAAATGTATTATTATTTGATCAATATTAAAGCCTAAGCAAAAGGTTTTTGTCTAGAATTTAGATATAGCTCAAACTGACTACAGAGGATACAAACAACCAAAATAATAAACTAATGTCAGAGCTCCACAGCGATGGAAACTACCAGTCTATGTTTGCCAAGGTTCTTATTTTTGGCACAGAGTCACTCTTCAACATAAAAAAAAATCCACTTCCTTGCGGCTCTTGCCAGACTGGAGAATCTTCAGAAAAATTGTAAGTGAAACATAGAGTGTACTGGCATTGTAGGATCCTCATAAAATCTTTAATAGGTAAAATAAACATACAGTATGTACTCATAAAAGTGGTACAAAGAAATGCTTCTCACATAATTTCTATAAGGAATTGGCTCTGATGAAGAGGCACTGCCTCGAAACATGTTAGCCAGGAGGTCAGTCTTCAAATGAAGCACTAATGGAAGGATGAGATGTTCCTTATGGACGTTATGTGAGACGTGTGTCTTTATACTACTTTTGTGAGTACAATATGTTTATTTTAGCCAATTAAAGATTTTTGGAGGATCTTACCAAATGTACAACAAAACCGGAGTGGACAGTCACATCCTGAAATCAGGGTGGTCATGTCCTCTCTCCAGTGAGATGGGATTTTGTGTGTGCCTGAACAACGGAAAGGAATTTATAGTTTTATTGGTCATCAATTAATAGCTTCCGGTCCACCCTATAGTAGAAATACTGCTACAGGGCGACACGGGTATGCAAAATCACGTATATATATGTGATTTTGCAGATCCGGGTAGGGGGTGCGCGTGTCTTAGCTACCTGTGCTGCCATTTGCGGCCTCGGCTGCAATCACCGGGCTGGTGATTACTCGCTGGCACCCGGTGATCACTGAATATCACAGATGGGGGAGAGAACTGTATGTAAACAATACAGTTCTCTCCCCTGTCAGCTCCTGCACACTGCTTTGTATGGCTCTGCATAGCATAGCCATACAAAGCAATGTGCTTACAGTTGAAAGCACACACACAGCATACTGTGGGACAGCACACTGCACACAGTTAACCCTTTGATTGCCCCACATGTTAACCCCTTCCTGCCCAGTGCCATTAGTACAGTGTCAGTGTTTTTTATAAGCACTGATTACTGTATTGGTGTCACTGGGGATGTCAGTGACACCAAGTCAGTTCCCCCTGTGTCAGAATGCCCACCGCAGTCCTGCAGTCCCACTATAAGTCGCTGATCGACACCATTACTAGTAAAAAATTAAAATAAAAATTCTAGTATATATACTGCCATTTGTAAATGCTTTAACTTTCAAATACACCAATTAATTTACACATATTGGGATTTTTTTTAAGCAAAGATATGTAGCAGAATACATTTTGCCCAAAATTTATGAAGAAATTTTACTTTTTAACTTTTTTTTATTGGACATGTTTAATAGCAAAAAGTAAAAAATAGTTTTTTTGGTTATAGCATAAAAAACAAAAAACGCACAGGCGATCAAATACCACCAAAAGAAAGTTCTATTTGTGGGGGAAAAAGGCATAAATTTCATTTGGGTGCAGTGTTGTATGACCGCGCAATTGTCAGTTAAAGTAACGCAGCGCCGTAACGCAAAATATGGCCTGGTCAGGAAGGAGATTAAAAGTGAAGAAGACCTCACAGTTAAAATCAAGCAGTCTAAAGGGGTCACATCAGGATGTGGTTAACAATGGTATTGCAAAAATACATAATGAACGTACAGGATCCACGCGTTTCGCTGTAATTGCTTCTTCAGGATCCACGCTTCTGATTAACTACTCTATCGCCAGTAGATCTTTTAAAGGGTTGGACTCTTGTGTAGAAACATTCATTAATATGGAGGGGAGAGTCGATATTCCCCAGGTGAGATATATTTAATAAAATATTTTATATTTTTGGGGATCTTACACTATGGCGGTGTTTCATTCACCATTTTTCTGATTAAAGAGTGTGTCCAGTAATTCTAACATTCTCCCCAGTCCTTTAGTCTACCATGCAGAAGAGAGAAGGATAAGAAGCAATGTGGTTGCACCACTGTCAGCCCAGTGTGAAAACTATGGTGCAGGTATAATAAGGATGCATATATCTTTCCAATCCATCTTTATCGGGGAGATATATGCCTGACAACCTAACTTGGATCAGGTCATAGGAACTCTTTGGCTGGACCCAAAAGTTTGATCTACCGGGGTATGACCAACTAGCATTGAACATATATGGTAGTATTTTGACTATCCAGTTTCAGGTGATAATAGTAGGGCCAATCAATCTAATTAAATCAAGTAACATGATTCTCATATATTGTAGTTATTTTGAATTTATGAATTGAACAATCAAACATATTCTGTGTGGTCATCTTATGGCACAGACAGATATCTAAAAAATGTTGAATAGTGAGAGATCTCATTGTGCACAGATTGATGCAATACTGTCACCTTGACCCCATGACTCAGCTTTAGATGGGATTAAAATGGACCATTTGCTTTTCTGCAAAGGCAACAATAGTTCTTTAGTCCCAGAGATTTCCCAACATGGTATAAAATATCTTTATGAGATAACTAGCATATCTGATGCACTGGTTGTAGCTAACATTTACACACCTTAGTGTGTAATAATTTATTCCCAAACCAATCCTATTATTTGCCAAGGATATGAAGCCAAAATTTCAGTTTGCTGTTTTTTTGGCACAGGTTAAAGACTGACCACCGGATCCTATTTACAAGGTGCATACACAGATTCTAAATGATTACGGCATACACACCACATTATTTTCCAAATTGAGGTTATGTTTGAGTGAAATGCAAATGGAGTGCATAGATATGGAGGAATGGAAATGATTCTTACTCAGAAAGCATACTTTCACACTCAAGTATAAGCTTTAAAACACATCTGTAATCCTGTATACTAAGATAAACATTTCCTATCTGCAATATTGGAAAGATCTTGCACATATTCAACTTTACACCCACAGTAGGTTTGCACATGCTCTCCCTTGTGTGCTTCCATTGTGCCCACCTCAAGACTCTTTGCTGTCATCTGCACTGTTCCACTCCTCACTGTGGTGTGCTGTCATCCTCAGTGTTCTATTCTTGTACCCTGGCATTCTCTCCAATCAGGCTCTATACTTCACATTGCATACTATTTGCTCTTGGTGATCCATCTTTTTTATACTTCAGTCTTGGATTTCTTTGATTTGCATGTCGCTACCTATTGGACTGCTCCAAAATCGTCTAGTTACTAAGACTGGAAAGGAAGAATCTAAAGCTACTTCACATTGTGCAGCAGAAATTTCAGGATGTTCCTGACATGTTTTATGATCACATGCATTCACAACACAGACCAGGAAAGAGACTGACAGTGAGAGGTCACTACTAGGTGCTTGTAATTTAGGTCTGGGGTTTCAAACTTTTAGTACTGACGGGTATACTGACAGAAGCCAACTGTAATCACTGAAAGGACAGATGAGAAACCCAATCTCAGTTGAATGTTTCCCCTGTGAAATACGCATCTGCCACAATGGCCACCCAAAACTGTAAGTGGTATTAATCTCAAAAGCAAACATTTATTATACTACAGTTTACTAATTCTTAGATGTGATGCCTACATTAGTTTTCTCTTTTAGGTGTCATTTCTTTTACTTTCATCTGGTGATCTGAGCAGTAAGTCTGTTGTTTTTAAAAAACACAAGCTCTCTTGCAGATGTATCAGTTACAGGAATAAAACAAACAACTCAACACTTTCAGAGGTGCTGAAGATCTATTAATTATGTAAAGTTTTATCCAAAAAGGAAAACAACTGTTGCTGTAACTGCTTATAAAGTGTTAGCTGGAGTTTGACTGCTATTTGTTAGTGTATCTAAATCTGTTAGTATATCTAACACCCCCTCCACCAGATTAACAACGCTGCTGTCCAAATGTGCCTCCTGTGCTCCTTCATCCAGAGTGGGGCGACTCTAATACAGGAGATGTGTTACTGGCCATATCACCAGGTAAACACAAAGGGAAAAAAGGATAAAAAAGAAAACCAATGCATCCACTGCATCTAATGATTGATAAGCTGCAAAATATTACATTTTTTGTTTTGGGTTTAATGCATTTTTAATTAGCTCCCTCTATAATGCCCACCTTTTCCTAACACTTACAACTATGCTCAGTTAAATCTTGAAACTTTCCACCAAGTAATGGCTGGTCTACCACCCTTTACTAATTTCTTCTATGCTCACTCTCCTCCCTGCAATATCATTCTCCATGTTTTTCATACACACCCTTTCTTGTGCTCTGTGGGAACATTTTCCACCTTTCACATAAAGCTCACTTAGCTCTGCAAACATTCTTCTTCAATTTCACCCATGCCTAGTCTCCTCCCCTTCGTGAATTTTTTTTTTTATACCCACGCCTACTCTCATCTGTGAACATTCTCTATCTCCTCAATCTATGCTCACTTTTCACCCCTCTGTGAACATTCTCTACCTCTTACATCCATGCCCACTCTCTCCCTCTCTGTAAACATTCTCCACCTCTTACATCCACACCCACTCTGCTTCTCTACTTTGACATTCTCCAACTCTTACATCCACGCCTTCTTTATTATCTTCTGTAAACATTCTTATCCACTCTGTGAACATTCCACACCTCTTCCTTCCATATTCTCTTTCCTCTCCTTTATAATCATTCCTCTCCACTCTGTGAATATTCTCCACCTCTTCCATACAAGCCCTCTTTTCTTTCCTCTCTAAACATTCTTCACCTGTCTGAACATTCTCCACCTCTTCTCTCTCCTTTTTAAACTTTCTTCTCCTCCTTGTGAACATTCTCCACCTCTTCCATCCATGCCCTCTTTCTTCTCCCCTGTAAACTATTCTTCCTTGTCTGTGAACATTCCCTACCTCTTTCATCCAAACCCTCTTTCTTCTATTCTGTAAACATTGTTATCTTGTCTGTGAACGTTCTCCACCTCTTCCATCCATGTCATCTTCCCTCTCCTTCAGAAACATTCTTCTCCTCTCTGAACATTCTCCACATCTTCCATCCAAACCCTCTTTGTTCTCCTCTGTAAACATTCTTTCTCTCTCTATGAACATTCTCCATCTCTTCCATCCATGTCCTCTTTCTTCTCTTCTGTAAACATTCTTCTCCACGCTGTGAACATTATCCTGCTCTTCTCTAGATTACCTCTTTCCTCTCCTCTGTAAACATACTTCTCCACTCTGTGAACATTCTCCACCTCTTCCTTTCAAAAATTCTTTCTTCAACTCTGTAAACATTCTTCTCTTGTCTGTGAATGTTCTCCACCTCTTCCATTCATGTCCTGTTCACTTTCCTCTGTAAACATTCTTCTTCTCTCTGTGAACATTTATCACATCTTCCATTCAAATTATCTTTCTTCTCCTCTGTAAACATTCTTCCCCTCTCTGAACATTCTTCACCTCCTCCATCCATGCAGTCTTTCCTCTCCTCTGTAAACATTTTTACCCACTCTGTGAACATTCTCCACCTCCTCCAGCCATACCCTCTTTCCTCTCCTCTGTAAACATTCATCTCCTCTCTGTGAACATTCTCCATCTTTCTTCTCGCTGACCTCTTTCCTCTCTGTAAACATACTTCTCCACTCTGTGAACATTGTCCTATTCTTTCATCCATGTCCTCTTCCTCTCCTTTATAAACATTATTCTGTGGTCAGCAAACATTCTCCACCTCTTCCATCCATGTCCTCTTTCCCTCTCCTCTGTAAATTTTCTTCTCCACTCTGTGAACATTCTCTTGCTCTTCCCTCGATGACCTCTTCCTCTCCTCTGTAAACATACTTCTCAACTCTGTGAACATTCTCCTCCATTCTGGGAACATTCTCCACCTCTTCCATTCATGCCTTCTTCCCTCTCCTCTCTAAATATTCTTCTCCACTCTGTGAACCTTCTCCACCTCTTCCATTCATACCCTTATTACTTCCCTCTATAAATATTCTTCTCCATTCTGAACATTCTCAACCTTCTCCATCTATGCCCTTTTTCCTCTCAACTGTAAACATTCTTCTCTACTCTTTGAACATTCCCCACCTCTTCCATCCATGCCTTCTTCCCTCTCCTCTGTAAATATACTTCTCCACTCTGAACATTCTCCACCTTTTCCATTCATGCCCTTATTCCTCCCCACTACAAATAATCTTCTCCACTCTATGAACATTCTCCCTCTTCCATCCATGCCAATCCAACATTCTCCAGTTTTCTTCCTCTGTGAACATTTTTTGCCTCTTACTTCAGGGTTTTTTCTTGAAGCCCCAGTCTCCCATAATATCCCTTGGAATCATATCTTCAACACGTTTTGAGATTGTTATGTGACTGTCAAAACTGCTTAAGTTGTACATTATTCTCTATGGTGCAGAGGTACCCGGTGGCAATAAGTTATAAAGTCATAAAATATTTACAACCAAACATTGAAGTGTTTTCATTTAGATGCCTAAAAAAATAGCTGTTTCTTACATATTATTTCAGCTTAATATTTTAGGGCTTTTCTAAAATAACCCAATGTAATAACAACAATACTGTATAATAATACTGTATATATTGTCCTAAGCCACTTCCTGGCAACTATTTTCACTTGTTTTGCATCAGAAGCATAAGGAACATTTCTAACACCTGAAAGATGGGCTGGAAGATTACATCTCACCCGAAAAATTCTATAAATTTGCCTTTAAAGGCAACATCCATAAGTTGAAGAGCAGAGACTGACACAGGATAGAGCACGGCTGGGGGGGGGGGGAGAGCAGGATGGTGAGAACATACAGAGCACTGATGTAGGGTCAGTGAAAGTACACAGAACCAAGGAAGAAGAGGGTCACTGACACTATGCAGAGCACTGAAACAAGCAGGCTTGGAAAATATATACACAACACAAGAGGGAGCAGGATTAACAATACACAGAAAGCTGTAGGAAGTTCTGTGACAACATGCTACAAACTACAGGGGGACAGTTAACACTACACAGAGAGTCTAGAGACGGCAACATCAACTGTAAACCATACAGACGATGCCAAACAATGTGACTGTTGCAGAAGCTGTTATCGGCAAAAGACCAAATAAAAAGAAGGCTGGGATGTTAATGTATGCAACTGTGTGAATTTCTTTTTCACTCTTTCTGACTTTTAAAGGACATATTTTAGTTTGTACAATTACTTTTTATAAAATCATGTCATTTCTTTCTATGTTGACCATTGTTTAGAATATCTAAATGTAGCTGTGAATGCAAAAGCGGCAATAGAACTGTTTGTTGCTCCAGAGCGTTATAAGGATCTTCTAAGCCTGCAGTCGCCTTATAGACAATTCAAATGATCCAGTCGTATGGGAGCTGCTCCTGTGACCTGTTTTCAGCAGACAGCAAGCTTAGCAGGATGATGCCAAAGAGCAAGTCCAGGCTCTGAAAAGATCCTGACCATATGGTCAGGATCCAGAGGCATAACTAGAACCTTCAGGGCCCTGGTACAAGATACTATGAGGGGCCCTACCCGACCCCCTGGCTGGGGCCCTTTCCACTGATCATGGGGCCCTTTACTCTCTTGACGGACCCTTTTATACAGTTCCTCAGCAAAAACCTTTCACATGCTCTGCAGCATGCCCCCTTCTTGTTGTCTTGCAACCCCCCCCCCACACACACACACACACACACACACAGTGGTGGAACGCCAGGGCCTGGTCACAAGTGGGACCTTTGCAACCCTAGTAGTTCCGCCACTGGTGTCAGCAGTTTTTTTTATTTTTCTTATTATATGTTTTGGTAAAATATCAGGGATCTAAACGGACCTCTGATGTTCCACCTTTGAGACAGAGAAAGGAGATTGAGGAAACAACCCTCAATCTCTATATCTGCAGCCTCAGCGTCATAGAATGAATAGACAGGAATAGCTCTGTACAGAGCTTCCTGCTCATTCACAAACTGAAGCATAGTAAACACATTTTACTATGCTTCAATTATGAATGAACAGGGTCAGTGATTGGTACTCCCTCGCACTTCATCCTGAAAGCATCCTCTGCAGCAGCAGGCAGGAGAAGGGAGTGGGAAACCCAGCAGTGCTGTGGGGGAGGGGGGACAGGGGGAGCACACAGGGGCCTGGGGGCAGGGGAGGCATATAGAGAAACCAATACCCTCCATTCTCCTCCTGCAGCCACTGAATGCCTGCAGAAGGGAGAGGAAGTGAAGCTGATTTTCAGTGGCTGCAGGAGGAATATAGAGATCATTTGCTCCTCTCTATGCTGTGCCCACCACTCTTCCTATCCAGGTGTACAGGGTAGCTGCACAGGCCCCCTGGAGCATGGGGCCGGGTCACAATTGCAAGCCCTCCAACCCTGTAGTTACGCCCCTGTCGGGATCGGCCCAGATGCCTGGATCAGCAGCTGGCTTATCCTCTCAAGAAGACACTGAAATCCTAAGCCCCTCTGCAGCCCAGCTCTTCAGTGAGCACTGGAGGGGCAGAGAAGACAGCCGGTGACTGAGAACTGAGTGATCAGTGGTGTTTGATTGCTCAGTTCTCAGCCTTAAAAGTGGCAGGGGACAGATACTGCATCGGAGTGATGCTGCATCCACCTAGGTGAGTATAGTTTTGTTTTTTTTTTATAAAACCCATACTTCCCTTTTAACATACTACTCTTAGTCACACCCATGTGTTCCCTGGCTTCATGTCCCCTTCACTACCCAAGATAACACTAAAATTAATAGATCGACCTCTGGCCCCACTAAAATGCATTGGACTTCCTCCCCTGTCAATAACTCAGATGGTCTTTGATGTCTTTAGGTACCACCATGATTGGTAAACTTTTCCGATGGAGTTTCTGTGCAGTAGCACAGACTGCAGAAGTATGTGTTTTTCTATAGATGCATCAGCAATTTTCCTTTCTCAACCAGTGCCAAAATCCAGTAATGAAATATTATTTATAAGTATGCTCTAAAAAGAGACATTATATCTGACCAGGATTCAGACCAAATAAATAAAACAGTGGGGTGGAACTCACACAGTTGCTGTAGTGGGGGGCTGTACATATAGTAACAGTTAGGGGTGGTTGGTTTATTATGAAAATATAGTATGTATAGTATAGGTAGGTTCTCATATTACACAGTTTTGTTAAATCTAAAGGAGCTTGTGCAAAGAATGTACAGTCAGACTGAAATGCAGTCATTCCCAACCAGGGCTTCCTCCAGAGTTTGCTAGGGGTTCATTGGGCTGTAGCCGGTTGACCTCTCATCAGATGGTGCCTAAATGTTTTTGGGTCCAACGCACACAGCAGAGTCAGCGGCATGACACTAATGATCTTATTAGCTGTCAGCAATGGTTCCATTCTGTCCCACTGACCATCAATGTAGGGGGCATACTTTCCACTAAGCCCAGATGAATTCATTTTAGCAGGGTTTCCCGGATACCTAGAAATTATTTCAAAGGTCCCTCTGGGGTAAAAAAAAGTTTGAAAAAGGCTGCTGTAATATGAATGGTTGTTCTAAACATCTGCAGTTTGAGAAAGGCTAATGCCAAAAGATGTAGCTCTTGTAAAATAAAATATATCATTGTAGTTATGGCACTTCTTATTGTCTGAAAACAATTGGTATTAACTGGCATTCCCCTAAAACAAATCTATTTTCTGTACAGTCGTGGGCCAGTGAAGAACTATACTTTCAACAGTGTTTCCAATTTCCACTAAATATTTAACCCACTCCTTTCCTAACTATATTCTTAAGGCCCACTTTGCCCCCAGGCTTGTGGTGTGCTTATTTAATTCTAAAATACACAGGACATAATTATGCATGCACCTGTGCAAATGTCCTACACTCATTGACAAATGCTGGCAAGAATATACAAATATAAAGAACTATAAACAAGCGGGAAATCTAAGCAGAACGTTCAGACAGATGCACTGAAGCCAGCCTATAGTGTTGTGTTACAGTATAGTTACTTTCACAATTTAGACATTGTTAGGATTGGCAGTGAGTATACATAATTCTCAAGTAGGTTCATGCAGGGTGGAAATAACATTCAAACTCAAGTTTAAGGCAGAATAACGTATGTAGAGACGTAGGAATTAAATTCTAGATATGCACTTTTTCGAGTTTTACGTTGATGTACTTTTAGAGAACTCCAGTGGCAGATAAGACGAGTGGAAAGTGTGGGTAGGTTGCAGGCATCTTCCAATTTCTGCTGTGCAGGCTATATTGGTGGGAACTCTATAGTCAATCAATATGATTGGGTCTACCAGAAATTCCTATTGGCTGACCCATCGATGGGCTGACAGGTGTAGTGGACATCACTGTCACTACTCACAGACTTGTTGTGGAACACAGAAACGGTTGCCACTGCAGATACACTTGAAATTGTGGTAATATGTAGGAGACAGCCAGAAGAAAGCTGTTCTCTGCATTCTATAAGCCATGTATTGTCAATGGCAATTAGTTAACAGAGAAGTATGGGTTTATAACAGGGTGGATAAAAATAGATTTTTATTTTTAAAAGTCCCAAAAAATCTGATTTTTTTAGTTTTAAATTTTTTATCAAATTTATTTTAATAAAATGCTTTTGGAGTAAAAATCTATCTAAAGATAGTTTTCTATTGAAGATACATTAATAATTTAGTTTATTCAGCATGAAATGGAGCTTAGTTATGTGGCATGAGGCTGTATATTCTGCAATCTTTACATTTTTGGTAAACTCATTCAATGAATCCAAGCTCTGCAAGCTGAGATAACATGCACTGCATTGATGCATTCACACACTTTCACAGTAACCATGAGAAAAAAACATGAAATAAAAGAATTTGAGTAGTTCTCCAGCTATGTGTGCTTAACCTATTAACCTAAAATCGGTTCTGATTTCGATGTTTTACTAACCTGACAGCTTATTATTCTAAAAAGGAAACCTTCATTTGGTTTGCAAATATTAAAAATTCTAACTAACAGAAAGAATGAGTCGGATTCCTTACATTTAAAGAGCACCTGTCATTTTAGATCTATCATGGCAGCGCCTGTTAGCGGGCATCCACTCACCTGCTGCTGCCACGTCCCTCACCTTGTTGTGTCACTGCTGCATCACCAGCCGTGCCATTAAAGTGAATGGGACTGTCAGTGAGTCAACAGCGGGTCAGAACAGGTGCTGCTGCGGGACAGAGATGACAGTTGCTTTTTAAAAATTATGATTTAAATCGAGCCTTTTCACTAGTGTTTTAAATCAATTTGTTGTAAATCAAATCCACCCTGGTTTATAAATAAAACAATTATTTATATTCACCTATGTAGATGCAGCATCGGTCCGATGCTACAGCTGTCCCCCACCGGCTCTAGACCGAGAACTGAGCGATCAAACACTACTGATCACTTATTTCTCGGGGCCACTCTGAGCACAGAGCAGTGACTGTCAGTCACCAACTCTGTGCTCTGCACCTACAACACTCACTGGAGTGCTGGGCTGTGGAGGAGGCAGGAGGGGGCTGGCTCAAGTTTTCAGCAGTGCTCTTAGAGACCAGCTGCCAGACAGGTATTTGGGCAGATTCTGACATTATTGTCAGGATCCCGGCAGAGCCTGGACTGGCTTTGTGATGCCAGCCAACAGCGGACTTTAGCCTGCTGTCAGCTGAATCTGTGTCACAGGAGTTTAGAAGTAAATGCAGTCCTGTGAACCACAAGAGAAGTATGATCAAAAGAGCTTTGGCATACTTTTTTTTTAACCTGGTATGGTCATAAATTAAATTTACTGCCCCATATTTCCAGAATTACCTGTTTGTTGCCTGTGCATTATAACAATTTCTACATGAATTTTGCCACAATTGCCCGTTGGTAGCCAACATATTGTCACAATTGCCCATTTGTTGTCCAATTACTGACTATAATTACATGACTGTCTCTGTTGTCAACCTACTGTCATGATTGCCCATTTATTGCCACAACTGCCCTTGACTCCTGAGGATTCTCAGGCTCACAAGGTTAAAATATTTTCCAGTTATGTGGGGAGTTTGTGCTGGTTCCAGGTTTACACAAACCTGTATTATTGGGATTTACCCAGAAGCCATTTCTACTTCTTGAAATAATGATTTAGATTGATTGGATTTTAAATAAAAATGGGATATCGTTTTAATGCCAATCATTTTTTTTACATATTTCTAATACACCATCTATTAATAAAGAATGTGTTACTATATATAGCTGCTAGCAGTGATCGCATGCATAAAATCAATGGATCGACTTCAGTACAGTCAGCCTGCCCACAGACAGATTGAATCTCAGCTAGTTCAGTAGGGATTCAATCAATCTATGGCTGGCTTTAGTCTCTGGGCCAATTCTTACCAGGAGTAATCATATTCCTGAACATTCCAGTTCCCCCCATGCATTTTAACAGAGATCACACATTCATGGAAGCCAGAGATTATAATCTCTTTTAATTATTTGTATTTGTTTTAATAATGCTTCCTAGTTGAATAGACATGTGCCAGATTGTTATTATTATTTACTTATTACAGGAATGTCTATAGCACTGACAATTTCACATCATTCACATCAGTCCCGGCTAGGTTCAAATCTATGCAGGTTGCGGTTGATGTATTTTTCCAGCACGTTTTGTGGTGCGTTTTGCATTTTTGAACACTTTTTTTAATGCATTTTGGGGTTTTCTTTGGGGGGGGGCTAATAGGAAAGTATGACAGTATGACAGTTCTGTTCATAATGCGGCTTTGATGCTACTTGGGTCCCAAAGAGTGTAAAGTCACATCAAAGTTGTACTACATAAACAGAACTGTCATACTGTCAATAATGCAGCTTTGATGCTACTTGAGTCCCAAAATCCATATACACTATATTGCCAAAAGTATTGAGATGTCTGCCTTTACATGTACATGAACTTTAATGGCATCCCAGTCTTAGTCTAGATTATGTTTCAACAGCTAGAACAGCGTCAACTGTTCTGGGAAGGCTGTCCACAAGGTTTAGGAGTGTGTCTATGGGAATGTTTGACCATTCTTCCAGAAGCGTATTTGTGAGGTCAGGCACTGATGTCAGATGAGAAGGCCTGGCTCGCAGTCTCCTCTCTAATTCATCCCAAAGGTGTTGTATCGGGTTGAAGTCAAGACACTGTGCAGGACAGTCAAGTCCCTTCACTCCAAACTCACTCATCCATGTCTTTATGGACCTTGTTTTGTGCACTGGAGCGCAGTCATGTTGGATGAAGCAGCCATCCCCAAACTGTTCCCACAAAGTTGGGAGCATGAAATTGTCGAAAATGTCTTGGTATGCCGACACCTTAAGAGTTCCCTTCACTGGAACTAAGGGGCCAAGTCCAACCCCTGAAAAACAACCCCACACCATAATCCCCCCTCCACCAAACTTTACACTTGGTACAATGCAGTCAGGTAAGTACCGTTCTCCGTTCTCTCTAGAGTCCAGTGGTGGCATGCTTTACACCACTGCATCCGATGCTTTGCATTGCACTTGGTGATGTAAGGATTGGATGCAGCTGCTCGGCCATGGAAATCCATTCCATGAAGCTCTCTATGCACTATTGTTGTTCTAATCTGAAGGCCACACAAAATTTGGAGTTCTTTAGCTATTGACTCTGCAGACAGGTGGCGACTTCTGCACACTGTGCACTTCAGCATGCACTGACCCCGTTCTGTCATTTTACGTGGCCTACCACTTCGTGGCTGAGTTGCTATTGTTCCCAGTTGCTTCCACTTTGTTATAATACCACTAACAGTTGACTGTGGAATGTTTAGTAGCAAGGAAATCTCACGGATGGACTTATTTCACAGATGGCAACCTCTCACGATACCACGCTTGAATTCACTGAGCTCCTGAGAGCGACCCATTCTTTCACAAATGTTTGTAGAAGCAGTCTGCATGCCTAGGTGCTTGATTTTATACATCTGTGGCCATGGAGGTGATTGGAACACCTGAATCCAAAGATTTGGAGGAGTGTCTTTTGGCAATATAGTGTATGTGAACTAGATCCATAGGAAACCATGTTAAATGGACTGTAGTGCATTTCTGCAAAATGCAAACCGCACTAAAAAAAGCATAGATGTGAACCAAGGCGTAAGGAACTTACAATCTAAAAACTTTAACTTACATGCATACATACACATACTAAGGCTGAAGCCTGAGAAAACATGTGCAAGCATAGGGAGAACATGCAAACCCCATGCAGACAGTGTACTGGCCGTTACTGGAACAAGGACCAAAGTGCTGCAGAGCAGAAGCAGTAATACAACAGCAGAAGCTTTAAAGCAACAACAATAACATAAAAGTGCAAATATGAAAAAATATTACTTGAAGGAAAACACTATAATAAACAAAAAAAATCTAAATATTATCTCACTGAAAAAACACTATACTTTCCTTTTATTTATTCTACAATTCCCTTAATCTCCTGTCCTCAGTACTCACCCTTGATTTGCTTATTGTTACAGGTAGTCTGATAGTATTTGGTTTTAGAAATGGTGGCTGTTTTTATTAAAATGACTTTGGGTTTATGTAGTGGCCACACACAGGAGCAAACATTTGAATTATTCCATCTATTCCTGACAGCAACAGGCAGGAGGGAAACATAAAACCAAGTTTATTTCACTGCATGGGTTGTAGATTCTCAGAAATTATAATAGGGTTATGCTATGTGGTAATTTTGGATGCAATGAGGGCTAAGAGCAGTTTTTTCATTTAAAGTCCATTTTTCACCTGTTTCATACTTCACAAAAATCTTGCAGGAAAGACAATCCATCATTTAGGAACGTATGGGACATTTCTCTTGCCACTATCAGCTTTCAATGAAATGTGCTGAATGTTGGAAACAGCTGTACTCATTTAGCAACAATAAACATAACTAACTATAGAACAAGAATGAATCCATCAAGCAAGTAGAGGGTCACGCATAGGGAGTCAGAGGTCTCAGGTCATCTTTCACTTTTAAACCCCGGGGAGAAAAGCACACTTATACCATTATTCAATAAAATAAAAAGGAATATGGCTAGAATGACCAATCAGAAACTATTCTTCACTCTGCTGACTTTCTTGGAATTTTCATAAATGAGCATTTGTGTATGGCTTCTTACATGGGTTTGTAAAGGAACACGATGTTTCCATTTCAAATCGCATTATATGGAGCAAAGTTAGCTTGTGTTTACTGCTGTTTCTGCCAAGTATTGTGATACATTTTTGTACACACAGCATGTTCTATTCTGCTGTGTGTCAACTATTTTTATTCCTTTATAAACGCCAATGCAACTCAAAAGGCGAGGAACACAGCTCATTCTGTATCTGACTTCTTGCTGAGTTCAACACATGTAAACAAGTCCTTGGAGAAAAGATTGCAAAAACAGTTCATTAAGGGCCTCCTTCATTTGTGAAGTCATTTACAGGTTAAATCAAATGTGCACACTAAGAAGAAAGCCACCACACACCAAAGGGACTGTTTGTCCAGATTTATTAAGTAAATATCCACAAGTTTGACATTGACAGCCCTCACCTTGGACCACCTTTCTAATGTTTCAACCATAGGGTTAGTCATAGATCTGGGACCCGGGTTTGAAGTGGCAATGAGAAGGAGTGGCTTGAAGCAGCGAGGAGGAGTGGCTTGGGGAATTTTTATGTGCAAATATATTCAGTTATGTAGAAAGTAGCCAACACACAGTGTGGTCTAGAGCTACAGCTGGAAGAAAGGGCAATTAAAAAAAAAAAGACAGCCATCAGTACACTTTTATTTGAGGTCCACCTCACCCCAATCTCAGCACTCAGGCAATGGAGGACCATGGCAACCTGCACTATGGGATGGTAGAGGGACTGAGTCTTCTTATACCCTACATGTCAGGGATTTTTAGTGTGTTTCAGTATAACATGAGGCTGCATGTTGCTTATATTTTATGGTGCTTAACATACATCTAATTCAATTATAGCAGTTCCCTATTTAAAGTGTAACTAATGGTAATTTTTTTAGATGCGGATTGAGTGGTGATGGGTTAGAATGTGTTGGAGTTTGGGAGATTTAGCCTCTCTAATTGTTCTGATCACCATTGTCATCAGTATGAAAATGGGTGAAATCAAAATTCTTAGTTGCCACCAGAACAGGAAAAGAGGGGAAACTTTCCAAAAGGGACACTTGTTCCCATGGTAGCTTTCTAAGAGAGGATAGTCTTTCTTTTCGATTTTAGGGGACATGAATTCAAGGGAAATCACCCTAATTTGCCACAAGTAAAAAAACTGACAGTGGTTTTACCCTCCCCTACGCTATTCAAAATGGGGAAACAAAAACCTCTGATGCTGTAGGACACACTGATTAGAAAAATCATACACTGATCGAGAAAAGTTTTCCAGCATGTCCCTTTGATAGAATTGATCAAATGATCGAGTTATGTCGAGCAGGGATGGCGACAAAATGTTTAAAATTTGTCTGGTCCTTGCTCACTCAGTCTATGTCCAGCGTAAGAAGCAATTGGTGTCCATTGGTATCATGGATGGGAGAAGTAGGGCACTGACACAAAATACTTCAGGATATCCAGGCTCCATGTGTACCAATATAAAATGGAGTTTTTTTTCTTTAAACAATTTAGGCACATGTTGTCATACCTTTTAGAAAAAGTAGGCCCAAAATACTGTATATGCAACTACTTTCTGAAGGTGCTTCATTAATTACACACACAATGTTCACAAAGAAATGGCAGGCTTTAGAAAATGGAAAGCACATGGATTCGGGAGGTCTAAGAGCAGAGTAATGGGAAAATGAAAAGCTCCCTAAGGCAATGTTTTAGTTCTAAGTAGAGCCATGGCATTTTAGAAGTTCTAGATTCTCCAACAATGAGGTCTACCCACCATAATTTCCTGACTCCCTTCCTGTCCATCTGGGAGTTTTAGGTGTCCCTGCCAACCTTTGCGTGTTTCAATTCCTTAATTTTACATTCACTATAACATTAAAATAAATGAAAATTCCAATAAAATGAGTGGAAACTCCACATAACAGCTCCACCAGGTGCGCAGATCTGGGAACTCAAGAACAGAAATCTTGGATGTCCACAAGAAATATAAAAACTGTCAAGTAGTTTAATTCTCCAGTATATACTAAAAACTGAAATTGTTTTGGATGGTCTGACCCTTTAATAACCTAACTCTAGATAATTAGATGTAAGGAGGGGCCGAGTATGTACACAGCATGGGTCTGTAAGCGTTATGAAAGTTTCCTTAGGACACCACCTACATTACTGTTTTATTACATAATATGTTGACATTTAATTTAGCTGTCATATAACTTGTTGACAAGCTTCAACTAAAAAAAGGTCACATCCCAACAGCAGGCATCCACCCGCCAATATTTATCCTAATGAAAAAGATGCAGCTGCATTTGTGTACAATATTTTGCAAGCTATCTTTTGAACAGCGTCGCTTTTATCATCACCAGCAGAAAATTGAATACTTGTGTTCAGTAGATATCTTTCGATAGCAATCAATCCTGTTATCTAACACTGTATGCTACTATGATACACAAAAAAAAGGCAAATAGCTGCATCTTACAGGCAATTAAACGGTGTGTCAATCTGATCCTGTATGGAATAACAATTCTCCACAAGAGTCAGAACTTTGATTGGGTGGTATGGTAAATTTTAGACAGTTGTAGATTGTTCTTTGTTTACAGATAAACTGATACTTGCCTATGGATACATGTATACCAAGCTCCCTTGGAGGCCAAGCTGTCCTGGCAGCCTAAAAACGCTAAACATGGCAAAAACACGTGTACATCCGGTACCACGTTTAATTGCGTTTACCCACACTTCACGCTTGGACATTTATTCATTTGATTGGCCAGAGTATTTTTCATTAATATGAATAAACAAGTTTTTGCAGTGTTTTGAATTTTTTGGCCAAAATATTCCCCTCCTGAACATGATTCTTCTGCATTCCGAAGAGGGACGTTTAACTGCCCCTAAACGCTGCTTCTACTAAACCCTCATAGAAGCCTATGTGTACATGGCCACGTAGGCTTTTATTGAGTTGAGTTTAAGGGCTTTGCCAAAAAAACACCAAAAGCTCCTAAGCTCACATTTAGGAGCAGCAGTGTACATGAGGCCTAAAACTGTCTAGTGGATGGATTTAATAGGATCATCCCAAACGTTTGCAGCCCTTGTATATAACATTAAGCCTGGGGATTTCTTAACTTCTTGGCAACAGCCCAGTGCAAATGTATGGCCTCCCGGCGTCTGGGCCTAAATGCCGAGTGGCCACACATTTGCGTTCTATTAAAAAAAAACATATGTGCCGAGATCATGCACCCTGCGCGCTCCTAGCACACATGTCCTGTACTTACGGAAAGGACCCAATCTCCTCTTTCGATCGGGACCTTTCCCGATCATGTGACTGCTGTGACGGCTTGACACGGTGGTCACATGACCCTAAACCCCGTCCCGCCTCCCAGCTTCTGAAACCCTTAAAGGGCTGGGAGGCGCCGGCGCCAAGGGGTTAAGCTTCCTATAAAGTTTGGAAATACTGACTTGACCTATCTCTTTAATATTTTACCTTTCAAATCTCAGGAGCTAGGTTATCAATGCTACCAAAAAGTACATTTTTATCAAATAAAGTTTGTTAATAAACTAGAATATTTCTCAGCTCCTGGAGAAGTATAGCAGCTACTATACTGCACTATCTGGCTCCTAAATTCTACATTAAGCCCTGGTTCACACTGCTGAGATTTGACTTGCTGCGACGTTTGACACAGAAAGTCGCATGACAAGTCAAAACACAATAATTTCAATGGGTGCCGTCTTAACTGCTGCTACTCAAGTCGCGGCAACAAAAAAAAAAAAGTCCTGCACTACTTTCCTGCATTTTCCTTGTGACATGATTGCCACAGACTGCAATGTTAAAATGACAAAAGTCACAAAAAAGTTCTTTGTGTTATCTTTGCGACTTTGGCTGCAACTTCAGAAGGTTTTGTAAGTTCAATAATATGTCACACTCTGTATTGTTATGCTTTGCCAAAGTCGCACGGAAGTTGAAATTAAGTCACGTCAAGTTGGAGGAAGTCACAATGCAAAGTTGCACTGGAAGTCGCACGACAAGCAAGTGTTGAAGAGTTCAGTGTTCATTTATTCAGGCAGTACTGTCATGATCAAGCCAGCCCTGCCTATTTCAGTGCCACACAGCTCCACCCACTCCCATTCACTATGATCCAAAGTACCCAAAGGCCACACCAAAAGAGATTACTGTTGGTGACTGATGATATCACCAGCTTTTTAAAAAGAAGTTCCAAAGTTCTCAGGTAACGTATAGCAAAATGAAATAGGATGAGTTGCTGTAGAGGGAGGAAGTGTGTACTGAGCCCAGAAAGATGTATGGAGAAGAGCTTTATTTTGTTAATACCATTTACTTACACCTACAGCAGTACTTTAGGTAAATACCATCAACATCAAACAAAGAAAACAAAACTTAACAAAATCCAAAATGAGGCTGGACTACCATAGGCAATAATTGGGAGCGAGCCATAACCAGTAGCTTCTTTTGGGAATACATATGAATTTTCCGATGCCTGTTCCTAAAATTGCTAAATAATCCCCCCCACCCACAACACCCTTCAGCTCATTGCTACTTGAGAATGCCTGCATATATGGTGAGCTATGTGGTCAACATCCACACTAGTGAACACCAGATATTCTTTAGTCTTCACATTGAAGACTGCACCAAAGGAGGTTCAACTTGATCTAAAGATACCTAAACAAGGAGCCAAACAAAATGATTACATGGAGTTGTACTTTAAGGGCCCTTTTACAACAATTACTTATTGGCTTCTGTGAAAAAGATAAAGAACATTAATGCAAACTGTTAAAAAATCAGATGTCAATGCATGCCAACTCAGGTGTGTTTAATGTGAATAAAACACGGTGTGGCGCATTGACTTTCATAGCATTGCACAAAGGACAAGTGGAGACAGCACCTTTAGGGTACATGACATATTTACTGTTCCACAGTAAAACTACTACACAGATATCTGCTGTGCAAACCTAAACAAAATGCACCAAATTATGGTAGAGTCTGCCAGACATGTTGGGGTTTATTTACTAAAGCTGGAGAGTCCAAAATCAGACTCCCTTCTGCATAGAAACCAATCAGCTTCCAGGTTTCATTGCCAAAGCTTCATTGAACAAGCTGAGGTTAGAAGCTGATTGGTTTCTATGCAGAAGGGTGTCTGATTTTGGACTCTCCAGCTTTAGTATATAAACCCCGTTCTGTCCAACAGATGTCCATACTAAGTTAAAACAGGATCTACAGTAAAACTGAGCAGACACCATGTGTATGGGCCACTTAAAACTGGTATTTCAGTCTTAGGTAGAAAGTAGCAGGTTGAATCACATACTCTATGTCTCTGAATTTTGGCTCCTCAATATTATAGTGTATATACCTGCCATGTCTATTAAGAGAGGGTTTCATGCCTTCTACTGGAATTTACTTTTCTTTTTAATTACACAGTTAAGTTCCTCTATAATAGGAGGAGTGAATATCAGTGGTGGGAGCACCAATCAAGTAATACCCCCACCCAAGATATATACAAAACCTGTTGGGTGATACAATTCACTTGTGTCGATCTGTATAAGTTCACAATCACTTTAGTCGGAGCTTACGTAAGACTCCTCACTCCCATGTAACAGCTCTGGGTCAAACACCAGCCTTCTCCATGAATTGTGAATATAGCGAGCGCTCAGAAAAACCAGCCGCTGGAACACTTCAAGGGATCACTAGACCTCATAACAGAGACATTATACATATATATAGTGCAGCGCTAAAATATGATAAAATTAATATAAATTCATAGAGTCTTTCTTGTGACAATAAAACCAAATATGTGCAGGTCTTCTCCTCATTAGGTGACTGGAAAATAGCAAAAATGCGCACTCACCGACCGCACATTTTAAATGCGCCTGTGTATAATATAATCCAAAAGACCAGCCAGGTATGCAGCTCCAGAGACCACACGGATCCTCCCTCTCCACCACTAACATCCGCCTTGGGTGTAGCAATATCTCCAGATCCAGAGGCCCTCTCGCCTCAGGTAGATAGACAGGGATCCCCCTTCTGGTTCCAGACACCCCAAGAATGGAAGATGTATATCTGCACCCTCCAACAGGAGAGTCAAGAAAAAAGGGGGAACGCCAATAGTGTGGTAGTTTCAAAACTTTATTGGAGCAATAATGCCTGGGTCATGTGCACATACACATCCATACACCATTAGCCAATAACGGACAGGTAGGTATGAAAAAAGAAATTGTACTAACCCGGCAATGGCATAAAACAAAGACCACTGGACTTCCTCGTGGTCTCAGTGGTCAGGAAGTCACACTTGCTAATTGGCTCCTCCTGAGGCCTTTCGTGCAAAAAGCACTTCTTCAGAGGATGGACGCCACTAGCAGTGTGACAGCCAGACTTCCATTTAAACGCGATTCGCGCATGCGCGAAAATCCCGCTCTATCGATCAAAAGCGGAACTGCGCATGCGCGAATAGCCGCCATTTTGCCGTGGATCGCGGCTGTGCAGTATCAAACTGCGCATGCGCCCCCGATCGCCGCCATATTGCCATGGATCATAAGCAGCAGGAAATAAACAGCTGCTGCTGAAGATCTACAAAATAGAGAAAGGAATAAGAAAACAGGTACACACTTAGGTGCTGGTTCCTCATATATAGATGGATACAGATACCTTCCCACCCCAGAAGGGAAAAAGAAGAAAGGCCCGACCTAGAGCCATTTATCAAAGATATATATAGGGGAGTGCACAAATAGGTGCCGCAAAAGCCCTCTTCTTAATTACTATCTCCATGGCATAGGGGCTATATTTCATCATTCATAGATGGAATAGTAAAACTGAACCTTAAAACTATTTTACAATAATAAAGAATTATATAAACACAATACCATATACATATAAAACTTCTAAACGCCCCACAATTAAATATAGGCATCGTACAATGATGCAACCATATTCAATAGGGGCATAGTTTATTGTAGTTATCAAATTCTGGGTCATAATGTCCTTCTCCATACCTGGATGTAACAAGTATTTTCTACACTTTCGATGGCTGAACGGAACTGTGGGGAAATTAAGGAAAGGTAATGTATGTGCTGCTGAAAAGAGACTGATTAAAAGCAATCTTGATTTTTGATTATTGCATGGGCAAAGCACAGGTTTGATTTAATGGGTTCCCAGTGTGAGGTTTACCTCTGGCCAGTTGGGCATCTCCTTTCCATTGCCTGTGAGTGCACAATAGACTTTCAGTAAGTTTTCTTAGCTTTTTAGTTGGTTTTAGTTGGTGATAAGGCATGCACACTTGAATCAAAGGCAAATTAATCTTTAAAGTTCCATCTAAGGCAACTGATTTCTCAGTGTCAAGATAAATTGTTGAGGGGGGCTAGGATGGGATATAAAATGCTCAAAGACATAGCACTCATCATTCAAAACCATTGTAACTGTATATAAAGGATCTACACTGGATATCTTTCCTGTTTTTTTAGGGTACTCTCATGCTCCTGAAGGCCTACTGGCTATAATTCTATTTGTGTTGCCAATGTCTTGTGATCATTGTTTAACAATACATTTTCTTTCTCAATGCTCTATATCATATTGTGCTTATCATATATGGTTGGTATGTTTATGGAGGAGTTTATTCACATGCTCTGTATACATGCACTGTAATCCTGTAAAGTCTGCTAATACTCAATAAAAAGAGATTAAACATAAAGGACCTGCACAGGATGGTGCTCAGCTGATTAAAACAGGGGTTCTTAAATGTTTAAATCCAAGGACATAAATAAAAAAATAGTTACCTTACTGGACCCCAAGAACAGAATAAATACCATAATATCAGCAAAGCCATACAAAGTCTAATCAATGGTAGTAACATAAAAAAAAACAAAGGTACAAACAGTAAACACATTTCTTTCAACTATAGTTCTCAATATTTTGTTTGTAATCAGAAAAGTGAATTGTTAATAAAACAATAACTATTATATATGTATACAGCTATAATAGCTAGAATGATAGACTCCTGAGCCTCATTCCAATTTAAATACTACATAAACCAGAACTATTTAAAGCTGAACTCCAGGCAGATATACTGTATAAGACATAATGCTGTTCTTTATTCATAACACATCAGGAATTTTATTAAAGTGTCAATAAACCCACATCATTAAAAACTATTAATAAATGCTGTATTACATGCTGTTCATATTCACTCAGTCACTATGGGATTCACTTTCTGTATTCTGCAAAAAAAACAAGTTGATTCTGCTGTTCTCTATCTCCCCCTTCTGTTCATGTCCCCAATTCAGTTGGGCATTTCACAGAGCAGTGTTGGCAGCCAGGGCACATGCTCAGTTTTCAGTGTATTTCTATCCTGAGCATTTCCTCCCTATCACATCTGAGCAGCCCATATGACTATAGAGTCACACATATGGGTGTATACACAGTGGCAAATGACAGCCCACTCCCTCCCTCCTCCTCCATGCCCACTAACCAGCTCAACACAGTAGAGGTGGGATATTACATCCTGATTGGTGGCTTCACCTACCTGTTATTCTAAGAAACAGGCTGGAGACTGTGACTAGCAGAAATTGGCCCACACCATATTATTGCAAAAAAATAATAATAAAGATTTAATTTCAGATATACATTTGAATGACAGTTTAAAACAGTTTATTGATATTAAATATATTTTTACTCTATTACTTTTTTGCTCTACTATATATGTGTGTAAAGCGTTGAGTAAATTCATGGCACTACCTGTAATAATAATAGTATCTCAAAGGTTTTTTTTTATTTTGAACATGTGACCAGCAGGACTAGGAGCTCCTCCTGCCACTGTTACCCTACAGACAGGCTGGAAAAGAGCTGGGTCATGTGACAGCTATATATCGATTAGGAAAAAGGTACTTAGATTTTTTTTTTTAATTAAGATAATTACAGTGCCATCATCCACATACAGAAAGAAAAATAATCATGTAAATTAAACAGTGTTTGTTGGGTATCACTTTAATACAGGTAGTCCAAGTACCTGAATTTGACTTGGTACCAGTCTCTCTCAGTCCCTGTCTGTATAATTTCCTTTGCCCCCTGCAGTGCACTCATTTTAGTACCCCATGTCTCTGTGCCATCATTGTGCTATATCACTTGCCACTAATTTTGCACTTGGACAAGCCAGGCTACACAGTCAAGAGGCGATCCAGAACAAACACATCCATGACCTAATTTGACCCATAGGTTATAAAACACTGGATTAAAGCTTTAGTACACCCAAGTGTGATAATAAGTTGTAATACATTATTATTGGACACTGGTTGGCCAAATAAGAACCCTGGCCTGTATAGGTGTCTTGGATATTCCACCTGTCAGTAAAATCTGACTTTGCTACTGTCCACCTGGGACAAGAGATCCAGTCTTCATGATATAAAATAAATAAAAAAAAACCAACCATGTGAGTGATACCCCTTGCACTAATCAATGAATGTATCAGATCTGAGTACTGAAGCACAGAGATCTCACCAACTGAAACCTTCTGGTGGAATAACTCTCCAGCATCTACCAAAAACTGAAGGATCTGGCTGACATGGACTGACCCATTATGGTTACAGGATAGAGATGTTACTAATCTAAACATTAAGAAATGTCCATAGATGGAGAGAATTTCCACCAATCTGTAGTAAAGGCCTTCCTCTAGAAAGAGCAGCCTGCCGTATTTATGGAGAATCTGAGTCTTCTGAGAGTGTTTACAGAAAAGAGACAGGAAGCTTACACGGTGTTATGTTTTATGTAGGATGATGGAAATTTGTGTATATACCGGGGCTGCCGCTGCACATCACTCCTTCCTGAAGGACCCCTACAATCACGTCACTGACCGCAATGTCTCTCAGAGTATACACAGGACATAGCAGTGGCTGCATAAGTAACAGACCCCCTCAGTTCTAACTCAGCTAAGCGAATACTCAACATAGTTTAAGCCATACACCCACCAGGACAGGCCTTCCCCAACCACACTCTTGCTATTCATATTTATGTGCAGAAAATGTTATTAAAAGACCTCTTTGTGTAAGCAGATTGTGAAGGCCAAAAAGTCTGATATATCTACATACAAGCATGCAAAATACTTCTTCTTCGTCTTTACAGTGGGTAGCCAAATGCAAGCAGACATCTTTGTAAAGATGATGGGCTTGGAGACATCTTCCCATACTTGGTCATTCCTGAACCTGCCACTGATTACTATGTAATGCAACCAAGTAAGATTGCCAATAAGTATGCAATTCCAACCACCTAGATTCATCCTCAGTCAAGTCCTCATCTGACCATTGCACAGGGCACGTAGATTTGGGAGGGATTATTTATTTATTTATTTCAGGTACTTATATAGCTCCATCAATTTATGCAGCGCTTTACACATATATATTGTACATTCACATCAGTCCCTAACCCTCAAGGGGCGTACAATCTAAGGTCCCTAACTTACATTCATACATACACATACTAGGGAAAACTTAGACAGGATCCAATTAACCTACCAGCATGTCTTTGGAGTGTGGGAGGAAACCAGAGAACCCAGAGGAAACCCACGCAGGCACAGGGAGAACATGCAAACTCCAGGCAGGTGGTGCCGTGGCTGGGATTTAAACCAACGACCCTAGTGCTGCCAGGCGGAAGTGCTAACCATTTAGCCACTGTGCTGCCCAATAGATAGGGTTGATTATGTTCAAGCTCAGTTTGTCATTACATGTCCAGTTTTTCTCCTAGTCAAATATAGTTCAGCAGTTACTGTGTTGCTTAGGAAAGCCAGGTTCAACAAGCAATCATAAACATACAATTATGAGTTGCTAAAATGTACAACTGTCACAGATCTTAATACTGAAAAATGTCTGATGTCTGTCACTTTTTAAATTTTTTTACCCTTTATTTTTACAGGCTGATTACACACGTAAGTCTTTTCTTTTCCAACTTCCTTTAACAGACCAAGCTGTCCCACAAAAGTGGCAGTAGAAACCTGAAACACAACATTACCACTGACAGAGGTACTTGCAATGGTCAGCGTTAATTTATTTATATAAAACTTCTAAAGTGCTACCTGGCATTCATCTTTCATTTGTTAGTCAAATCATATTAATATTCTAATGCATCTAACACAACCCTTGACCTACAATGAAAATGCTGCTGTCCAAAGGTCACTCCATTGCTAATTCATTCAGAGTGGAGGCATCCTAAACCGCGTACACACGATGAGAATATCGGACGAACGATCGTCCGTTTTTTTTCGCCTACTAGTCTCACATCGAAAGTGAAAAGGTTATTAAAGATACGAAAATTCTCCTATGAAAGAAAAGAATTTCAAAAGTGATGTCATGTATTGTATTGTATTTGTATTGTATTTTCGGATGACTACTGTACTGATTAAACAAAAATCGTACGATCTGGTATCGTACAAGAAAAATTTTTGCGCTTGTGCCTTCGGATATTGTCGCACAAACTGTCATGATCGGCTCTTGAAAGCTGTGTACTAACGATCCGATTGTCGGACGATCGGTCCTCGTACGAAAATTTTCGTACAATATTCTTATAGTGTGTACGGGGCATTAGACAGGAAATGTGTTACTGGAAAGAGTGTTGATGTTTTTTAATTCTGCACCAAAAATTGTATTAAAAGGAGCACCCTTTCTCTGCCATAAATCTTTTTTATTTTTTCGTTAAATGTCTCTCATGGAACTGCTGAGCTCCCCATGGGCTCCATTCACAGAAGTAGATCGTATGCAATATTTAGGTGTCTGAACACACGTTGTAAGCGATCCTGGAACTGTCCATTCAGTATACCATTTTGAGGTATTTACCATAAAACACTCAAAACACAAGGTAAATACTGCATGAAAAGACATTAAAGTCAATTCACAAAAGGAAATAAAGAATTAAAGCACTAGGGTTGTTGGTTTGAATCCCAACCACGGCATTGCCTGCCTGCAGTTTGCATGTTCTCTCTGTGCCTGCGTGGGTTTCCTCTAGGTACTTCGGTTTCCTCCCACACTCCAAAGACATACTGGTAGGTTAATTGGATCCTGTCTAAATTGACCCTAGTATATGAATGTATGAATGTAAGTTAGGGACCTTAGATCATACACGCCTTGAGGGTTAGGAACTGATGTGAATGTACAATATGTATATGTAAAGTGCTGCATAAATTGACGGTGCTAAGTACTTTAAATTACAAATTAAGTACTATAAGTACTTGTAATAAAAAAAATAAATTTAAATTAAACAAAAAGTTTTGCCTATAGTTTTACTTTAAGGCAAATAGACTGTTCAATTTACAAGTTGCTCCACAGCTTAGTACATGAGGTAAAGGTTCACTTTACAAAGAATACTCAATCGCATGTAAGGTAAAAAAAAGCTGCATTTTTGCTTGCACATGATTGATGAAAGTCAGCAGAGCTCCCGTCATACACAAAACAAGATTTTATGTTAACATTTGCACATACTTAAGGTCAAGATTAGTTACATAGTTTCATAGTTAGGTTGAATAAAAGACACAAATTCATCTATTTCAAACAATAGTAAAAAAAAAAAAATCAACTTATCTTTTGCACAAGTTTATCTTAAACAAAAAATGAAAGGCCAATGCTTTCCTTTTAAAGTACTTTTCTTCTCTCTGGGAGTACTGGATACCAATCTTTATAGAACTACTAATTGTAGCAGTGTTTCCATCCTTCAGCACTCCTGATAAGACCAGTGTATTCCAAGGCATAATAGGTACGTATGCTGTATATATCTATTTGCTATCAATGTGTATATGCAAGACGTTACGCTTATCCTGGAGGGGCACTAAAATATCTAGGGATGATAGGGGGGTATACTGTCTCTATTTATGTGCCTTCTGTATGTGTGTGCATTGTGCTACTCTTATCTTTCTGAGGGGCACTAAAGAAACCCAATGGACAATAGGAGAGTACATGGTTTATATCTTGGGGTGCACACTAAAGAAATCTAGGGATGATAGGGGAGTACACTGTACAAATCTATGTGCCACCTCTATATATGTGCACAATGGTACTCCTATTTTTGGGTGAGCACTAAAGAAATTTGGGGACAAAAGTGGAGTACACTGTATATATCTGTATGCATGTGCACAATGCTACTCTTATCTTAGGGGAGCACTAAAAAAAATCTAAAGACAATACTGGGGCACACTGTCTTTATCCATGTGCCACCCATATGTAATGTGCATGTAATGTGCATGATGCTACTCTTATCTTGGCAGGTACTAAAGAAATTCAAGGGAAAATAAGGGGCTACACTATCTATATCATCGTGCCATCTGTATGTATGTGCAAAATGGTAATTTACCTTGAAGGGGGCACTAAAGAAATTCAAGGGACGATGAGGAAGTATCCTGTCTATATCTATGTGCCATCCATATGCATAAACATGATGCTTCGCTTATCCTATGGGGGAGCACTAAAGAAATCCAATGGATGATAGAAGAGTACACTGTCTATATCTTTGTACCATCCATATGTATGTGCATGATAGTACTCTTACCTTGGGGGCACTAAACAAAATTTGGGGACAATAGGGGAGTACACTGTCTACATCTATGTGCCATCAGTACGTATGTGCACAATGCTACTCTTATCTTGTTGGCAGACACCATACAAGTCCAAAGGACTATCGGAGAGTACATGGTCTTTTTTGAACGCACTAAAGAAATCTAGGGGCGACACTGGAGTACACTGTCTATATCAATGTGTCACCCATATGTATGTGCATGATGCTCCTTCTGGGAAAGAGGGGGGGGGGGGGCACTAAAGAAGTCCAATAGACAATAGGAGAGTACATGGGATTTTATCTTGGTGAGCACTAAAGAAATCTAGGGACAATACGGGAGTACACGGTCTATATCAGTCTGTATTGAATTAAAATTCAAGGTTCGGTCACTAAAATTTTCTTCTGGTCGAGGTCTGAATAGGGTGTGCCCATCAGTGTGCCCCCTTACAATAGGTATCGCCATCAGAGTGCAACTTTACATCATGTATTCCCATCACATCAGGTTTGCCCATCAGATTGCTCCTTTACATCAGTTGTCCCCATCAGAGTGCCCCTTTACAGCAGGTATCCCCATCGCATTGCCACCTTACATCATGTATTCCCATCAGAGTGCCCCCTTACACTCAAAGTACCCCTTTCTATCATATTTCCCCATCAGAGTGCCCCTTTACATCATATTTCCCATCAGAGTGCCCCTTTCCATCACATGTGCCCATCAGAGTGCCCTTTTCCATAGTATGTGCCCATTTGTGCCCCCTTGACATAAAATGGACCTGTCAGAGTGCCCTTTACCATAAAATGTGCTCATCAGCGTGTCCATTAACATAAAATGTAAAATGTGCCCATCAGAGTGCCCCTTAACATAAAATAAGGGGCATGCTGATGGGCACATTTTTTGTTAAGGGGCACTCTGATGAGCACATTTATATTAAGGGGCACTCTGATAAGCACATTTATATTAAGGGGAACTCTGATAAGCACATTTATATTAAGGGGAACTCTGATAAGCACATTTATATTAAGGGGCACTCTGATGGGCACATTTATATTAAGAGGCACTCTGATGAGCACATTTATATTAAGCGGCACTCTGATGAGCACATTTATATTAAGGGGCACTCTGATGGGCACATTTATATTAAGAGGCACTCTGATGAGCACATTTATATTAAGGGGCACTCTGATGAGCACATTTATATTAAGGGGCACTCTGATGCATACATTTTATGTTAAGGGGCACTCTGATGGGCACATTCTATGCTGTGCCCATCAGAGTGCACCATAACATAACATAAGGGGCATGCTGACGGGCACATATATTAAGGGGCACTCTGATGCATACATTTTATGTTAAGGGGCACTCTGATGGACACATTCTATGTTGTGCCCATCAGAGTGCCCCTTAACATTCTATGTGCCCATCAGAGTGCCCCTGTAAGACTACACCCTACCTTGAGGGCAGACAGGAGCTGTGCCGGCATCCTTGCTGGATGCTTGTGTACAGGCAGGGAGTGGGAGCCGGAGAGACAGTGAGCTGAAAGGGGCAGGGCGCATACGTGATGTTATGTTGCCATGACGACCGCCCTGCTCAGTGGCAGATCTGTCATTGTGAGCTGGAGGGCTGCTGGGGCCATTTGCAGACTGTGGTCCACCATTTAATGACCGCTGGTCTAAGTGGCATCCATCTGTACAGTATGTGCAAGATGGTACTCTTATCGCAGGGGAGCACTAAAGAAATCTGGGGACGATAGGGGAGTACATTGTCTATATATATGTATGTGCCATCCATTTGTATGTGCACAATGGTGTTCTTATCTTGGGGGGACATTACAGAAATCTGGGGACAATAGTGGAGTACACTGTCTATATCTATGTACCATGTATACATACTGAATATGCATGATGTTATTCTTATCTAGTGGAGCACTAAAACAAATCTAGGGCAATAATGGAGCACAATGTCTATATCTATGTGCCATCCATATGTACTGTGTGTGCACAATGCTACTCCTTTCTTTGGGGGGACAGTAAAGAAATCCACCCTAACTGATGATCTTCATATGAGATCCATCATCTGGCAGCATCTGCTGAGATCTACTCTGAGCTGAGCTGTAATGATCTAATAGTTCTGTCTTCCCACAATCGCCATCTATCCACCAAACATCATCATCTTCCCGTCACCTCTATAGCCCCCATCTGACATCCAGACTGAATACAGACAACAAGCAGAGCCTCGTCACCCACCTGTCATGTACAATAATATAGAAGAAAGATTGGGAGAGAAACTTTCATAATCTGATTCATCTATTACAGGGGTCTCCAAACTTTCCAAAGAAAGGGCCAGTTTACTGTCATTCAGATTTTAGGGGGGGCCGGCTGTGCCTAATAGGAGTAAACAATACCCCGATCTGTGGTATTAGGGGGAGAAATAGTTGGTGTCAGTGGAAGGAAACACGCCACATTGTTGGTGTCAGTGGCAGGAATAATGCTTTGAGGGCTGAATAAAGGCAAGCAAGGGGCTGCATCTGGCCCCAGGGCTGCAGTTTGGAGACCACTGATATATTATAATAATAATAGATACTAATATAGTAGTAATAATACAAACATATTTCTCAATGCATGTAAATAAATAATGTCCCACACTTTAACACGTTTTATCTGGGAATGTGTTGAACAATGAGGACAGAAGCAGGTGACAGGCTCCGCAGACTCACACGATGGGGTAAATTTACAAAAAGGCAAACACACTGTTGAATTTGCAAGGGAATTCTCGCCAGAGCTTAGTAAATGAGATGATGTTCACTTTGTAAAGAATACCCAATCAGGTGCAAGGAGAACAAATTAAAAAACAGTATTTTTGCTTGCACATGATTGGATGGTGAAGTTAGCAGAGCTTCCCCTCATTGCCCTTGCAACCCCTAAGTGGCCCAGCAATCCTCTCCTATGTAAAGTATGTCAGGGATGTCACATGTGAACAATTAGCAGGAGCCAGAGAGAGATCCAGTCCCAGCAATCCTTTCACATATGCAGCATAGCCCTGTACACTTGATGAGAATATCGGATGAATGATTGTCCATGGTTTTTTTTGCATGCTAGTCTCAACATCGAAAATGCAGAGGTCACTAAAGTTGTGAAAAGTCTTGTGTAACAGAATAAAAATTTGAAAGTGATGTAATGTATTGTATTTTCGGGCAAAAACTGTACTTACTGATTAAAAGAAAATTGTACGATCTAGTATCGTACGAGAAAGATTTTCGTGCTTATCCCTTCCAATAATTTTGGACAACAGCTGTGTACTAACGATCAGATTATCGTATGGTCGAAAGCGGTATTTTTCGCAAGATTTTCCGACCCTGGGTACTAGGCTTAAGTCAGGGGCGACAAATCTGTACAATACTAGGAGAGGGATCAGTCCCAGCAATCCTCCTCTATACTGGACATGTCAGATCACATCTGTACAATACTAGGAGAGGGATCAGTCCCAGCAATCCTCCACTATACTGGATATGTCAGATGACATCTGTACAATACTAGGAGAGGGATCAGTCCCAGCAATCCTCCCCTATACTGGATATGTCAGATCACATCACATCTGTACAATACTAGGAGAGGGATCAGTCCAAGCAATCCTCCCCTATACTGGATATGTCAGATCACATCACATCTGTATAATACTAGGAGAGGGATCAGTCCCAGCAATCCTCCCTTATACTGGATATGTCAGATCACATCACATCTGTATAATACTAGGAGAGGGATCAGTCCCAGCAATCCTCCCCTATACTGGATATGTCAGATCACATCTGTACAATACTAGGAGAGGGATCAGACCCAGCAATCCTCCCCTATATTGGATATGTCAGATCACATCTGTACAATACTAGGAGAGGGATCAGTCCCAGCAATCCTCCCCTATACTGGATATGTCAGATCACATCTGTACAATACTAGCAGAGGGATCAGACCCAGCAATCCTCCTCTATACTGGATATGTCAGATCACATCTGTACAATACTAGGAGAGGGATCAGTCCCAGCAATCCTCCCCTATACTGGATATGTCAGATCACATCTGTACAATACTAGGAGAGGGGTCAGACCCAGCAATCC
This sequence comes from Staurois parvus, assembly GCF_062004578.1. Lineage (NCBI taxonomy): Eukaryota > Metazoa > Chordata > Amphibia > Anura > Ranidae > Staurois > Staurois parvus. Next base: position 11,188,566 of record NW_028318358.1, read on the forward strand.
TCCCCTATACTGGATATGTCAGATCACATCTGTACAATACTAGGAGAGGGATCAGTCCCAGCAATCCTCCCCTATATTGGATATGTCAGATCACATCACATCTGTACAATACTAGGAGAGGGATCAGTCCCAGCAATCCTCCCCTATATTGGATATGTCAGATCACATCACATCTGTACAATACTAGGAGAGGGATCAGTCCCAGCAATCCTCCTCTATACTGGACATGTCAGATCACATCTGTACAATACTAGGAGAGGGATCAGTCCCAGCAATCCTCCCCTATACTGGATATGTCAGATGACATCTGTACAATACTAGGAGAGGGATCAGTCCCAGCAATCCTCCCCTATACTGGATATGTCAGATCACATCACATCTGTACAATACTAGGAGAGGGATCAGTCCAAGCAATCCTCCCCTATACTGGATATGTCAGATCACATCACATCTGTATAATACTAGGAGAGGGATCAGTCCCAGCAATCCTCCCCTATACTGGATATGTCAGATCACATCTGTACAATACTAGGAGAGGGATCAGACCCAGCAATCCTCCCCTATATTGGATATGTCAGATCACATCTGTACAATACTAGGAGAGGGATCAGTCCCAGCAATCCTCCCCTATACTGGATATGTCAGATCACATCTGTACAATACTAGGAGAGGGATCAGACCCAGCAATCCTCCCCTATACTGGATATGTCAGATCACATCTGTACAATACTAGGAGAGGGATCAGTCCCAGCAATCCTCCCCTATACTGGATATGTCAGATGACATCTGTACAATACTAGGAGAGGGATCAGTCCCAGCAATCCTCCCCTATACTGGATATGTCAGATCACATCACATCTGTACAATACTAGGAGAGGGATCAGTCCAAGCAATCCTCCCCTATACTGGATATGTCAGATCACATCACATCTGTATAATACTAGGAGAGGGATCAGTCCCAGCAATCCTCCCCTATACTGGATATGTCAGATCACATCTGTACAATACTAGGAGAGGGATCAGACCCAGCAATCCTCCCCTATATTGGATATTTCAGATCACATCTGTACAATACTAGGAGAGGCATCAGTCCCAGCAATCCTCCCCTATACTGGATATGTCAGATCACATCTGTACAATACTAGGAGAGGGATCAGACCCAGCAATCCTCCCCTATACTGGATATGTCAGATCACATCTGTACAATACTAGGAGAGGGATCAGTCCCAGCAATCCTCCCCTATACTGGATATGTCAGATCACATCTGTACAATACTAGCAGAGGGATCAGACCCAGCAATCCTCCTCTATACTGGATATGTCAGATCACATCTGTACAATACTAGGAGAGGGATCAGTCCCAGCAATCCTCCCCTATACTGGATATGTCAGATCACATCTGTACAATACTAGGAGAGGGGTCAGACCCAGCAATCCTCCCCTATACTGGATATGTCAGATCACATCTGTACAATACTAGGAGAGGGATCAGTCCCAGCAATCCTCCCCTATATTGGATATGTCAGATCACATCACATCTGTACAATACTAGGAGAGGGATCAGTCCCAGCAATCCTCCCCTATACTGGATATGTCAGATCACATCTGTACAATACTAGGAGAGGGGTCAGTCCCATCAGTCCTCCCCTATACTGGATATGTCAGATCACATCTGTACAATACTAGGAGAGGGATCAGTCCCAGCAATCCTCCCCTATATTGGATATGTCAGATCACATCACATCTGTACAATACTAGGAGAGGGATCAGTCCCAGCAATCCTCCCCTATACTGGATATGTCAGATCACATCTGTACAATACTAGGAGAGGGATCAGTCCCAGCAATCCTCCCCTATACTGCATATGTCAGATCACATCTGTACAATACTAGGAGAGGGATCAGTCCCAGCAATCCTCCCCTATATTGGATATGTCAGATCACATCTGTATAATACTAGGAGAGGGATCAGTCCCAGCAATCCTCCCCTATACTGGATATGTCAGATCACATCTGTACAATACTAGGAGAGGGATCAGTCCCAGCAATCCTCCCCTATATTGGATATGTCAGATCACATCTGTACAATACTAGGAGAGGGATCAGTCCCAGCAATCCTCCCCTATATTGGATATGTCAGATCACATCTGTACAATACTAGGAGAGGGATCAGTCCCAGCAATCCTCCCCTATACTGGATATGTCAGATCACATCACATCTGTGCAATACTAGGAGAGGGATCAGTCCCAGCAATCCTCCCCTATACTGGATATGTCAGATCACATCACATCTGTATAATACTAGCAGAGGGGTCAGTCCCAGCAATCCTCCCTTATACTGGATATGTCAGATCACATCACATCTGTATAATACTAGGAGAGGGATCAGTCCAAGCAATCCTCCCCTATACTGGATATGTCAGATCACATCACATCTGTGCAATACTAGGAGAGGGATCGGTCCCAGCAATCCTCCCCTATACTGGATATGTCAGATCACATCTGTACAATACTAGGAGAGGGATCGGTCCCAGCAATCCTCCCCTATACTGGATATGTCAGATCACATCTGTACAATACTAGGAGAGGGATCGGTCCCAGCAATCCTCCCCTATACTGGATATGTCAGATCACATCACATCTGTACAATACTAGGAGAGGGATCGGTGCCAGCAGTCCTCCCCTATACTGGATATGTCACATCACATCTGTACAATACTAGGAGAGGGATCAGACCGAGGAATCATTCCCTATATCGGATATGTCAGGGTCATCCCTGACACCTCTGTACAGTAGGAGTCAGAGAGGGATCAGTCCCACCTCCACCAGCTGCTGATCCCAGTCACTCCATGTGCCCCCCATACACCATACAATCCAAGTTTACCATGTCATTACAGAAAACACATGTAAAGCTCCCTGCAAACTTTCCCGATGTCCTCCAAGTAGGAGAATCCTTCCAGCCGTGAATAGGTTAATGTACGGAATTCGGGACTAGTGACACCGCTGCCCCAGCTTGGAGCCAACACATGCCGTCTGCAGATGTGGAGGGCTGCATGGAGTCAGTACCTCGGTCAGATGCATTGTCCTCTTGGCCCGTCCAGTCTCTGGTGCTCCCACCGCGCTGCTCCCCGCACAGCCCATACAGGACGAATACCATGACCCGACACCGGGCACCGCACCGACACCACAACAGCACCGACACCGCTACACAATCAGCACTGTGCGGGACATAGCAGCGCTCCGCCTAGGGGCGGGAGATGGGGGCTGCACCCGTCACCTCTCACTGCCTGCTCATTAGAGGATCACACTCCCCGTCCTGTGACACCTTCACTCCGGGGTGCTTTTCTAGCTTAGACACCCCCTACATGATGGATATGTACTCATCACTCCAAGTAGTAATCAGTACTTCCTATCCAAAATTCCATCATGTTTTGTGTTTAGGTGAAAAAGAACTACAGCATGGAGATTAAAGTGACACTACACTCTGATTTAACCACTTGCCTACCGGGTGCTTTCACCCCCTTCCTGCCCAGGCCAGTTTTCAGCTTTCAGTGCTATCACACTTTGAATGACAATTGCGCAGTCATGCAACACTGTACCTATTTGCTATCTATCTATCTATCTATCTATCTATCTATCTATCTATCTATCTATCTATCTATCTATCTGTATATGGGGCGGACTGACAACTCATGGGGCCCCCGGGCAATAGGGGATCATGGGGCCCCTGTGTCCTTGCCCAAACTCAAAAAGCCTATGAAAAAGGTACCAGAGGCATCTCATGGGGCCCCCTACTGACCCCAGGCCCTCGGGCAGTGCCCGAGTTTCCAAACGGTTAGTCCGCCCCTGGGTCCACCTCACCCCAATCTCAGCACTCAGGCAATGGAGGACCATGGCAACCTGCACTATGGGATGGTAGAGGGACTGTATCTTCTTATACCCTACAAGTCAGGGATTTTTAGTGTGTTTCAGTATAACATGAGGCTGCATGTTGCTTATATTTTATGGTGCTTAACATACATCTAATTCAATTATAGCAGTTCCCTATTTAAAGTATAACTAAAGGTAATTTTTTTAGATGTGGATATATATATAAAATGTATTTATTTAAAAAAAAATTCTCACAAAAATGAAGCTTTCTTTTGGTGGTATTTGATCACCACCGGGTGCTTTTATTTTTTGTTAAATGAAAAAAGACCAAAAATTTTGAAAAAAGAAAAACATTTTCTTAGTTTCTGTTATAAAATGTTGCAAACAGGTAATTTTACTCCTTCACTGGTGTGCGCTGATGAGGCTGCACTGATGGGCACTGATAGGCAGCACTGATGAGCACTGATGAGGAGGCACCGATGAGGCTGCACTGATATGTGGCACTGATGGGCACTGATAGGTGGCAATGATGGGCACTGATAGGCTGCACTCATTGTCACTAATAGGCAGCACTGAAGGGCACTGATAGGTGGCACTTATGGACACTGACTGGCAGCATTGATGAACACTGACTGGCATTGATAGGCAGCACTGACGGGCACTGTTGGGGCTGCACTGATAATCAGGACACCCCTCTTTCACACTTGCCAGTTATCGGCAGTACTTTTCTCATGCAGTGACAGCGTGCAGCATTCATGGTAGACTGAAGAGGGGATAACCTGCAATGAGGTAGGCCAATGAGGAGGGAGTTACAATAGTCAAGGCGAGATATAACAAGGGAGTGAATAAGTTGCTTAGTGGTTTCCGAGGTTAGGAATGGGCGTATCTTGGAGATGAGGTGAAGTCTACAAGATTTGGACAGTGATTGGATTTGGGGCTGAAAGGACAGATGGGAGTCTAGGATTACACCTAGCACCCTGGCATGAGGGGTTTGACTGATGGTTGTATTATTGATCTTGATGGAGAAGTCAGGGGAGGGGGCACGGGCTGGAGGGAATACTAGGAATTCAGTTTTTGAAAGATTTAGTTTGAGGAAGTGGAGTGACATCCATGCCGATATGTCACTTAGTAGGCTAGCAATGCGGGTGGAGACTGAAGGGGTGAGGTGAGGGGTAGAAAGATAGATTTGTGTGTCATCAGCATAAAGATGGTACTTAAAGCCACGGGAGTTTATCAAGTGACCAAGGGAGGAGGTGTAGATGGAGAAGAGAAGGGGTCCAAGGACAGAACCTTGAGGGACCCCTACAGAAAGAGGAAGTGAAGAGGAGGAGACAGCGTTATAAGTAACTCTGAAGGAGCGCTGCGATAGGTAGGAGGAGAAACAGCAGAGAGCAGAGTCTCAGAGGCCAAGAGTGGAGTTTTTTGAGGAGGAGGAGATGGTCAACAGTATCAAAAGTCGCAGAGAGGTCAAGTAGTAAGAGTATGGAGTAGTGGCCATTGGTTTTAGCAGTTAGTAAAGTTAGTATATGTAAAGCACTACATAAATTGATGGCACTATATAAGAACCTGTAATAAATATTATATGGAGCACACTTAGAATAAACAACACATCAAACAAGTTCATGTGCCATTTGCCACATTAGTGGAGGCCCAACATCCGCATGGCAGACCCCTAGAAAGCAACCCAAACACAATAAACCACCATGCAATGACTGCTCAGAATAAGTAAGAAAGAACAGAGATAGCCAGCAAAGGCCAACTATATACCTGAAGTGAATATCAGCACACCAACGCACATCACCATCAGAGACTTCAGTGACAGCTGGCCTTTTTGAACAATGCTGCAACTCAGCAATGCCCAGTTAGCCCGTTGGCCAGGCTTACCGCAAAAGAAGGAGGGGAATCGGAATATTTTAAAGGGCCAGACAGAGATATACAGAGACACATTCATCTTACATAAAGAGAGGCCTGGAAGCAACAGTACACATTGGTGAGTGGAGGTGGAAACATTTTAAAGAGCCCCATTGGGGAAAAGGCGCACTTAGACCTAAAAGTTACAGGTCAAATTGTGAGGGAAGCGCAGTGGTGAACAGGTATTTGGTATCACAACGCATGTAATTTGATCATCACCATAGGTATTGCAAAAGGACTGCACAGTCACATCTTAAGAAGATTAGTTAATGTTGCTGATCACATGAACTAATATATATGTATTTATTTTTACTGTTTGTATCAGTGGATATTGCATTGTGTTTATGATATAAGGTAATGATTTATTTGGGAAGACACAACATCACTTATATCGTGGAAAAATAGTTTGTTGGTATGAGATAGCACCAATGGTATGATTGTAGTGCAGCCTTTTTGTAATAAAATTATGTAGTTTTACCTACTAAATTCATTTTGTAAAGCGCTGCGCAAACTGTTGGTGCTGTATAAATCCTATATAATAATAATAGTAATAATTATAATAATAAATTGATGTTGTGTGCTTGCTGGTACCAAGAAAATCCTACTGCCCCTGTTGCTCTTTACATTTTGTGAAGCTGTATTGGGATGTAGGTGCCATTATTTTATTATTATTATTATTATTACATCGAGTTTATATAGCGCCAAAGGGTTTGCTCAGCGCTGTACAATAGGGGGGACAATACATGGCACAGTACAACAAAAACAGACAGCGTACGAGGGGTAAGAGGGCCCTACTCTTTCAAGCTTACAATCTAGGAGGGAGGGGGTAGTGGAACAATAGGAAGTGGCTGAGGGGAATGAAGTGGCTGAGGGGGATGAAGTGGTGGGAGGAATGAGGGAGGATCGCCGTTAGGTGAGGGTGGGGTAGGCTTCCCTGAAGAGATGGGTTTTGAGGGAGCGCCTGAATGTGGGGAGGGAAGGCGACAGTCGGATGGATTGGGGCAGTGAGTTCCAGAGGATAGGGGAGGACCTGGAGAAGTCCTGCAGTCGTGCATGGGAGGAGGAGACCAGGGAGCAGGATAGAAGGAGGTCCTGTGAGGAGCGAAGGGTACGGGTAGGGCGGTACTTGGGGATCAGGTTGGTGAGGTAGTCAGGGGCAGTGTTATGAACGGCTTTGTAGCTCAGGATTAGAAGTTTAAATTTGATGCGTTGGGCAATCGGGAGCCAGTGGAGGGATAGGCAGAGAGGGGTGGCAGAGGTGGAGCGGGTGGTGAGGTGGATGAGTCTGGCCGCTGAGTTCAGGATGGTCTGGAGCGGGGAGAGCCTGTACTTGGGTAGGCCAGTGAGAAGAGAGTTGCAATAGTCAAGGCGTGAGATGATGAGGGAGTGTACAAGAAGTTTGGTGGTGTCTGGGGTGAGGAAGGCACGTATCTTGGCAATATTGCGGAGGTGGAGCCTGCATGTGTTTGTAAGTGATTTGACATGAGGGAGGAAGGAGAGGTTCGAGTCAAGAATGACGCCAAGGACTTTGGCTTGCGGGGCGGGAATGATAGTGGTGTTGGTGGTGGTGATGGATAGGATGGGGGGAGGGGTGTGGGCAGGGGAAAAGACGAGGAGTTCGGTTTTGGAGAGGTTAAGCTTGAGGAAATGGAGCGACATCCAGTCTGAGATGCCATTTAGGAGGTGAGTGATGCGGGCGGAGATGGTGGGGGTGAGGAGAGGGGTGGAGAGGTAAATTTGGGTGTCCTCAGCATAGAGGTGATAATTAAAGCCATGGGAGTGTATGAGTGTGCCCAGGGAGGAGGTGTAGATGGAGAAGAGAAGGGGTCCAAGGACAGAGCCTTGAGGGACCCCAACAGAGAGGGGGAGGGAGGAGGAGGTGGCGCCATTGTAGGTGACGCTGAAGGAGCGTCGGGATAGGTAGGATGAGAACCAAGAGAGAGCGGTATCTCTGATGCCAAGGGAGAGTAGTTTATTAAGGAGGAGGGGGTGGTCGACTGTGTCAAAGGCCGCAGAGAGGTCCAGGAGGAGGAGGACAGAGTAGTCGCCCTTGGCTTTGGCGTTTAGTAGGTCGTTAGGGATTTCGAGGAGGGCAGTTTCGGTGGAGTGTAGGGGACGGAAGCCGGACTGTAGTGGGTCAAGGAGGTTATTGTCAATAAGGTGGGCGCTTAGGCGATCGTAGACTATGCGCTCAAAGAGCTTGGAGGTGAGTGGCAGCAGGGAGATGGGTCTGAGGTTGTTGGGGTCTGCGGGATCCAGGGAGGGCTTTTTGAGGATGGGGGTGATATGTGCGTGCTTTAGGGGGGAGGGGAATGCGCCAGTAGAGAGGGAGAGGTTGAAGAGGTGGGTGAGGGAGCGGATGAGGGAAGAGGGGGGTGACCGGAGGAGTTGAGAGGGGATAGGGTCCAGGGGGCAGGTAGTGAGGCGGGCTTCTGAGAGGACCTTGACGACTTCCTCAGTAGTGACAGGGCTGAGGGAGTGCAGTGCAGGGGGGGTTATGATGGGCAGGGCCTTGGGAGAGGTGGAGGGCAGTGCGGTTGTGAGGGCAGAGGAGGGGGGAGAGGAAGGGGTGAGGAGGCTAGGTGGGGAGGTAGATTGCGAGTTGACAATGTCCTTACGGATATCGTCAATCTTGTTACGGAAATGGGTGGCAATCTCGTGGGCGGTGAGAGAGGTACTGAGTGGAGGAGGGGGGGGAGAGAGCAGGGAGTTTAAGGTGGAGAAGAGTCGGCGGGGGCAGGAGGAGAGGGTGTTGATTAGGTTAACAAAGTAGGCCTGCTTGGCGGCGTGGAGGGAGGAGGTGTAAGTGAGGAAGGCAGATTTGTAGAGGGAGAATGTATGAGGGGACCTGGTTTTGCGCCGCAGTCTCTCCAGTGCGCGACTGCGACGTTTGAGGCATTTAGTGCTGTCATTCTGCCATGGTTGGAGCGGTCTGGGTTTGATGATGCGTGTGGTAAGGGGTGCCAGAGAGTCTAGGGCAGCTGACAGGGAGTCGTTGTACAAGGTGGTGGCTAGGTCAGGACATGATAGTGGGAGGATTCTGTCGTGTAGGCGGTCGGCGGTCGGCGGCTGAGTGGAGGGGGGCCGGGTTCAAGTTGCGGAGATTGCGGCTGGTGATGGTTTGGCGTTTTTGGGGGGGGGAGTTGGGGGAAGGGAAGATGGAGAACGTGATGAGGTGGTGGTCAGAGAGAGGGAAGGGGGTGTTAGAGAACTGGTTGAGGGTACAGAGGTGGGAGAAGACGAGGTCCAGGGTGTTCCCTCCGATGTGGGTGGAGGATTGCGTGTGCTGTGTGAGCGCGAAGGAGGAGGTTAGGTGGAGGAATTGGGAAGTGGCTGGGTTGTTGTCGTTGATGTGGATATTGAAGTCCCTGAGGATGATGGTCGGTAGCTCAGAGGAGAGGAAGAAGGGGAGCCAGGCAGCGAAGTTGTCCAGGAAGTGGGGTATGGACCCAGGAGGTCTGTATTTTGGGCTAAAACTCATTAGCATTGAGCACTTGTCACTTGAATAGCAGGTGAACCTGTTAATTGCAAAAGAATTAATATACTATTGGAAAAATAGAGCATAGCAAGCAATAGAATTGCAGTCCACTCATAAGTCCACTCCAATTTACTACCATGACACTTCAGAAAGTGCTGGGCTAGTGGACTAACCAGATCCCTGGTACATACAGTAGATACTTGAGGTGCTCATCAGTTCTGATTTTTAACTGCCTTTTTGTCTTTCCTACATATTTTTTGTTGCGAGGACAGGTAATTATATAGAGGAGACGTATAGTTGAACAGTTAATCAGAATATTAATTTTATAGTTGATAATGTTATCAGAGTCCTAAAATATATCTGTGCAGTTCACATACGGGCATACTTGGCATTTGGTGAGCAACCTTTTTTCAGCTGATGCTCATTTGAGCAACTCTTCATGTATTACATACTCTCACCTTCATTGTTAGTGCTGACCACTAGTTGCAGATACATGTGGATGGATGGGATTTCTTCCTGTGAGTGGTGGATACTCCTATAGTCATTTACTGTATATACTACAAGAGCCTTATGAGTGGATTTCAATTCTATCCCTTGCTATTCTCTATTCGTCCAATTAATTTGCTACAATAGAGTAACTTTGACATTGCAGTACGACCATTTCGGAAGTCAGCGACAGCTCAATACCTGAAGTTTTGGTAGAATTCTATTACTACTAAGTCGCTGCACCAGCAGGTGACTTTTATCTGTACAGTCATTATATTTGGACTGATCCAGGAAACTTCTGAACACGGTGCTACTGCACTGGCTGTGTTTCTAAATGTGCTCGCTCCTGCAAGTGGAGCTCCAACCAAAAGGGGAAGTTCTGGTTAAAGGCCTCATCCCCCTTTCCCCATTCAGGATTGGCAACTTTGGGGAGCGGGTACCCTATTTGGACAGGTACCTGTTCCCACTTCCACTGCGATTGCCTAGGCGATTGTAAGTGTAAGTTCTCCCCCCCCTTGCAGTCTTCTGGAACACATGACAGGTCCCAGAGGACTGTGGGACTATTCACAATGCGCAGTGCAACTCGCGCATGCGCTGTGGACACCTGGCTGTGAAGCCACATGCTGTTACAGCTGGGTGCCCACACTTTTGATTATGGCTGATGCTAGTCCTATGTAACAGATACCTGCTCACTCGGGAGGCACTTTACACTGCAAGGTGTTGGTGAGCTGGTAGGATAGGAGGTCCCTCTACCCTCTGGCTGACCTGCCTGATTGGTGTGGTCACATTTTGATGTCCTTTAGGTTTTATGTGGGAAGGCAACATTGTCTTAGGATAGTGGTGTCTTTGGACAACATTGTCTTAGGAGGGATGTATTTTCTTCTTTGATTGATATGTTTTTGAATTTGTAATGTCAGTTTTAAACAAATAAATAAAAATGTATATAATTTTTGTAATTATATTTTTTTTGTGCCACTTAATCCCTGAAGATAACCCCTGTGCTTGCAGTGTGGACTTTCTTCTTCACCTACTGAGTTTATAATCCCTGTCAAGATTTTTTTTTCCATCCCGTTGGGGAGATTTCCCTTTACTTTCTCTCATAAACAGGAAGTTGTCTCCAAAGTAAGGCATATCCCCTTGTACACACTTCGATTAAAAATTGATTTATTTTCCAATCACTGTCTCCTGATAGAAACGATTGATCTATAGTCGACAACCTATTCAATCGATATGCCACACACAACTAAGTGGACAACCGGAGGTACCTCAAAATGTGGGATTTTCTTTCACTCTCAGTGATAACAGTATAGAGGACAAATTGAGAGGGTTAATCTCCCTAATGGGGGCACGGACGGCAATGAATACCTAAAAAATGTTCTAATGCCTCTCTACTCTAAAATAAAATGTAGTCACCGTGTCCTAAACAGGGGGTACTGTCTAAATTTAGTCATGCTGGGAGGTAGTCAGCCCAGACTGAGTTCTGAGTTATAGTCTATTTGTTTGTTTTGTTTTGCCATAAACTCAGTGGAGCTGTGGCTTCTCTATGCTGCCAGTAAGTGTCACTGGCACCTCTAAAATAGTATGGGAAGCTATAGTAAAATCGAGTTGTGAATATTTATGCTTCCTCTAGCCAACCAGAGGGAGGTTTATTGCCACTGGTGCATGCTGGGGGAGAGTGTATATTTTTGGGGAGGGCCACATAATCTTTATCTTCCCCCTGGGCGGTGGCCTGAAGAGGGTGTGTGAAGAGTAGGTGAACTGAGGTCCATGCATGTGTTTGTTGCAGTGGCTTGGTAGCAGAAGCCTGCTTGTCCAGAAGATCCTGTTGCTTGCAGAGGACAGAGAAGGTAAAGTGATGTCTTAAGATGGAGTACCAGAGGTGACTCTGCCGATTAAGTTCCTATGGAGGATGCTGGGAAAGCATTGGGAGAATTACTGAGGTCGCTGATTTAACACCCTCCAGTGTAGATATTATCTTGTATAATTAGAGGCTTGCTAGAAGCCTGGGTGTGAGTCAGCCTGGGAGTGAGTCATAAAGCCTATCATAGGATAGAGCTGGAGGGCTCTACAGGTCAGTTCTCTGATACCTCCCCCTACTCTTGAGACTTGGAGAAGTTTCTAGAAGCCATCAGGCGGGGGTGAGGGAGAGCTGATCTGCATGCTGGGGGGAATCTGGTCAATCCCAAGGCAGGAGGCCTGGCATAGTGTGTGTGTGTGTGTGTGGGGGGGGGGGTGTCAGCCCTTAAATATGACAGAGCCTGGGGAGTCAGGTGGAAGATGGAGTGAGGAAGTGCTGCTGGTGTGGAGCCTGGGAGGGGACCCCAGAGGAACAGGGTCTACCTACAGGGACCTCCGCTGCCCATAGTCTGCAGGGAAAGGCAGCCTGTCAGCAGGGAAAGAAGCCAGCCCACCTTTACAGCTACAGGAGAAAGGGAGGGGGCAGTCAGGTGCAAAACTCAACTAACTCTCCCTGGGACTGCATTATTTGTGGACAGCCAGGTGGATGAGGAGATTTTCATCTGGGATCTGAAGAGGTTAATTTAAGGGGACCAATTGCTCCTTAAAAGACTGTGTGTTTATTCTTCAGAAGAGAAGAGAAACCCCTGAAGGAGTAAAGATACTAGGATATGCTTTTATGCTTTCTGCTGGATTTTTGAGTTTTTGTACCTAAGATGTTGTCCTCCAAGTTGTTTCAGTTCCATTGGGAATTCCATATACCCCTAGACCCCGTCCAAGTTGTTAACCCCTAATAAAACACCTAAAACCAAGCTCATAAACTTTAATGAATTTGGATGTAAGTATGGAAAATGTGTGTTGCCTGACTGTGCAGAGCTTAGGGGCACTGAAGTGGGTAGCGATACACTGCTAATGAAGATATGGTTGCTACTGGAAACAACTATGGCTCCTTACACAATGGTTGCTGGTTTCAGCTTGAAGGCCCTTTTCCTCTACTGCTGTCTGTTGTTGCAGTCCTGGTCTGCAGGTCAGTAATGGTTTTTTGAATTCCCTACCCCTCTTTCCCTGGAGTTAGAGTCAATAAATCCCTTTTTGTTTGCATCTAAAATGACTCCCATCTGTTCACTTTCTCCACTATTGCCTGTGATCTATACCCTGAGGTGAAATATCAGCCTCCCTGTCTCTAGAAGTACTTCACCTGCTAAACAAACACAAGAGGATGCACCAGCCTAGTGCATTATCCCACAAAAGGTTAACATAAAAACAACATAAATTCCACTCACAAACACATAAATTCAAATCGCTTATTGAGCCAGTCATCCGTAGCTCAGTAGTCCTAGACTTGACAATCTCCAGAATATAGGGGGACCTCATTAGAGTCCCAGCTGGCTTAGCTAAGGTCCCCCTATATTCTGGAGATTGTCAAGTCTAGGACTCTTGAGCTTCACAGAAGTGGCTTGATAAGCATTTTTAACTCATGTGTTTGTGAGTAGAATTTATGTTGTTTTATATTAAATTTTGTGGGATAATGCACTAGGCTGGTGCGCCCTCTTTTGTTCATTTTTATAGTGGCTACAGGACATCCCTCAGTCATAGAAGGTGGCAAGGCTTGGAGTGATTACCCCGATATGTGGAGTATCACTATACCTATGCGTGGCTATCACGCTGATGCACAGGAGATATTTGCTGTTGGTGGTACTCCAATTTTTTTTTTTAAAATAGAAAAAAAATGTAATCATCCAGTTTGTATATGGTCATAGCACAGAATGCTGCAGTATCCAGATGAAGAGTTTAGCCACCTCTGAATGCTACAATCTAGCCACCCAGATGAATGATACCTTAGTGAAGTACCCCAAAAACTGTACCTTTTGTCTGGAATGCGTCTTAAAATAACTACGTATGTATTCTTATCTCAAAAAAGTACCTTTTTTCAGCTGTAATCTGACTGCCGGTTAGAGGGTGGCTACACTCATTCTCCATGGTCCCACTGTATGTAGGAATGTAGCCACCCTTTCTTGCTCGCTCAGGAGATGGACTAGGGCAGCCATTCTACACCAGGGTTCCTCCAGAGGTTGCTTGGGGTTACTCAAGCAATGATCCATTTCTGCCTCTCATATAACATACCATTGACAATCAATGTAAGGGGGCACTTTTTTTATCGACAACCAATGTGAGGGAACAGTATAATGTTTATGGTCTGCATTTTCTTTCTGGACAGTGTTATTATTGGTTTCAATACTCCTAAGTGAACCACATTTCTTATCCTTTTATTTATTCCTTAAATCATGACCTATTGCTCACACTAAATTCCAGAGGTTCCCTGAAACCTGAAAGTTATTTGAAGGGTTCCTCCATATTAAAAAGGTTGAGAAAGGCTGAACTACAGTGGGGCAAAAAAGTATTTAGTCAGCCACCAATTGTGCAAGTTCTCCAACTTAAAAAGATGAGAGAGGCCTGTAATTGGCATCATAGGTAGACCTCAACTATGAGAGACAAAATGAGAAAAAAAATCCAGACATTCACATTGGCTGATTTGGAAAGAATTTATTTGCAAATTATGGTGGAAAATAAGTATGTGGTCAATATCAAAAGTTCATCTCAATACTTTGTTATATATCCTTTGTTGGCAATGACAGAGGTCAAACGTTTCCTGTAAGTCTTCACAAGGTTGGCACACACTGTTGCGGGTATGTTGGCCCATTCCTCCATGCAGATCTCCTCTAAAGCAGTGATGTTTTGGGGCTGTCGCTGGGCAACACGGACTTTCAACTCCCTCCAAAGGTTTTCTATGGGGTTGAGATCTGGAGACTGGCTAGGCCACTCCAGGACCTTGAAATGCTTCTTATGAAGCCACTCCTTCCTTGCCTGGGCGGTATGTTTGGGATCATTGTCATGTTGGAAGACCCAGCCACGTTTCATCTTCAATGCCCTTGCTGATGGAAGGAGGTTTGCACTCAAAATCACACGATACATGGCCCCATTCATTCTGTCCTGTACATGGATCAGTCGTCCTGGTCCCTTTGTGGAGAAACAGCCCCAAAGCATGATGTTGCCACCCCCATGCTTCACAGTAGGTATGGTGTTCTTTGGATGCAACTCAGCATTCTCTCTCCTCCAAACACGACGAGTTGTGTTTCTACCAAACAGTTCTATTTTGGTTTCATCTGACCATATGACATTCTCCCAATCCTCTTCTGGATCATCCAAATGCTCTCTAGCAAACTTCAGACGGGCCCGGACATGTACTGGCTTAAGCAGGGGGACACGTCTGGCACTGCAGGATCTGAGTCCCTGGCAACGTAGTGTGTTACTGATGGTACCCTTTGTTACGTTGGTCCCAGCTCTCTGCAGGTCATTCACTAGGTCTCCCCGTGTGGTCCTGGGATTTTTGCTCACCGTTCTTGTGATCATTTTGACCCCACGGTGTGAGATCTTGCGTGGAGCCCCAGATCGAGGGAGATTATCAGTGGTCTTGTATGTCTTCCATTTTCTAATTATTGCTCCCACAGTTGATTTGTTCACACCAAGCTGCTTGCCTATTGCAGATTCAGTCTTCCCAGCCTGGTGCCGATCTACAATTTTGTTTCTGGTGTCCTTCGACAGCTCTTCGGTCTTCACCATAGTGGAGTTTGGAGTGTGACTGTTTGAGGTTGTGGACAGGTGTCTTTTATACTGATAACAAGTTCAAACAGGTGCCATTGATACAGGTAATGAGTGCAGGACAGAGGAGCCTCTTAAAGAAGAAGGTACAGGTCTGTGAGAGCCAGAAATCTTGCTTGTTTGTAGGTGACCAAATACTTATTTTCCACAATAATTTGCAAATAAATTCTTTCCAAATCAGCCAATGTGATTGGATTTTTTTTCTCATTTGGTCTCTCATAGTTGAGGTCTACCTATGATGCCAATTACAGGCCTCTCTCATCTTTTTAAGTGGGAGAACTTGCACGATTGGTGGCTGACTAAATACTTTTTTGCCCCACTGTATGTGCTATAGATTACTATAGGATTTGTAGTGTGTATAGAACAGGGCACATGACTGCAACTAAAGTGCACTGCTGACTCCAAACAAATGGAAGTGAGTTTGAAAAAGTTAGGTTTGGGAAGACATTACAAGAAGCTAGAAGAACACAATAAGAAATGTTTTAATGAAATATACTGTAGATTACAGGGCCATCAAGTAATGGATGAGTATGGATTATATTTGGAGACTGAGGATATAGTTTAATGTTACTTTAAGCCACAATACATTTTGCTGTATAAACCAAGTCAGATTAGGTGACAATCATATTGTGTGGTATTATGACAACCGCAGCAAAATGGAGATGATATTGCCCAGTGTGGTCATAACTGAACTTATAATAAATGCTCCAAATTTGAGCCTACCTTTTGACAGTCAGGCTGTGTGTGACCTATCGCGAGGGTCAATAATGAGCTTGTCTACAGAGCTGGCGAAAGCTCCAGTGAATTGGGTCATTCACTTGTCAATGGAAATAGGAGACAGATTGAACTTTGCTACGTGTGCAGCTTTCATCATCAACTGAGTATTGAGCTGGGTACAGTTTTCCAGTAACTCATTAGATTTTTCACTGTCAAATGTTCTCCGATATATCTGTGTGCAGTCTGTGTATACTGACAGGCAAGGCCAATTGAAAAACACACTTTCATTGTAACACCCTAGGAAAAATGTCATATAGCAGCGGATTAGGAAATCACAAAATAATCTGCAATAATTTCAGTTCTGTGTAAAAATTGTGTGATCCAAAATTTAAAGTAGAGTTACATGCCAGCCTTTCTGGGCAATTGAGAATATACATTTAGATTGCAGTAGCAGAGACGTAAAATATACAAGTCATTGTTTGCCAGCCTGTCCTCCCGTACCACCAGCACTGCAGGTATTTTCACTAGGTTACATTTTTAGTGGTAATAATACATGTGCTGTCAGACTTTTTGTGTGAAAATATAACACAGTGCATAGTTATGGTTAATATTAATATTACTGTTAACCGTTTGTCCTCCTGAAGATTTACCCTACTTCCTGACCAGGCCATTTTTTGCATTACGGTGCTGCGTTACTTCAACTGACGATTGTGCGGTCGGTCAGCAACGCTGCACCCAAATGAAATTTACATCCTTTCTTCACACAAATTGAGCTTTCTTTCGTGGTATTCTATCGCCTGTGTATTTTTTATTTTTTGTGCTATAAAAAAAAAAGGCCGACAATTTTGTGAAATAAACAATATTTTCCAGTAAAAAAATTTTAAATATCAAATTTCATCATAAATTTAGGCCAAAATGTTTTCTTCTACATGTCTTTACTAAAATAAAAATCCCAAAACGTGTAAGTTAATTGGTTTACGTGAAAGTTATAGCATTTACAAATGAAGGTATAGATACTGGAATTTTAATTTTTTTTTACTAGTAATGGCGGTGATCAGCGACTTAAAGCTGGACTGCAGCGGACATTCTCACACTGGGGGGGAACTGACTTGGTGTCACTAACATCCCCAGTGACACCAATACAGTGATCAGTGCTAAAAAAAAGCACTGACACTGTACTAATGGCACTGGGCAGGAAGGGGTTAACATGAGGGGCGATCAAAGGGTTAACAGTGGGCAGGGAGCATTTTACTATGGGGCAGTGTATGTGTGCTTCACTGTAAGCACACTGCTTTGGATGGCTGTGCTGTGCACAGCCATCCACAGCAGTGTGCAGTAGCTGACAGGGAGGAGAACTGTTAGTAAACAAAATAGTCCTCCTCCCCGTCGGAGATGATTGGTAATCACCGGGCGCCAGTGGGTAACCACCGGCCAGGACCTGGTGATTGACAGCTGCGGCTGTGAATGTTGACGCGGGTAGGGGGCGCGTGGCTCACGCATGCCCCCTACCCAGAAATGGAAATTCACATATATATACGTCCTTTTGCGCACTTCTGCCGCCCTGTAGCAGTACTTCTGCTATAGGGCGGCGGGAAAGCGATTAATTGAGAATTCATAGAGTTGATTTTTCTTAGTCATTGTTTATTAGTTTCAGTATACAGTAATTAGTTATTATACTGCCATCTTGTGGTTATTTTGGTTATGGCACCATCTTTTTCTGTCATCCATTCTGTGTCCCTCCCATTTTTGTGATAACTTCCTTCTTTTTCTTGCTTACATGCATTATGAGATAAGGATGACTGTTAGTCTTTAAGCCACATGTAATCTGCTTGCATCCAGGAATACATTACCATGTTTTGACCTGCAAATACTGTCCTTTAATTCATCTGCTACATCCTGTTGTCTGCTATAAACAAGCTGCATTCCATAAAGACCTTCACAGCTCAGAAATAGGTGTTTGGTGAGTGAACCTATCTGATAAATACTGCCCATGGTGATTGAACAGGCCAGGCATAGAGATCTCAGCAAGAGATAAGTCACTAATACAACAGTTGGAGTCAGAATAATATGCCTTATATATATTACTTTATGAGAGAAGACAACAAGGAGCCTGCAGTAGGTGCATGTGTGCTGAACAAAAAACAACAAGGTCGATGGAGGAATCCTACTCTGGCGAGACATTGTAATCTGACAGCAGCAGCTACCCAGCATAGGTTGGTCCCTTGGACTCACTAAGACACTTTCGGCAAGGCATCCTCAAATGGGCGCCATGGCTGAGCCATCCCCCAGGAGGCCCCTGACCTGGCCTAACCAACACCACCTTTAGATTGTTCTTTCTAAGGCCTTATGGGAATGGACCCCAATAGCAGCCATGCCCAGTACAAGTTTTGTTTCTGGAAGACGTGCCTATCTTGAGGTTAGTAGAAGGACACAACAACCTTTTAAATCTTTTCTTGGAACACAGCTGATATACATATTTTCATACTTTCATTCATCCCCCAACTTTTATGTTGCATTCCTTTTAGTTGCAAACAGTAGCAGAGATTTGAGCTAAATCAAGCAGTAATTCATACCTTTAGAGGTTTGCAAGAGTCCTGCACCCCATCCCCAAGGGGTGTGAGCAATCTTATGAGTCCTGCACCTCTCCTTCCATGCTTCCTCTCTAAGGGGAAGATCTCAGAAGCTAGATCCTTTAAGATTACAGCTTTACTGCCTCAGTCCTTGCACTTCTTCCTATGAACTACAGATGCCAGGTGGACTCTTGTCAGACTATTTAAACAGAGCACTCTACCCAAGATGCCCCACTCTGACAGGGGCAGGGTTAGAAATATCCCACTTCCCATGATACTTCCCACTCACTACTTTGTGGTCATCTACAGGTGGCAGATACCTAGGCATTTACATTGCCTACTCTTCACTACAGGCTTCCCAACCTAGTGGCCAAAATGGGGGACTACACTGGGCACCTCATTGCTCCCTCCCTTATTACATCTTATTCCTCTAACCCTAGGTAAAAGTGAGCATTTAACCGTTGCAGTATGAAAAGGGACCACTGCAAAGGTAATTTTTTTGTCTCTGGATTTGGGCTGTAAATGAATCTGTAAATTAAAGCTGCCTGGCTTCAGTAATTTCTAAATCACTTATCAAGGACAATCATGTAGCAAGTGAGGACAAAATAAAATCAGGACTGTACAGAGCCAGTGAATCAGCATAACAGCACGTTAACAAGTATTTTTAGAAACCAAGACCAGCAATGGAAACTCTTGTGTTCTGTTTTTACAGGTTTCACTTAATAAAGCGCACTGTAAGCAGCATCAGTATAAAGAGAGAAATATCAAAAATAAAAAGGATTGATTTACATCTCGTTAAGGTCCTGCTGTAAGAAAAGGTTTCTATTTTATTTTACTTAAAATATTTCTTCTGTCTCTTCCTCCAGATTTCCAGTGCCAAGTGCCCTCCCTCTCAGAGTGTATGATTACAGCAATCCCTGAATCCCCTTACATTCAGTATTGCATTCCACTCTCTGGCCATTTCATATGTTGGATTAAGACCAAAATAACTATTTGGTTTCTTAGTATAAAAAACATACAGTTATTTTCTGGCTCCTGGGTCCCAGCAGCTGGCAGCACTCAGACACTGCAGGTCACTTATTCCTTTAATGGGTAAATGTTATCAGAAGATGCCGACTGCAGCATTTGGGAAATATCTCCCTATGGATAAGTCAGTGGAATGCTACATACTATATATTGGATATATATATACAGTGGGGATCGAAAGTTTGGGCACCCCAGCTAAAAATTTGTATTAATGTGCATAAAGAAGCCAAGGAAAGATGGAAAAATCTCCAAAAGGCATCAAATTACAGATTAGACATTCTTATAATATGTCAACAAAAGTTAGATTTTATTTCCATCATTTACACTTTCAAAATAACAGAAAACAAAAAAATGGCATCTGCAAAAGTTTGGGCACCCTGCAGAGTTAATATCTAGTACTGCCCCCTTTGGCAAGTATCACAGCTTGTAAACGCTTTTTGTAGCCAGCCAAGAGTCTTTCAATTCTTGTTTGAGGTATCTTTGCCCATTCTTCCTTACAAAAGTCTTCCAGTTCTTTGAGATTTCTGGGCTGTCTGTTACGCACTGCTCTTTTAAGGTCTATCCATAGATTTTCAATTATGTTGAGGTCAGGAGATTGTGAAGGCCATGGCAAAACCTTCAGTTTACACCTCTTGATGTAATCCCCTGTGGATTTCGAAGTGTGTTTAGGATCATTATCCATTTGTAGAAGCCATCCTCTCTTTAACTTCAGCTTTTTCACAGATGGCATCAAGTTACCATCCAAAATTTGCTGAAATTTTATTGAATCCATTTTTCTTTCTACTCGTGAGATGTTCCCTGTGCCACTGGCTGCAACACAACCCCAAAGCATGATTGATCCAACCCCATGCTTAACAGTTGGACAGAGGTTCTTTTCATTAAATTCTGTGCCCCTTCTTCTCTAAACGTACCTTTGCTCATTCCGGCCAAAAAGTTAAATTTTAACCTCATCGGTCCACAGAACTTGTTTCCAAAATGCATCAGGCTTGTCTATATGTTCATTTGCAAAGTTCAAATGATGATTTTTGTGGTGAGGACGTAGAAGAGGTTTTCTTCTGATGACTCTTCCATTAAGACCATATTTGTACAAGTATCTCTTTATAGTGGAATAGTGTACCACAACTCCAGTGTCTGCCAGATCTTTCTGGAGGGATCGTGCAGTCAAACGTGGGTTTTGAATTGTTTTTCTCACAATCCTGCGAGCTGTTCTGTCTGATATTTTTCTTGGTCTTCCAGATCTTGCTTTAACTTCCACTGTTCCTGTTGACTGCCATTTCTTAATTACATTCCGAACAGAGGATATTGACATCTGAAAACGCTTTGCTATCTTCTTATAGCCTTCTCCAGCTTTGTGAGCATCAACTATTTTCAGTTTCAGTTTTCTAGACAACTGCTTAGAAGAACCCATGGTGCTGATTGTTGGGGCAAGGTCAGATGAGTCTGGGCATTTAAAACCTTTGAGATTGACATCACCTGGTCTTCCCAGACGATGATTGAGAACAATCCATGACACTGGCAGGTCTCAGCTTTGCAAAGGGGGCAGTACAAGATATTAACTCTGCAGGGTGCCCAAACTTTTGCAGACGCCATTTTTTTGTTTTCTGTTATTTTGAAAGTGTAAATGATGGAAATAAAATCTAACTTTTGTTGACATATTATAAGAATGTCTAATCTGTAATTTGATGCCTTTTGGAGATTTTTCCATCTTTCCTTGGCTTCTTTATGCACATTAATACAAATTTTTAGCTGGGGTGCCCAAACTTTCGATCCCCATTGTATATATACAGTTGCAAGAAAAAGTATGTGAACCCCTTGGGATTACGTGGAGTTTTGCATGAATCGGGCATAAAATGTGCTCTGAACGTCATCTAAGTCACAACAATAGAAGAACACAGTCTGCTGAGCATAATACTACACAAACATTAGATGTTGCCATGGTTTAATTGCACATAACATGTAAACATTCACAGTGCAGGGAGGAAAAAGTATGTGAGGCCCTAGTTTAATGACTTCTCCCAGAGCTAATTGGAGCCAGGAGTGAGCCAACCTTGACTCCAATCAGTGTGATGATATTGGATGTGTTGCTGACAGCTGTCCTGCCCTTAAAAAACACACACCTGTTTTGGGTTTACTGCTTTCAAGAAGCACTGTCTGATGTGAACCATGACTCGCAGAAAATAGCTCTCAGAAGACATACGATCAAGAATTGTTGACTTGCATGAAGCTGGAAAGGGTTACAAAAGTATCTCCAAAAGCCTTGATGTTCATGTGTCCACGGTAAGACAGACTGCCTACAAATGGAGAAAGTTTAGCACTGTTGCTACTCTCCCTAGGCGTTGTCGTCCTGTAAAAATGACTGCAAGAGCACAGCGCAGAATGCTGCATGGGGTAAAGAAGAATCCCAGAGTGTCAGCTAAAGACCTACAGAAATCTCTGGCACATGCTAACATTTTTGTTGACACATCTACAATAAGGAAAACATTAAACAAGAATGGAGTACATGGGAGGACACCACGGAGGAAGCCATTGCTGTCCAAAAAGAATATTGCAGCACGTTTGAAGTTTGCAAAAGAGCACCTGGATGTTCCACAGCACTACTGGCAAAATATACTGTGGACAGATGAAACCAAGACTGAGTTGTCTGGGAAGAACACACAACACTATGTGTGGAGAAAAAAAGGCACAGCACACCAACGTCTAAACCTCATCCCTACTGTAAAACATGGCGGAGGGAGCATCATGGTTTGGGGCTGCTTTGCTGCCTCAGGGCCTGGACGGATTGTTGTCATTGATGGGAAAATGAATTCCAGAGTTTATCAAGACATTTTGCAGGAAAACGTACGACCATCTGTCCGCCAACTGAAGCGCCGCAGAGGATGGGTGATGCAACAGGACAATGACCCAAAGCATACAAGTAATCAACAAAACAATGGCTGCAACAGCACAGAATACACCTTCTGGAGTAGCCCAGTCAGAGTCCTGACCTCAACCCGATTGAAATGCTGTGGCATGACCTTAAGAGAGCGATTCACACCAGACATCCCAAGAATATTGCTGCACTGAAACAGTTTTGTGAAGAGGAGTGGTCCAAATTTACTCCAGATCGTTGTGCAGGTCTGATCTGCAACTACAGGAAATGTTTGGTTGAGGTTATTGCTGCCAAAGGAGGGTCAACCAGTTATTAAGTCCAAAGGTTCACATACTTTTTCCTCCTTGCACTGTGAATGTTTACAATGTTTGGACACTATATAGACTTAACTGTGTATATATATATATATATATATATATATATATATATATATATACAGTCAGGTCCATAAATATTGGGACATCGACACAATTCTAACATTTTTGGCTCTATACACCACCACAATGGATTTGAAATGAAACCAACAAAATCTGCTTTAACTGCAGACTGTCAGCTTTAATTTGAGGGTATTTACATCCAAATCAGGTGAACGGTGTAGGAATTACAACAGTTTGCATATGTACCTCCCACTTGTTAAGGAACCAAAAGTAATGGGACAATTGGCTTCTCAGCTGTTCCATGGCCAGGTGTGTGTTATTCCCTCATTATCCCAATTTCAATGAGCAGATAAAAGGTCCAGAGTTCATTTCAAGTGTGCTATTTGCATTTGGAATCTGTTGCTGTCAACTCTCAAGATGAGATCCAAAGAGCTGTCATTATCAGTAAAGCAAGCCATCATTAGGCTGAAAAAACAAAACAAACCCATCAGAGAGATAGCAAAAACATTAGGCGTGGCCAAAACAACTGTTTGGAACATTCTTAAAAAGAAGGAACGCACCGGTGAGCTCAGCAACACCAAAAGACCCGGAAGACCACGGAAAACAACTGTGGTGGATGACCGAAGAATTCTTTCCCTGGTGAAGAAAACACCCTTCACAACAGTTGGCCAGATCAAGAACACTCTCCAGGAGGTAGGTGTATGTGTGTCAATGTCAACAATCAAGAGAAGACTTCACCAGAGTGAATACAGAGGGTTCACCACAAGATGTAAACCATTGGTGAGCCTCAAAAACAGGAGGGCCAGATTAGAGTTTGCCAAACGACATCTAAAAAGCCTTCACAGTTCTGGAACAACATCCTATGGACAGATGAGACCGAGATCAACTTGTACCAGAGTGATGGGAAGAGAAGAGTATGGAGAAGGAAAGGAACTGCTCATGATCCTAAGCATACCACCTCATCAGTGAAGCATGGTGGTGGTAGTGTCATGGCGTGGGCATGTATGGCTGCCAATGGAACTGGTTCTCTTGTATTTATTGATGATGTGACTGCTGACAAAAGCAGCAGGATGAATTCTGAAGTGTTTCGGGCAATATTATCTGCTCATATTCAGCCAAATGCTTCAGAACTCATTGGACGCCGCTTCACAGTGCAGATGGACAATGACCCAAAGCATACTGCAAAAGCAACCAAAGAGTTTTTTAAGGGAAAGAAGTGGAATGTTATGCAATGGCCAAGTCAATCACCTGACCTGAATCCGATTGAGCATGCATTTCACTTGCTGAAGACAAAACTGAAGGGAAAATGCCCCAAGAACAAGCAGGAACTGAAGACAGTTGCAGTAGAGGCCTGGCAGAGCATCACCAGGGATGAAACCCAGCGTCTGGTGATGTCTATGCGTTCCAGACTTCAGGCTGTAATTGACTGCAAAGGATTTGCAACCAAGTATTAAAAAGTGAAAGTTAGATTTATGATTAATATTCTGTCCCATTACTTTTGGTTCCTTAACAAGTGGCAGGCACATATGCAAACTGTTGTAATTCCTACACCATTCACCTGATTTGGATGTAAATACCCTCAAATTAAAGCTGACAGTCTGCAGTTAAAGCACATCTTGTTCGTTTCATTTCAAATCCATTGTGGTGGTGTATAGAGCCAAAAATGTTAGAATTGTGTCGATGTCCCAATATTTATGGACCTGACTGTATATACCACGCCATCATGGGAGGACGTCATGGTGAAACAGCATCTTTAGTTAAAGTGTTACTAAACCCAGGACCCTTCATTCACTATATCTGTTCTTCCACAGTACACAGAACATGGAATTGCAATTATTTTAATAAATATAAACTGCTAAATACCTTTTCTAGTCAGCAGTTAGAGCAGTCTTGTGTCTTCTATCAGTGTCCAGCAGTGCACATGTTAAAGCTTGTAGGAGGAGTTTTCATTCTGCTCTAGGAGGATGCAAAACCCCTGACCTCTGTCTGAACAGTGATGATTGGCCTTGTGCTCATCACATGTACTCTCCCAAGGAAAAGAAAACTCTCTAGCAATACACACCAAACTGAGCATGTGCAGCTTGCCTCCAAGGCTCTGCTGGTCCAGTGCTCTGCTGGACACTGATAGAAGACACAAGACTGCTCTAACTGCTGATTAGAAAAGGTATTTATCAGTTTCTGTTCTATCACTGTGGGAGAAGGGGAGAATCAAAGAATACAGGAACAAACATCCTTTTTACACAATGCAGAGGAGTAACCCCTTAGATTCTACAGTGAGTATAACAAGCATGCTTTACTTCAGGGGTGCCCAACCTTTTGAAGAGCAAGGGCCACTTAAGCGACTTGGTAACTGGTCTACTCTGCATATGCAGAGCAGGCATCAACACAGCCCGCTCTACTCTATGGTCCCTTCGATCTGTTCTGCCCAGATGGAAGGGAATGGATCCCCTTATGTTTTTTTGTAGAGGATCAGATTAAAGGTAGGTGGGTAAATGGAGGGTCTGATTGGGTTTGCTTGAAAAATGGACAGGCGGGCCTGATCAGACCAATCATGTGAAAGAGGCCTAAGGCTGCATTTGCACTGGTTTACCCGCACTGAGAGTGCAGTGCAATGCACCTGTGGCTTTCCTACAGGTTAGCTACACTTTGCTTTAGAATTCTACTATATCCTGCAGGTGTGGTACACTTTCTGAAAGTGCACCCAAACTACTGCATTTAGGAGTTTTGGTGCGTTTTCAGAAAGCATACCAAACCTGCAGGTAGTAACAGAAGTCTATGGCTCAATGTAGCTTTGAAAGCATTCCAGAGTAACCAGTGCAGAACTAGAACAGATATGCCCTTTGCTATGTGATTTTAACCACCTGCCTACTGGGCACTTATACCCCCTTGAAAAAAAAAGTTTTTCTTTGTTTCTATTATAAAATTTTGCAAACAGATAATTTTTCTCCTTCGCTGATGTGCGTTGATGAGGCTGCACTGATAACCAGCACTGATGGGCACTGATGAGGTGGCATGGATAGGCAGCACTGATGGGCACTGATAGGAGGCACTGATGAGCTGGCACTGATGATGCTGCACTGATAGGCAGCACTGCTGGGCACAGGTGACTGGCACTGATGGGTACAGGTGGGCAGCACTGATGGGCACAGGTGGGTGGCACAGGTGGACTGCACTGATGGGCACTGATCAGTGCCCTGATGATCAGTGCCGATCACTTCTCTGACAATTGCCAGTTATCAGCAGTACTTTCCTCATGCTGTGACAATGTGAGGAAAGTGCAGTCGATAACCAGCAACTGTATTTACCCGGTGATCTGCTGTGTCATTAGAAAAATCACGTGGTAAAAGGCCACTGTGATTGGCCATTTACCGTATCACATAATCAGCTGTGTCCAGGGGTGGACTGATCATTCGGGCATTGCCCAAGGGCCCGGGGTCAGTAGGGGGCCCGTGAGAGGATCACTGTCCAGTGATAGTGTGGGTAGCCAAGGAGGAGGAGGCAGTCTCAGATCCCGACCCAGAAGTAGCTCACCTGTCACTTCACATGGGGGCAGAGAATGAGTCGGGTGACGGGTCAGGACACTGTGCTGGTGATGGAGCCGGTGGGCAGTGGGAAGTTGAGAGGCATATCATCCATGGGTGTTCATCACACACACCCTGCACCCCCCCCCCATGGATGATATGTATCAGGAGCAAAGTCGGAGGTGATCAGTGCAGTGGAGGGACAGTGACAGCACTGATCTCCCTGCATGGATTCCAATGAAGCAGCTGAAAGCCGCAGGAGGGAGAGGCTTCCAGATGCCTTGCTGAAATACATGCAGGGAGATCGGTGCTGTCACTGTCCCTCCCCTGCACCGATCATACCTGAGTGTGCAACGGATTTCCCTCCTGGGCCCCCACTCTCTGCTCCTCAGCCCCCCCCCCCCCCCCCGCAGGTCTCTGATGCCTCTTCTTCTCTGTGAGGAAGAACAACAAAAAGAAGCGCACCAACCTTGCGCATTACCTCAGTAACCAAAATTTATTGAATAAAAGAATGGTACTCACAAACAGCGAATAAAAACAGGCATGTAAGTCCTCAAAGGGACTTTAAAGGCAAGACAAGCCTTCTTCCTCAGAGCTCAAGGCTTGTCCTTCGAAACGCGTCAGCTGTTCTGAGTGGCTTCCTCCATGATGGGATTCGCATTTGCATCTTGCCTTTAAAGTCCCTTTGAGGACTTACATGCCTGTTTTTATTCGCTGTTTGTGAGTACCATTCTTTTATTCAATAAATTTTGGTTACTGAGGTAATGCGCAAGGTTGGTGCGCTTCTTTTTGTTGTTCTTCCTCACAGTTTCGTTTGGGCTTCCCCAGCCTTGGTGTGGAGCTGCACGACCTTGTCTATTTCGGTGGTTCCTTCCTTTTTTGGAGTTTGTTCCATCTACTCACCACCGGTCTGGGTCCTGGAGCGCAGGAGATATCGCATTTTGTTCAGCCTCTTCTTCTCTGACAGTGTCCAGCCCCTCCCCCCATCCTCCACGGCAGAGGAGAGAGGATCTGCTCTGCCTCCCCTATCCAGGTCAGCCGGCAGCTCTGTGATGCTTCTGAATGTACCACGTCAGTTCGTTCTCTTCTTCCCTCCCCTTCTTTCCTTCCTTCCTTCCTTCATCCATTTCATCCCTCCTTTTTCTTCCTTCCTTCATTCTTTCCTCCCACCCCTCCTTCCTTCCCTCCTCTTTCTTTATCCATTCCCTCTCTCCCTTTTTATTTCTTCCTTCATTCCTCCCTCCCTTCCTTCCCTCCCTCCCCTTCTTCCCCTTCCTTCCTTTTCCTTCATCCATCCATTTTCTTTCCTTCCTTCCTCCATCCATTCCCTCCCTCCCTTTTCTTCCTTCCCTTCCTTCCTCCATCCCCTCCCTTCATTCTTTCCCCCCACTCCTCCTTCCTTCCCTCCCCTTCCTTCCTTCATCCATTCCCTCCCTCCAATTTCTTTCTTCCTTCCTTCCCTCCATCCATTCCCTTCCTTCGGATATAAGGGTGTACAGGTGTTGTTTATTCATCCCAATCTAATGACAGCCCAACATATACTTGTGCTCCCTGTTCACTCCCTACCGACACTGTCCACTGCCCCCACAAAATCATTGTGAAAAAAATAATACAGAAATAAATTGTAAAAAATGATTAAAATATGAATAATACAAATACAAATTAATAATACAAATTAAACAATTCTGACACCCACACTATTACTCTACTAACACCATCCACTGGCCACCCAAAAGCATTTTGAAAAAATAAAAAAATCATAAAACATTAATTTGTAAAAAAGATCATAAAATTGTACAAAAAATAAAATAATACTAATAAAAATGAGGAACTACTGACACCACCTACTGACACCATCCTACACATACTACCCAAGTCATCTCAGACACTATTTAACCACACCCCTTTTAAGCCATGCCCAATTTTTAGCGCAATTTAAAACACACCCCTCCTCTCTCATCCCTTCCTCTCTCACTCCTCTCTCTCTCTCTCTCTCACCCTCCTCTCTCATCCTTTCCTCTCTCTCTCACTCCTCTCTCTCTCTCTCTTTCTCCCTCACCCCTCCTCTTTTACACCCTTTCACTCCCCTCTCTCTTTCACTTCCCCCACAT
The DNA here is from genome assembly GCF_062004578.1 of Staurois parvus. Classification (NCBI taxonomy): domain Eukaryota; kingdom Metazoa; phylum Chordata; class Amphibia; order Anura; family Ranidae; genus Staurois; species Staurois parvus. The sequence goes on from NW_028318358.1 coordinate 11,217,117, forward strand.
GGCAGCCATCTTTAAACCTGGAAGTGCCCAGTGGCTTCTACAGAAAGAAGCCGGGAACATTCATGCAGTCTTTCCTGCAGTAAATATTTAAATGCCCCTTCTATGCAGCTGAGCTGCAATATGTAGGTAGGGTGTTGTGTGGGTGTGGCTTGAGTGTAGGCGGGGGGCACAGGGGGCCCCATTATCTCTTACAGCCCAGGGACCCCATGAGTTGTCAGTCTGCCCCTGGCTGTGTCCCTAGGACACAGCGATCACCAGCGTGCCGGGTGCGCGCTGCTAGGGGCGTGTTCTGGAATGACGTTCATGGATGTCGTCCCAGAACTAGACAACCGCGCTGTAGCCGTCTTTCGGCTATAGCGCAGTAGGGAAGAGGTTAATATGAAACATGACCTTTAAACACAATCTTCAATTCAGGAATCACTGGCTGTTGCTGTCCCAGGCGGGGTATCACTCACCTGTTACAGGAGCCGTTGTTATACAGGAAGCATCGGCTCTGCTTTCTACTGCAGCCGCATGCTTCTCTACTGCCATTCTCAACACTGATGCTCTGGGATGGCAAGTCGGGACCCCCGAGATCTGGGCTTGCTGACCCACCATCCCAGACCAGGACGTGGCGGGCCACTACAAAGGGCTCCAGTGGTTGGTCACCCCTGCTTTACTGCATATACAGACTGATTTTACTGTTGTAGGTTTAGTAACACTTTAAGTATTATTGTTATATTTTCTATTATCTGTATCTGTCATTAGTTAATTAAATGTTATACTTCTAAGTATCTGTGTGATCTCTCTTTGCACATATTGAATACAAACCCAAAACCGTAACGGAAAAGAGATCATCTGATCCTGATGTAAGCAGCCACAAACCTTGCTTGCTCTCCCTTTTGGTGTACCAACCCATAGCATTCATTTAAATGTATGTTGATGATGTTTTCCCTATGTACTAGTATGCCTTGTTATTTTCTTTATGCTGAAAACAATTACAAAAAAAACCCCACTGAAACAGAAAAACTGCATTAGCATACATTTTAACACCCATACCTTGAGATTTTTACCCCTTTTTCAGGACAGGTAGTGTGCTCATCTAATTTACAACAGGTAATACAATCTGCCAGCACAGACAGGGTTAATTAAGGAAAACTTTCCTTCACAGTCCCCAGCTTAACATTACTTAAAAGGGAAAAGCTTACCAAGATTTTTCAGCTAGCAAAAATGTAAAGTGCAATTTTTAAATGTTTTTTTAAGCTATGCGATACAAATGGGAAAATGTAACAAACATAAAGTAGGCATTACCCCAATTTGGCTGCAAAAGTTTAAGTACACTTTACATCTGGGTTCCAACGTTTCCACTTTGTCACCATAGCTGGATCTCAGCTGTGAAAACCTCTCATGTTACCCCAGGTTTGGATTCACTCCTTAATCCTGTTAAATCTGAAATAAGGTTGGTTATGGAGGTGCAAAATGTTTTTAATAAGCACTTATATATTTTAGTAAAACGCAATGGATGTGGGGAAAGGAAGTAACACCCTAACATTTACTATTGAATGTGGGGGATTTTTTTTCCCTAATTATTACTTTTTTATAGCTGTACTCTCATATTAGATATATAAAAATGCATAATAGTGTTAAAATCTAGATTTTCTTTAATCTGTTACTACTCTAACCTTACTTTGGCCACAAGAATGCCCATTTGTGTGAGCTTCTATAATTAGACTGTATTGTTTCTGATCCCTCAGAGGGGCATTGTTTTACATGGAAAAGTACATCACATGCCCATACGGATGCCAGCTATACTACTTTTAGCTAGTCTCTTCTGGTTCTCCAGAATATAAGACTCATGTAGGTCTAGTTCATATTATGCTGACCTTCATGCATTTTACAGTCCCTGTGACAGTGTACGGCTGTATATTTTTAAATACAAAACATCCCATGAGAATTTACTTATTAATAAATACTTAAAGCTGCACTCTGGGAAAAAAATTTTTTTTTTATTTGCCATGTAAGAAGATTTTACATGTAATGATGGGGTTCACATCAATGTCTCCAGGTCTGTCTGGTATAACTCCTACATTCAATTAGTCCAGACATATCTGTAACGTCAAACTTCTGGCACAGAATCTTACGCTTCTGGATGTTCTACACTGAACATAGTGGGTCACTCACTGTAAACCTCCACCATTTACAAGACATCTTGCAGTCCTTTTGATGGGAAGAGGGGAGATTGTGACATTCATCTCAACCTCCTCCATTTCCTGAATGCCTTGCATTCTTTGAAAAGAATGCAAGATGTTTTGTGAATGGAAGAGGTGAAGGTGTACAGAGAGCAATGCGCTATGGGCATTGTAATAGAGTAAGGACTATAAGATTCTGTAGCAGAAATTCAGCGGGTATGGTGCCTAGAGTTTTGCTTTTACCTTTGAGAATGAGAGTGGGATTCTGGGCAAACAAGAAATACATTGAATAACGAGGCTAATAATTGAACTTTGTACTATACAGTAAATATATTTCCTTTGAAGACCAAATACAACTTTATAATAGCCACTGTTTACAAAGCTGTATAGCACATGGTGACCTGATGTCCTTGAATTTCAGGGCTATCTATTTCTGTCAAATGTTCCTTTTTTGTCCCTGGAAATCTGTTTTATCAAGTTTTCAGAGCAGAATTTCTTCATATAGCATGGGCTTTACAGAGCAACGTTAAATTAAAGGGGGTTGGGTGAAGGACAAATAAAGAAGTAGATGACGAAAGTGAAATATAATTTCAAGTCAGTGAAAAGAAATAGAAGTAAACATAGTGGCACAAGGTACAGGGAAAATGGAAGCAGAATGAAATGGGAGAGACACTTTGCTCTTATGTACTGGCAGGAGGAGAGTGGGTGAGAAGTAAAAATGCAGTCTTGTGCTCTGAAAGCTCTTTGGCTGGTATGATAAAGGCACATTAACAACATGGGCAGAGTCTCAAGGATATAAGGAAGTATAGACTTGACACTTTAAGTGCTCAAATGGATGGGTGCTCAAATGGGTCCTGCCATTGCTCTGTGGAAGGGGGCCAGAGTCCCCAAAACACGTCAACTGGCTGTGTCATCTATCAGTGAGTTGGACTGGACAGTGGACGAATGCCTGTGTACTCTGATGCCTTTAGTCTACTTGGCTTGTGAGTATGTTTTTATCGGTCTCACCAATAAAATACCCAAAGATAATGCATTAGGCATTTTTGTTCTTGTTGCTGTAGACTTTCAAGGATGTTAAAGTCCTGCCAGGCTGCCAAACTGAAGGTAGAAAATCTGTGAAGGAACGAGGGTCTACCCAATAGGACACAAATTGAGCAGTACATTGCCACCTACAGGAGGATTAGAGACTGGCTAACATAAAACTATATCCTACGGTGTAACCCCTCCTAAGGCCAGCATGCACGCGTGCTCTCTTTCCTGCAAATAGCATAAAGGAAGCATCTCCCTGCTGCTGCTGCTGCTCCTGCTGGAAGAGCACCAGGGAACTTTGATCTGTTCCTGCTGCTTCATGACAGTGACATTTGGTCAGTGGTTGCAAAGTTTTTACCAGTTACCAGCTGTCCAGGTTTTGTGAGTATTTAAGACCTTGTTTCTTACCCTGAGCATATACATTACCTACCACATTGCAGTTGTAACATGTTTGATTCTGGACATGAGAGGGAAAGCCTCTGTCAGGGCTCCCGGGTATGACCAGAGGTGTGTGACTGACTTCAGATATGTTATAAACAATGTAATTTATTAACACTAACCATACAAACATAAACGCAGTGCAATACTAAAACATAACACAGTGCAAACAAACCAACCAACCACCCACAGATAACAGTACATACAATGCAAGCGTCGTCAGGCAGGCCGGGTCAATATCAGTCGGGCAGGTAGGTACAGGGGGAGCAAGCGGAGAATGGTCGGGGTCACAGGCCAGGTTCAGCAGGTAGCGGGCAGCGTGGTACAGAGGGTCAGGCAGAGGAGAATGGTCAGACAAGCCAGGGATCAGAGCAGGGTCAGCAGAGAATCAGACAGGAACAGGATACAGGGCCCAAGAGAAACACAACACCAAGGCAGAGTCTGCAGGTCTGAATGTCCCTTAAATACACCAGTATAATTAGTTCCAGGTGTTTGACTGGCTGCAAGGTTGAGTCTCTGATTGCTGGGAGCACCCGCTGGCCAGCCCTGGTACTGCAGCTCATAAGGCAGCTGAGTCCCACTATTGCTGGCCAGTCCATTCCTGACAGTACCCCCCCCCTCAAGGAGCGGCCTCAGGACGCTCCAAACAGTCCTAGCTGGGCAAAATGTTCCACCGCCCGGGTCTGGTAACTGGTGGGATATCAAAGACTGGCACACTGGGCAGGACTCCGGCAGCGGCACACCGGGCAGAGGCACATCGGGCAGGACTCCGGGCAGAGGCACATCGGGCTGGACTCCGGGCAGAGGCACATCGGGCTGGACTCCAGGCAGAGGCACATCGGGCTGGACTTCGGGCAGAGGCACATCGGGCTGGACTCCGGGCAGAGGCACTCCGGGCAGCGGCACACCAGGCAGAGGCACATCGGGCTGGACTCCGGGCAGAGGCACATCGGGCTGGACTCCGGGCAGAGGCACATCGGGCTGGACTCCGGGCAGAGGCACATCGGTCAGAGGCACACCGGGCTGGACTCCGGGCAGAGGCACATCGGGCAGGACTCCGGTCAGAGGCACATCGGGCAGGACTCCGGGCAGAGGCACATCGAATTACCAGGCGAAGCAGCAGGCAGCGGGCCACCAGGCGGAGCAGCAGGCACCGGGCCCCCGGGCAGGGCAGCAGGCAGCGGGCCCCCGGGCGGGGCAGCAGGCAGCGGGCCCCCGGGCGGAGCAGCAGGCACCGGGCCCCCGGGCAGGGCAGCAGGCACCGGGCCCCCGGGCAGGGCAGCAGGCACCGGGCCCCCGGGCGGGGCAACAGGCACCGGGCCCCCGGGCAGGGCGACCGGCATCGGGTCCCCAGGCGGGGCGACCGGCATCGGGCCCCCAGGTGGAGCGGCGGGTGCCGGGCCCCCAGAAGGGGCGACGGGCGTCGGGCCCCCAGGCGGGGCGACAGGCGTCGGGCCCCCAGGCGGGGCGACAGGCGTCGGGCCCCCAGGCGGGGCGACAGGCATCGGGCCCCCAGGCGGAGCGGCGGGCGCCGGGCCCCCAGGAGGGGCGACAGGCATCGGGCCCCCAGGCCGGGCGACAGGCATCGGGCCCCCAGGCGGGGCGACAGGCATCGGGCCCCCAGGCGGGGCAACAGGCATCGAGCCCCCAGGCGGAGCGGCGGGCGCCGGACCCCCAGGCGGAGCGACAGGTCTCGGGCCCTCAGGCGGAGCGGCGGGCGCCGGACCCCCAGATGGAGCGACAGGTCTCGGGCCCTCAGGCGGAGCGGCGGGCGCCGGACCCCCAGGTGGAGCGACAGGTCTCGGGCCCTCAGGCGGAGCGGCGGGCGCCGGACCCCCAGGTGGAGCGACAGGTCTCGGGCCCCCAGGCGGAGCGACAGGTCTCGGGCCCTCAGGCGGAGCGGCGGGCGCCGGACCCCCAGGCGGAGCGACAGGTCTCGGGCCCTCAGGCGGAGCGGCGGGCGCCGGACCCCCAGGCGGAGCGACAGGTCTCGGGCCCTCAGGCGGAGCGGCGGGCGCCAGACCCCCAGGCGGAGCGACAGGTCTTGGGCCCTCAGGCGGAGCGGCGGGCGCCGGACCCCCAGGTGGAGCGACAGGTCTCGGGCCCTCAGGCGGAGCGACAGGTCTCGGGCCCCCAGGCGGGGCGGCGGGCGCCGGACCCCCAGGCGGAGCGGCGGGCGCCGAACTCCCAGGCGCGACTGTGGGCTCCGAGTCAACTGGCATGACCGCTGGCACTGGGTCAGACATTGGATCGTCTGGCTGGACAGCGGGCATCGGGTCACCAGGCATCAGGTCATTTGGCTCGACAGCGGGCACCGCGTCATCTGGCAAGGCAGTGGGCTCCGAGTCAACTGGTATGACCGCGGGCACTGGGTCAGACATTGGATCGTCTGACTGGACAGCGGGCATCGGGTCACCAGGCATCAAGTCATTTGGCTCGACAGCGAGCACCGCGTCATCTGGCAAGGCAGTGGGCTCCGAGTCAACTGGCATGACCGCGGGCACTGGGGCAGACATTGAATCGTCTGGCTGGACAGCGGGCATCGGGTCACCAGGCATCAGGTCATTTGGCTCGACAGCGGGCACCGCGTCATCTGGCAAGGCAGTGGGCTCCGAGTCAACAGGCACGACAGTGGGCACCGGGTCATCAGGTACCGGATTGTCTGGCTCGACAGCGGGCATCGGGTCACCAGGTATGACAGCGGGCACTGGGTCACCAGGCATCAGGTCATTTGGCTTGCCAGCGGGCACCGCGTCATCTGGCAAGGCAGTGGGCACCGGGTCACCAGGCATTGGATCGTCTGGCTCGACAGCGGGCATCGGGTCACCAGGTATGACAGCGGGCACTGGGTCACCAGGCATCAGGTCATTTGGCTCGCCAGCGGGCACCGCGTCATCTGGCAAGGCAGTGGGCACCGAGTCACCAGGTACGACAGCGGGCTCTGAGTCAATTGGCACGACAGCGGGCACCGGATCAGGTACCGGATCATCTGGATCAACAGCGGGCATCGAGTCAACTGGCCTAATAGGATCGTCAGGCTGGATCAGTTCATCATGCTGGGTAGAGGCATCAGGCTGAATGCCGGCGTCCGGCTGAGTAGAGGCTTCAGGCTGAGTAGAGGCTTCAGGCCGAATAGAGGCTTCAGGCCGAGTAGAGGCTTCAGGCCGAGTAGAGGCTTCAGGCCGAGTAGAGGCATCAGGCCGAGTAGAGGCTTCAGGCCGAGTAGAGGCTTCAGGCCGAGTAGAGGCATCAGGCCGAGTAGAGGCTTCAGGCCGAGTAGAGGCATCAGGCCGAGTAGAGGCTTCAGGCTGCGTACAGGCATCAGGCCGAGTACAGGCATCAGGCCGAGTACAGGCATCAGGCTGAGTAGAGGCTTCAGGCTGAACCACGGAAGGCAGGTTCACCGGTTTGGATACTGGCAGGATGGTATTGGTTGGAAAGAATTTTCGCTTTTTTCTGGTTTTAACTACTGGAGCACTGCAAGTAAACGCAGGTCTGCAAACGAATGGAGCAGCTGGAGACAGAGAAGAACTGGAGGATGGAACAGGAGAGGGAGCAGTTGCTACAGAGGGCTTTTTTACAGGGTTAAAGGCAGGATAGGTGCAGCGAGTGGGAACAGGGTACTGACATGCGGTAGATAGCAGGGCAGGAGGAGCTGTTGGGAATGCAGGAATAGAGTTTTGAGGAAATAGATTAGAAGCAGGACTGGGTCTTTGTAAGCTGACTGAGGCTGGGTGTAACAAATCTGTCCATGTCTGCAGTATGGGTTGAACAAAGCTGAGCTTACACAAAGCCTGTCTGACCAAAGACTGCACTGCATTTATACAATCTCTTAGTGTCTGTGGTGAACATGTGGAATAACGCTCCAGAAAGTAACCCACATCATCCTCTAATAACCACACCAGGGACTCTACCTGGTCTGCACTAAATGGTGGCAAAATTCATCCCTGCATTTGGGGATACCAGATGAAACCAACTCAGCACAAACCTCAATCAAAGGCTGCACCTCAGAGAATTCTGTGCCCTGATCTACTAGAACACGAGCGAGCCGTATACATTCTAGCAGTTCATCCCGGGGATACTCCTTCAGAGTTTGATAAGCATACTCCCTGTCATCAAACACTAGCAGATATAAATACGCAACCTCATCCAGATCCATCCTTCCCATCAACAAACCAAGATGGCTTCCCTGTGCAGCCACTTCTGGTCAGGATTGGCCTTGGTGTAATGTCATATCTCGTGGTCCTGCGGCTCCCATCTGCACGAGGCTCTGCCTCAATCGTGATGGCCTGGGCTCCCGGGTATGACCAGAGGTGTGTGACTGACGCAGGGAAACGCAGACTTCAGATATGTTATAAACAATGTAATTTATTAACACTAACCATACAAACATAAACGCAGTGCAATACTAAAACATAACACAGTGCAAACAAACCAACCAACCACCCACAGATAACAGTACATACAATGCAAGCGTCGTCAGGCAGGCCGGGTCAATATCAGTCGGGCAGGTAGGTACAGGGGGAGCAAGCGGAGAATGGTCGGGGTCACAGGCCAGGTTCAGCAGGTAGCGGGCAGCATGGTACAGAGGGTCAGGCAGAGGAGAATGGTCAGACAAGCCAGGGATCAGAGCAGGGTCAGCAGAGAATCAGACAGGAAGAGAGAGCAGGAACAGGATACAGGGCCCAAGAGAAACACAACACCAAGGCAGAGTCTGCAGGTCTGAATGTCCCTTAAATACACCAGTATAATTAGTTCCAGGTGTTTGACTGGCTGCAAGGTTGAGTCTCTGATTGCTGGGAGCACCCGCTGGCCAGCCCTGGTACTGCAGCTCATAAGGCAGCTGAGTCCCACTATTGCTGGCCAGTCCATTCCTGACAGCCTCACTGTGCCGGGTGTTCCCAACATAATCCCCACTAACAAAGGACTGCTTTTAGAATGCCCCTAACAGTGGTTTTATCTGAAGACTGGAATCTTGCTACCTTCCGATTTTGGAATCTCCTCCCTCATCAAAGTCTTCTTTGGTTGCGGCTAGGTGGCTTTTCCATCTTTGCTGAGGTTTTTACCATAGTCATGTGGAACTTTAGGACTTATATTACACAGCTGATTTCTGACTGTGATTGCAGAGGTCACAAGCACGCTGCCTGGCCATCTCCTGCAGATTTAGTGTCCAAGCTATCTATCGTGTTTGTTGGCAGTTACTAAGCCATTGCCAGATGTTTACCTCCATATCACATGTGGAGGTCATCAAAAGGAACCAGTCAGAGCTGCGGGGAAACCAAGAGATTAAAATGCATATATATGTTAGTTCCCCAATGGATTTTTGGGGGCAGTTTCTTAGATGCAGAGCTGAGGTCTGAGGAGTGGGAATTAGGGTTGAATAAATATTTTTTTATAGATATATTTGCCAACTGTGTCCCAATATGGAGAATTTCCTTCACCTTCTGTCCCAAAAACACAACATAAAGTCAAAGGGAAGATCTACCCTGTTAGGTAGTTGTTACTCTGGTAAGTGCCCCCATTGAAAGAGTTCTCCTCAATTCATATTCAGATGACAACTCAAAATTCTGGATTTTCCCAAGCTTTCAGTCCTGGTGACAATGGCTAATATAGAGATTGGATCTTCCCAGTGGGGAAACAGACAACATAAAACCTAACAGAGGTTCTTTTGACACTCTTTAAGTTGAACTTAGGTTCTCATTTAGTGTATCATTTCCTTTCATAGTACAATCATCCATAATGATTATTTATCTATATTTGAAAGCTTACTGTATGTACTGTAAAACAGTGATGTTCAGTATTGTAGGACGGGTTAATAAATCCATAAGTCACAGAAGGGTCTCATTGGTGTAAAAGTATACAGTCATGGCCAAAAATATTGTCACCCCTGCATGTCTGTCAGATAATGCACCACTTCACCCAGAAAAATGTTGCAATTAGAAATGTTTAGCCATTCTCATGTTTATTTATTTTTTGTTTGTGTTGGTATGACACAAAAAAAGTGGAGAAACAAAAAGCCAAATCTGACACATTCCACGCAAAACCACAAAAGTGGAATGGAGAACATTATTGGCACCTTCAATTTATTATTTGGCAGCACACCCCTTGGAAAAAAAATAACTGAAATCAATCACTTCCTGCAACCATTAATGAGTTTCTTACAACTTTCTCGTTTAGACCACTCTTCTTTCGCCAACTGCTCCAGGTCTCTCAGATTAGAAGGGTTCCTTTTCCCAACTGCTGTCTTGAGATGTACCCACAGGTGTTCTATGGGATTGGGATCTGGACACATTGCTGACCAGTTCAGTACTCTCCAGTGCTTTGTCTGAATCCATTTATTTGTCTGAAACCATCTCTGGCTGCTTTTTGCTGGGTTATTGTTCTTCTGTAAGACCCATGACCTCTGACAGAGACCCAACTTTCTGACACTGGGCCTTACATTGCAACCCATAATTCTTTGGTAGTCTTCAGATTTCATAATGACATGCACACGTTCAGCACACGTTTAACACATCCAGTGCCTGAAGGAGCAAAGCAACCCTAAAACATCAGTGGACCTCCACCATGTTTGACTGTACTATGTTCTTTTCTTTAAAGGCCTCACTGCTTTTTCTGAAAACAGTAGAATGATGGGCTTTACCAAAAAGCTGTAATTATGTTTCGTCTGTCCATAGTACATTTTCCCAAAAGGATTTTGGTTTCTTCAGGTGTTTTGGCAAACTTCAGTCTGGCTTTTTCAGTCATAGCGCCCCTTTTAATTCAGATTGTGACATATAGGTGTCCGTTTATGACACAGAAAATAGCTGAGATTCAGAGGATCGCAGCTACTTTCTGGTCATTCACAGTTTGACACTCAGGAGATCAGCAAGGAGCGATGTCAGCCCTTCACTGGAGATCTGTGTTCTCCCTCCAGATTCTCCAGCCCGGAGCTGGAGAATTGGAGGAACCGCAAACTAAGCAGCGATAATTTACCTCTGCTTAGTAAACTGATCTCTTACTGTAATCTTGCGAGATTATAGCAAAAGCAGCCATTTTCCAGCGTTTGTAGATCGTTCTTCCATCGTTCGGAGAACTGATCTACACCGCTTCATAAAAGGCATTCACAGGAGAACTGTGTTCTCCGAGAATGCCAGAGAACTGAGCAGCGATCATTTACCACTGGTTCATAAACGGACACCTTAGTGCGGGCTGACACAGTTGTACCCTGTGCCTGAAGGTCAGCTTGAATTTGTCTGGAAGTTGATTGTGGTTGTTTATCCACCATTTGAACAATCCTTTGTTGCAATCTTTGATCAAGTTTTTTTCTTTCGTCCCTGTTCAGGGAGATTAGCTACAGTGCCATAGGTTGTAAATTTATTGAGTAATGTTGCACACAGTGGACACAGGAACATTATTATCTGTTAACTGATACAGGTGTGTTTAACATCTTGGCGACAAAGCATATGCAAATTAGTGGCTCCCACTGGACTGGGCTCTTTTCCATGGGGCAGCAAATTTGGGTACCTGTCTTTCTGCTGGGAGCGTGCTGTGACCATGGTCAACACAAAGTCTGGGTTGTCAGTGAGAGCCCCGGGTCACGTTCTAATGATTGGGACCCAGCACCTGATTCCGGGTCACATGATCGCTGTGAAAGCCTCTGATTGGATATCACAGTGATCAGTCACTGTGAATCCCTCCCCCCTTGTTTTCTCTCTCTGAATGGAGGAGAGAGATACATTGTATCAGAGAAAAAAAAAGTTTTTGTAAAAAAATAAATAAATACAAATAATAAATAATAAAATAAAAAATAAATTAAAATATCTAAATCAAGGTTTGATCTAGGTCAGTGCCAGGGTTAGTGTTTGGGTCAGGGTCAGTATTTTTTTTTTCTCAGGGTTTTTTTTAATTTTTAAATTAGTATCAGTGTCAGTTAGTGGTAGGATAAAAAAAAAGCAAAATGCTCACTATTGTTTCTGGGCCATACTACGATTACAAAGAACAACTAACATACACATATGTGGTATTGCTGCGATCGTCAGGAGCAGCAGAAATGATTTTGGGTTGTTCTTTGGTGGTTGGTTATGGTAGTAGCAAGAAATATACACCATTTAAAAAAAAAAAAAAATTAGTTTTGCTTACTATTTTGGGTCAGTTTTCCTTTGATCAAAAAAAATCAGGAGATATCCATTAGCATTTACCACAAAATGAAAGCTCAATTTGTCTTGAAAAACAAGGTATAATCCACCTGGATGCACAAAGTAGTTGTGATGATATGTACAGTTTTACTAACACATGTCAAAATTGAAAAATCATGTTCAGGCTTTGAGATTTGCTTTACCCTTAGGCGTAAAGGGGTTAATTACAAATTACAGGAGCATCGCAAACTTGGAATTAATTATTTCTTACAACTTTAAGAAAGTGCAAATAATTTTGTCCAGTCCATTTGTGCGGTTTTGCATGGAATGTGTCAGATTTGTTTTTTTTTTTTCACTTTTTTATGTCATACCAATACAAACAAAAGAAATGAACATGGGAATACATAAACATTTGTAATTGCAACAATTTCTGGGCCAAGTGGTGTATTGTCTGACAGAAATGCAGGGGTGCCAATATTTTTGGCCATGACTGTATATAGGGAAATGCCAGACTCTGTGGTAGCTGAGAGAAACCTTGAAGTGTGTGCGTAAAGAGAATATATGTGGATTTTACAGATAGATGTGAGAGGGAAAAAACATCAGAGAACACTGAGAGGACCAGATGGTTGCAGCAGGCAGAACTGCTGAAAAGGAGTGAGCTGTTAGCTGCCTGAAGTGGAATTCTCATTACTGGTCACTGAGCATCAGAATAGAATACTCTATTGCTGTGCCAAATAGCTGGAGCTGTTGTTAAACTGTCAAATGACACTCATGTTGGCCATACATTCATCAATTCATCATTATACATGTATATGGCAGGCAGGGGCGGACTGACCATTCGAGCACTCGGACACTGCCCGAGGGCCCAGGGTCACTAGGGGGCCCCATGAAATGGCCCTGGTACTTTTTATAGGCTTTTTTGCGTGTGGTTTGAGTGTGGGCAAGGACACAGGGGCCCCATGATCCCCTATTGCCCAGGGGCCCCATTAGTTGTCAGTCCGCCCCTGATGGCAGGCATGGTGTTATGTTGTGTTGATCCAGTCGAAGCTGGATAAAATTGTCCAAAAACTTCAAGGCCTTTGGAGGGCTTTATCAGCTTTTTATCAAATTAGCAATTGCACGGCATTGAATTCCCTGGTCATACTTGTCATAATTGGTGCCATTGTTTTAAAATTTGTTTTAATGGTATAAAAAAATCTAAATGTGCGTGAGCTCAGATACTTCGAAGAGCCAAGGGGTAAATTATCCTGAATAATAAAAATCCATGATAATTTTGAAATATTATGTCCGAATCCTGAAATGGACTTTCATATTGTCAAAACATTTAGACACTCTTTTTTGTAGGCATTTTAAGAAATTATGTTACAATTCTAACATAATATTGCAGAACTCTGAGAAAGTGGGGTAAAATAGGCTGTTCACTTTGCAAAAGAAATTTCCCCAGACCTTTGTCAATGAGGTGAAGCTCTGCTGATGTTCATCATCCAATTAAAAACACAGGTTTTTTTTTACGTTCCTTGCACTTGTTTGGATAATCTTTGCAAAGGAAATTTTGACCTAATTTACTGTGAGGAAATTACCTTGAAAATGAACAGCCTTATTGCATTTAGCAAATCAACCCCATATGTCACCCCTCTGCCAATCCCTCCGCTGGCTTCCGATTGCCCAACGGATAAAATTCAAAATGCTAACATTGACGTACAAAGCTGTTCATAATACTGCCCCAAACTACATCACCGATCTGGTATCCAAATACCACCCAAAACGTACTCTCTGCTCCTCACAAGACCTCCTACTCTCTAGTTTCCTAGTCTCCTCCTCCAATGCCCGTCTCCAGGACTTCTCCAGGGCTTCCCCCATCCTCTGGAACTCCCTACCCCAATCCATCAGACTATCACCTACTCTCCTCACCTTTAGGCGCACTCTGAAAACCCATCTCTTCAGGGAAGCCTACCCCGCCCTCAGCTAATTACCGATTTCCTCCACTCTTCCTACCACTCCATCCCCCACAGCTATTTCCTCCTGTACCACTATCCCCTCCCTCCTAGATTGTAAGCACCAAGTAGCAGGGCCCTCGAACCCCTCATGCATTGAATTGTATTGTTACTGTACTGTCTCGTGTACTGTCTCCCATTATAATGTACAGCGCTGAGCAAACTGTTGGCACTATATAAATCCTGTATAATAATAATGTCAGAAATGGGGTTGATTTACCAGAAGTAAAGAAGCTGTTCACATTGCAAAGTTTTTTTTTGTTAGCTCAGTGAAAGGGGTGAAGCGTTGTTGATTTCCATGATCTAATCATGCGCAAGAAAAAATGTTGCTGCTTTTTTATTTTCCCTTTCAGATGATTGGCTATTCTTTGTATAGTGAATTTTCACTGCATTCACTAAGCTGAAGGAAAATTCACTTGGAAAGTGAACAGCCTATCTGCCTTTAGTAAAGCAACCCCAATATTTCAGAAAGCTAAAAAAAAATTACTCAGAATAATATTGCAACATATTTTAGAAAGCTCTGATATAGTATCCCAAAACCGAGACACAATGGGGTTGATTTACTGAAATTGGAGAGAGTGCAAAATCTGATGCAGTTCAGCATAGTAACCAATCAGCTTCCAGGATTTTTTTTTAAATCAAATCTTAATTGAACAAGCTGAAGTTGGAAGCTGATTGGCTACCATGCACAGCTGCACCAAATTTTGCACTCTCCAGTTTTAGTAAATCAACCCCAATATCTTAGAATCTATGCATAATACCTCAGAATCTGGACATACTCTTTCAGGATTTTCTTTTTTTTTTCTCTTGGCACCTCTGCATTGTGTGGGGAAAGAACCTGTTAATCACAATCGCTACTAAAGGGGTAGCGCTATATCTGTGATGTGAAAAAGCCCACAAAATTGATTTATTGACGTATCCAGCTTAAAGAGTAACTCTACTTGTATTGAGGAAAAAAACATTCCCCTCTGCGTGATTTGTGTACTCTGCATGGATTTTAACAAACTTTGTTGCAGATTCCTACCTTTTGTCATTCTGAAGAAAGAGCTGTTTGTCTGTGTCCTTGTGCAGAGTGAATGTGTACGGCAGTGGTTTTATAATTATCAACCAGCTGCTGCACCTACAGAGCTCTAATGATTAAATTGGCAGGGTCTGTATCCCTGTAGATGTGATTTCCCTTTGGGAGTATCTCACCAGAATTACATTTTTGTTGCAGGGGATACCAAAATTGTGACTTGTATCTTAGTGCAGACTTCTGGGAAAATCAGTAACCCAATTACACAAGCAGGAAATTTTCAGGGGATGTTCTGTACATCATCTGTGTACAGAACTCCTTCAGGTAGCCGTATTGCATTTCACAGAAGATTCAGCACTGCAGATTGAAAAGGAAAGGTCATTTTTAATAACATTCAATTACAATGTTACTTGAGTGTCAAATGTATATACTATATTATTATATTTTTATTTCCGTTTTTTTTTCCCAAGAAAGCGGAGTTACCCTTTAAATTACACACTCCTGCAATGCCCTTGTTCCTGCATGCAGTGCATTTCATTATAGCAATAACTTCCCTCATAGGGCATTCAAGTGTCAGTCCTGTGACTCTTTACAAGTGAACGCATGTTGAACTGAAAGAACGCACAACAGTCTGTACTGTATGTTATTGGTTCAACTTATTTATTAAGACGTTGAGTTGGAATGCCGTGAACCTACAGTGAACCAATTTAGACTCATTCAAGATTCATTGCTGTAGGTCACCACATACAAAGCTTATAAAATAAGTCTAACCTATTACTACTGCTCACTAAATTGGAGGTGAGCATTGAAGAATGTGGAACTCCATGCTGTGAATTTTATATCATTACAGTACTTTTCCCAAGTGTTAGCATGATGGTATTGCTTTCATGTGTGGGTTAGCACTCCTCATGGCTGGGCCCATACTTCTACACTGGGTCCCACACCTGAAGGATAACGTCCTTTCGCATACTAGTGACACCTGTCCCGGCACTGACTACAGCATCATTTTGAGGGAAATGGCATTGTACACTGATTTTTCTCCACCAGCTCTATTACACACATTACACATTACACTTTATTTACTTCAGCCGGAAGGCATGGAGGGAAGCACACCGTGGTCCAGGTCCAGTCCTTAGGAGGATTACATAACACAGCATGCCCTAACATAGGAACCCTGATGCCTATAAGGGTAGACCATACAACCACTAATCCACCACTCCAATGGAATCTCTGTCACCAGACACCACTGTCTCCTCTTCCGGACTGGCTGCTTCTCCTTCCCTTCACCTCCAACTCTCCATCACCCTGAAGGTTAACATGAAGGCTTACACTTTGTTTCCCGTTGCCATTCACTGTAGGAGCATACTCTCATTCCCTCTTCCTAAAGTATTTCAGACCAGACAATTCACTTAACCAGTAACCTAATTTACTGAAAAATTAGTTGTCATACAGTCTTTGGTCATTTCCAAGAAAGTTATACAGTGTGGTACACTCTCCAGATACAGTATAGTGCAATTCTAATTCCCTTTCCATTAGGGGTTGTATTTGGGCTGTGCTTTGGTGCTCATACCTTTTGGTTATGTTAACTTCCACTCAGTAGTAGTTTGGCTTCATTTAGTTGCATTTCAGGGTCACAACATTCCTTGTGCAACGCTACATCTCCACTTGTATGGTCTTCTCAACTCCCATGTCCAACCAACCCCTCACCCAACCCCCTGTTACTTTACACTGTATATGCTCACTGCAGGAAGCATCACTGACCAAAAAGGCTGAGGCCATAGCATATTAACCCATGAATTACCAGACATTAACCATTTTATACACTGTACAGCCAGAACACAAAGGCACCTGCCTACAAGCACATGCATAATAATTTGTTAAAAGAGCTCATGTATGTATGATAATATTTTCACTTTTCAAAGGGGATCAAAACTCATTTTCACAATTAATTTTAAAAGCTTGAGCCATGGGAGTAAAAAAATTAACATTTAAAGCTATCTTTTTGTATAAAACTCTGATATTAGAACAATTTCCAATGAGTGACTTCACTGAAGGGTGATATACGAGAAGCCTTTGACACAAGTTGGGCCCCTTATAATGAGTAGAAGGTACAGATTTAGGCAGAAGGGAGGGGGTACTGACAGAATAAATTCCACAGCTGTTTAACTCTCCTCCATGGCCAAGAATCTGTGGCATCCTCTGCTATCACAAAGCCACCACTCCTCCTTCACATATGGTCACATCCCCTCATGCCTGTACATAAAAGTTTCCATGTGACAACATGAACACTGCATATACAGACATCAGACACGGCAATTGCAAAATATATTGTTCTTCAAGAACTACAGGGAAAAACACAAAGCCCAGTCATAAATGTGCAAGGTAAAAAGCTTTTTATTTGGGCCTGAGTTCTGTTTTTGAAGGTCCTGGTTCTGTTTTAATGAGTACTATAGCAACATATATTTTCTGCATTCAGTAGTAAACACTGCTCCAGCAACAATTACGTTATCGTCATCTGTGCATTTAAAGTGCATTTAAAGGCAAGAACATTTTGCATTTTGTAAAGAGTGGGGATAGATTAGACCCTCTGCGAAAGTTATATTGCTTTCTGTGTCCTTGTAGGAAAATTTCAGCCTGCTTGTAATGTCCTCCTTGAGCTCCTGAACCTCTCCTCTCCTTTTCTACCTCACTTGTGCTTGTTTAGAGCGAGCAGTACATGTTAGTCCACAGTACATCTCAGGAGTGGGCAAGTTAAGGTGGCTATGATCCACCATACAATGGGACCATGAAGAATGTCTGACTCCAGGCTAACAACTGTATGCTTAGCTGAAATACTATCTGAAACATTTTCTCTGCCTACCTAAATAGTCTTGTGATTCATATACCTCTGCCACATTAGACAGCAAGGTAAGTGATACCACTATGCCCTGATCTGAAGATTAATTAGGAAGTTACTGCAGATTGATTCATTTCTTAAATCTGGCCATACATGGATCAAAATTTGGTTGATTCAGCAGGGACGAGATGAATTTTGATCCATGTATGAGCACAGTGGGTGTACAGAAGTCAGTCTACTGATCAACTTCTTGATCCTGCTCAATCAGTGCTGCAGGCTATAACCTGCAATACTGATTAGTGTATTTGGATAGCAGGGAAGTCTCCCCGCTTGTAGGCAGGTGCCTACTTGGGCTGAATACTTAGTCATCTTTTATTTCATTTTATTATTACTGTATGGCCATGTACTGGTTGAACATGTTTAGTATGTATTTTGCTGCCAGGGAATTATGAAGGGTTAATGTTGCTGAATCCTGAATGTTCATGGCTCTGCCCCCTTGTGATGAGCTATGAATACAAGGGGAGGCAACCTTGCTGGGTCCTTAGATGGGGAATTGCATGGAGAACTGTTGCAACATGTAGAACTGTTTTAGCTATTGAGCTCCCCCTTGGTGGGTACCAAGGTCAGATTCACCCGAGATGGACTTTATTCTATAGACTTTGCACTATTTATAAAGTATGATTCAGGGCAGTTGGAATCAACTGGAGCAATGTGCAGAGGAAATATATGGATCACTGTTTTTACTGATATGTGACAAGTTTTCTAGTTAACATTCTGAAGTGCCATAATGGTGACTGGTCTGAATTTACTAAAAAAGGGGTGTATATATGGTGTATCTGAGAACAGGGCTTAGAATGGGGATGAAGAGAAGTAAATACAGATACATTACAATGGTCTAACCTGTAGTGGAAGTAGAAGAGGGACAACCAGAGTATTGTCGGGTGCTAAAGCAGCCAACCAACGGGGAGTCATAGGTGATATGGCAAAGGTAATGGAAGGCCCTGGTAGTGAGGGATCTTTTGAGCTTGGTTCCCTCCCTAGTTACTGCTGTCCCATATACAGGGACCGTCATCGTGGAACAGGGTGTCCCATATACCTTGCCTGAGGTGTCATGAAAAAGTAGTAGAGAGACTGAAAGGCCTTTGTGTGAAGAAGCTTGGGAACATGTGAAGAAGTGAGTTTTTTACTTCAGAGAGAAGTCTTGTAATATTACTGGGAGAGAGGTGTCATGCCAGACTGTGCTGGTGGAGTGTGGTGCAGGCTCAGCAGTACCCACTCGGAATTGATGCATCCACTAGGAAAAGTTAAAGAGCAGCCAAAAGTGAGAAGTATTAGCGAGTGCTACTAACAAGTCCCCACTTGGGTGCATTAAGGCCTGCCCTCACACTGTCAAAATGCAATAGCTCAACGGGAAGGATTCCACTCTTCCCCACTGAGTGGATGGAGGAATCGAGTCAGTTTTTTTTTTGTTCAATGTGCTGTTCACATGTAAGCCTCACTTAACACAAATGTTGGGAGGTAAAAATGGCAGGCTTTAAAATGCCACTGAACATAATGGCCTCATTTGTTACTCAACTGATCCCAAAACTGTTCATACTCCCAAATTATGTTGAGGCATTTTGTTACTCCAACTGATGGTGAGGCATTTATTACTTCCATTGACCACCAATGCAGGAGCATTTAATAATCCAACTGTTACAGCCATATGGGCATTTTGTACTCCCATATTAAACCCATTTCCAATTTAAAAACTTTTGAACAGGGGACCTCACATTCTCATCAAGTATACTTTAATGTGAGGCCTAATGTACAGTTGACCAAAGTCCCTAAAGCAGCAACTCCAGACCATAACATTTCCACCACCATGGCTCCCAGTTAATATGATGGTCTTTTGAAATGCTATTTTTATTTTGCCGCAAATGTGTCTTCTGCTTTTGTGACCAAACAACTCTATTTTTGATTGATCAGTTTTCTGCACATTGTTCCAGAAGGCCTGGTGTTTGCCTATATGTTAAAGGACAAACTAGTCTTGCTCTTATGTTCTTTTTGGACAACAATGTTTTTTTCTTCACTTGTTAACGATATCCTTAGGCAGTCCATAGAAGGATCAGGTTTTTTTTGTTCAACCAGCAGGCTGAATGAAAAAAACGTACTCAATTCCCCCATCCATACACTTGTTATGAATGGGGGAGTCTTGTCCACTGAGCTATTGTATTTTGACAGCATAGAGACTTCCCTGTCATCAAAATACACGGATCAGCATTGCAGGCTATTGCTTGCAGCATCGATCGAATGGGGAAAACCTGAGAGAGTGATTGTACAGAAGACTATTTGTAGATCAACTTATGTACAACATCCCTGCTCATACATGGATCAAACTTTTACCAGTCCCTGTCGGCTGAAATTTGATCCATGTATGGCTGCCTTTATCTTCAAAATTATAACACAACACTGCCCCTAGCTACATCGCCAATCTCATCCACAGATATCGCCCAAATCGGCCACTCCACTCCTCCCAAGATATCTTCCTCTCTAGCTTCCTCATCACCTCCTCCCATGCTCACCTCCAGGACTTCTCCAGAGCCTCTCCCATCCTCTGGAACTCCCTACCACAGTATGTCCAGTTATCCCCCACCCTGTCTGCCTTTAGGCGATCTTTGAAAACTTACTTATTTAGGGAAACCTACCCCACCTCCACCTAAGAACTGTACTTGAATCACGTCCACCAGATCATCCCCCTGCAGCTATCACTTTTGTATCACCTCCCCTTTCCTTTAGATTGTAAGCTCCACGAGCAGGGCCCTCCTATTCCTTCTGTACTGAAATGTATTGTAATGTCTCCCTTATATTGTAAAGCACTGCTCAATCTGTTGGTGCTATATAAATCCTATATAATAATAATAACAAGTGACATTAGACATGTTTATTCATGACAATCTACAGATACTTATAGATAATTGCAAGCTTTTTATCCTTTGCAGAACTTTCCTCCCTCCTTCTCACTCTGGTTAGTTTTACTAAGGGCAGATGAATCCATCTCCTGTTACTTCCTAAAACTCTGGGTCTGCCTCCTGGAACATGTGACAATGCACATTATGTGAGGAAGATGAAGACTTCCTAAGATGCAACTGTGAGGCCAGGGCTATATTCCCAGTGCCTCACTCAGTAGAACAACAGTAACTGTAAAAGCAAAACATTCTTGTTTAACTAGTGAATGTAAGATGACTTCACATCGGCATGCAGAGCTGCATGAAAAAATCATTTTAATTTAAAGGTGGGAAATGTCCACTTTAAAGTAGAACTATAGACAAACCTGTTTTTTTGCCATATGTGCCCCACTGGGGAGACTTACCTTCACTTCCTGTCCCATAGCCAAAACAGGAAGTGAGAGGAAATCCCCGCAAATGAAGGAAATCCCTTGATTCTCCCCTCCCCACCCGGGGTCCCCAGAACTAGTGTCCCCATTGGAGCATTTTCCCCTCTTTTTCTTTTCTGGAAACAACCCAAAACTTGAGATTTTTTTATTTTATTTTCAATGATAATGATAAACAGGACAAATAGGATGGGTGAATCTCCCTCATGAGGGAACCGACAGCAATAGAAAAGAAACTTAGTAGGTGTTCTAATCCTCCACACTTAAAAATATTTTGTCTCTAGTCTAGTTATACTTGAACACACCTGTCGTGCAAGTTGGTGCAATTTCTTTCTGTAGATGCATGCACTTTGACTCCAGCTGTTGCAAGAGTTACCTGAGCAACATGCATTGTAGCTTTGGAGTTGTTGGAAGGATTTTGCTGGGTTGGTCAAACAAATTAGTGGCCATTTGAAATCTATGCCACGTGTACAGTATTTTATTTTTTCCTTATAGTGGAATGATGGATTCCAAGCCATTTGGTGATCTCTTAAGACCCTTACCAGACTTATAGCCATCCACAACTTTGTTTCTGATGGCCATAGAAAGCTCTATTAACCTTGGCATGTTTGCACCACTCATGTCAATAGCAAAGAGAACACTAGTCCCTGATACCTGAGTTCTAAATAAAACAAGCTCCACATCCGTACTCCCTAAAATAGTTTCTAATCATAGGTACCTAATCTGGAACACCCAATTCTAATTTCATGGATTTGAAGAGGTGGTAAATGCAGAGGTGTATTTACATTTTCCACATGACAAATTGTTAATTGTTAATTTAAATAATGAAAATGAAGACACCATGTCATCTTTACCTGTAGACATTTCACACAAGGCAATGAATAATTGGACTTTACTAGTACAAATGAGATTACGCTTCATGTTAAAAATTTTAGACATCACTTTATTATATCTTCTAAAATACAATTTGATCAAAAAGATCCTAAAACAGCATATACACAACTCTCTAGCCAACTATCCTCATAACTACCAAAATACACTATCCATTATCATATTAGCCATTATCCTGGCATTGTTAATGTCACAAATATAACATGGACATGTTATGATGGACCAATATTTAACTATTATTCACACCTATACAGGGTAGAGGCAGCAGCCCCAAATGGAATTATCTCTGGGGGAGACACAAGGACAAAAGGATGGACCAGGACATCAATGGCATTAAAATACATCTAAATATAATAGTAAAGTATCTAGTTTTCATAGAATAAACATTTGCAGTCAACATGCAAAACTTAACTCTCTATCTGCATATGGTACCTAAATAAGTGCTTACATACTGTATACATAGAATAATTATGCCCATCAACAAAGCTCAATAAGGTGTGGCATTTTTCACCATTCCAGTTCAAGATTAACCTGAGAAAAGCTTTGAAATGTTTGACATATAATGTAAAACATAGCATAAATATGCATATGTATTTGTATCTAACAATATACCCATATATACAGGATAAAAACCCCAAAATATTAACCTGCACATATATGTTGCTTGCACAGGATAATTAGGAATGGAACCCAGATATATATTAGTGGTAGGCTTGATATCTTATGGATACTGTATATCTCTCTATAGCCAATAATTCCTTGGCTGTATAACGCTATTGATGAAAAGAATAATAATAATAATGAGGAAATCTACTAGATGATGGTTATGTTTTACGATCAAAATGGTAAAGTGTAACAGGTTACCCTGATGGTAATAGGGTATCATGCGTACCAGTCCAAAGCACCTGCTGTCCACTGTAGGCCACATAGGTTAATATTTAACAAACAATAAAGTGTAGTAAGCTGCCTAGATGAAGCAGATACAACAACAGGACTATATAGTGTTTATGTTTTATTTTACCAAACAGGATTGCTTTATTGAAGGAGTAAAAGTAAAATATTACGTGGCAAAAAAGAAACCATCTGACATGGTAAAATACAATGGTCAGAACATTGAGATACAACAATGTACATCGTTCAACAATACAAAGCAGCACTGGCAAAATAGCTTCAAAACATTTAGGAAAGTTACCAAATAGTTCAGGGTGAGGAAATACTCAGTCCAGCCCAGTGAGACCCAGGAAAAAAAGGAATTAGGGGGAGAAGGAAGGAAAGATGGAGAAGAGATGGGAAGGGGAGGGAAGAAAAAAAGGGGGGGGGGGTGGATGGATTGATGTAAGTCAGTTTGTATAGTGGCAAAGCTGCATTCACCATTGCCTCCCTGGACGACACAGTGGGAAGAGCATTGGAGGTCCATCCATTTTCACAGAATTTCCTTTTTAGCATAATAGTAAGAAGGCTGTGTGTCCTCATGGATCCCAAGCAAAGCCAAAACAAGGGGGATCTGAAGAGTTAATCGTAGCCTAAAATTAATGAGCTCAAAAACATCCAACCAGAAAGAGGACAGCTTACGGCTGTCCCAGAACATATGAAAGTTGATGCCTGGGTGGATGCGACAATGTGGGCATACAGGGTCATGATCTGGGTAAATTCTTTGGAGTGTCACAGCGGTATAGTAAACTCTATGCAAGAATTTAATCTGTATCAACTTGTCTTTAGAGGAAATTACCAACTTGGGACATTGCTCAAGACACCCCTCCCAATACTCCCTATCCAAAGATGGGATCTCAGCCTTCCAGAGGTCTCCACGCTTGATTTTAGGGGAGTCCACGCATAGAAGGGCTCCGTATAAGGTACAGAAATGCTTACAAAAGATCACCCTGAGCTAACAAATCCTCTATGGGATCATCCTGGAAGAGAGGCCTATGGGCAAATTGGGACCTAGCTGTGTGCTGTAATTGAAAAGATCTACTGTAAATAACATCCAACCTGGTGGTCGGAATGTCAGAGAGTTGGGAGGATAGCAGGGAGCCAATAGGCATGATATCCTCTTGGGTTTTTATTCCATATCTTGTCTACACCTGCAGCTTCAGAATAGTACAAAAATGGGTCAAATTGTGATTACCCTACAGAGGTTGGGCAGGGGACCATTGATCAGCTTTCAAAAACGTGCACCTGGCAACCACCCAGATCCATAAGTTAGCTCATGTAGGGATTGGGATACCCGCAAAAGCTCTTACTCCTCTGTACACCAAATTACGGAGGGCAGATAGGGAACCAAGGTAGGCAGTCTCTCAACATACTGCACCATTATAACGGGAGTGATAAAACCCCCAGTGAACAGTCACTAAAACTGCTGCCCACATATAAACTTGAAAATTAGGTAGCTGTGGTGGGAGGTCTATATAGTGCAAACTTAGATCAGTGGCCGCTCACCTATGTATGATTCCCAATAGCATGGCTGCCACATACTCCCTCAAGGTATGTGTGTATCCACTGTGCCCCATCCCCACCCCTTATATATGTCCCCACCACCTGAGGCTGCCAATATTGCCACAGTTGCGGGTGGCTGATGTCAATGGGTGGCGCGAATGAGCATGCACAAGATGACACCAACCCAGAAACAGCTTGCTTGGAAGGCAGTCCGCCCCAGCCTCAACAAGAGGGAGGAGCCCAGAGGCAATGCCCAGCCCCACCAGGAGGGAGGAGCTCAGAGACACTGCCCACCACAGGGAGGCAGAGTCACAAATGTATATAATATGTCAACAAAAGTTAGATTTTATTTCCATCATTTACACTTTCAAAATACCAGAAAACAAAAACATGGCATCTGCAAAAGTTTGGGCATCCTGCAGAGTTAATATCTTGTACTGCCCCCTTTGGCAAGTATCACAGCTTGTAAACGCTTTTTGTAGCCAGCCAAGAGTCTTTCAATTCTTGTTTGAGGTATCTGTGCCCATTCTTCCTTACAAAAGTCTTCCAGTTCTTTGAGATTTCTGGGCTGTCTGTCACGCACTGCTCTTTTAAGGTCTATCCATAGATTTTCAATTATGTTGAGGTCAGGAGATTGTGAAGGCCATGGCAAAACCTTCAGTTTACGCCTCTTGATGTAATCCCCCATGGATTTCGAGGTGTGTTTAGGATCATTATCCATTTATAGAAGCCATCCTCTCTTTAACTTCATCTTTTTCACAGATGGCATCAAGTTACCATCCAAAATTTGCTGAAATTTTATTGAATCCATTTTTCCTTCTACTCGTGAGATGTTCCCTGTGCCACTGGCTGCAACACAACCCCAAAGCATGATTGATCCAACCCCATGCTTAACAGTTGGACAGAGGTTCTTTTCATTAAATTCTGTGCCCCTTCTTCTCCAAACGTACCTTTGCTCATTCCGGCCAAAAAGTTCAATTTTAACCTCATCGGTCCACAGAACTTGTTTCCAAAATGCATCAGGCTTGTCTATATGTTCATTTGCAAAGTTCAAACAATGATTTTTGTGGTGAGGACGTAGAAGAGGTTTTCTTCTGATGACTCTTCCATGAAGACCATATTTGTACAAGTATCTCTTTATAGTGGAATAGTGTACCACAACCCCAGTGTCTGCCAGATCTTTCTGGAGGGATCGTGCAGTCAAACGTGGGTTTTGAATTGTTTTTCTCACAATCCTGCGAGCTGTTCTGTCTGATATTTTTCTTGGTCTTCCAGATCTTGCTTTAACTTCCACTGTTCCTGATGACTGCCATTTCTTAATTACATTCCGAACAGAGGATATTGACATCTGAAAACGCTTTGCTATCTTCTTATAGCCTTCTCCAGCTTTGTGAGCGTCAACTATTTTCAGTTTTCTAGACAACTGATTAGAACCCATTAGGACGTAATCATAATGATTACGTCCAATGACGAAATGCGTCAGAGGGAAGTGACGTCAGACGCAAACGAGGAATCGGAAGTGGAGCGGCGGCCATCTTGGAGAGGGGAATAGTGACTGTGACAAGCAGTTCGGACTCTCCTGGATTGGTGACGGCAAAAAGGTTTTTTCTATATATGTCATGCGATAAGAAAGATTTTAACATTGTAAGCAGTACCATTAAAGTTTTTGAATCTGAGTGTGTGGCGGTATTACACTATTCTTTGTTTCATACATGGGTATCTGGATGGCGGATATGGTGGAGACCGGTCTGAAACACTAGTGTGGATGGATCCACATGGTACTATGAGGTTGAAGTGAAATGTGAGGATACTGGCAGAAAAAAACTCATCCCATCATACAGTCTTCTTGGGGATTGTTACTAAGGCAAAAAGTTATTTTAAATATTGGTAAGGGTATTTACTCCTTACTTTAGTAGAAGTGTACTCTGTGGCGTGTGTTTTTGAGCACAAAAAGAGTGATTCACTTGCACGGCTTTTCACTACACATAGTGTATTTGCACATGTGTTTGTTGTTTACACCTTTTTTTCACTTGGGTGAAATATCACTGGATGATTTTTTATGCAATTTGTATTTATTAAGGATAATGCACTATGGCGTTTTTATGTTTTTGTTTTTTTGAGGTAAATCAAGTTGCTGCAAGAGGCTGAGGATTTAATCACATTTTGGACACTTGGATTTATTTATTTTTAAAGGGATATTTGATTTTTACAAAATTTTTTTTTTTTTTTTGATATTTGATTATGGATTTTTGATTTATCTTTGGGACTTTATTATACTCACAGATTGGAGGAAAGGTTTATTATTATTATTTCTATCACTGAGTATATTATTGTTTATATTTGTACACCTCTAAGGGTAGGGGTGAAGTGTGCTTATACAGGAATTTGGGATTCAGTGTGATTATTTATTATTATAATCACTCCAAGTACTGATTTGAGAGCGGAGTCGTACATAAGTGAACGTCCACTAAACGAACTAAAAACATGATATAACCCTTTTGATGTATCTGCTTCATCTATGCAGCTAATTACACGTTATTGTTTGCTTAGCATTAACCTGTATAGACCACAGTGAACAGCATGTGCCCTTGACTGACCCAGATGATACACCTATTACCATCAGGGTAAGTTGGTATACTTTACCTTCTTTATCGTAAAACATGGCTGCCATCTAGTGGGCCTCATTATTATTATTTTCTCCCATAGCATTACACAGTCAAGGAATTATTGGCTATTTTACAAGAAATATTCCTATAAGATATCGAGCCTGCCATACAGACATACATATACTGTATGTCTGGGTTTCATTCCTAAATATCCTGTGCAAGCAACATTTATGTGCAGGTAATAATTTTTGGGTTATTATCCTGTATATGTGGGTGTATTGTTACATATACAGAGAGATATATTTTATATGTTTTACAAGTTTTTTGACTGTTAATGTTTATGCTTTGAAAACTAGATACTTTACCATCATATTGAGGTGTATTTGAATGCCACTGACATCCTGCTACACACATATATATATATATATATATACATATACAGTTGTGTTCAAAATAATAGCAGTCAGACATCACTAACCTGATCACTGTTTTTGGTAGAAATTATATTTCTACATGGCAAATAATTTACTAGCAGGTGTAGTAGAGTAATAGAAATCCAACAGACCCAACAGTCATGACATGCATGCTGCTGATTCTGTGTAATTGAATCACTAATTGAAAGGGGCATGTTCAAAATAATAGCAGTATGGAGTTCTATTAGTGAGGTCATTCATTCTTTGAAAAACAGGTGGCAATTATTGCCCTTATTTAAGGAAGGAAGGCAGCAAATGTTGTACATGCTGGTTACAGTGCATTTCTCTCTGAAATTCTGAGGAAAATGGGTCGTTCCAGACATTGTTCAGAACAGCGTACCTTGATTAAAAAGTTGATTGGAGAGGGGAAACATATAAAGAAGTACAGAAAATGATAGGCTGCTCAGCTAAAATGATCACAAATGCTTTAAAATGGCAACCAAAACCTGAAAGACGTGGAAGAAAGTGAAAAACTACCATTCGAATGGATAGAAGAATAGCCAAGATGGCAAGGACTCCGCCAACAATCAGCTCCAGGAAGATCAAAGAAGGTCTAAAGTTCCCTGTGAGTACTGTTACAATTAGAAGACACCTATGTGAAGCCAAGCTATCTGCAAGAAGCCCCCGCAAAGTCCCACTGTTGAAAAAAAGACGTGCTGAAGAGGTTACAATTTGCCAAAGAGCACATTGACTAGCCTAAAGAGAAATGGTGCAACATTTTGTGGACTGATGAAAGTAAGATTGTTCTTTTTGGGTCTAGTGGCCGGAGACAGTTTGTCAGACGACCCCCAAACACTGAATTCAAGCCACAGTACACTGTGAAGACAGTGCAGCATGGTTGCGCAAGCATCATGATATGGGGGTGTTTCTCATACTACAGTGTTGGGCCTATTTATCGCATACCAGGGATCATGGATCAGTTTGAATACATCAGAATACTTGAAGAGGTCATGCTGCCTTATGCTGAAGAGGAAATGCCCTTGAAATGGGTGTTCCAACAAGACAACGACCCCAAACACATCAGTAAACGTACAACATCTTGGTTCCAGACCAACAAGATTGACGTTATGGAGTGGCCAGCCCAAACCCCGGATCTTAATCCAATAGAAAACTTGTGGGGTTACATCAAAAATGCAGTTTCTGAGGCAAAACCAAGAAATAGAGAACTGTGGAATGTAGTCCAATCATCCTGGGCTGGAATACCTGTTCACAGGTGCCAGAAGTTGGTTGACTCCATGCAACACAAATGTACAGCAGTTCTCAGAAATAGTGCTTATACAACTAAATATTCATTAAGTGATTCAAAGGAAAGCAAAATCTTTAAACATTTTTCAGTTTATATAGTGAATGTTTGAGTTTGTAAAGAAGAATACAAACACTGCTATTTTTTTGAACAGTCTAATATTCACTTTTCTTACATTTTTTTAGAGGAACAACACAAATTTGATATATCTTTCTTCATGTTTTGATTTGGAATAGAATGTGTCGTGTTCCCAATGCATTTGTGTGTATGGAAATAAAAGCTATTAGAAGGATTTTGAGCTGTATTCACTTTTTTCAACACACTGCTATTATTTTGAACACAACTGTATGTATGTGTGTATATATATATATATATATATATATATATATATATATATATACACACACACTATATTGCCAAAAGTATTGGGACACCCCTCTAAATCATTGGATCCAGGTGGTCCAATCACTTCCATGGCCACAGGTGTATAAAATCAAGCACCTAGGCAAGTCAATCCGTGAAATTTCCTTGCTACTAAACATGTCCTCTCTGCTTATTCACAGGTAAATGCTGCTGTGTGATCTCCACCTTAAACTGTCTCATTGCTACGCACTGACTTTCTGCAAAACCCAGGATAATTAGTCTATATCTTTATGTCTGTTTGTGGTGATTGATTCTCACCTCCTTTTTGCCTTTTTGTGATCAGAGAATCAATAATCTATTATGACCCTGGCCTGTGTGTGCGACTGATCTGGTTCTGACCAACCTCCCCCCATATTCATGTGATCCTTATCAGTTCCGAATTGGGGCAGAGAAGAGTTGCTCATTTGATCTCCCTATCAATTTAGACCAGCTTATGGGGGAGGTCACAGACCAGGGGTACAGTTGCAGACGGGGGCATTGTCCTGTGTGAGGGCAAAACAGCAGTTTAACTTCTGCTGGAGTGCAAAACAGCAGTTTAACTAAAGCAGGATAACTCAAGCAGCAAGAAGATAAAGAACAAAGAACTCTGCTGCATGCTGGATGGACTGCAAGCAAACACCCTGGGAAACATCTCCTAAAAGTCTGATTCCCACTCCATCTACCTTTTTAATATGCCACCTCTACTCCTTTTCATATTACTATCCTCTGTTCTCAAAATCTTATTTTTTACCTCTCTACTCCACCCCAAAGCTTACTCACCTGCTGACCCAAACACCAGGCCTGGAAGGCATGTGCACTCATATACATCCCACTCCCATCTTATTTTCCTCACCCTCCTTCTCCTAACCTCTGGGGATATCTCCCCAATCCCTGGTCCTCCACTCTCTAACCCCCACACCAGGCACCCTCCTTCCTCTGGGAATAGCTGCAATCTTCTCAATTTAATCTCAATCCCTGTGCTCCTAAAACCACCCTCCCTTTTTCATGTACACTCTGGAATGCCCGCTCTGTTTGTAATAAGCTCACCTCTGTCCATGACCTTTTTGTCTCCCGCTCCCTTAACCTACCAGCAATTACAGAAACCTGGCTTCAAGCATGAGATTCTGCTTCTCCTGCAACACTTTCCTATGAAGGCCTTCTCTGGACTCACTCACCCAGACCCAGTGGTCGAAAAGGAGGTGGGTTTGGTTTGCTTCTATCCCCACTGAGCACCTTTGAAGTCCTCCATAACCCTCCCTTCTCTTCTTTCGAGACTCACTGCATTCAGCTGTTTTCTCCCATTTCTCTGAGGATTGCAGTGATCTACTCCTGGACCGGTGTCACTCGATGACTTCTCTGCTTGGCTACCCTTCTTTCTCTCCTCTGAAATACCCACTATCATTCTTGGAGATTTTAACATCCCCATTAATGTGAACAACCCAGCTACATCCCAACTCTTCAACCTAACCTCATCTTTTGCCTTAACACAATGGATACAGTCCTCCACTCACTCTGATGGGAATACATTCGACCTTGTTTTCTCCCATGTTTGCACTCCCTACAACCTCACAAATACCCCCTTTCCTATCTCTGATCACAATCTCATCACCTTCACTACCACGTACCTGGTGATGGAGGCCAATGGAGAGAGGGCTTCCCTTGCGGCTAAGTTCCGGACTCCCCTGAGAGTGGGACAGCAGGAGTCAGGCCCAAAGTTGCACAGGTCGCCTGTAGGAGTGCTGGTTGGTGGTCTACTCAGAGGCACAGCTGGTGCCCGGAGATAGGTATGCGAACAGGAGGCGCCTGTGCGTGGTATGCAAGCCCTTCCGGGATTTAGATGTTTACTGGGTAGTTGGTTCAAGCCAAGGTCAGGTACCAGGTGGGAATCAGAGCAGACGTAGTCAGATGGGATAGCCTAGGTCATACACAGAGGAGCGAGAGAGAGCGAGAGAGAGAGTAGCTGTAAGCCTTGCCGAGGTCAGATCAGGGGTAAGGCAGAGTAGACAGGTCCAGGAGCAAGCCGAGTCGGTAACAGGAAATCACGGGTCAAAGTCACAGGAACAGGGCACGGGGAGCTAGAGATCATCCAGCAACTTGAGGAAGTGATGAGCCTCCTTATAAAAGGCCGTCTGGCACCATACTGAGGCTGAAGTGTCCTTCTGCGGCCATGCAGGGTACTGGCAGAAATGCCAGGTCTTCCAGAACCTCTGCCGTGGACAGGACCCTGACATTCACAAACTATTACCCGCAGAAACCTTCACAACTTAGACCCTTCTCTTTTCCACTCTGCAATTGACAGAATCTCTCCCCTGTCCTGCCCTGACCTGGCCACTTCTGTCTAAAACAGTTTGCTTTCATCCACATTAGACTCACTTGCTCCTCTAACTACATGAAGTATCAGGCCCCGACCATTACAAATGTGGTAGACTGACGACACCAGAAATCTTAAGAGACATAGCATTTTGCACTGGAGAGACTGTGGCGTAAAACCAAATCTCAGCAAGCATTCACCCTATATAAATCTGCTTTCTTAACATACAATTTCTCCCTCCATGCTGCCAAACAAGCCTACTTTGTCAGTCTTATGAATACCTTGTCATCCACTCCTTGTCGTCTTTTCTTTACTTTTAACTCTCTTTCTCCACCTCCACCCCCACCCAGTAACTCACTCACTGCTTATGAGATTGCCAATCATTTCAAAAACAAGATTGATGCAATTCATAGGGGCATCTTCACTACACAGACATCTATCCCACTTAGTATACCTTATGCCAAACCTCCCTCAACACTTTCCTCTTTTGACCTTGCTAGTGAGCCATCCGAATATGTGCTCCATGTTTGTGTAACTATTTTCTATTTGTAGATATAAAATTATATGGAAAACTGGGTTTTTAAATGTAAGTCTGTTTCACAGCTAGCTGGAATGTCTTTTGAAGCTCAGTGAGGGCTTGGTTTATGGCTTTATGATCCTTTTACAAGCAAAGTCTCGCAGGCATCTAGGGGCCAGGCTAATTGGGGTTTATAGCCATGAGCTCTCCCGCTGGGCCTTGATGCCTGTGACCTCTGCATCATACAGACCACATGTCACTCAACAGAGAGGGAGGGGGGAATGAGGGAAGCTGATCTGGGAGTAGAAAATGATAGAAGATGGAGGCTTTTGCCAAAATAGAGGTTTGCATCCATCTCTGTGTGCACGTTTGCTACAGTAGTGTCTGCAGGCTGTGGAGCTGAGAGCAGTTCTACAGGGGAGAGGAGACTGTCTCTATGTAGTTTATAAGTCAAGCTGATTTTCAGAGGGGGGGCAGTGAGTCCTTCACTTGTAAGGGGCTGTTGCTACTGATCCCCAAGGACTGACGGCTTTCAAGGAAAAAAACAGTCCGGGATCTGTTTCTGTAAATAGGAAAGATGTTGTCCATGTGCACTGATTCGGTCATGTTGAGCATCCCATAATCCCTATTGCCCTATCCAAGTTATTTCCCCTAATAAAATAACAAAAACCAAGCTCACAGACTGTTCACTGACTGTGGATACAAGTGTGGAAAATGCATGTTGCCTAGCTGTGCAGAGCTTAGGGGACCTAGAAACACAGCGGCGCTCACAAGGGTAGTGCTACACACACTAGGTAAAATATGATTTTCGGGTATGGTAGTATACCATTTGGAAACTCATGTACTGCCCGAGGGCCCGGGGTCAGTAGGGGGCCCCATGAGATGCCCCTGGTACCTTTCTCATAGGCTTTTTGAGTTTTGGCAAGGACACAGGGGCCCCATGATCCCTTATTGCCTGGGGGCCCCATGAGTTGTCAGTCCGCCCCTGGTAGTATATCTTTCATTAAGTGGCTTTTCTGGCTCTGAGTATGGGGGGAATGACAGTCAGAGGTAATCCTGTCCTATAAGACTTGGGTTTCAATACCCATGCTTTAAGACGTTAACAACTCAATATGTGATGCACTGTCCCCGTTTAGAGACACTTCCTATCAGGGGAGGACTGACAACTCATGGGGCCCCTGGGCAATAGGGGATCATGGGGCCCCTGTGTCCTTGCCCAAACTCAAAAAATCCTATGAAAAAGGTACCAGGGGCATCTTATGGGGCCCCCTACTGACCCTGGGCCCTCGGGCAGTGCCCGAATTTCCAAATGGTCAGTCCGCCCCTGCTTCCTACTCTTTTCTAATGTAATCTAATGAGTCAGCTCTGTCCAGCTACTGTGGAAAATTATTACAGATCTGGAAGATTGGTCAAGGCAGCAGAAACTGCAGTTCAATGTTTCTAAATGTAAAATAATGCACCTAGCAAAAAAGAATCACTTGATAGAGTGCAATATTGGAGGTACAGTGTTGGTCAGAACCACAGGGGAAGACAATTTGGGGGTACTTCTTTCAGATGATGAGCAAACCATGTGACCAAGAAGTGGGAACTGTGAATAAAATTCTAGGGTGCATCACTAGAGGGATCACCAGCAGTTGGAAGATGTCTTGATTTCTCTATATAAATCATTATTTTGCTCTGCCTCTTCAATTTAAGCATTGCAAGTGTGATCTCTATAACTGATCCAACTATGGTGAGCTAGCTACAATTTACAATCTCAGCAGCGTTAGCAGACAATGATTCAATCCAAATGACATCTTGCAGATTGTAGAAAGTTTAAATCAAAACTGTGCAGATCTTGACAGATGAACATCAGATAGGTCAAAAGTCATTTTATACCTAGTTTGAGCAATTACATGTGCCCAGAACAGAAACTAAAGACACATTAGTGAATGGAGTCTAAAGCATGAAGAAGGGGATGACTAGCTATACGAATCATCTCCTAAGGAGTGAGGAAAGAACAAAATAATTTAAAGGCAAACAACAACGCATGTATAACATATGTTAGACCACACTTAAGCTAGCCATACATGGGCCCATTTTTTCATTTAGCCAGCGGGTTGAAAGAAGACAACTGACCAGATTCCAGTTATATTAATATTGCACTTTCAGCACTTTACTCACATATGCGTTTAAGTCACGAGTTTATGGAAATTATGACATGCATTTTTTAGCTCTGCGCTAATATTTTAGAAATTGTGATTCTGGGACTGTTACCTATACCTTGAGTGCTAGCTGCTTTTAATTCATTTGAATATATATCATTTTAATATCATATACAGCATTTAGCGCTCGCTCTATTATCTTTTCTACTGCTGTTATATCGTTTGGGGTAAGCCAATATGTTTTCTGTCAGGTGAGTGTAATGCCTGGTACACTATCAATTTTTTCCATTCAACCCAGTGGGCTGAATGAAAAAAAACTATCCTATGTTGGTACAGTGATCTCCCTGCTCAGCTATCATGCTCTGACAGGAAGACTGCCGCCACCGCCGGGGTTAGAACTCGCAGCCATTGGCTGCCAGCACTGATTGGGTGCTGGTTTTCCAGCGTGCCCATTTTGACAGAAGCCAGCCAGGCTGGTGTACACATGGGCCGAATGTCGCAATACTCAGGGCTTAACCCTTTATGTGCTGCCAATAAATGTTTACATATTGCACTATTGGGGCATTTGCATTTATATCTTTCCTGAGGTGTGAACAGCTTTTTAATAGAGAGATCTGGAGAAATCAGAGCAGCATGGGGGTTCTTTCACATATTTTTTAGACTCAGTGGAACACTTGATCTTCTCTCCTGCCATGTCGTCACTCTC
Organism: Staurois parvus; assembly: GCF_062004578.1. Classification (NCBI taxonomy): domain Eukaryota; kingdom Metazoa; phylum Chordata; class Amphibia; order Anura; family Ranidae; genus Staurois; species Staurois parvus. Next base: position 11,251,810 of record NW_028318358.1, read on the forward strand.
TATGTTTCTGTCTCTTACAGTAAAGATCCCCTTCCATATGCAAAAGTTTAACTTCTGTAACTGCACAAAAAGTGCCTGCTAAGACTTTTGACCTAAAAAATTTCTTGAAAAATTAAAAAGCAACAAATACAAAAACTGTCCAGCGCCATCCTCACCCTGGCCGGTCTCTTCACCAGTTTTTATTCCCCGGCACCTGCATGTCAACTGTGGGCAGCCGGCTGTGACTCCTTGTGGCTTCACAGCCAGCTGCCCACTTTGCATGTATGAGACGCGCTGCACTTTGTGAACGATCCTGCAGCCTTTTTGCACCTGTGACGTGTCCCAGGTGGTTGCGGGCAGGGAGGGGGGGAGGAAAATTTCTACTTGGATCGCCGACCTGTAAAAACTAGGTACCCATTCATCAGGGGCCTTATGACGTCACGTATGATGAAACACGTAGGTGAAGCCAAGCACACACGCTACCACGCATGTACAACTGGCCGGAGGCCATTTCTGATGCAGGAAAGCACTCCTTTGGCGTTTTTTACATGCTGAATTTATTCCTAATCATGTAAATGCAATTTTATCTCATAAATCTTCTCAACATTGGCAGGTTTACACTAGGTGGAGCATTTCTTTGCTGCATGTACTTTGCTGCGAGTTCCAGTTTCATTGATTTGCTTTGGAAAGTCTGGAATTAATATTTAGGAGGTGGTCCAGATCATTCTTTGTCACCCTTTCTGGCTGTCTTTGGAGGACCATTTACCCATGATGTTACCAATTTCCTATTAACCACTTGCCCTCCAGAAGATTTACCCCCCTTAATGACCAGGCCTCTTTTTGCTATTCGGCGCTGCACTATTTCATCTAATTGCGCGGTCATGCAATGCTGCACCCAAACAAAATTTACGTCCTTTTTTCACACAAATAGAGTTTTCTTTCGGTGGTATTTAATCACCTGTGCGCTATTTTAGCGCTATAAACAAAAAAGACCAAAAATGTGGAAGAAAAATATTTTTTACTTTCAGCTATAAAAATATATAGTAAACTCAAAGTTAGTCATAAATTTAAGCCAAAATGTATTCTGCTCCATGTTTTTGGTAAAAAAAATCCCAATAAGTGTATATTAATTGCTTTGTGTGAAAGTTATAGCGTCTACAAACTAGATACTGCAATTTACGCCATTTTTTTGCTATACAGTGCTGCACTAGTTTAACTGACAATTGCGCGGTCATGCAATACAGTATATGAATGAAATTTACGTCCTTTTTTCACACAAATAGAGCTTTCTTTTGGTGGTATTTGATCACCTGTGCGCTTTTTATTTTTGGCACTATAAACAAAAAAATGGTTTTGAAAAAAAATTATATATCCTGAGGAAGTCACGTGTCTGACCGTGACGTAACGCATGCCAGTAGCAGGGGCTTCCGGAGCGTAGTGACGTCAGATCCGGTGCGGGCGCCATCTTGGTGCACCCGTTTGCATCCACACATGCAGTACACCCATAATGTGGTGTGAAGGCTCGTTTGTTACTACCAAAATGTGAGTGGGCATTTTATTGTACTATAGATGTCTCAATAAATCAGGTTTACACTATGTTGGCTATTCTCTGTCTTATCATTGGGGACGTGCATGGAGTATTACCTGCCCAGCAGTGCCAGTATTTGTTGGAGGTTCAATAATCAGAGGAGGAGGGAGTACCACCACCATTACTAAGAAGACTACATAGTCCTGGGAGGACCATCAGTGTGATTTATAAGGCTCATTGGTCCTGTGGGGCCTGGGCAGGAAGGTGAGGGGGCACTCCAGCCATGGAGGATTGGCACGCTTTACAGCACAAGCATGAGATTAACACCTGCATGAGAGTGTTTTATATCCTAGTGGACATTTGCATTAAGAGTGAAGTGTTGTATCACTGTGTCTGTAGTGTATGTGGCACGACTCACTAAGCTTTATCCTATATAGTATTTTTCCCTTAAAGGGACACACACACTGCTTGCACGTACAGATGATCCCTCAGATGAGGATCAAGAGGGGGTAGTGTGCTTTATTATTGGCAATAGTTCAGTGTCTTTGTGCCTTGGCATGTCCTGTATGTATATCATTATTTATTAATATTATTTTGTACCTACCAGGCTTATCCACTATTAGATGCCCATATAAGCGCTGCACTATCTATATATACATTTCACCATTCATTTGTGCCTAGGTTGAGGCATTTGAGTGCTGGCTGCTTAGTATTAAGTTCAACCATATTAGCGCAGGAGGACCATATACCTTTATGAAAAAAAATGATATTTTCTCATTTCTGTCATATAAAATATCAAAAAACTCAAATTTTGTCATAAATTTAGGCCAAAATGTATTCTGCTACATGTTTTTGGTAAAAAAATCCCAATAAGTGTATATTGATTGCTTTGTGTGATAGCATCTACAAACTATGGTATAGATAATGGAATTTACACAGCTTTTACTTTCTGACTGCCCATCACATTTCTTGAGGTGCTAAAATACCAGGACAGTACAAACACCCCAAAATGACCCCTTATAGGAAAGTAGACACCCTAAGATATCTGCTGAGAGGCATATTGAGTCCATGGAAGATTTTCTTTTTTCCACAAGTTTTTGGAAAATGACAAAAACATTTTTTTTTTTTTTTTTACACAAAGTTGTAATTTATGTGGAATTACAACCCAAAATACATTCTGCTACATCTACTGAGTATAGGGGTACCACGTGTGAGACTTTTTGGGAGCCTAGCCACATACAGGAGCCTGAAATCCAATGACCACTTTGAAAGCCTAAAAGGTGCGTAACTTCATTACCTATCACAGTTTTGGAGGCCCTGAAATGCCAGGATAGCACCAAACCCCCCAAATGATCCCTGTTTGGAAAGTAGACACCCCAATGAATTTAGAAAGAGGCATGGTGAGTATTTTACAGATTTTCACACAAGGTTTTGAAATACAAAAAAATACAAGAAAAAATATGTTTTTGTTTTCTTTCTTCATTTTCCAAAAACTTGTGGCAACAATCGAGATCTGAAAAATACTCACTATGCTTCTTATCAAATTCCTTGGGGTGTCTACTTTCCAAAAAGGGGTCATGTGGGGGGGTTTGGTGCTATCCTGGCATTTCACGGCCTCCGAAACTGTGATAGGAAGTCAGGAAGTGTAATGAGGAAATAAAGCCCTTTAAAAGCCTGAAGGTGCTTATTAGATTTTGGGGTCCTGTACTTGGCTAGACTGCCAAAACGTCTCTCACATGTGGTACCCCCATACTCGGGAGAAGTAGCAGAATGTATTTTGGTGAGTAATTCCACATATACCCATGGCATGTGTGAGCAATAAATAATTTAATTGACAATTTTGTGTAAAAAATTAATTTTTTTTGTCATTTTCCAAAAACTTGTAAAAAAATAAATTCTGTATTGACTCAAATTGCCTTTCAGAAAATAGTTTGGGGTGTTTACTTTCCCAAAAAGGGGTCATTTTGGGGAATTTGGGCATTTTATGCCCAGCATTAGAAGTTTATGCCGCACATCATTCACTCTTCTAACCACCTGAAGACCTTTTTCTGACTCTTTTTGTTCACATGAAAAAAATCTGTATTTTTTGCTAGGAAATTACTTTGAACCTCCAAACATTATATATTTTTTTAAAGCAGAGACCCTAGTGAATAAAATGGTGGGTGCTGCCAATTTATATGTCATATAGTACTCGAGCAGTGATTTTTCAAACACAAATGGTTTAAAAAAATACACTTTTTTTTACTTTTAATGCACAAAGACACAATATATTGGCCAATTATTTGGTAAAATATAAAAGATGATGGTATGAGTAAATAGATACCAAACATGACATACATTTTTAATATTTGCAGCAAATTAGCCACTGAGATAGCTTTTACATGAAAGCCGATTGCTGGCTGAAAAAAAACGATACCAGGATGATGCCTGCACCTGTAGGCATCCTGCTGGTATAATCATTCAAAGACCAGTGATGTTCCAGTATGTCGCTGGTCCTTGTTGGGTATATATGCTATGTTTTTTTTTTTTTTTAATGCAGCCTGTGGGCTGAATGAAAAAGAGAGAAGAAATCTCTGCCAGAAAAGTGTGTGTTATGCCCACCATTACAATATACCGCCCTGCATCCACCCACTTTTAATGGTGGGCACACATTAGGTTGCACGGTGCCACATGAGCCAATTCCAAGATTGTACAAATGTCTAAATAGTGGCACACTTGAATAAAAATTGTCCACGTACAGTATAAGTGGTACCCCAAATGAAAAAAGGATGACACCAAGTAACAAACTATCTTGCCACTGCTCCCCATGTAGTCTGGGCATCCAGGGGGCTCCATCTTTTCCCTCGGAAATCTGAAACTTATATGTATAGCCTGTTGCCCTCTCACAGGTAATAAACATCTTGACCCCATATCTGGCACGCTTGCTGGGGAGAAATTGTTTGAATGCAAGGAGGCCAGAAAAATTAATGAGGGACTCAACAACACAGATTTTTTGCTGGGGAGTATAGACATCTGCAAATTTTTGGTTAAGGTGATTTACAAGGGGCCAAATTTTGTGGAGCCGGGCAAAATCAGGGCTACCCCGAGGACGACAGTGTGTTGTCGTTGAAATGCATAAATCACATTATACTCTCATATTTATGCCTGGCCATGGTAGCAGAGAACACGGGCATATGATGAATCGGGTCTGTGGACCAATACAACCGCCTAAGGTTAGGCCTAAAAAAAATGTAAATTCGTTATGGTTTCCATGCGAATGGTCTGGCAAGGTTTGAATTCGGGTTGGAGGCGATAAATTGTTGTGCATATAAATTTCTTTGATCCACAATCAATGCATATAGCAACAGCTCCAAAAAATAAAGGGGAGTAGTTAAATTTACGGTTTCAACCTGAATTCCCAGTTGGGCAGCAAATGAGGGAAGTACAGGTGCTGCAGAATTTGTGGGCTGCCAATCAGGATTTGTAAGCGCATCCGGAAGGATACTAGGAGCTCTACGGGCCTGTGTGCGAATTCTTGGGGGCTGCGCGACAATACTTGTGCATGCCACCGCACCAGCTTGTACTACAATTATGGGACTCGCCACGTCACTAAGTGATACTGCAGTGCTGATATGTGAAAGACCAGGATGTACTAGGCTGCTGGTGCTCGCCAGTTCACCAAAAGGTATAGTGCCTGGAGTTTGCATGTTCTCCCTGTGCCTGCGTGTTTCCTCTGGGTACTCCGGTTTCCTCCCACACTCCAAAGACATGCTGGTAGTTTAATTGGCTCCTGTCTAAATTGGCCCTAGTATATGTATGTATGTATGTGAGTTAGGGACCTTAGATTGTACGCCCCTTGAGGGTTAGGGACTAATGTGAATGTACAATATATATGTAAAGCGCTGCATAAATTGACGGCGCTATATAAGTACCTGAAATAAATAAAGTATACAATACAATAGAATAGAATAAAAAAAAAGCATAAAAAACACTAAAATAAAATAGAATATATATCTCTTCCGAAATTCTAATTTCGAATAGAATAGAAAAAAACAATAGTATAGAATATAACAGGAGACTCAGAGGCCTCTAAAGCCACAGGCAGAACAGATAAGGTTTCTGCAGGAGAAGGGCTACAGTCAAAGTTGCTATTTGGACCATAAAATATTGACTGTTGAAAGATGCTCATGAGATGGCGCCAAGGAGGAAGCTATGCCTGATGGAGCTGGGGAAGAATCGGAAGATAGCATGAATTTAAAGCAGAGGACAAAATTCCAGGCTGTCAGAGTCAGGCCCTACTGCAGGCAGCACTGGAACCATTAATGGATCAAGAGTTGGAGGCACCCTGGGCAGAGGGTCTGTTCCCCATTCCTTTATCCTCTTATATGTTTATATTGCACTGTAAGTAAGATAGGGAACAAAAGCCAAATCTTGAAAAATCACTAACCGGCTGCTGGCAGCAGGAGCAGGTTCAGGTGGCTAAAAAGTGACTAGATCACTGTAGGTGAGCACCATAAATAAACCAGGGATAAATCGGTCAACTGCAGCCAGGAGAAGTGACAGGAAGATCCCATGTTTCCCATATGCAGAATGGTGGGAATGAAAGAGTGGAGCGCACACGTGGCACTAACCGTCGGTCAACTCTCAGCTGCTTAATACCCTGTGGCTGACTACACACATTACACTAAGTGCCAAGGTGAGCACCCATGCAAGATCCAGTGTCCAAAGCAAGATTACAGGCCATCTTTAAAACTAAGAGCGATTTCTTCGGGAGAAGAGGTCCATCACCTTATGACACATCAAAAAACGTCAAGATCTGTCAGTGTTCAATCACCGGAAGGTATAAGTCAAGGTATGAATACTTTGTCTCTGACCTGCCCTATATAATTAAGATATTTCCTTTTCAACCTGCAGTAATGTCATTTTCTGTACACTGTTAATGTGTTATACTCTACAAGGGTTAAATACTAAAGGGATGTAGACACTTCAACTTTCCTCATCAGAACAGAGTGCACCAGCTGATTTTAAAGCGGAGGTCCAGTTATTTTTGTGTTTATTAAGTCATCAGCTACAAAACCTGTAGCTGCTGACTTTTAATAAACATACACTTACCTGTCCCAGGGTCCAGCGATGTGCTCACCTGCACCGTCCCTTATCTTCCTGATGCTGGCATCTCAACTGTGGGCACCAGGCCGTGACAGCTTGTGGCTTCTCAGCCCCTGCAAAGTCCCACTGTTGACAAAAAGACATGTGCTGAAGAGGTTACAATTTGCCAAAGAGCACATTGACTGGCCTAAAGAGAAATGGCGCAACATTTTGTGGACTGATGAAAGTAAGATTGTTCTTTTTGGGTCTAGTGGCCGGAGACAGTTTGTCAGACGACCCCCAAACACTGAATTCAAGCCACAGTACACTGTGAAGACAGTGAAGGATGGTTGCGCAAGCATCATGATATGGGGATGTTTCTCATACTACGGTGTTGGGCCTATTTATCGCATACCAGGGATCATGGATCAGTTTGAATACATCAGAAAACTTGAAGAGGTCATGCTGCCTTATGCTGAAGAGGAAATGCCCTTGAAATGGGTGTTCCAACAAGACAACGACCCCAAACACATCAGTAATCGTGCAACATCTTGGTTCCAGACCAACAAGATTGACGTTATGGAGTGGCCAGCCCAATGCCCGGATCTTAATCCAATCGAAAACTTGTGGGGTGACATCAAAAATGCAGTTTCTGAGGCAAAACCAAGAAATAGAGAAGAACTGTGGAATGAAGTCCAATCATCCTGGGCTGGAATACCTGTTCACAGGTGCCAGAAGTTGGTTGACTCCATGCAACACAGATGTACAGCAGTTCTCAGAAACAGTGCTTATACAACTAAATATTCATTAAGTGATTCAAAGGAAAGCAAAATCTTCAAACATTTTTCAGTTTATATAGTGAATGTTTGAGTTTGTAAAGAAGAATACAAACACTGCTATTTTTTTGAACAGTCTAATATTCACTTTTCTTCAATTTTTAGAGGAACAACATAAATTTGACATTTTTCTTCATGTTTTGATTTGGAATAGAATGTGTAGTGTTCCCAATGCATTTGTGTGTATGGAAATAAAAGCTATTAGAAGGATTTTGAGCTTTATTCACTTTTTTCAACACACTGCTATTATTTTGAACACAATTGTATATATAAGTCCCATCTATCTTGATATTCCTTCACTCTTTCACCACTTTATATCTTCATAAAGTTCCTCCACAAACACCCAGATTGTGCTCTCAACTGGACCTTTTTAACCTCACATTATACAATGGTTTGGTCACACCGCGCTTGTGTCCTCTCAATGGGACTAATGGAATGAGGATTCCCTGATGATACTCCTCCCACAGCAAACTTAGAATCTTGTATCTCCTTATCCTCCTTGTCCCAACGGTCCGTTAAAAAAACAGAATAGGCAGAAATAGTGCTTTGTTGTTTATAACACTTTATTTGAGAAAAAAAATATCATATTAAAAGGAACATGTCTAAAATTTGTATAGGATATAAAAAACACTGTTTGTCTAACCACTTTAGAATTAAACATAAGAACTTTAAAGATTTACAGTTTTAGGGAATAGAAAGATATAACAGGCATTGGAGGGGGGGCAATAGGATTAGGGAACTGAGCAAAAGAGAGTCCTGGTGGATATAGGAATTAGGATCCCTTGTACCCAAAGGTGTGAAGTTAGAATTATTGTGTTTAAGTAATTCTTAATTTCAGATTTTTAATTAACATTGTTTTATAGTATTTTAGGAAGATTTTAATAATTGTATTCTTATAGTTTTGAGTAATGAGTGTTGCATTATGCATTAGGAAAGTAATTGCAAAAGTATAGTGGTATTTGGGGAGGTATCGGTATTGGAATAATATTGAGTGAAGTGATAAGAATATGGTTCCTGTGGTTAAGTTGATCATGCGACGCATATTTTGTTCATATATTTATATGTATTGATTTATGCTAGCAGATCGACACTTTCATTTGTTTTAATGGAGTATACAAGACTAGTGCAGATTGACGCAGCAACATATTCCTAGAGGAAGCCATGTGACCTGTGGCATAACGCATAAGGGAGGGGCTAGCTGACGTCACGATGCAACACGAGATCAGAGGAATGATACCGGAGGAAAGTGTATTGCTGTTACGCGCTTTATATCTGGTGTGATTCAGCACCAAAAACTTGAGTGGCATTTTTATCTTATTTTTGTATATATATGAACATTTAGGTTTGCTATTAGGATTTTAAGGTGAGTCTACTATTAGGAAGGTGCTGCATTAATTTGTCCATTTTAGATTTTGAGACAAATTGATGAATGTGTGAAGGGTGTAAGCGCCTTTAACCGCTTCCGTGCCGTCCTAGAAATACTGCTACAGGACGGCACAGGTGCGCAAAATCACACGTGTGTGATTTTGCAGTTCTGGGTAGGCTCGCCCTACACGGACCACCATTCGCAGCCTCGACTGTCAATCACTGGGTCCCGGCCGGTGATCGCCGATGGGGGAAAAACCTGTGTATAAACAACACAGATCTCTCCCGTCAGCTCCAGCATACTGCTTTGTATGGCTCTGCTATAAAGCAGTGTGCTTACAGTGAAACACAGCCTCATAGTAAAACAGCACAGTTAACCCCTTGATCGCCTCACATGCGAACCCCCTTCCTGCCCAGTGTCATTAGTACAGTGTCAGTGTTTTTTATTAGCACTGTATTGGTGTCACTGGGGATGTCAGTGACACTAAGTCAGTTCCCCCCAGTATCAGAATGCCTGCTGCAGTACCGCTATAAGTCACTGAATGCAGCCATTGCTAGTAGAAAAAAAATAACATTTCAACATAAATACCGCCATTTGTAAACGCTATAACTTCCACGTAAACCAATAAATTTACACGTATGGAGAGTTTTTTGGGGTATTTTTTAGCAAAGACATGTAGCGGAAAACATTTTGGCCTAAATTTGACAAAATTTTATTTATTTTTTTTAAGTGGACGTGTTTAATAGCAAGTCAAACATTGTATTTTTCCAGAATTTTTTTTTACCTCCGAAAGAAAGCTCTATTTGTGGGGAAAAAAATTAAATTAACGCAGCACCGTATTTAAAAAAATGGTCTGGTCAGGAAGGGGGGGGTATATCCTCTGGAGGACAAGTGGTTAATTGAAGAGTTGGTTTTGTCCCATTTGGAATTTTTAATTTCTTTGGTTCTTGTTTTTTGGTTGCTTGCAAGATTACACGCACTTTTAAAGCATCTCCTATAGCTATTAAAAATGTATGTAGTTTGTTGCCAATGCACGGGCCGTGCGCGGTTTTAAAGTATGTCATGTTTGGCATCTATTTACTCCGCATACCATAACCTTTAATATTTTACGAAACAATTGGCCAACATATTGTGTTTTTGTGCATTAAAATTCAAAAATGTGTATTTTTTTTTTCAAAAGATTTGTTTCAAAAATCACTGCACAAGTACCATGTGACAAATTTCAACACCACCATTTTATTCTCTAGGGCATCTGCTTTAAAAATATATATAATGTTTGGGGGTTCAAAGTAATTTTCTAGCAAAAAATACTGATTATTTTTCATGTGAACAAAAAATGTCAGAAAAGGCTTGGTCTTCAAGTGGTTAGAAGAGCGATGTGTCGCTTAAGCTTCTAATGCTAAGCATAAAATACCAAGATAACATCCCCTCGCCCCATGACCCATTTTTGGAATGTAGACACCCCAAACTATTTGCTGAGAGGCATGCTAAGTCAATAGAATATTTTACAAGTTCTTGGAAGGCTCCCAGAAAATCTCACATTTGGTATCCTCATACTCAGAAGTAGCCAAATATATTTAGGGGTGTAATTCCAAATATGCCCATGGCATGTGTGAGCAATATACCATTTAAATGACAACTTTGTGGGTGGGGGGGGGGGGGGGGGGGGTCTGCCATGGAGCAGGGCCCTCCGTTTCTTTTAGATTGTAAGCTCTAAAGAGCAGGGCCCTGTTCTCTCTTGTACCAAATTGTATTGTAATTAATGTCTACCTTCATTTTGTAAAATGCTGCACAAACTGTTGGTGCTACATAAATCCTGTATAATAATAACATGCCTCTCAGCAGATAGCTTAGGGTGTCTATTTCCGAAAAAGGGGTCATTTGGGGGATGTTTGTACTGCCATGGCATTTAGCGCCTCAAGAAATGTGATAGACAGTCAAAGCTTCCCAAATTTCAGTATCTATACCATAGTTTGTAGATGCTATAACTTTCACACAAACCAATTACTATACTTATTGGGATTTTTTTTTTTTTTTTTAACTAAAGACATGTAGCAAAATAGATCTTAGCTTAAATGTGATGAAATTTTAGTTTATTGGATATTTTTATAACAGAAATTAGAAATTTTTCTTCAAACATTTTGGGCTTTTTTTGTTTATAGCACAGAGGAAAAAAAAAAAAAAAACACTGCAGAGGTGATCAAATACTACCAAAAGGAAGCTTCATTTTTTGGGAAAAAAATTACTAATTTAATTTATGTACATCATTGCATGACAGTGCAATTGTCAGTTAGACTAGCACAGCACCGTATAGCAAAAAATGGTGTAAATTCCAGTATCTATTCCATAGTTTGTAGATGCTATAACTTGCATATAAAACAATATACATGTATTTGGATTTTTTTCTTACCAGACATACAAAATACATTTTGGTCTAAATTTGAGTTTATAGGATATTTTAACAGAAATTAATTTTTTTTTTTTGTTCATAGTGCAAAAAATAACCCAGAGCTGATCAAAACACCACCAAAAGAAAGCTGTATTTGCGTGAAAGAAAGGTCATAAATTTTGTCTGGGTACAGCATTGCATGACCAGTTGAAATCACGCAGCACCAAAATGCCCTGGTCAGGAAGGGTGGCAAATCTTCTGGAGGGCATGTGATGTAAGGAAATTATCTTTAAACTAGCATCCATTTTGTATACCTCCATTCGAATATGTAACAGCTTTAGTTTCTCAGGAATTGCTTTCATTTCTCTGAAAACAGATTCACTTTATATGGTACTCCTCAGCCATTTGTAGTTTCTGTTCTTCACATATCTATATTGATAAGAGTATAATATTTCTTTAGTTATCCCAACTGGAAATGGCTGTTGCATTTCTGTATAAACTTTCTTGTATATTAAACTTCCAGAGCTTTATTTCTCCTGGATCAAGAGGTAAAGATAATCGAGGACAGGCTACAGACAGAAAATGATCCCATCATGTTCTTAAAGGGGCAAAACTGCCATTTATGGCCTTGATAAGGCCAGAAATTCTGCCCATCAAATCAGACACTGTAGAAGCTGGCATGGCAGAGGAGTCAGCATAATGGGCAGAGGAAGACAGACAACCAGACTGGTGGTACCCATCAAAGTAAAGAGTGTGGCCCAAAGCACACTACTACTTCCATTAGAGCGAAGTCTGAGCTAACAAGTCTATCTGACCCTTCTTCCTTTGCACTCAATATCTGCCATACTTGTGAATATCGTACCCTAAGGGGTACTCACAAACTCCACAGCTGTGGAGAGGGAGGGGGAATGCATTAGTGGCAAGCAGGTAATGCAGTAACAAACAATACTGTGCCACCAGGAGAGAGACCAGAGGTTTTGCAGGTCCAATGTTTAGCCCAGAAAATGGCTGCAGTAACTCAACTGAAAGTGTGGTAGTGCATGTGCAGTATGTGTTTGGGTGCACTAGGCACCCAAGGGGGAAGAAATCAGGTACCACAATGCCAGGAAAAAATGGTAGCAAACTTAAAAGACAAACTTGGAGCTCCCGACTTTTAGCCATGAAGATTTTGGTGGGGGTTGGTTAAGGTGTCTGGAGTAACGAAAGGGGCATCTTAGGAATGAATATTATACAAGATTTATATAGCGCCAACAGTTTGCGCAGCGCTTTACAAAATTAAATGTTTAAAAGGCTTCCACCCTCTACTCACCTCTGAAGCTTGTGCAGGAAGAATTAACAAAAAAATACCCAGTCCTGGATTTGCCAGCCCCACAATGGGCTGGGCATACCCCACAGGGTCTTTCAGACCATGGCCATGAAACTGTATAGCACCCAATGACTAATGCCACATGTTGCACTAGGTGCAAAGGGCCTATAGCAGGATTCAGTGCATGACAGCGACATTACAGGCTGGTCTCAGTTCTTCCATCCTGCAGGGTCTGGGTATGATCCTAAAGCTCTGCTGAGCAGTCAACAGATTCAGAAGCTGCACTGGCTGTGGTGCAGCAGGAATCTTGATAGAAGCATCCTGAAAGAATCATCTTGGTGGATGATCGTAGAGAAAGAAACCTTCCATAATAAGATGGTAAAATTCTGTCAGATAGGTGGCCCACCACCTAAGAACGCTAAAAAAATAACTGAGGCTAGCTGGGAGTGGAAGGAGTTATATAGGGGTAATGTCCCTGTAGCCTGTTTTTGCCACTGTCCAATCACCTGAAGGTAAAAAAGCCAGTGTCCTGTAGAGAATGACTCCTTTTTCTGAACCAAAGTAAAAGAAAGGTCTAGCAAAAAATGGTTAAACTTTTCTCCAAAAAGATGTCCATCCACCCACCCACGACACTAGCAAAATCCAAAACCAGAAGGGAGTGTGGGAACAGTTACTTAATTGGCTATTTTTTTTTGTCCAATTTCTCCTGTAGGCAGCAGTATAACCCAAGTTGTCTGATATACTTCAAAATCTTTGTACTCTAATAACACCTTTCTTTATTACCAAAATCCGCCAAATAGTACAACTACTTCATGTTTAACGCCTTTAACTGACAGATATTTCTGTCTCATGAATGCATAGTATTCACAAATAATTCTGTACAGTATGTGTTTAAAAAAACATTGCAGAACTGTGCTAAAGTTCCTAAAGTTCTATTGTAGAAGAAGAAAAAAAAATAGACCACAATGAACTAAGCACAGCTTTTAATAAATGTCTCCTATTATATTTAGGGGTCCTCAAAAACCACACAATTATTCCACAGTGTGAAGACGAAATCTTTTACAGATGACAGACAAACATTTAAACAGACATAATACTTTAAAGATTAGTTTATTTGAGGGAGGGCAGAGCTGATAAACAGAAAACAAAAATAGAGAGGGTTGGTCAGGTACTTTACATGATAATAAAACATCTCCCAGAAAGCTGATTACAAATCATTACAAGTTTTTATTATATATTTTCTTCAGATTACACTTCAGTGGGAAGTGTAAAATGTTAAACCAAGGTTTCAAGAGTTGGCCCAAGAGAGACAAGGACCCAGCTCTCCGCTGCACATTAGTTATAAATTAGGGAAGGCCAGATGAAGGGGTTGAGGTGGGGTGGAAGAGAAGAGGACCGATGTTGATTCAGGATTTGTCAGATGTGTGAAAGGCAGTGTCTGGATGCAACATGCCACTCAAACACCACCTCTTCCAGATACTTTATATAAAAAACATCCTACGAACAAAGTTCATTGCTACAGCAGCCTCCTGGAAACCCACAGCATCACACCAAGTCTGAGGGGGATTCTCCTATTCAACATGGTTTCAGTCTGTGGATATATCTAGTTATCTGATTTTTTTTTTTTTCTCTTTTGCCATAGTGGATGAGAGGCTTCTGGCAAACTGTTCTATTCTGAGTGCAAACCAAGCATCTGAAGGCTTTCATTTCACTACTGAAGCTGCAAATTAGGGCTTCGTATTAATTCATTTTGTTATTATAATGTGCTAAAAATGCAATCAATCAGGTCCAGCACATCAAGTCCATCAAGTTCTCTATGTGCTGGAGGAATAAACTTAAAATTGAAGCTCTGGGAGCCACCCAAGTCTTATATGAGATGCTCCTTCGTGGAATCAAGGTCTTCTCTGGCATAAAAAAAAAAGATAACCTTTGTGCAGTGTAGCAGAGGTTTTCGGGAAGCATTTAATATACTATGTGATAATCCTGTTAAACTTCCCTTTCCCAAAGAAAGCATGAACTGCAATCAAGGGCTTCCTCGCCACAAACTGCACTTACGCCCCCCTCCTATTTCACGCACACGGTAAAAAGCTGCAGCAGCATGCAAGAGAACAAACAGCTCATTGTTTTTCTAACTGAAGATCATTGTTGGAGGTGTCAAAAATTGGACTGCTTTTAGATTTCTGAGGGGACAGAGCTGGAAGGGGTGTTGCTTTTCTTGCTCTGGCTTATGCCAATGACTGTTATGGAATAGGGCATATGGGAGATTAAAAGGAGAGGGAGGAAGGAATCCAATGGACACAGATATTCCCCAAGTTAGTCTGCGTATTCTTCAGGCTCCTCTTCTCCATCCATAGACAAAGCTGCGTATTTACTTGCTTGGCTGAATTTCTGCACATATAGGAGAGAAAAAAAAAAAATAAGTAACGATGCTTGTTTGGGTCACAAAATAAAAACTGCCACATCAGGATCTGAGAAAAACAATGCAATAAGAGTGGAGTGAATATGAAAAAGTTTGAAGAATTGTTTAAGGCCTGGTTCAAACCAATGCAGTTTGCATTTTGTCCATTTTGCAATGCTTTGCGGTGCGTTTTGAGGGTTTTTTCACATGCTTTTTTTTGGGTTTAACTTGTTGCTGGGCAGATTAAAAAATGCAAAAACGCACTGCATGCATTTTCTGCAGAGTCTCCAATAAAGTCTATTAAACCAAAAACGCAATGTTTTTTGTTTTAAAAAGTTCTTGACCCTTTCCAACATGCAGCCGTTCAAAAAAGTATAGATGTGAACGTGTTCCACAGGGAACTATGTTAAATGGACTGTAGTGCATTTCTGCAGAAAGCACTTGGTGTGAACCAAACCTAAAGACAAAAGGCCAGACATTTTTAGTCATTTCAGTCTAGTAATGTGAAGCGATACATATTGATTAGGAACCAATGAAATAGTCAAAACTGAACTACAGGCAATTGTCTACATACATAATTGAAACACATGTATGGGAGCGTTTAACAACTTGCCCACTGGGCGCTTTTACCCCCTTCCTGCCCAGGCCAATTTCACACTTTGAATGACAATTGCACAGTCATGCAACACTGTAGCTATATGAAATTTTTACCATTTTTTTTTTGAGACAGACCAAACAAAAATGCTTTTTCTTAGTTTTGGTTATAAAATTTTGCATACAAGTAATTATTCTCTCACCGACGTGCGCCGATGAGGCTGCATTGATGGGTACTGATGAGGCGGCACGGATGGGCACTTATAAGGGTGCCCTGATGATCAGTGTAGATGTTCCTGTGAGAATCACCGGTTACGGGCTCTCTCCTCACGCTGACACAGCTGATGATGTGACAAAGGGCCTTTACCTCTCTGCGATCAAAGAGCACTCCCAATGCGCGCCCCAGGGGCACGCAGGGGGGCAGGAGTTCTTGGAGGACGTCAATAGATGGCCTCCCAGAACCAGTCGACTGTGCTGTAGCCATTTTTTACTATAGCACAGTCGGCAAGTAGTTAACTGATAAATGATTTGTAATTTAGTCCATCCAATGCGGATATTTACATACAAGAAAGCACAGCCATGTTGATTCAGCAGTTACACATTACATCAAATACTTTCCTGTGTTAGCCTGTGATTATATAACAAAGGAGCAGCAGCACACTGATGAGGTCATCTCTCTTTCCATTCAGCACATGTACTACATCACTCCTGCCTAGCTCATAGTACTACTCCCCCCCAAATGCCAACTGTACAGTGGAATAAAAGATGCTGATACCAAGTCAAATTAAGGTACTTGCTTTAGTTTAAAACAAGTTGATTGTTTTTAATGAATGCACACCACCATTTATTTGTAGTTTGTTTTTTTCTTTATATCTCCACCTAGAGTTCAAATTTAAGTAATCAAAATGGCACACAGTAATAAATGTGAATAGGCTCCAATTATTTCCCATTCTAAAGAAGAAATCACTTAAACATTCTATTGCTGTGTAGCCACTGGGAGAAATCCAGTCACTCCCTGCCCTGGTGCCAGTTTCTAGAAAAGGAAGTTTGCTGGAATCTCTACAATAGGGGCCATCACAATTAAACCTTTAGATCAACACCATACAGAGGCATGTGAGCCCCTCCAACAGGCTTAAGTAAAATACAAAAAATGCATTGGCCCTAACATGCTTCAAAGACATAAAATAGGTCAGTATAACTGCAACACTAGTTTTAGGGAAACCACTGATGTACTACCCAAGACAACCACTTTCTGCAATTTAGATTTTCACTTTATTAGTGTTTAGATATAAAAGAACTCTGTTACACAGAAGCTGCAGTCCAAAGGACAGCAAATAAACCAGCATAAAGTAGAATAACTTACAGCGTCCTGCTCATCTTTCCTCCTTGGCTCCGACCCAGTCTTTAAATCCACATCTTTCCTGTAAATGGAACGGGAAAAAAAAAAAAAAAACACAACAACTTTACTTTCAATGTCTCCAAATCTAAAGTTTACTAAGCATAAAACACTTATGTTATACAATTTTCCTTTAGATTTACCAAAACCATATAAATTTGCAGTCAACCCTAAAAACACTCAATTTGTATGCAATCAGGCAGGCCCTGTGATACATATGTGACATGAGTGTATAGGATGTATGGATGAGGAGTGATTGACACTCAACGGTCATAATGCTAGCGATTATAACCATTGGAGAGGTAACTGGAGTTCAAAACAACAAGTTGGAAGTATACATTAAACTGGATAAAACCAAAGCTATAACTCATATTCACCAGATGTGCATTTAATCAAAACATACTACGCATGACGGCACGAGCCGATCACAAATTGACTAATTACTATGCAGAATCATACATGATGTTATATAACCAGGAGATACTGCACATGGCATTAGATAATGACATTGCAAATTATGTATATAAAAGGGGGATTCTAGGGGAATTTGGGACTTATTTCAAGACGCGGCAGACGTGCCTTTGCGGTGATTTCCCGGTTTCCCCTTGCTGATTGCTGGAGTCCCCCAATCATTGAGCAATGGGTGATGCTACAATATCCGGTGCTGTATTGATGCTTTATTCTTGCTATAAGATAGACTTAATATGCCTTAAAACAGTTCTGACAATTCTTTATATTTTTACACATCTATTGAGCCTAATCTGTGTGTTAGTGAGTGGATGTGGTAGTGTTAAAAACACTAGGTTTCTCAAGCAAAACAGGCCTTTGCATTACATAGTTGAAGGTAAAAAGTCTAAAGCAAACTGAAGAAGAAAATTGTATAATGTATTGCCAGCTTGATACCGTTTCAAAAATAACTGGTATACACAAATGACATCTAAAAGATAACCATTCAACAGTTCAATTATGTATATTTAGAAAAAAATGTTTCCATAAATCTGCTATGAAAAAAAATAAATAAAAAAACTGTATAATCTTCAGAATTTTTTTGTAGTAGTGACATTTAGACATTTGATTGTCAATGATAGACAGTCAAGTGTTGATGGGGGAATCCCTCCAGCAGAGCTATTGTGTTATCCCAGCGCTGGGAGCTGTCCCTGCCGGGAGAACACAATTACTGTTAGTGGCTATAGCCACTGGTAATAATCGCATGCTGAAAACTCAGCAAGCTGGTTTTACCCAAATCAATGGATGGATTGACTTGGATACAATCAGCCTGCCCATAAACTGATGGGATCTCAGCTGGTCCCCACTGAACTGGCTGAGACTTGAAACATCTATGGCTGGCTATAAACATCATGAAATTTATCAAATCAGCCTCATCAGAAATCACTCCCCTCATCTCTTCTAATGCAGTGGACTGAATGAAAAGGAGAAAAAAAAAAAACAATTTTGCAATACCAACACAAGCAGTGATCTCCCCCACTGTGCCATTGCATTCTGACAAGGGGACTCGCCCTGTCCAGCTTTTTGGGGAAAAAAAAAAAAAAAAAAAAAAAAAAAAAAAAACTTACTACCATACCCCCAAGAAACATCCCCAGGAAGTTTACTTGCCCATCCCCCCCAGCTTACCTATCGGACACTCTATTGCGATCTCCAATGCCACGTCCACTAGACATCGACACATGGTCCACACCATCTACTTTGTTCTCATCTGCTTTAAAAAGGAATGAATAAGTGCTGGGGAAAACATGTAACATATGAATACAGAGGTCTCTTTTGACAAGGAACTTACCTCTTTGCACATTCACAGGCTGCCGCGTTTCTGAATCATGAGGTCTCTCTCCTCCACTAGAAGTAAACACAAATATTACCCACATCTGTCCAAAGCATTCAATTCTATGGAAGTCTTTTCTTTAAGGAATGTATGTGAATTATGAAATGCATATATTCCTATCAGACACTGCTCAAATTACACATTAGAAAGTTAGCAACTACTAAGAGCATTGAGGTGCTTTTCAATGTCATGGTCCATCAGGACTCGTTTCCCTTTACTAGTTTGTGTGCTCGCATTACACTGTCCAAAAGTAAAGTAAATATTTTCCTTTCTCTTCAGTTATTTGCCGTTTGAGCCTCCAGTGAGTTTTTAAGAAAGGAAAAAATTATATAATGAATGTATTCAAATTAGCACCTCAAGGGTGAACAGTACAGTTGAAGGGCTCAGAAGTAATAAGAGGGAACCCAGGATTACATTTCACCACAGCTGTGATTTAGGTACTCTTACCTCTGGGAGGACTCTGAACTGAGGGAGCGAGAAGGGGCAGGTGCTGTACTACGCTTCACCCATGCATTCTCCTTAGGAGGCGGGGCAGGCATAACTTTTAAAGGGAGCTGGGAATCAGATTTGGGGGACTTCAAGCTAGGAGATTCCTCATCTTTTCCAAACACTTCATTTTCCACAGATTTCTCGCTTTCCCTCCGTCGTGAGACTGTGGAGCAGTAACCAGAAATATGTTACAGTGCATCACTTTACACTCTAATGGCGGCTTCACACTGCCTCCCTGCCCTTTTCCTAAACAGCTGCTAACCAATGGTTTTCATGTGCGTTAGCTGAGCTTTCCCATAGTCTTCTATGAGGTCACGTGGTTTTGGTGCAGTTTCAGAAAGCGCACCAAAACTCCTGCATCTTTGGTGCTCTCTGAAACTGCACCAAAACTGCAGGAATCATAGAAGTCTATGGGAAAGTGCAGTTAATCCACAGGTTAGCTGCGCTTTGCCCAAAGAATAGCGGGACCAGACAGGGGCAGTGTGAAGACACACTTAGAGATAAAAAAAAAAGCTATCCAACAAAGCGCAACTATATCATTGTTAGTAATAACACTGCAGCAGTATGTTAATTTTTGGTGCCACTCCTAGTTAATACTCAGTACCATAAAACCTCTAATAGGTAAATTGACACAAAAACTTTGCATAGCCCAATATAATATGAATCATAATAAAATCTAAATTAAACCTGTCACAAGCTTGGACAATTGAAACTGAGCATATGATGAAGAATGCATCAGCAGATGTTACGTTTAGTGGATAAAAAAAAGGAAAAAAAAAATCTAAGCAATTAGTAGATGCAGAGACGCGGGCAAATTAAATATTAGGCAAATCTAGACTTTTACTTTAAAGGTATGGTTTCCCACACTGCCGGCCTATTGGTCAGTAAAAAGACCTATTACATAAAAGAATTCTCTGTTTGTTGTGTACTGCTAGTTTTTTTTTGGGAGGGTGTATGTGATTGGCAAAGGGCCAATCAGCACTGTCTAGACAGAGGATTGGGTTGTTATGCAGCCTCACAGGACAGTCAGGAGGAGAATGAAAACTCCTACTACAAATTTAACCAGTGCATGGCCAGCCAAGACTGCTATATACTGCTGATGAGAAAAGGTATTTTGCTGTATATTTACTAAAATAATTGCATTCCCATGGTAGTCTTTGAAATCTTATGGAGGCCATACACTGGACGAAAAATAATTAGAAATCCGCCATTAGTTTTTTGTCAAGTTAATGGCCACAAATAGAAAATCGGTTTTGAGGTTTTTGAGCCAAGAAAGTTTGGAAAATATCTTCTGAATTGATGATAAATTGAAAGGTTAACGTGTTTCTTGCCCGTTAAAAAAAAAAACCAAACAAACCGTCAGTACTGCACATATGTGACAAAACAAAAATAAAACTATTCATTTATGTCCACTGACTGATTTACCGTTCAAAATGCAATATTGTTTGCTCTCACAACCAAGGGTTCCTTATTTATAAATGAGATTGAATGATTTTTCAAATTGTGTATTGGCCAGCACTGGTCTTTAAAACTGAAATATTTCAAGAGACCCTGCCATCAACTGAAATGACAAGTAAAAGCACAGAAAAGTTAATTATTTTAAAAGCTTCCTTGGAGTATTTATCTTTTACTATTTACTTGCAATGTGCTTTTAAATTGTTAGAAAATTTGACTAGCCAATTCCTAGCACAGCCAGCTGCCTCCTTGCATGTCATAGTTCTCTTCTCATCTGGGAACAATCAGTGCTAGCCAAGGTCCTCAGCCCTTCCCTTCACCTTGTTATGTAATCTGATGCAGCTGCCAGGACAGAAGTGAATGGGAATACTAACGTTTTACTGGAGTGACAGCACAGATTCAGTGGGAGTTGCCAACATCACATAAGATGGTGGCACCCAGCAGCAGTCTTGAATGTGTACACAAGGGAGGTTTTTTCCAGGAAAAATGCTTTATTATGCTTCTCGATTGCTTTAATTTGCCTTTACGTCAGAGCCGCTTGCAGCTTTTTTGAAATCGTTAATTTGTACATTAACTATTTGTCATACAAATTAAAAAGAATAGAAAGATAAATGCATTCTATGCTTCGCTTACTCCTTGAGGATGATCCACTGGTGCCTGTTTGAGACGACTCACTTCCAGTCCGAGACCTTTCTTGGTTTTCTTCACTTCGCCAGCTTGGATGCCTACAGGATAATGAATTAAATGAAACTTGCACAACTGAAAACTGATGCTCAGCAAACTTTAGAACGACCAAAAGCACCACCTGCTCCAATGCCAGTATCACGGCACATCCACGGAACAATACTACTCTAGCATACATTAACCACTTTCTGCCAACCTGGCGTATACATGCAGTCTCTCGGCAGGTGGGCTTTAATGTAAATGGCCATATATATGCTAGTCAAACACTTTACTGTGCTGGAGAGCGCAAACTGTGCACTCCCAGCAAAGTAACAAGTAGGCACCGGAGAGCTCCCGATATATACTTACAATCAGGAGCTTTCTGATCATGCGACTGCCAATCACAGTGGTCACATGATCAGAATGCCCGGCGGTAAAGAGGAACTGTAGCCATAACTTAATAAAAAATATTGTTCGTTAGCAAGGAACATACATTCCACAATAGTTGTACTACCAAAATTAATGCATGCTGTAAATTGCCCTCAGCATTGTTCCTGTTGCTTCTTGCTGGAGCCTGCCATTTTGCTGAAGTAGTAAAGCTTCAGCAGATCAGCCTCTACATTTTTGGCACAGTGCCAAGACCTACATTTCTAATATCGGGGATGTCTAAAAATGTTATTTGTATCTTAGCGCATGCTTCCGAGAGAAAAAAAAAATAGCCAATCACAGAAGCAGGAAATGTTCTGTACACCAATGATGCATTGCTAAAGATCAAAGGGGCAGTGGAGAGGCGACAAACGTAACGCTGATCGCCCAATGCAAACCACAGATAGCATTGAAGAGGCAGAAATATGGTAATGTAGAGATAAGCATTCTGCATGTCTAGCGAGGCCAGAAAATCCCCCCAGAAGGATGGAAGCAATAACTGGCTGGGTATTTTCCCATGAAAATCTTATGAATCTGAAGGAACAAGTTTAGAATCTTCAGATCCAGAATCGGCCAGCCTCCTCAATTCGGTTTTGAAACGTTATAAGTTGTAAACGATGTAAGTTGGAGGGCATGAAGAAGACAGAGCGCACAAATCTAATTTGTAGCCCCTGGAAAACACTTTGAATCCAGGCGTTTTAGATGTTCTAGGACCAGAAGGCCAAGGAGGCTAACAGAGGTGGGGAGCCCCATCACTGTGCTGGTCTTGACGGTGATGTCGACTTGTGAAAGTATGTTCCTTTCTCAGATTTAGTATTGAAAGACGGGGGGATGAAAGGAACCCTTTCTAACATCAGATATAGAAGACATACTAGAGAAGAAAATCTTTTTTCTGGGGGAGGAGAGTACGCCTATCCCATCATTTCCTTTAAAGAGTAAATACTCAGGGTGTTTCTTGCAGGGGAGTTCAGCTGACCAACATTTAGGCCAGAGATTGCTGCACATGTGTACAGACAGAAGGCTCAATATAGAAATTTGGTGAAGTGTGCCAATCAAGCCACTTGCACAGTATCACAAGGCAGAAGGCAAAATGTTCCAGCTGACGATGGACAGAGCGATTCTTAAAGGATGAGCTGGGATTGTGCCATATTCCTGGCTGCAATGGTGTGACTAACTGCTTTAAATAAAACTTTAGGCTGAAAGGCAGATCCCACTAAGGCAAAGACATCCTTAAGGAGGGACCTCTAAATATGGGATTATCCTCCACGGGGCATGAGTCCTGTTAAGGTAGGAAATTGGAAGTGGGCAGTGCCTGTGATGTAAATCCAGATACCACAAAAGCATAGGCTCAACCAATGTGTGAAACAGTAAGGTCTTAGCTAGTGTAGGGAATTTTAGGAACCTTTGAAACACGTTCCACCAGTTTTTAGGGTGGAACAAGTAACATGTTCCAACATTTGCACCTTCTGGAGCTCCTTATCATGGGTGCATTGCTCCATCGGGCTCCTTCGAAAAAAACCCAAAACAAAAACAAAAAAAACCCCACACATTTTTTACTTCCTAAAAATAAATGTGCATTTATTTGTTTTTAAACAGTGAACTTCGCCTTTAAGGTGAGCAGATTCTGACTACTGTAAGGTCCGGTTCACACCGATGCGACTCGTCATTCGACTTGACAGATCAAAGTCAAATGACAATTTGTAGTTTATTTGCGGCTATGGAACCGGCATTGAAAAAGGTTTGTGCACTATTTTTTTGCAATTTCAAGCTTCTCCATACAGTATCTGGCTCAAGGGTAAAGTGAAAAACTGAAATTAGAGCTGAGGTAGAAGGGGGCAATGTCATGACCCCTGTAGTCTAAGGCTCCAATCAAAGGAAGGTAGATATATGATCCAACAGGGATTAGTTCAGTCATAGGAAGGTAGCAGCAATCTTACTGTAGTACTGTCTTTAACCTCTAGTTTGCAGTGTGCCAGCATGATAGAGGGTTACTATGACAAGAGGTAAACTAGAGCTGAGGCCTAACAAGGAGCGAAGCCAATAAAAACCAGCGCATGTCACCTAGCTACCCCTGATGAAGTCACGTGACGACACATGTGGGGAGGAGCCAGGTAATGTCAGAACTGGAACACCAGAAGTGTGGCAAGGAGCTGTGTTTGCGATCAGAAGCCTTGTATTGTTCTTACCATGCAAATTATTTCTAATGAAATGCAAGTGTTATTTTAATAAATGGTTTTAAACATACTACATTATGGTGGCTTTATGAGGCTGCGAGTTTGAACAACAGAACTAATGCGGTGGTATAGCAAAGTTATTAAAGATACAGATACCCCTAATAAGTGGTGGAAATGAGAGGAGAGCCTGGA
This sequence comes from Staurois parvus, assembly GCF_062004578.1. Lineage (NCBI taxonomy): Eukaryota > Metazoa > Chordata > Amphibia > Anura > Ranidae > Staurois > Staurois parvus. The sequence continues at coordinate 11,275,902 of NW_028318358.1, forward strand.
TGACCTGTGAGAGGATTTGTTTACACCCCAAAAGAAGGGGAGACGTGCTATATGGACCTATTATAACCTATAGGTCAATATATGAAGGTGAGGGTCCACCTGGAAAAACACTTTGTTTAAAAAGGTTTTACAGCATCAGGATAGTGGGCTCACTCACCAGCAGGAAGACTTTCATTATTAAAAATGGAGTGGAAGAGAATTTATAGTATGGATTTATGGATCTATGTCATTGAAATGGTATAGTCATGGTTTCACTGTATATGAATAGAGTTGGCAACACTAAGTTTTGAGATTTTAGCAGCACAACACTTGATATTTTTTGTTTTACTGTCTGTGATGAACAGACATTACTGGTGAATGCAGCAGCTTAGCATTGTAGAGTAATACATTTTCTTGCACGGGACACAATTAGTGGCAGCAAACAATCTTTCATTTTATTAAAGTGTTATCAGATGCCCTCCAGCGGGACAGAGAAAACGAGCAAAAACCAGTAATCCTAGCCATCCTGGAATGTCCAAGCATGCAAACATAAGCATGGACAGCATTCTTTACACACCCCAAAGGGGAATAAAATGGGTACTATGGGAGAATGCCTAAAAGGCTTCCACCCTGTACTTTACCCATATTTAGGGTGTAACATGTAATGTGTTACCAAAGAGGACCTGCTGGTCGTGGGTGCAATGCTCTACAGGCTCCAGAAATAATTAAATGCACTTTACCTGCATAACATCTGCATTTATAATTTTTTTTTTTTTTTTTTATAAAGTGAACTTCTGGCTTCACCCTCCAAAGGTGGGCATACCCCTGAAGGGGTCTTCAGGGACACGGCACTGGACCTGCAAAGCACCGTGGCTAACCCACATGCTGCACTATGAGGAGTGTAAGGCAACATTACAGGCTTACAGAAATGGTAAAAATCCTCCTGCGCTCAAATAAATAGTGCAGCGCTACAAATCAATAAATAAAACACAAATAAATGCAAAACCCCCCAGTGCACACAGGGAGTAAAATATACACAGTGCAAAACGTGTAATCAAGTGTACATGTGACCAATGTCCAATCCAACACTCATGAGAATCACAATAATATATATCCACACAAAATTATATATAAAAATATCCAATAGTGGTGCTCATCACAATAATAAACACACATTATATAAAAAAAGTCCAATCTTGGTGCTCAGAGGAAAATGCTCATGCAGGTGCTAAACATGTGATCACTCTTGTGCAAATCCCTAATGGCTGAAGTGCCCCCTCATCTCCTTGTATCGACCCTACCGGGTCAGCTCGCTCAGAGATACAAACCCCTCAGGATGGTATCAGGATTATTGGCCAAATCCACTTCAACGTATTCCAATTTTCCCATATACAGCCCTGTCAGTGATGTCCTCTCCAGGCCATATATAAAACAAAAAACCTCCATAGTTTAAAATCTATTTATTGGGGTATAAACAAATAAAAATGCCCACTCACATATTCCTTCGCCTCTGACACTGCAAATCTACCACATGCTGGAATTGTACTGCATGGGTATACAATACAGGATTTTCAAATATGGCTCCCACGCCGGAAGTGACGTCACCGCGCACCCGGAAATGCCTCCTCGCGTACCGACGCGTTGTGTCACGAGAGACGTGATTTCATCACGTGATGAAGTCACGTGTCTCGTGACGCAACGCGTCGGTACGCGAGGAGGCATTTCCGGGTGCGCGGTGACGTCACTTCCGGAGTTGGAGCCATATTTGAAAATCCTGTATTGTATACCCATGCAGTACAATTCCAGCATGTGGTAGATCTTCAGTGTCAGAGGCGAAGGAATATGTGAGTGGGCATTTTTATTTGTTTATACCCCAATAAAAAGGTTTTAAACTATGGAGGTTTTTTGTTTATATATGGCCTGGAGAGGACTGACAGGGCTGTATATGGGAAGATTGGAATACGTTGAAGTGGATTTGGCCAATAATCCTGATACCATCCTGAGGGGTTTGTATCTCTGAGCGAGCTGACCCAGTAGGGTCGATACAAGGAGGTGAGGGGGCACTTCAGCCATTAAGGATTTGCATAAGAGTGATCACATGTTTAGCACCTGCATGAGCATTTTCCTCTGAGCACCAAGATTGGACTTTTTTTTTATATAAAGTTGTGTGGATATATATTATTGTGATGAGCAACATTACAGGCTGACATTCGTGTGTCACAGCACTTTTCTATCAAGAGCATTACATGAAGGAACACATGCCTGGCTGTGTTGTCAGCTGATTAGTTGCTTCAGCAAGCACGTCTAAAAGGGATACCAGGGATGTGTTCTTTCACATAATACTCAGGAACAAAATTGATGGCAGAGAAAGACAATATCTGTAAACAGGCAGGCCAACAACAGTCCAGACTTGGAGGAGAGGGGATTGATAAATGGTTGAAGTTATTCTGACAGCAGATGAATAAGGGCTCAAATTAGCGGATGCAGCTTCAAAGGGGTATATTGCTGAAATGCAAGTCTGCAGGAAATTGACAGCAATCAGTAACAGCACAGGAGATGATTTTCTACAAGTGTGGAAGAGAATGTTCAGCTTTAGCTACTTGAGCCTACAGTGCTATTTTAAAGTGAAGCAGAGATAGCGACTATTCATCCCCGCAAGGTTTTAAAAAGACACCCTAGGCTTCTAAAGATAGCTCCAAAAGGACTGCAGAAGAGAATATAAACACAATCAGGAGTGTTGTGATGCCATGGCACTTCCTCTGAGTACAAAGGCTGGGACACAGCTGTTGCAGCTCTGTCCATGGTCTCTCTGCAGCAAAAGATCACCGTTATAAGGATCTCTAAGCAATTAAGTTAAGCAATTGAAGCCAGCAACAGATCACAATTAGAAGTGATATGCTGCTGCACAGTTGCATAGGCGTCTGGATTTGGTCTGCAAGGAGATCAAAATGAAACCCCATGTTGCAACAAGTGTTGGACTATATGGATGACATTGACGTGTCTGCAGAAAAATTATTAACTGAACAGAATGTCATTTGAATTTTAGCAATCACAAACCTTTAAAAAAAAAAAAAAAAAGTTGCAGTTTTATATTATATATACAGTGCTCAGGATAAATGAGTACACCCCAACAGATTTGTCAGAAAACCTTTCCTTTCAGAATCAACATTTTCTATGGGACACTATACTACAAAATACTCCCACAAATGTGGACCATTGATTGCAAACAAGATTTGTTCATTTGCACACACAAAAGTATTTTTCCTAACAAATTCATTCAATGAATACACCCCAATAAAAGTCTTAGGAGCAAAGCTAAAAATTTTAGACAACAAAATCCTAATTAACAAGAAATCAACTAAAGGTGAGTCTAATTATTCATTAAACAGGTGTCCAGTGGACAGTTGATTATAAAAGGGCGTTAAAGAAAACCCGTCCCATTTCATGCTGTCAGCAATGGCACCACATGGAAGAGAAATGTCACAAGGCCTAAGAAAAAATTTCTTTACAAAAGAAAGGTGAAGGCTACAAGAATATCAGCAAAGCTTTACTTATCAGTCAGAATACGGTAGCAAAAGATACAAAAATGTAACAAAGATGGACCTGCAACCATCTCATAGAGACATTCAGGCCATCCACGGAAGCGAACACATCGACATCAGATGGGTTGCAGAAGAAAAAAAAAAAAAAAAAAAAAAAATCACCATGCAAGTTCACTGCAGTTAGCTAAAGAAGTAGAAAGCTACACTGGGATGATTGTTTCCCATGACACAATATGGCGTACACTGCAGAGGAATGGCATGTGTGGGTGTTGTCCATGAAGGAAGCATGTTCTAAAGCCCATGCTCAAGAAAGCCCGCCTGGACTTTGCCAGAGCCCATGCTAAAAAAAGATTACTGGGACTTTGGATTGATGAGACCAAGATAAATGTTTTTTTGGAACTGATGGCTTCAAAACTGTATGGCATCGCAAAGGTGAGGAGTACAAATGCATAGTGCCTACAGTGAAACATGGTGGTGGCAGGGTCTTCCTCTGGGGCTGCATGAGTGGTGCTGGTGTCGGGGAGCTGCATTTCATTGGATGATTATATGAATTCAACATGACAATGATCCAAAACACACATTTAAGACCACTGTTGTATTTCTGAAGAAAAACAGGGTGAAAGTGATTCAGTGGCCAAGTAGGTCTCCTGATCTGAACCCAATCGAACACCTATGGGGAATTCTGAAGAGACAACTTGCCATCCAGCACCCAGGCTCTAAAAGAGGTCGTTCTTGAAGAATAGAAAACGATAGATGTTGCAAGGTGTCACCAATTTGCTCATTCCATGCCTAGAAGACTTGGTGCTGTCCTTACAAATCATGGAGGTCATATAAAATACTAGATGTAGTAGTTTTTGTTGTGGGGTGTATTCATTTTTGCATCAACTAATTTAAGTAAAACTGAAGATTTTGTAATCTAAGTTATATTATTATTAACTTTCCTTTCATATAATGAGCTAAACAAATGTTCTATAAAACTCAGTTTTGTGAAAATTTTGGTAATTGTTCTTGTTCATTGAGATTAAAAAGAAAAAAAAAATGCACACACGAGACAGACACACACACACACACTTACACTTTTGTAAATATTTTGTTGCATCTTTTCATGTGACAACACTGAAGAAATGACACTTTGCTACAATGTGACGTAGTGAGTGTACAGCTTGTATAACTGTAAATTTGCTGTCCCCTCAAAATAACTCAACACACAGCCATTAATGTCTAAACTGTTGGCTACAAAAGCCTGATACAGGGCTCCCTCCTCTGGATACTGGATGTACTGTGGGTATAATAGCTCTTCCAATAGGAGCCAAAAAAGGGGGTGCCAATAGTGTAGTAACTTCAGGTATTTATTGAATAAACATGATAAAAACACAGGGTGCAGGTACAGATACAAAGTGACAAATATTAAAGCAGAGTACTGCAGCACCGACCCTTAAGCAAGGTTAGCCTCCCCTCTGACGATGTGCCTTAGCATGAAAGGCCTCAGGAGGAGCTAACAGCGTGTGACGTCATCGCCGCCTGGACCACGAGGAGGCCCGGCGGCCATCTTGCTTAAGGGTCAATGCTCCAGTACTCTGCTTTAATATTTGGCACTTTGTATCTGTACCTGCACCCTGTGTTTTTAACATGTTTATTCAATAAATACCTGAAGTTACTACACTATTGGCACCCCCCTTTGTTGGCTCCTATTGGAGAAGCTATTATACCCACAGTACATCCAGTATCCAGAGGAGGGAGCCCTGTATCCATGCTGAATATCCACACATCCCTAAAGGAGACCTCAGGATCCAGCAGAGTTACACTTCACCCAATCTTGATGACCATTCTTCTGAGGGAAACCCACCATCTGCCTGCTGTTTACACTCCATTTGGCGGTTACATTTATGCACATTTCCTATGCGCAGTCGGTGAGTGCGCACTTCTGCCATTTGTTTCCTGTGACAAGCTCTTAGACATACGTGCTGTTGTGGAAATTTCCAGTGGTGTCATTTACTAGAGGACATCGTGCGAACAAATTATTCTGAATGAACTTTGATTCATTCACATTTATTTATCCATTTATCCTTTCTCAGCGCTGCACTTTATTTACCGATTGTTACTTTAAGGTTATTGTGATTTCCTTTTAGTGTTCTAGCTGCTACTTTTTCTAGAGCGCTCGCTATTATTACTATACATTTGGAAAATAATGGTGGTCACACAAATTGACACTTTGGGCCCAATTTGGACATTTTCAATAAGCTGTACACTCACTAATTTACATTGTAGCAAAGTGTCATCTCTTCAGTGTTGTCACATGGAAAGATAGAATAAAATATTTACAAAAATGTGAGGGGTGGACTCACTTCTATGAGTGTGTGTGTGTGTGTGTGTGTGTGTGTGTGTGTGTGTGTGTGTGTGTGTGTGTACGTACATATACACACACACAAATATACACACATATCTAAAATGTACTTCAGATTAAATTTTTTGGGGGTGTTCAAATTAAGTAACACATTCTGAAGTACATTTTTTCCTATTTTTTAACGATTTATTCCTAATATATATAAGAATACAAATCTGCTGCCAAATCAAAAACATATCTGTCTTGGAAAAAAAATATATAACACTTCAGGGTAGAATAGAAAACCTAAAAGGTATAATTGTGTGGAAACTGAAAAATCAACGAAATGAAGGAAAAAAAAAAAATCTCTGGAACTTGAGGTAATTTAGTGAGAAAGGCCTGGGGACTCAAGTATAGTATCTGCACTAGGGATACCATTTAAAGAGTAACTCCACTTTTGTTGAGAAATCAAAAACCTATTAACCCCTTGGGAGTATCTGAACAAAAGTTATTTTTTATTGCAGAGGATGCCTAAAATCTGACTTGTATCTTTGTACAAACTTCTGGGAAAATCGGTGAGACAATCAGCAAGCAGGAAATAACATTTCTGGGGGTGTTCCATACACCAATGCTGAATGGAACACTTCTAGGTTGCCATACTGCACTGAATTGTACAAAAAATTACAGTGCTGCAGAGGTTATTTTTAATAACATTCGATTACACAATATAGCTTGTGTAGCGATTGCATATGCCATATCTTCAGAGTGGAGTTACCCTTTAACCAAGCTAGATAGCAAGCATTACTTAAATGGATGAAATATAAGTGATAAAAGGAGAGTACATCAAATTATTCAAACCACTCTTACCTTTCCCGTGGCTTCCTTTCTATCTGTCGAGGCCGGTCATCATCCAAATGACGTTGCATTTTTTCCTGTTCTTTCTGCAATCTTTCTTCTACCTCACGTTCTCGGGCAGCTGTATCCACGGGTTTGGCACCCCCAAATATTGATGCAGCTCGACTCGAGGGTGCTGAACCACTGGTCTCTTCCTCCTTGGGTGCAGAACGAGGTTTGAGATTCAACTTTGGCCTCTGGGGAGGACCTATGTTGATAAAATAGGGATATAAAATTTAACAGCTGGAACATGTATGATTCATAATGCCCAAACAGCTTATATATAATCCATTCAGTTTAATACAGCATGCAACAATGTTTAATTTTTTTTTTCCTTTGTATCTTGCATATACCTCTTTCTTCCTTCCTTTCCTCATTTCGAGAATAGCCGTTCCACCTGTCCGACCTATCATCACGCCGGTCATCACGCCGGTCATCATACCTATCACCACCATATCGATCTGCACCACCTCTGAATTCATCATCTCGACGGTACCCGCTGCCAAATGCTCTTCTTCCACTACCTCCCCGTGAGTCATAACCTGATAAGATAAGCATTAAGACAAATAAAAATGACAAGCTTACATTAGTGAACACCAGATTATGACTTGACTACTTCATGCCTAGGTGGTATAATCAAAGAAACCAGCATGGTCTGGAAAGATACAGTTAGTAAAAGATAGGTTTAGAGGTTCAAATATAAATTACTGTATCACCCAATATATGGCTTCCATCCAGTAGCCAAAAAATATGCAGACCAAAAAAGAGATTTGTGAAAAGAGATTCACAAGAAAAGCGGCTACATTATGGACAGAATGCGATACTCAGAAAAATTTCCAAAAATTATGCTTTATTACACATTAATAATTGACAATCGGGCAATCGCCCTGGTTTAACATCACCTCAGTATGAGACAATACACACAGACCTAAAACCATTAAAATCACACCAAGACCAGTCTGGATATATATGTGCTGCAGAGGCTATGACAACCATAGTCTAAAGCATTTGCAGCACCGCACATTGGTTACACTCCCTGTAGGAGGTGTTTACGAAAATTATACCATAGGTATATAATATCACATGCATGTATATAAGCAAATACAGTTACCACATAGAGAGAAGCATAACCCTAAGCCTATACAAGGCAATATGGGTAAAAAATAGAATGAAAAGAAGGGGGAATAAACCCCAGTAATATAGTGATGGATTCATGCAGTACAACCCTGTAGAGGCACATGTGGTTGGGGCCCATCTATTTGTGATATACGTAAATAGTTGCAAAGATTCTTATGGATGAAAGAGTCCCTGTTGATGTCTTGATGGAGATAAATACAAATAGCAGAGGCCTGCTTTATATGGTTTCTTCACCACAACATGTGGACTGCAAACCACTTTGATATTTGAAATAAGATGAGGCCCAATAGGTCTTCCGCCTGTTGAAATATATGTTATATGCCTTATATAAAGCATCATAATATCCCCATCCTGTAATAAGACAAATGATATAGGAATTGTCACTCTGGGTACTCTCACTCTGATGTATATATAGTATAAGCAACAAAGAGCCTTCTTCGTTATTCCTGTAACAGTCCACTCACCACCTGTGCCATAGGTAGTAGAAAATAGGAATATCCTTCAAAGGTACTGCCGTATTGATCCAGGGAACTACCGCTTACATCAGCCGACATTTTGCGGGTTCCAGCCTCTCCTGAGTGAGATACGTCCTGACGAAGCTGAGTGAGATACGCCCATCGGCGAAACGCGTTGACATCATGCGTCACTTCCGGTCATGCGCATTGGCGATATGCACGCAGACCTACAAGGAGGCAGCCATTTTCACATGCCATGAGTCATGCAAGAGCTATACAGGCACCATGGAGAGGCTGGAACCCGCGAAATGTCGGCTGATGTAAGCGGTAGTTCCCTGGATCAATACGGCAGTACCTTTGAAGGATATTTCTATTTTCTACTACCTATGGCACAGGTGGTGAGTGGACTGTTACAGGAATAACGAAGAAGGCTCTTTGTTACTTATACTATATATACATCAGAGTGAGAGTACCCAAAGGGGTCGCGACCCACAGTTTGAGAACCGCTGCTTTAGACTATGGTTGTCATAGCCTTTGCAGCACATATATATCCAGACCGGTCTTGGTGTGATTTTAATGGTTTTAAGTCTGTGTGTATTGTCTCATACTGAGGTGATGGCAAACCAGGGCAATTGCCCGATTGTTAATTATTAATGTGTAATAAAGCATAATTTTTGGAAATTTTTCTGAGTATCGCATTCTGTCCATAATGTAGCCACTTTTCTTGTGAATCTCTTTTCACAAATCTTTTTTGGTCTGGAAAGATACCCTTATATTCACTTTGTTCGCACTCCCTCACAGCTTCTCCACTGTAGGTGGAGTGGCACCAACTCAGCTGACCTCAAAGCTGGCTGTGGAGGAGGAAGGAGCTGTGAGGGGGAGCATGCGAAGTGGAGTATGGCTACAAAATCTCAGTACAGCAGAAACTGAAAGGCAGAAGCTGATTGGTTGCTATAAACAACAGCTATCGATTCTATCTGCTCCAGTCTGGGTAAATTCTCCTCAGTGTGTGTGTAAACAGATACAAATTTATGTGCACATTTCAGCAAGGGCAGAAAGACTGTAAACTAAAGATGATTTATGAAACACATTTCATGTCAGTATCTTGTATATATAAAATACTGTCCAGGAGAAAAGTCTTTCTACATTTTCAAAAAAGTATTTACAGAGCGGAGAACAGAGCAAATACTTATCAACGTAGCTCAATCACACATCAATTATAGAAGTTGAGTGCAATGCAAGAAAAGCGATAAATCTGAAAACCACATCAAACACTTTGTTTTTTGCTCATGTTTGATATTTGCCTCTATCATAATCCCGGCGGTCACGATCATCATAGCGATCCCTTCCTCTGTCTCGATCATAGCGGTCATCCCTGCGTGGGCCATCACGATATCGGTCTGACTCATACCGGTCATTTCGATACCCTGTCAGAAGATTAACATTAGTATTCCAGGAAAACATTTATCATGCTCTGAAGCAGCCACTAGCATCCATTTAGCTTCTTCTAAATGTCTATAATGCGTCAATATCTTAGCACTGGCTCCTTGGGGTATACATATTTTTAAAACCAAAACACTGCTTTACATATGTGGACTTCACTAACTTATTGCATAAATATCCCTACATTTTTTTTTGTCCAACAGTAATACAAATTTATCAACATGCTGATTGTAGCACTACAGGTGCAGCTTTAGGAATAAAGGAAAGCTGCTGGACAATGAGGGGCCTTTCTTTTCAGAGTTGACCTAGAGTGATTCCCTATGGGGTACAAGCACTTACTGTCTCCGAAGCCCTCCTCACGGCGAGGAGGATAATCATCGTTGTCTGTGCTGGGACGCGCCCTCCAGTCAGAGGAATCTGTTTTATCAGACTCTCTATTGCGGTCCCGATCTCTGCCAAATGAGCGATCGTCCCGATCTGAACACACAGAAATTGTAGTAAATCAAAGTTACTGGGCTGTTACTTCTTAGGCATATGAAGATAAAAAAGTCTTTGTACATGACTGCTAAATACTGTACAAAATCAGGGGTAAAATGATAAGACCATCAATCGCAAGCAAGCTTCTGAAAGCCATCAAGTAGGCAATGCCACTAGACACAGCCTGTTCACATATTGTAGTACAACTTGATTATCAGTGTATTGCTATGCCTAAAGTTGATTGTGCATTAAATGCAAGGTCTGGTAATCTTGCGGCCTCCCTTCTCTTGTATTAAAAAAAAAAGTTTCCACCACAGCACATGTTCATACAGTGGGTATAGAAAAGAATTACCCCCACCCCAAAAATATTAAATTTTGTGGCTTTGCAGTCTGAAATGAAGACAGTTTTTGTTTTATCCAGCTGTATTTACTCAATGCAAATTATAACTTCCAAGTGAACGATATAACACCAACATGCCACAATTTTTTTTTAATTATAAAACAGAATCACCAACTTGGAAAAAGGATCACCCTCCCCAAAATTACTTCAATCAGGTGTACCTAATCACCTTTGCAATGGCACACAGTTATTTGACTCATCTGTGATCAGCTCTAGTCATTTTGATTAGCTCAGCATGAAAAGAGCTTTCCTGGAGAACTTCAGTCACTGGTAGTGCAACTAAAGCAAACAACTAGGAGTGACAAAGCACTCTCGAAAGATCTCTGGGATAAAGTTGTGGACAGCCAAGTCAGGAGAGCAATACAAAATAATTTCAAAAGGCTTTATTATTGCCTGGAAGCACAGTGAAGTCTATTATTAAGTGGAAAGTATTTGGTACAACACAGACCCTCCCTGGATCAGGACGTCACTCCAAACTGGTCAGGAGGAAACTGGTCACAGTGGCTACCAGAAGACCTACAGCAACTCTGAAGCAGCTGCAGGAGTTTATGACAGAGTGGTCATTGTGTGCATGTAACAATATCACAAGTTCTCCACAAAAGAGGAGACCTTCATGTTATTATTGTCTCCTGTAGTAACAGAGATCTCCAGGAGAAACCAATGAGAGCTGTGGGAGACTCAGGAGATAAACGCTTCTGGAAATGCCCATTTTCTAAGAGGAATGCAAAGGATCATTCTTCTAAAAGGGAGCAGTGTTTGGCATCATGGACAGCCGTAAAAGGTATTTACAGTCTTTTTTTGCATGGTATTTGTTTTGGAAGATTTAAAAATGACAAATTATGGTTGCTTTAAGGATCCGGGGAACATGTGACATCAGGGATGTGCAATATATATTGCCCGACACCCAGGACATGTAGTTCTAGATGCGGAGCAAGTTGTTTTTAAGATTTTTTTTTTTTTTTAAACATTTAGCCCTACAGCAGCGCCACTGATTGCTTCCACACACCGTGCTAAAGTGCTGTTTTATTACTTTTTCTTTATTATTTTTTTCCCCTACTCCGGTGATCAGAGCAATACAATATTACCATAATAACATTTTACAACTCTGTGCAAGTGATTGGGATTTTTTATTTTTTTTTAAACACATTGTGATTGCTTATACCAACGAATTTCATTGGTATAAGCAAGCATTTTTACTTAACGAAACAGATTAATTCAGTAGTTTTTGTTGTGATCAGCTGCGATTGGCCATAGCTGATCACATATGCTACAGATGGGCTGTGATTGGCCCAGTCTATACATGTGATCACTGTGACCAATCACAGCTCACTGCACAGTTATAGGCAATGAATGGCATGAACGGAAGCCATTCACTGCTTACAACTGTCATGTGATCTGCTGTGATTGGTCACAGCGATCACATGATACCGGCAGCATCCCGATGTTGTGATCTGTCATTGACTGTGTCCCATGGACATGGCTGATGACAGATCGTGCTGGAGCTTGGCCTGTGGGGTACAAGTGAAGCGTGATCCTGGGAGGATGTCATATGACATCCTCCCAGCATAATAGGTTTCCCACTTGGCCATCTATGTACAATAGGCCAGGCAGGAAGAAGTTAAGAGGTGAACTTTTCCTTTAAAAGGAGCAGACAATGGAGCTTGATTTGGCTGCTCAGCAGGCACTTGTACTGAACACCCAAGTGATTCCTTGTGTGAGAATAACCTGAAGGAATAAAGTTTTTTTTTTTTTCTCATTAGGGCCGGCGCCTCATTTACTCGCTGTGCAGATGTCCCCCTGCGAAATACTGCTTCCTGGCTCTGCTCTCCTCACGTGCTGTCAGCGTAAGGAGAGGACTGCCAATAACCGGCATTTCCTATTTACTCGGTGATCAGCTGTAATTGGACACAGCTGGTCACATGGTCAAAACGGCTGTGATTGGCCAGTTCCTTAGTCATGTGATCGGCTGTGTCCAAAGGACACAGCAATCACAGCTCACACGCAGGGCATGCGGGGGGTGTGGTTCTGGGAGGAAGTCCATGGACTCCCTCCCAGAAGTAGCCAACCACGCTGCAGCTGTCTCTTGGTTATAGCGTGGTTGGGAACATGTTAAATGTAGTACCCAATTTTAGCTAAAACCTATTTTCAAAAGCAAGAAGGACATTTACTGCTAGATGCATACCCAAAAGACAGATCTCTCCTTACTGCCTGCCCTGATACCAAGGAGTCAAAAGGCATGGGAAGCGAAATTAAATCTCGAAAATGAAACAGAAAAATACTTTTCAGTAAAATGTACAAAGTTAGAATTGGTCAGGTTTTTATTGCTATTGTTCAGGAATATTCATTACCCTAATTTTTTTATCCTGTCACAAAAGCATAATGTGAGTGGAAATATTCCTAGCAAGAAATACAGCAGTAAAATCCAAACTTGGTTCTAAATCATTCCCTCTTCCCCTGCCACCAACAGATGGGTTGCAGCGGAACAAAACTGCTGGAAGCTGGTCAGTAATCCTTATGTCGGCTGCATTTCCTTCTGTTATAAGCTCATAGTCACTTCAGAGACTTTGAAATTATAGCAGGAGGGTCCTCTAGACTCTGCTAATAGCTATGACCAGTGACTAATAAGCCTCTGATTGCAGGCATTAAGGCTTCACAGACATGGCAGTTCCTGTTTGCTGAGGTATAAAATCCATGCCACTTTTAGCTCCTGCATTCAGCCACCAATGCAAGTGAATTGCCATATGCGCTCATGTCTGCTACATCTGTATTTATCCGTACGTGTGCATATCTACTTCTCCAAAAACATGGTGAGGCTCATGTGTTGATAAATGTCAGCGCAGAAGCTACTAGTGCTTACCAGAGCATGGCCGTATACAACTACTCACTTTCTTTGGCAATTGCATGTGGAGCATTGGGCTCCCCAGAAAGCACTGGAGATTTTATGCCTCAGCAAACAGGATCTGCTAAGCATGCATGCGCATGAGGCCTAAATCTGTTGATGCAGTGTACCAACATACTAAGGGCCTGATTACACCAGCGTTAATCTCACTAGTGTACAGATTATACATTGTTACAATGCATCTCCGAGATTGTAAGCTCGAAAGAGCAGGGCCCTCGATCCCCTCATGTTTTGCATTGTATTGGTATTGTTATTGTGTATTGTTCTGTCCCCCTTTGTAATGTACAGCGCTGAGTGAACTATTGGCGCTTTATAAATACTGTATAATAATATTATTAATAATTGCAGTGCTTTTTTTTCCCCCTCTTCAACTTGCATTAATTTAACTCCACACAGGGCAGCAAATTACAAGGCTTTCCTTCACATTGTAACACACACTACACTGCGATAAAAAACATTTATGGGCCCTGTGCATTCAGAAAATGTATAGTTAGTGGGTGGTGTTTTCAATGATGTAGGTAACACAAATGGTGAAACATGATAAAGTGGATAAAAAAAAATAAAAAATCTAGCCACATGGGGTTAGAAACAGAGAGCAGGGCCTGGTAGCAAAAGGGGTTTCAGGCAAATGCATTATAACAGACTACTTACCTTTGTCCTGTGCTTGGTCAGCTATGTCCACTCTTATCCTTCTGTTTCCTAGAGACTGGGAAACCAGAGAACGTTAATAAAGAAAAATAAAATCTGTCTTCATAAAAAGAGTGGGAATGTAAGAAACCAGAACCACAATTATTTTTGACTCCAATCTTTGAAAATGCTACATAGCTGCCTTGCTTATCACCTGTCTTCAAGTTGCTCACCCAGACACTTTTTGAATTTACTGGATAAATGCTTATCCCTGATCATGACTCAAACTAGTGAACAGCCAGATAACTAAACTTATCAGGAGGCGATCAATGATAGCAGCTTACATGCTTACTCAATGCAGGTTTCCCTGCAACAGAACTGTGCACAAAACTTTGGTACAATTTAGAATACCTTACTGGGGAACAATAAATTTCAGTGATGCATTGATTGACCAAACCGTTTTTGTTTGAGGATTTCTCACAGAATTAAAAATCTAACTTGATTTTGTTTTATTTGGTTCCGTTATGTTCAACTAATATGGGTTTATATTAGAAGAAAAAAAAAAAAAAAAAAAAAAGGATTCCTACCAGATCATTCTTCCTTGCTATGGAAACTGACATATCTTATGCAGAGTCTGACTCTACACAGTGAGGCATAAGCAAGAGTATAAGTTGGTCAGGGGTGGGCTACTGAACAACTGTTCCTTTGCTCTCAATGGTGAAAGTGTCTAGCCAAGGCAATTGAGCAAGATAAACCAACTAGTGAAAGAATGTTTATGATTTTCCACAACAGTTCAGACAAAAATGTTAATACAAATAATGCACTAGATGGTCTAAGTGTAGTCTTAATAAAGCTAAGCAAGGTTTTATCAACTTTAACTAACAGAACATAACAGACAGGAGCATGAACTGCCCAAAGCTCTGTTAGGGTAAATGAAAAAAGTCAGCAGAAGCATTGATGTGTACCTTTCCACAGTCAGCATTCCTCACTGTACACACTCACAAAGGAAAAATAAAACCACAAGAGATATTCTGCTATACTCAGCAGTTCTGGCTTTACAGAGCTCTTGAAAGCACAGTGATGAATGCAGCTCATATGCCTATGAGCTGAGCTACAACTATAGGATTTCCAAGGAGACTCACTTCAGATTTGCTCATGACAACTGCGTAGCAAAACTCAGTGTATACAATATTTCTATAAATTAGGCATACATGTATATTTTATAACAGACTTTGCAGTAAACTAGGAACAAGTACATAACCAGTGCAGGAAAGCATGCACATGTGCACGTTTTCCACTATGCACTATTAACCTGTTACTTTAAAGTGGAGTTTCAGTCCCCCCCAAAATTTTTTTTTAAAAGCAGATCCACGATGACATTACAAATATCATTTAGAATTGGAATAATTCAATATTAAAACCATTGTAATTACTTTGCAAATCGTCCATATTTACCAGGATCTGTGAAACAGGCAGTCGCCATGATGGCTGTGGGCATCTGAAGCCTGCAGGTCTTTAGTTCCTGAATTCGTGCTGCTGGCTATCCCAGCATATAACACTCGTTCTTGCGCATGCGCAGTACAGACAATGCTCGGCGCGACGTGTGTAGTACAGGTTGCCATAGCAATGGTGGGGACGGATGAAGTTCCCGCCCCCTGCCGGGCAACCTGTACAGCACTGCAAGGAAGGCTCGCGAGCACAGGAAACCAAAGGACTCCTGTGTACAGGAAACGACATCCCAGGAGACCTTGCAAAATCGCCCATCTACGTCATCGCCTAGGCGGTCGGGACCTAAACTGCAGGCTTGCAGAGGATATATATATATATATATATATATATATATATATATATATATATATCTATATCTATATCTAAAAAAAAAAAATTTCCAACTTGTGCTTCTTTTCACAGGGACTAACGAATAAGGTAAAATTAGTAAAAATGGGTGGAACTCTGTTTAAGAATGACATCAGCACTTCAAGACGGACAAGCATTACTAGCAAAATTCAGGTGTTATCTTTAGAAGACAGAGCAGCAGGCGAGTTGCTAATGACAGCTAATTGCTGGCAAGCTGAAGCTGTACAACTTAAAGGCCAAGTTCAACTTTGTTTAAAAAAATAATAAATGCACTTTTGCGAGTAGAAAAAAAAAAAAAGTACATTAAAGTGTTACTAAACCCAGGATCCTGCATTCACTATATCTGGTCTCCCACAGTACACAGAACCTATTTTAGTAAATATAAACTGATAAATACCTTTTCTCATCATCAGTTAGCACAGTTGTGACTTCTATCAATGTCCAGCTGAGCACTGGTTAAGTTTGTAGTTTTCTTCCTGCTCTAGAAGGATGCAGGACGCCTGACCTCTGTCTGGACAGTGCTGATTAGTGCTGTGCTGATCACATGCACTCTCCCAAGGGAAAAAAAAAAACCCTCTCTAGTAATACACACCAAACTGAGTATGTGCAGAGTGTCTCCACACGATAGGTCTTATCAGGAGATAAGTGGGGGCACTGGAGGATCAGAGAACTGGATCAAACAGCCTTTTTACACAATTCGAAGGATTACCCTCTTAGGAACCACAGAGAGTATACCAAGCATACTTTGCTGCATCTACAGACTGATTTCACTGTTTGGGTTTAGTAACACTAATTTTCTCAGGAGTGTGCACAGCATTGCACTTGTGAACCGTGGATCATGTGTGCAATGTCAGGTTCTTGCAGACACTTCCTAGAGCTCTCTGCCCAAACCTCTATTCGTGCTGGCAGTTTCAGAGCTGCAGGAAATCTCAATGAACCACAAAGGTTTTGATCACCACTCCTATAGTCCATCTGCCACAGTGGCAAACGGGACTTGTAGTTTATTCATTGGCATTTCACTGTGAACAAATGACGCAACGATGCATGCAGAGCCCCACGCAGCCAAGCTGATTTTAACTGCAACTCTGGGGGCGAGGGATTCATTGTAATATAATACACCCTAAATACAGGTGTAGCACGTAACATATTGCTAAAGGTTAACAACCTTTAGACACACAAGGGAGGAGAAATTCAACCAATTTGGAATAAATAATGAAACAGCATGTTGCAACTAAAGTGTAGACAGGCAGTTCTAAACTGTGCCACTTTTATCTTGTGTTGCATTGAATGCACAGAATATAAAAGTAGAGCTAAGATCAACTCTTTTGGTGTACAGGAAAAAAACTGGCTCAGATTTTGTGAAAGTGCCTCACATGAATTCTAAAAGTGAACCAAATTCACGTAAAACGTTATAGGGGAACACCTATAAATGTTAATTGCACGCATAAGCAGTACTCTGGGAAAAAACAAAACATTTTATCTTGAATTTCTCCTGCAAAAATAACGTGCACTTCCTGGTGTACGAGGGTGCATATCTGCTTGTGAGATCTAAGGCTCTGATACATCTATCATCAGGGACATTCTGGGTAAGATTTGGTCATGTTGCCACTGTATTTCCAAGGGTTTTCCATGCCTGGAGGCTTTGATAAGAGGAAGAAAAGTCCTCTCTCTAAGAAAATGGCCACACACGCACACACACACACACACTTCAAAACAAAATATGGTAAATTATCAGCTGCAGGAAGACAAGAGGCAATACTGATGACTTGTCTTTTTTCTTTTGTCATATTTTCTTGGGCTTAGCTTTTGGTGGGTTCAGTTCCACTTGAACAAAGCTGGTCAGCTTAGGCAGTCAGGTGAGGATATATGCCAAATTCCAATTTTAATTGAAGTGGAGAAATCTACAGAGATTGGAAATGGATGGTTGGCCAAGACTCCATGCCTTCACCATCTGTACAAACAGGAAGCCTGGCAGGCAAATATCAGGTATCACAGATTAACTTACTTCCTCGTTAAGACTCAAAGCCCGCAGAAGAGATTCCAAGTCATCAAACTCTGCGTAACCAAACCCTTTTAATCTCTCTGGATTGCTGGGTTCACGGGGCAGACGAACAGCACTAATCTAGAGAAGGAACAAAGAAAATCAGGAAAATTATCATTTACAGTTGAACAGCTCCACCCAAAAATAACTAAATCAGATTTAAAGGTGATTGGTTAAAAACAAACCCTAATAACTAGGATTATTACAGATAAAAAAAAAAGTAATATAATCCAGAAATAAACATTCACTATCACACTAATCAAGTTTGTATGTTTATTCATTGTCATCACTCTTCACTGCAGGGAAAGAAGAGTTACCATCCATGTCACACTATTTTGTGGCCAAGATTTGTTAGTCAAGGAGTTTGTGTGGAATGCCAATAAAAGAGATCCATTTCAGCCTACACATAATCCTCCGGATTGGAGAACTACTCATCTCTATGGACTGCCTTAAAAAAAAAAAAAATCTTTAAAATGATAAACATTAAAGATCCCCCTTCTAAGTCATGAATTACTATAAAAATCCTTGAAAAAATCTGTCATTTATAGAAACATTGAAGACATCATCGCTGACCATTCCTTCTGACAATAACCAATGCCTGGTTGTCATGCTGATCCTCCAGCTTTAATACTTACCCAAAACAAGCATTCTTGGATTTTTCTCTAACTCTAGGTTAAAGACTGAAGGGTAATAGTAATAATAAAATAATAGAGTGAGCATCACAGCCAAGCAACTAACATTTTCAGAAAGTCAAACTGCCCCCCATATTTTGCTCATTGCAGGTATACTTTAAATGTATTTTTTTTATAGCACCTCAGTATGTCTTATGAAGGAGGGGCAGTGCTGTAATCAAATTACTACTTTGCATAGGGAGCTAGTGGGTGGAGGAGTAGAGCACAGAGAAGAGCTCAGTGTGCTGCTGCCTTGTCTCTATCCACTCACAGGTTGTAGTGGTTCTTGACCAAGCTTATTGCTTTAACTGCAGCAAAGTGAGGTATGTGTTGTCGGACATGGACACCTGAATTAATCTAAGTAGAATTACAATTTCTTACAAAAAGGTAAAAACATCTGCCTTTTACAGTTTGGGTCAGTGGCAAACAGAAAAACTAACTCAGCATACCTCAGTTATTTGAGAAAGCAGGACCAAGGGCAGGCAAAAAAAAGAGGGATGGGAACTAGTGTCCTTCAATGGACTACAAGGGTAGGCAGGGATAAAGAGATTACAGCAACCCCAAACTAGTCCAAAGAAACCCCAGAAGAACAAGAGGATGGTGAAAACGCTTATCAAGGGGTGTTTCTGGGACCTGAATGGAACTCTGCAGAGCCTGCCTAACTTTGAGCACAGAACATAGCCCTAAGAATATTCTGACCCATCCCAGTCTAGTGAAGCATTCATAGTAATGCAGCAACAGGCAAGAAGCAGAAAAATAATACTATCATACACCAGATTAAAAGACATAACCAAGGAAGGTATCTAGGGGAACTACTTTAAGAGGCTGCAGGTCAGCCATGAAAAGAGGGTCTATTTCTAGGTGATCAGATCCCACAAAGCACCCATAGTTGTGGAGCGACAGGCAGGAACCCTAGCCATACCACTAAAAACATTTACCCAAGTAAGGACATAACCAGGGAGGGAATCTAGAGAAACTTCCTCAATAAGCTGCAGTTCAGCCACAAACAAATAACTCATTTCCAGGTGATCATGTACCACAAAGGCCTCTGGAAATACACCATCCCCTTTCTGCTGATAATCCAAGGGAGCACAGAGCCATTCAGCAATGATTTCTTACTGCCATGCAGGAATTGAACACCCAGGTGCAGAAACCTGTCCCTTCAGAGTGGAATCTACCGATTGAGGAGAGCCAGATGTCAATACATTGCCTGTAAAGAAGATGTAGTCGGGGGGTAGTACTCAGGATCTTCCAGCATAGTGACCATGTCACTTGTTCTATCAAAATAACTTCCAAACCTTCCCAGAGGTGAAAATCCTGCAACATCTGGATGTCCAATGGAGTAGAGGTCAAGAAGACATACAGTGGGATATAACAACAAAGATGGGACTATCTGTTCTGGGGAACAAGACTTAAGGTACACGGATACCTAAAGTTCTCACAGGGTGGGATGAAGAAACCACCCCATTTGACTGAACTATTGGGTCATTCTAGGGTCTTCGTGGTCTATAAAGAGCAGACCCCTAAGAACTAAGAGTTCAAAGAACTGACCCTCTACAGGGAAGGGCATCTAGGCATCCCACAATGGGGATGCTAGATGGACACTGGGGCTGTCAGCAAATACCAAGCCCCGCAAAGTAGCACGTGCCTCCAAAGGAAAATGAAGGTCTATTGCCAAAGTAGGGAACCACAGAAACTGCTCTCAGTCAACTTTATAGTTTAGGTAGTCCCTTTAGAGAGGAGGGACCCATGGAACCGTCTGGAAGTACAAACAGCACCTCACTTGTTGAAATAAAGGTGTACCTTCATGACAGCAGCTTTTCAGAGGACTTCACACCCTATAAGCTAATCAGCAGTTAGGCTCTGAAGGCCTACAGGTGGCTGCTGCCAAAAGGAGATGGCAATAGGATTCCGCAGAACCCTCCACAGACCTCCAGAAATGAGTCCTTACACTGTCAACCTGTGGCATTGCTAATTACGGTGTCAAGAGCAGGGCCTAACTTCCTTCTAAGGCCAATCAGGTCAGATACTGCTTGGGTAAAGGATCAGCATCCAACTATGCAGTCACAGTGCTTTGTGCATCTGCACAACCATTAATTGCAATGGCTTTTGTTGCAAGCATCTAAGCATACATCTCGCAAGGTTCTAGACAACTGTTGCAGCTACGTTATGAAAGTGGGCCTTCTTGGTGGCAGAGGTATCCCTTATGGAGGGAATCTACACCTTCTGCTATGGTTTGACACTTTAAGGTTACTGTCAACACAGGTTCAGATCAGTCAATTAAAACTGGGATTTAAAGGAGGGACTGTCTTGTCAGTGGAATTCTGCAAAGTGAGAACATCTTCAACCAGTTTAGTGGAATTCCTGTCAGGCACCCCTCACACAGGCCTCCCAATCAAGCCGCCTATCAGATTTTCAGGCAGACTGATCGCAAGCTTAATGCAAGTCTATGGGCAGTCCGATGTAAAAGGATGTACATCAGTTTACATCTGTGTCCATTCAAGTCTGGGCAAAACAAATCAATCGAAGAGAACCACATCTTTTCTGTACCTAAAAAATGGATTAGAGGATCATCTCGCTCATAGATCTAACATGGAGCTGCTGTTGAAATATGGACAAAAACTGAGCAGGCACAGAACCTGCTAAACGGAGGGGACAAGTCCATGTGAAAGGATGATCAAAGCAGGTCACTGGTGTATCCATGGTTGGAACAGACCACCCATTTAAAAATTTCGTTCTCAAAGGAGAAAGTTCTAACACCCTCAGGTGGGGCCCAGGATCCTTTAGGGTCAGTATAAAGTAATGTCTCAAGTAGCAGGTCTAGTGGAGAAGTATTAGCACATGTAGAAGCTCTAAAAGACCCAAGGCCCAGAATAGCAGGTTGATCCTCCAAATGAAGGGCAATACACATTGCATCAGCGAGGTCTATAACAATCCACTGCAAATCTGAATCAATGGCAGGAGACTGGGATGCTTAAAAAAAGTCTATCCTGAGATACTGTTGAGACTGAATCTTAATCAGATATGGTAACAGAAGCCATATGTCCAATTCAAATAAAGGGCTCACCGAATAGTGCCAGAGCACGCTTAAGAGTCCCTGCAGGCAGAATGCTCCAGTAGTCTAGTACAAACAACCAAGAGTTCCTGAGCCGACATGAAGGAAGGCTTGGCCACGCCCAAAGGACTCTAAAGATGACAACCCTATAACAATTTGGACTCCAGGTTCCAGATTAAAGGCCTGGTTTTCTTTCCTACTGGGGATACTGGATAAATGTCCCCAGAATCACTAGAGTATTAGCGTATTTCTCGCTCCATAAGATGCACTCCCCCCCCCCAAAATGGGGGGAAAATGTCTGTGCGGCTTATGGAGCGGCCAGCCCGGAATTCCCAGTGCCTCCGCGTTAGAATACCGGGCCGGCCGTTCAGCTCTTCTGTGTTCCTCGGTCCAGCACTGTCCTCACCGTCTTCTCTCCCTGGCGCCGGCATCTTTAGTGTGGGCACCCGGCTGTGACAGCTTGCGGCTTCACAACCGGCTGCCCAATGTGCATACGCGAGAAGCGGTGCGCTTTGTGAATGGTCCAGCAGTCTTCTGGGACCTGTCATGTATCCCAGAAGACAGGGAGGGAGGACAACTCCACAGAAGTGGGAGCAGGTACCTGTCAAATTTGGGTACCCACTTCCCCCTCTGCTCCCCAAAGGTCCGCAGCCTCTGGTCATCCCCTGGACTGTGTTCGCAGCCTCTGGTCATCTCCTGTACTATGTAGTCCATGGGTTCAGAGTAATTTTTTTCTTGTTTTCCTCCTCTAAAACCTAGATGCGTCTTATGGTCAGGTGCATCTTATGGAGCACAAAATACGGTACTTGAGGCCACCTGTGGCACCAGGATTGTCCTGTTTCTTAGCAAAGACATGTTATGTCCATGCCAGTGATTGCAACTAGGTCCAATGTGATACAAGACCTCAGGTGCTCACAAACCAAGGCAACTAGTGCTGACAAATGGTTCAGTCAGCCAGAAGTGACCAAGTCACTATGGGCAGGCAATAGAAACAGAACGGAAGTATATTTGTTGAAAGCATAGCGCTTCAGCCTGGCTGGCTTTACTCACCAAGTGATTCTTCAGAAAAAGGGTCACACCTTGAGCTGTGTAATACTTCGAAATTGGCTCCATGGCTAACATGGTACACTAAGGTGTGCAAATTGCCA
Organism: Staurois parvus; assembly: GCF_062004578.1. Taxonomy (NCBI): domain Eukaryota; kingdom Metazoa; phylum Chordata; class Amphibia; order Anura; family Ranidae; genus Staurois; species Staurois parvus. The sequence goes on from NW_028318358.1 coordinate 11,298,850, forward strand.
CAATGCAGAGCACAGGGCCTAAAAAAACCAATGGTCTCTAAGGCTAGTGCTGAGGAAAATCAGAAACCCGCTATGTAGAAGTCAGTTCAAGCAGCGATGTAGTAAGGAATATTGAATATAGTAACAGAGGAAAATATTCCACAAAGTTAAGCTAGCAACAAAAACTTTTCACAGCAGAGCTGAAAGAAACTGCAACTGCCCACCTTGTGCATTAGCAAAAAGTAAGGTGTGTGTGAGATGGGGGCTGGCTTACAATCTATTTACCAGTGTCCCAATTTCCTATAGGTGGCAACAAAAACAGTTTCTAAATTCCTGCGTCCCACACCGAGAAAGAAATCCATAGTACCAGCTTAATAGGTGGAAATACAACTGCAATCAGATAAAGCATTCTAAACTGTTCAATCTTTATTCTCACAATGTCACAACCATAAGGTAATCATATACCCAACACTCACATTCAAGCCCCTGAAGAACTTTTGGATGGATTCTTCAGTCACATCATAGGGAAGATTTCCAAGAAAAGCAGTGAAGGGAGGACTTTTCGGCAGGCGACTTCGGTCCACATTAGGTTCACGTGCAGCTCGGGGGGCAGTGGGAAGGATTGAACGATCAATTGGGGGAGCTCTGTATGCATCATCTTCATTACTATGCCATGTTGTGGAGACTGAATTGTATTTAAACAAGAAGAGTGTTAGTTCTGTTCAGTAAATTTTACTTTTACCCACCAAGACATAAAACTGAGTGCTCATTTTAAAGCGGTAGTAAACTTCATTTTTAATCTTGTATGTACAGATAAGCCTATAATAAGGCTTACCTGTAGGTACAGTGAATAACTCCTAAACGTACATGGTTTAGGAAATATTCCAATGCGTAGCAACTGGTGATTTCACCGGCGCATGCGCACTGTGCTCTCAATGAATGGCACACTGAACGCATGCACACAAGTGATGTCATTGTGGCTCAAGCAAACGGCTGGATGGAGTCCCTGTCAGTAGTGACAGCGCACTGCTGGAGGGATCCATTTACATAGACAAGTCTGTCAATGTGCTAGTATGCGGTGCATGCTTTAGAGGTTTTAAAAACATAAAAAGCTTAAATCGGTCCGCTGTTTTATTTAAAAAAACAAACAAAAAAAAAACAAACACTAAATTTGTTTTTATTGCAGACTGCCAAACGCAGGCATGTTTTTACAGTTTAATACAGTTTCATTAATAGAAATAAGTTAAACACTATTAAAACAGATGGCAATGCATTTCAGTATGAGGGTGGCAGTGTTCATCTGCAAACTGAAGGCTTTCATTTTTACCAAGAAGTCTACAGAAGGGCAAAGCATTTAATAATGTAAAACAGATTGAGGGCAGGAAGGAGTTAAAGTGAATCTGCGTTTTACCTACGAAAAGCACAGCAAAAAAGGTTCACACTACTGTGGACCCCACAGACACTTAACTTCCATTCCCACCTGTCAGCTGCTGGGAATGAAAGCAAAGTCCTGTATAGGCCAAGTTGCTGGAGCTGTAGTTCATGTGACATTGTTGATTAATTGAGCACTGTTACATGGAGTTAGTCACTTGCTCCTCCACCCTATATCATCAGGTTTCCTTCAGCTCACAGTACTAAACAAAGTAGCATGGGGGCACAGAATATCCAAGTATATTTGTTTGGGGAATGAAGCCAACCCGTTACTTTGCTTTAATGTACAAAATAAGTTTAATTGAAGCACTTTTACATCACATTTTAAGTTTTAGGGCTGGTTCACACCACATGCAGTCAAGTGTGTTTTTTTTCTGCATCAAAAACAGATGGATAGTAGGGTATATGGTTCTCAATGGTATAGTTCACACCAGTGCGGTCAGTTCCAGGAAGAAAAAAAAAAAAAAAAAAAGGGAGGAACATGCTGCATTTTTTGCACTGAACTGTACTAGAAAAATCAAACAGAATGCACCAAAGACACACCGGAATGCAGCAAAAACACACCAGAAACGTATTCAGACTGCGGTTCTATGATGTGAACCGGTTTTTAGGCTCAGAAAACTTGTTCTGATATCAATTCACAACATCCACATCTAAACAAAAACAGCATAAACACAAAATCTGCTTACCATCTCCCTCCAAATCATCAGTCTCATCTGCCCAGTTGACAGGTTTTGGTACATAGGTGCTGCCGCCGCCGCCGCCACCACCACCGCCGCCGCTGCCACCACCACCACCACCGCCGCCGCCGCCACCTCCACTGCCCCCATCCTCCGCTAGGAAGTCAGTCAGGGTAAAGGTCTTCCCCTTCTTGTTCTTCTTCTTACCTAAAGGAAGTATAGGAAACAGAACATTAAAGCAGGCCAAAAGGAAGTCTAATAAGTATAAGTGTGTAATAAAACCTTCTTGTAAATTAAAAATCCATCTTTAAACAAGACCTTGAAAAACCCTTTGATTGCTGCACTCTAGTCTGCCCAATTTTGAGCATGGTTTACAAGATGACACTTTTTCCTAGCCCGTAATAATGAACAACTGGCAATTGGGTGCTGCATGGGCCCTGCTTTCACTACCACTCATGGATTGTGGAAGGTCCTGCCTCTGCCAGCTACTCACTTACCTACGACATACAGGCATATTTTTTTTCTACAGCCAATAAACTCTGCAGCATGTTATCCTGTGCGTCCATGCACACAGACTAATAAGCGTTTTTTGGCTGAACCCCCTCCCCCCCAGAACTAGTGGGTTTCTAGAGGAGTTTTTTAGCTATAAAAACACTAACACTGCAAAATGCAGCAAAACTCAGTAAAACAACGTTTTTGGATTTTTTGATCAAAAAAAATTTTTTTGTTTGTCAAAAAAAACCCGCTAAAAATGCAAACACGGGGAAAAAAAAAAAATCAAATTTTTAAAGACGCCTTTACACACCTAACGTTACCAGCGTTATTAAAATTGCCCAGTGTTCAAGGAGCCTTAGTGTAGTTTATGCCTGTCAAAAGCTATCGTTTTAACATTTGGAGTAATTCTGCAGAAGCTATTCTGAAATGCAGGATGCAAGTAGCATAATCTAAAGCCATACATGAAAAATAATGAGCAAAGCAACTGTTTATCTTTCTTGAATTCATCTCTTCACTATCAGCAATGAACCAAACTTGAGATAATACCCTTCCCTGAGACAATCCATGAACACAGGCGAACCAGAAACATTCTGCTGTGCTCATTAAACAGATACATTTTAGAAGTTTAATGGGCTATTTAAAAATTAAAAAAAAATAATAATAATAAAAAAAAGAAAAACAAAGTTGTTGGTTTTTTTTATTAGAGAGAGCCAGACAGTTTATGCACCTAAAGGATTATCAGCGTTAAACATTACTTAGCTCCTTAGAGAACATTTCAACACACACACGCACATATATATTTGGACACAGGCACAACTTCAGCTGGTCTTATCAAATGGACCAAGACTTTCCCCCAACTTCAAATTGACACACGTTTAAAATCAGAAGCCCTTTCTTACAAAGAAAAACATCCAAGCCCGGCTAAAATCTGCAAAAACACATCTGAAGTCTCCCAAAAGCATGTGGGAAAATGTGTTATGGTCTGATGAAACCAAGGTTAAACTTTTTGGCCATAATTCCAAAAGATATGTTTGGTGCAAAAACAACACTGCACATCACCAAAAAAACACCATACCCACAGTGAAGCATGGTGGTGGCAGCATCATGCTTTGGGGCTGTTTTTATTCAGCTGTAAGTGGGACCTTAGTCAAGGTAGAGGGAATTATGAACAGTTCCAAATAGTCAATATTGGCACAAAACCTTCAGACTTCTACTAGAAAGCTGAACATGAAGAGGAACTTCATCTTTCAGCTTGACAACAACCCAAAGCATACATCCAAATCAACAAAGGAATGGCTTCACCAGAAGATTAAAATTTTGGAATGGCTCAGCCAGAGCCCAGACCTGAAACCGATCAAAAATCGTGGGGTTATCTGAAGAGGGCTGTGCACAGGAGATGTCCTTAGCAGTCTGACAGATTTGGGAAGAGTGGGCAAATATTGCCAAATCAAGATGTGCCATGCTGATAAGACTCATACCCAAAAAGACCGAGTGCTGTAATAAAATCAAAAGGTTCAACAAAGCATTAGTTGAAGGGTGTGCACACTTATGCAACCAAATTTTTGTTTTTTATTTTTTACTTCCCTCCACCTAAAAGATTTCAGTTTGTTGTTCAACTGAGTCATACAGTTTATAGGTTATATTAAAGGTGGAGAAAATTCTGAAATGATTTATCTGTCTCATTTTTTACATCACAGAAACCTGACATTTTAAAAGGGGTGTGTAGATTTTTTATATCCACTGTACAAACACATCTACCCACATTTTATCAGACTTGCCTAAGCCCCCCCCCCCCCCAGGACTATGGGACACAAAGTTAAGGAGAGGAAGATAGGGAAAGGTGTGCTATATTCTAGCAAACATAACAGAGCAGGGCTGACAACACTGCTTGGGATTTCTGTACTTACAGAACATTTGCAAAGGGACAAAACATGTCCTGCAAAAGTGTTTTGCATATTTTTATTATCCCGAAACTTTATTACAACCTCTAAATAATGCAACTTTACAATGAGCTCACAGGTTTTTTTTGTTTTTTGCTTAAGTATGTGCTCATAGATCCACCCAATATGCAAACTATCACCCAGCTTGTGAATCACAGTTGGCTATATTTTCAAATTATTATACAGGATTTATACAGCGCCAACAGTTTGCTCAGCACTTTACAATATAAATATAAATGGAGACAATACAGCAATGATACAGTTCAATACAAGAGGGTTAGGAGCTCCTTGAAGCTTACAATCTAATATCTCGATTCAATCACTGCTGTGGTAAATAATATGTTACCCCAGCATTTCATAATCCTGATTTGTGCCTGCTGTTCCATGTACTTGTAAAAAAAAAAAAAAGCATCCTATTGTCTTTGTATTGCTTCCTTTGTGTAAAATCCCTGGTATTCCTGACAGTCCATTTGCTTTTAAAATAAAAACGGACCACACTAGGCATGAGGGTACAGCATGGTCAGTTTTCTGGCTGTGCTGGGAGCTAATCCATTGACCAGACTTGTGCTGACTGCCCCACCCACCCCCCTGCAAAGCCATTCACTGGGAAGATCAGTGTACTGCTGTTTGTCCTGCCCTAGCACAAGGGTTCAGCTAAGAACAGAGGGTGTGATCACTAATAAAAATAAATATACACCTTTTTTATATGTATACACAAATCTTTTGCCTTTCAGGTCTATTTAACCGAACGGGTTGTTATACAAAGGTGAGGGTGTGCATATTCTTTCGGTCTCATGCACACTAGAGAAGCTAAAAAAAACTGCTTTAGAAGTGGACAAAAAAAACACTAAGATTTTAGTATTTCTTTGGTGGCGTTTAGCCTAGTGTGTAAGATACGTTTAGTTGCTTCAGCGTTAAGAAGCAGGGCCATTGTTAAGGAGAGGGTCGGGG